>NC_083236.1:31305134-31905134 GCF_032191835.1 Heteronotia binoei
AGATCTCACTAGCAGGCCTCCCATTTACCCACTTGGAGTTAAAAATTAGCAGCTCCCAGTACCAATTCCCCACCCTAGAAGAACTGATCAGGGCAGGAAAAAAGTCTCCACTGTTCTATATGGTAAATGTTGCAGTGACTGGAGAGGCCATCTGGTCATCATCTGGACATGACATCACTTCCCTCTCTCTCCCCAGGCACTACTACTAACATCTCCTGGCATTTGTCAGGGTAAAATTACAAACCCGAGCTCTCATGCTGCTGGGCTGAAGGACCATCATTGACTGCTAGGCAGAAGCATCCAGATTGGTCATGTTAAGGGATAAATTCTGATGTTTGCATAGTCTGACATAGTCATGAAAGTTTTTTCTTCTTTCTTTGTGCGCATGGAAAACACACCAGAGCATGATTCACAACAGAATACACACTGATAGAAAGAGACATTGTTAGGCATTTTCTTCTTTATTTCAACACTATGATTCAAGAGCCTAAAATGCAAGTTCTTCCCTTTGTATTTCTGCATGTAGCACTGCAATCATAACTTACAAAAGGTTTAATACACAAAATGTACATTAAAATTACAATACAAGGATCTGTAAACATCTAGAATGTAACCTTTAGTCTTAAATCATAATTGTCCCACATTGTTAAATACAAAACTTAAATTCTGAACAATCTCCAAACCTTATAGGAATGACATTCATTCTGTGTATCAAAAATAGAGTTTTCAAAGCTCTGTTTGCATCCTAACAAAATGTGTCATTTTTTTTCCTCTTCTTTAATCTTTGGTTTTAAAAACGATGGCAGTTCCATTTCTATAATGAAGAGTTTATTACGAGTGTCAGATTGTGGTCAAACTTTGGTAAAACCAAAACTACTTTGACAACCCATATCCAATGGGCCACAAACTGCCCCCCCCCCCCCCCAACATCTGATTAACAAACCCCTACCCCTTTTGTAAAAGAGTGATTTTTCATCATTGCTTTCCCTGGTAGACTTGGACTCCATCATTGAAAGCAATTTTGAGGTGGGAGGAGGCTAGCAAAAGTGCCTGTCTCAGGCTGCTACTGAAAAAAAAAATGTAAATTTGCATAGTCTGATGGAGAGCATGTGCTTTTAATACCCACTACATTTTACAAGATCAACAGTCTTACCTATAGCATCACACAAGCAATAAAATAAAATTAAGACCCTTGTACTGAAGCTTTTACAAGGCAAAAATACAACAATTTTTAGTACCGAAATCTATTTTTTTAAATAGGAAAGCATTTTTACTTCTACAGGCATCAAGGTATTTGAAAAGGCATCAGAAGGTTCATGAGCATTCCACCAAATCCACTGCCACAAAATCTCCTTGTGTCTCCATGAGGTTGCAAGGTGTGCCAGTATTGACCTGGCTGAAGCAGAGAGAGGTCGTGACCCATGCAGAGCTTGGTGGATTGCCCATTTAGTGCATAGCAAGCTGGGATTTATTTGGGTTCCCACATTTTAGGTACAATATAGATTCAAAACTACTTAGGATGACTTAGAGAGAAAAGGTTTCACCTCCCTACCCATCAAGGAGCAGAAACCTCCCCCCACCCCCCAGAGTACAAAAAGCTCAGAAACCTGAAATCTCCCTGCAACTACTGCAGACCCATACATGAGCAAAAACTGGAATATAGCCACCGTTACAAGGTCAATCGCTTATACTAGTTCAAGGGAGTGAAATGCTACAAAATGTAACTAGCCATACTCCAAGGGTTTTTAAAAAAAAAAAAATTATTAAAAGGTCAGCAAAATAGGGAACAGATTTACTTACAACAGCACCACCACTCTTCTCTTGAGTTCAGAATTACCCCTGACCCTTCTGATTTCAAAACATGGCAATGCAATGCAGGGGCCCCTAACAAATGGGAATATAATGCATCTTAGGAGGTACCAGAGAGGATCTACCACTAAAAGGTGCGAGCCACAATAAATGAGATGTCCACCATATTAAGATATCCAAGATAGCATTTTCCTACGAAAGCAGCCTCCTGTCCTCCACTTGAAATATGTGGATACTAGCAAAAGCGTGTACGTGGCTTCCTGTCTCTAAAAATTAACACAGTGCTTTGTTAGAATTGTTTTTCTGTTCAAACGTACAGGGAAACAAATCTTTATGTATTGTGCTTGACGTATAATGGAACGGCAGGCAACTGGTGGTCCGTGGGCTACAGATACCCTACTTGGGCTACTATTGATCAATGCCCCTTTAATGCAAGTGCTCATGCAAACTACTTCACAGGAGAAGGAGAAACTTAGACACTTGTGGCTTCCTGTTTGCAGGTTTCCTGGAGGGTCCCCCCCAGGAGAGACGTTTCGGCCCCAATAAACTGTAAGCATGCTGACAACAGTATGAGAGTAAAGGGCCATTCTACTTATGGATCACTTTGACTGGGGAATCTAAAATGCAGAGGCAGTTAAGACTTTGGTGGAAATACAATTCATCAAAAAAGTAAGGGAGTTCATTTTTTACCTCCTGAATGAGCAAGAGGGTTTTTTTTTTTTTTTTTTTAACATTTGAGCTTCACATTCTAGGCAGGCCAAAAGCGAATACAGTCCAGCTTTCATTGTCACCAGACTATTGCCCCTACAACAAGAGCAACAGAAATTGTGATATCAAGCCTCTCTGGTGGTGATTCTGATATTAAACATTCGGGTTCCACATACCCCATCATGGTCCATATCAGACAGGCCCAGAGCATTTTTCAAAATCTGAAATATTTCATAATGTATCAGTTTCACCCACTTTACTTCAGGCTGCACCTAATTTGACTTTACAACATCAATTCCTATAAAAAAACATAAACTACCACAATCCCATCAAGAAAATATTTTGAAGCAGCAAGTTTGAGAAAGAGATTTAATATGTTTACCCACCAAAAAGAGGGGGGAGTTAAAAACCCTACCTGAGGGATTCCAAAACTGTGTTTCTGTGGGGATAACTCTTCCTTAAAATGATTTTGACTAAATAATATTCTTATAAAGTAGGACTTCTAGATGTGTGTATTAAACACCCTCCCCATCTTAGTTCCCTGCTTATATGAGTATTTCTAGAAAATGTTCTGAACATATAAAGCTGTTTCTGTTACAGGGGCCTGCGCTAGCTAGGGGGATCATCTAAAATGTTATAAAAAGTTATATTTTGGAATGTCATTTCTACCCCAATATTTCCATGATGGAATGGTCTCTTTTCAGCCTACCAAACATTTTTTTAAAAAATGTATAAAGAACACAGACCTACATTTGGCTTTGCTTCCTATAAATCCAAAGAAAATGCTAATAATCTTATACACAAGACTTCCAAGGCATTGGCTTAAGATGACAGGGTACTTTTTGTGCCTCTGGAAGATGTCATGTATTTTTTTTTTTAAAAAAACAACTTCTGTTTTAAACATTATAAGCTTAAAGGCTCTTCAAAATGACCCCCAAAAGGTATACAAATTTATATTACAATCCTAATAACTCTCCTAAGGAAAAAGCAGCATATGAAGATGCATATTTAAAAAAAAATCCCCCCCACATTCAGTACTGTGCATATTGAGAGCAAAAAAACTATTTCTCCATACATTAAGCACTTAATATAAAAGTATTCTATTTAAACGCACAAAAACAAGCAAAGCTCATTGGTGGTGGTGGTGGTGGGTTTTTTTTCATGGTTAAAATTGCTTGTGTTGGTTCTCTGTGTGTCCATTTTTGCCAATGTTTACAACATCCTGGGAAGCTAGAATTAGAGTGCTCGGTCTCCAAGCCAGAAGTACATCCCTCCTCCCCCTGCCTGCTCCCTCCCAAGAACAGCCACAACCGCTCCAAATCATCAAGGCCACAAAGTCGGAAGCACAGTAAAATCTACAGAAAGGATGAAGCGGTCTTCGGAGGAAAGTGCGGAGTGGTCCGGACTGCTTCCCCCCCAAGTTGAGCTGCTACTGAACGGCATCCGATATGCCTGCCTCCAGAGACGTGGGGCATGTGTGCGGAGGATGGATGGCCACGACCGTGCCATGGGACACAGAGATCTGCGACATGTCTCTTCCTATGATCTCATTCACTGAAAGGGAGAAAAATAAGTCAATATGTTTTTCCAGTTCTTGTGAAGATTTGCTAGACAAACAAACCCCCCCCCCCACATATTCACTCATGTTAAATAACATTACAGCTCCAAGGTTTAAAGATTCATAATGCTAGTTTGTTTGTTTTTGTTTGTTTTTTTAAAAAAGGAGGGGGAAACCATAGACACTAAGTTTCTCAACAATATAAATCTGTAAAGAGACAGTTTGGGGAGTCTGCAGGTGGGATTCATCAGCTATCCATCCATTTTTAAAGCACTCAGATACCACTGATCTGTCCCACTAGCAGAGGTGCCAGGGACGGCTCAAGGATTTCTGACACCCTAGGCACGCTATGATTTTGGCACCCTTCCAGTCAATAGAATGAAGTCATCCCATTGAACCTCTATTAAATAGGCAGGACATTTTTTGCTCCAGGTTGTTGGCAGCCATAGGCTTAACAGACTGGCTCAGTATAAAGCAGCACTCCCTTAACTTCATACAAGCTTTTTGGCACTTCTCTAACTCTGATGTCCTAGACAATTTCCTAGATTTGCCTGGTCGTCAGGCTGGCCCTGAGACATGCATTCCAGTCTGGTGGAAGAAAGAGCCTACTGCAACAAGGAAAGGCTCTCTTGGCCAGAGCAAAGTGTCTCTACAGAATCCAACCATGCAAACAAATAAGAACTCAGAAGAACAGGAAACAGCCTTTCTCAAGAGATGACCTTTGTCTCTCCAGGCATGAGCCATAGAGATGCAGAGGGCCACCAAGTTCTTGGAAACAGATGCATCAAAGCATGTCCCCATGACACTTCATATCATGCAAAAGCAATCCTATGATCTGCCTTTCCAAGCTGTGGGGACTTATGTGAGATAATAGTTTATGCCACCATCTTGATCATTTTAACTAATATTTTAATCTGTATTTAAATTGATATTTAATTTTATTGTTAAATGGCTTGATGTTTTCATATGCTACTTCTTGTTACCTGCCCTGAGCCCACTCATTGGGGAGAGCAGGCTAGAAATAAAAAATAATAAATAAATAATAAAAAAACCCCATGGTGAACACAAGTTTAGTATAGAATGCCATTTCAGGGACAGGACTGAAGTAGGATTAAAGTCCTAGTGGGGAATGTTCACTGGCAGGGGAAGGGGAGGGAAAGCCTGCAGCATGCTCTGGTCTCTGGCTTAAGTCCTCCCTTCAGCACTCCCCCAGCTCTAGTGTCTCCCCTTCACTCTGATTCACAATGAGGCTGATCTGGGATGAGTTATAGGCTCCACTGGAACCCAATTTTGGCCAGCACACATATTCCCAGTACTTGACAGATAGAGATGTGTACAACAGCACACTTAGGCCTCTACAGTGGTCATGCCCATACACTGATCAAGTTGGTCAGCATTTGTTTCTTCCTTTTTAATAATGAGTATAAGAAAAGGGAGAAATTGAACTCTGATTGGTTATGGGTTAGGGATAGTAATGACATAAACAGATATTGTAACCATATGTTAGTAATAAATTGTTTAAAACCAAAGAGTGTTTAAAGAGTCCTTTTTGCAATACTAGTCTTAATGAATACTTTAGTACAAAAATAGTGTAGTGATATCAATCTGATACACCACCAGTTATGAATAACATGCTGTCCTTGGGATTCTGCAAGATATTGAACCCGCTGCTGTTTGAGTCAGCGGCTGCTGCTGCTTGCTACTGTTGCATTTCTGATAAAAAATGGAAACACTGGACTCCAACAAAGAAGATGGATTTGGAATCAGGTTGCTGCCAATTTCCATTTAGATTCTGCACTGTGTTCTGTGCTTCCATTGTGAGATGGCTACTATTAATTGTTCAATGGATTTTTGTGGGTTTTCCTACAAGTTTTGCTTAACAAAGCCCAAAAGCATAAAGGCAGAACAGTATTATGTTGCCTTTAAGTCATGGCAGGATGAAAGCAAACCTTGTGAAACTTTGCGGGCAGGGTCTGCTTCCACTCTCACACACAGAGTAACAGCTGCCATTGACAAAGTTCCACCTCCTTTTTACCTATGCATCCTTTCCATTAATACTCTAGTCTGTATTCAGAACTGTTAAATATTCATTAACTTGTCCTAGCTCCAAAGACTCAGGCTCTCTCGAGCTCCCACATCCAGTAATGGTGGAAGCATCAAAGTCTGCAGCCTGCAGTTTCTTCAGTCTTGTTTTATCTCTTTAGTTGAGGGGGGGATAGTGGACAATCACTTCCCCACCCCCTGCAAATCTACACATCCATGCTTCATTATCTCATGTATCTATCCTAAATTGATATACAGAATATAAATTGGTTGGCAAGCACAATATGTTATGTGAAATTTACTGTTGGACTTTGTAATTTGATTTACTAAAAACTTTATATTGTAAAAAAAATTCTTCATGTAATGTTGCCGAAGCTGATGGCCTTAACTTGCACTTATATTGGCTATTATCTGGTGAGTCACTGGCAGCTATCCCAGAAGGCTATGGTTGAGAGATGGAGTACACAAATATTTTTAAAATAACACAGGCAAATTTAGAACCACCACTGTTGGCTTTCAGTTTCTGTTGATCCAGAAGGATTAAATCTCACTTTTACTTTTTGTCTGAAAACATACAGGAATAGGGATGGGCACGAACCAGCTGATTGTGTCTAATTGTCACAAACGTTGGCCTGCTTATGGTTTGGGGAGCAATCATTGCAAACTGAAGAACCTCTGTGAATTTTCACGAATTTTGATGCAGTGCATGGTGGTTCATGAAGAGCAGAAAACGGATTTTAAACCCCTGTTTTTTGTTCTTCACAAAAAATAGCTGAGCAATGGGGAGCTCAGCTCTTTGGTTTAAATGGTCCCCTGCTTTCTGTTTCCTTTGGAACAAAAAGCAGTGGTTTAAACTTTAAATGGCTCATGAACCAACACAAACCAGGTCAGTTTGTAAACCAATCTCCTGGTTCATAAATAGGTTTCCCAGCTCCCACAGGGGCAAAGGCCCCAACGTGCTGCCATGAAGCTAGCCACTCAGGAGAGCCCCACCCCGCAAAGAGCACCAGCACAGCCCAGCATGATGATGTCACCTGGAAGTGACACTATCGCAGCCGGCACGTTGCCAGGGGGACGCTCTGTCATTTAGGGGGGAAATTCTATGATTATCATACAGTTTTTTCCTAAGTGATAAAGCGTCCCCCCAGCAACGTGCCTCATGCAATAGTGTCACTTCTAGGTGATGTCATTGCATCACACACACTTTACACATGCAAGAGGAGTCCACACCCAGAGCTAGGTATGACCTGGCAACCCTATTCATATCACAAACTGAACTACAAAAATGCAGTTCATGCCCATCCCTATATGGGAACTCTATGAGAACTGACTGTCCACTGCACTAATCCTAAGCACACAAACTACTAACAAGTCTTGGCCACCCCAACAGCCAAATTTTTCACTGCAGGACCAATCCACACCATTAGGAAGTACAGGGATTAACATTTACTTCTAAGTGAACTGTGTTTAAAGTAGGCTGGTAGACTGGTTACTTGCATGGAAAGAAGGAGTCAATGTTTTTGAAAAGAACACACACAGTAGTAGTTCACCTGATAAATACTGGACTTGTAAAAGCATCAGTAAGAAAGGCCTAGAATATATTTGTGCAGGATTTTTACTGGGATTCCAGCGGATAGTGTTTATATGTATTTTCAGAGGCATACTCAAGGGAAGGAGTGGTGATTCTACATGACAGGCTTTGAGAGGAAGGAAAGCAAAATAGGAATCCTGTTTGCATGAGCTTGCGGATTTAGAATCCCAGACTACTTAATTACCTGCTGACCAATTAGAAATTATTTTGAGGGAGTATAGTTGCTAGCAGAACAGATGGCAAGTGACATTTGATGAAGTTGCTGGAATGAACTGCTTTGCCTTTTGATCTTTAAAGTAGAAGAATATATAAAGGCAAGCTTCACAAATATTTAGTTAGTTACTTTAGGTGGTTTAATGCATTTTATGTCACCTTTCTTGCAAGAGGCTAATATATTTCTTCAGTTTTACAACACAACAGTCTTGTGTGGTAGCTTAGGCTGAAAAAATGACCAGCTGAAGGTCACCCAGCAGGTGTCATGAGAAGTGGAGATTTCACCTCTGATCTCCCTGATCCATTTCCAATGTTCTAACCCCATACTATAATGTCCCTCTATAAATTTGGTTTCAAATGGTAAAAGCCCATGTCCCAAGACAAGAGAAACTTAATATAGCAGAGGGAAGAGATGGTTTCAGTTGTTTATCATCTGAAGTAATTAATGGCAATCCCAAATGAAGGTAAGATCTGTACTTCATATTAACGTTTTAAAATAATAAACTTATATAAAAATATTAACTCAAGAATGCTGAATGGAGTTGAAAACGGGATATTTATTTTACTCTTGGAAGGAAAACAAGGGGACAAAAGCTTTCTAAATTCTCTGCCTCAGATGAGGTTAGGTCACTTCTATGTTAAACACACAAAAATAATAAATTGCACAACCACATCTGGATTCTAATGCAACTAATCCTGCCCAGAATGTATAAAGTGACTTTTTGACATGTCCACACAACTAATTAGAGAAACACTGAATCTGTGCTGGGACCATGCAAGAAGCTGAAAAGGTTTGCTCAGCAGAATTCCTCAACTCTACTCCATACATTTCACTGTCTCTTGCTAGGGTGCAACTAGTCCCTGTTTGGACATGGGCCTTTCAGTAGCCACCCTGTTACTCCAGGAAAGCATTGCAGAAAAGGTGAACAAGGCCCCCACATTACTGACCTTAAAGAGATGCTGCAAAACAGGTTTAAGAAGGAATCTGGGAGCTGGTGAAACACTGTTTTGGGGCCAAGTCGTGAATAAAAGGAAGCTCACCTTGTGGACAAAAAGACTGGACAAGGGTTCTGAGATCAAAGTTATTATGGTTTAGCTGGTTTATGGATTTAGTTGTTGCATATTTTTAATTTTAATTTTGCCCCCCACCACCACCCTTGGAAGCCAACTGTTGGGAGAACAGTAGGCTTAGCAGTATATTAAACAAACAACTTATGGAAACTATTCTTTAAAATTAAAATTATTCTTTAAAATTATTCTACTTTTGACACCGCAATGACCAGGGAGTCCAAAGAGAGCTCAGAAAAGACCTTAATGTTACTAACAGAGTAGGTTACACAGGAGCCCATCCATGTGGTCAGATGCTGCAAAGGGCTTGTAGCTCTTATAATCCACTCCCAAAAGACTCTTTTCCAGCTTTTCACCGATTCTCGCTCGCTCGCTAACTCTTCAGTAGCACTTTACTGCAGCACTAGAGAGGAACAATGAAGTTGCTACAACTTCGCTTTCCCTGCCACTTCCTTGTTTTCAGCTGTTGCAAAAAGCCCTCTGACTGTGCCTGTACGAATCAACAGCTGCTGTTATCTAAAGCAGGGTTCCCAAACTTTTCTTTCCTGTGGTCCGGTTATTTTTACATTTCTCCTTCGTGGCCCACTAAAATTTGGGGGGTAGAGCCAGGAGATTTTGGGGGTAGAGCTGGAAGACAGGAATCATGTCATTTCCTTTGGTATCACTTCCAGGTCAAGGGCCAAGTGATGTCACTTCTGGGGCACACTGAACCAAAACTCCACCTTTTCCTGTGATGTCACTTTCAGGGCACTCCCCCAAACCTGCCTCTTCTTCTGAAGTAACTTCGTTTTCAGAAAAATCTCTCCAAAACTCATGCTGAGAAAAATGGGGGTGGAAAGTGGGTGGTCTGCAACTTTTCATACATTCCCAGAGTCCTCTCTTGCCACCCCCACACCTGCATGCATCTTTCCCTTTGTGTGTTCTTCTCCAGTTTGTAAGCACTCCTAATGCCCATGTTCAGTTGCCTGCACCACCTACATACCCTTTCCTCAACAGCACTGGCCAGTATATGCAGTTGGGAGTGCGGTTGCCATTGCCATCAGGAATGCCAGTACTGTGTACCACCCACACTGGGCCCTGGCAGCTGCTGTACCTCAAAATATGCTGACACATTTAGTAGGCCCTTCCTTCAGCTGCTACTACTGACACCCTGCCTCAAGTTACAACCAAGCTTGCGTGGTTTCAATAAAATCTTTTGAGAGTTATTTTTCATACTTTTCTTTGGCTGAAACACTGGGAAATTGCTGTGAAAGGTAGCAGAGAATTGTACTGCAATTAATGAATTAATTTCAAGTTATAAGAAGTTCACACAAGCTTTTCTGCAGTTATCCCAAAAAGGATATTTATGAGGGGCTTGCAGCTTTTTGCTGGCTGTTTTTCCCATGCTTTTAAAAGCAACCCGTTGTGCAGATATTTAGCCAATGAACTTCGTTCATCCTTTTTAATAGCTACAGGAGAAGTTTAATTTTGGTGTCAGACAGCTGTTAAAAGCAGGATCAATAAAATGGTGCCAGGTTCATAGTACCATCACTTTCAGTGCTGTTGAGATATACAGCAGTAATCTCCATTAATATCTTTCTGCCCCACACTTCTCACTCTCACTCACTCACACAGAAATCTCATAGAAAGGTCAGCTGGCTACAACTGGGGGTGCCAACTTTTCATTGGCAGAGCTCCTATGTCTGCAACAACAGTATGATGAACAGAAAAGTTTCATCCAGGAAACATGGAAGGAAAGAAAGAAAGAGAAAGGGAAAGAATGAAATGGAAGGAAAAGAAAAGAAAAGAAAGACACGGAAAGAAAGAACATAAGAACATAAGAGAAGCCATGTTGGATCAGGCCAGTGGACCATCCAGTCCAAGGTTCTCTCATACAATGCCCAAAAAGCACCAGAATGTCCACCAGTGAGGCCAGGGCACTAGAAGCCCTCCCATTGTTGCTTCCCCCTGACCCCCCAGCACCAAGAATACAGACAGAGCATCACTTGTAGGAAAAGAAAGAGAGAGAGAGAGAGAGAGAGAGAAAGAAAGAAAGAAAGAAAGAAAGAAAGAAAGAAAGAAAGAAAGAAAGAAAGAAAGAAAGAAAGAAAGAAAGAAAGAAAGAAAGAGAAAGAAAGAAAGAAAGAAAGCAAGCCTTACTCACCATTTGATGGCCCCAGCCAGCAACAATTCTGCCCAGGGGTCATTTGGTAAAAAAAAAAAATAGCTACTGGAATGCCCACTCCCCGCCCCTCCCGGGTGAATAAAACATCCCCCCTTCTTTGCTGCTCAGGCCTCCCGGGGAAATCTCCCCAAAATAACATACTGCAAGGTGCATGAAAGCTCATACCTTGAAGAACACTTCATGGGTCTATAGTGCCAGTGGACTCCAGCTTTTCTCTCAAACATTGGGAGGGGGGAGGGGGGAGAAGGAAGGAGAGGCAGCCTAGCTGCTCTCTGCACAACACAGAGACGGGGGAAGGAAGCCAAACGGAGCTCAGGCTTTGCAGCCTGTGTCAGTCTTCAAGGCTAGTTTTTCTCTGCACAACAGAGAGACGAGGGAAGGAAGGAAGGAAGCAGAGCACAGCTCATGCTTTGCTGGGGGCGGGGCTATCTTTGGCTTTTCTTGTGACCTGGTAGTGAGGCTTCCGTGGCCTGGTACCTGCAAATGGGAAACACTGATCTAAAGTTTTCTGACCACAGGAAGGCTCAGCCATGGGCTTCAGAAGGGTGCAGTTTAGTCCTTTGCCAGCTGACTTCAGATGGAAAGGAAAGGTCCCCTGTGCAAGCACCAGTCGTTTCCGACTCTGGGATGACGTTGTTTTCACAACGTTTTCACGGCAGACTTTTTACGGGGTGGTTTGCCATTGCCTTCCCCAGTCATCTACGCTTTCCCCCCAGCAAGCTGGATACTCATTTTACCAACCTCGGAAGGATGCAAGGCTGAGTCAATCTGGAGCTGGCTACCTGAAAACCCAGCTTCCGCTGGGGATCGAACTCAGGTTGTGAGCAGAGCTTAGGACTGCAGTACTGCAGCTTTAATACTCTGTCCAATACTATATAAGTAATATAAAGTTCAATACTAATAGGGAGAATCACAAAGAGGCTGACAGCAGGAAAACACCATGATGCTTCAGATGCGTAGCAACACCTTTGAGTTCTCAGTCAAATGGCAAACTGCCACAGCCAAGATGATTTTTCATGAGTTTGTTTCATGGCAAATATTTGTATATTTGACTAGGGAAAATGGTTCAATTCCGCAGAAACTGAGAAGTATTTCCTGCTTTTTGTCCTGGATATTAGCCACAGCTCTGACAGAACTGACTAAATCCTCCCCCCCTCCCCTCATGGGAGCTCAGGAGGCTTGGAAGAAAGAGCTGTGCAACTCACCTTGTTTGGGGAGGGGGAGGAAAAGAAGAAAAAGAGGAGGAGACTGGATTTATAACCTGCCCTTCACTTGGGAGTCTCAGAGCAGCTTACAGTCTTGTTCCCCACAACAGACATCCTGTGAGGTAGGTGGGGATGAGAACTGTGACTGACCTAAGGTCACCCAGCAGCTGCATGTGCAGGAGTGGGGAATCAAACCCAGTTCCCTAGATTAGAGTCCACCACTCTTAACTACTACCCCAAAGTACCCCAAACCAGATCTTTGAAAGGAGCCTCAAGAGCTTCTGCACACTCCGTTGTAGCCTATAGAATTTGGACAAAAATGTAGCTGAAACTGAGGAGGCAGATGAAGACACACAGCAGCACCAAAGTGCTTTGACAGTGAAAGGGGGAACAAATCTAAAAAAATGGGTGAGGGCAGCAAGGGAGGGGAGGATGGGATGTTTCTTTCCTTGTGAGTCTTGTTGGATCTAATTCTCAAATTGGCACCATATGTGGATCAACATACAACAGTATCACTTGTGAACTGGGCAGGTATTTCTGCAAAGCTGGGGAAATCAGCAGACTTGAAGAAAAATCTGAATTCTATACATAAACTGGGTTATGTAAAAACTCCAAATTCATACAAGAGATTTCGGAGCAGGCTTCGCAACCAATGAAAAAGAAATACCAAGTGAGATCTTGTGACACTATATTGCAAGATCTCAGCCACCACATTGATACTGCTTGGCAACCTGTAACACTGACAGCAATCTGAAAGAGAAGGGTGTCTGTACTTTCAGCTCGAAGCCCCTTCCCCATCAGCTGGATGGCCCCAAACACATCTGTTCCAAGAGGGAAGAGGAAGAACAGAAGAAGGAAAAGCAGAGATAGCAGGAGATGGTAGGATTCCTCCACTCCCACAAGTTCACAGAATGCCCCCCCCCTTTGTTAATTATATAATTATTTTTATTGAGAACCATTTGGGAAAACTGCTGATAAAAGTTCTAAATTTTAGAATAAATGAATCCACATGGAAATGATTTCTACTCCTTTCCAATTTATGCTGACAAAGTTTATTTTAAATAAGGAGGACTCAAGACTGCTGGGTATTTAAATTCATCCTTCAGTGAAAAGGACTGAAAAGACAAATGAGTCAGCTGAGTAAATATGATCTCCAGAAGAAACTACCAGAAGTGAAATCAAGACATTTTAAAGCACTATAAAGTCAAACAAACCAACAAACAGGACCCTCAAATAAAGGAAATACCTAAGTCTTATATTGATGTTTGTAACATATATGCACAGTGGAAGAGTGTAGGCTTGCCAACTCACCCCGCCCCCCCGCCCCCCATGATGGTAACATTTCACATCTGCATATACACACCACTAACAGTATGGCCAGCATACCTTGATTTTATAACAAGTGACACAACAACTTACATGCATTAGACTTACTCATGAAGGTTGTTATACAAATATGAAACACACAAGCATCAGATGGGGCTGAAAGCAGGAACACCATAGAGGAGATGGGGTGACAAGACCATAATACCACATTTATATTTTGAATACCATCCCTGGAATATGCACCAGCCTCAACTTAAAACAGAAGCAACTGAATCTGCCTTGATCCTCACATACAGTATACAGAATTGTTTTCTGAAGTAGCAAGATAGGAACCTGCTAAGGTTACTTGGGCCACCTCCTGCATTGTGTTCATTCTCTCCATTCCTTAATAGGAGCACAACATGTACCACTGAACCAAATTTCGGACTGCAATCCTCTAAGCATTCTTAGCGAGGCACTGTGGACATTTCTGGCTGTTGGTTTTATAACTTAAATTAGTTTAGCTTTGCTGTTGCAGGAATTAGGTTTGAGTTGTTTTACTGATCTACTGCACTTATCTGAATCCTTAATCGTTATACTTTTTGTTAGCTGCCAAACTTACTTCTGTACTGTGGCCAGAACTGGGCTGCATGTATCATTTGCAAAAGTAAAAGTATTACTGGTTTTGGCAAACAGATTCACAGATGCATCCCTCCCCCCCCACCTCACCCCCACCCCCATTATCAACATTAAATTACTTCTCAAGGAAAACAAAGCTAACAGTGCAGCCTGTGCTTTTTTTTTTTTTGCACAATGCATCTGTATCTGCATACAAAAGTCTGCAAGTCCCTGTAACTATACAAGCTTTGGCAGTAAAATATATTTAGCTCTATCTTTTGTTGTACACAACCATCAAGTGGTATCATGTCAACTTCCAGTATAGCAGCAGGCCAGGATATAATTACCTTGTACTGTGGGGAAACCAACTGCAATTGCTGGTTTGTGAACAAGAGGACACCAGAAAGACAAGAATTACACATGCCTTGGGGCGGGGGGAAGAAAAAGTCTCACTCCACAAGCAGCACTGTAACCTGCATGAGATCTTCTAATAAATGACTGAAATTAAAGCAAGAATTATGCTGCCCTGTATTACTTCCATGTAAGACCTGATCTGTTACATATAAAAGTTGTGCAAACTGAGCACAGCCCTTAATTTATTGATCAGCACTGTACACAATAGATGTGGGTAATTAAAGCCAAGACTAGCTAGAACAGGGGTGACAAACTGATTTATGAGGGCCATGTATCAGACCTTGTTGGGCTGGGCCATGTATGTCATAAAACGTAATGCCCGATAGCGGAGATATAACATTTATAAAGGGACGCAAACACAAAGGTTTTTTAAAAACTTAAAATATGCTAAAAAGATTAGCACTCTTGCAATATTTTGTTTAATAGTTTATGATAACTGACACCTCTTCCTCTGAATTATTGCATCAAGATCTGGAGACAATGTCTGTGCTATAGCAATCTTGAGTATGGTGTTCAGGTGTTGTTCAGATATGTGTCTGTAAGTTGCAAACCTACTTTTGATTTATTGATATTCATTAAAGAAATCTTAGGGTCAATTCCTTTGAGCCTAAGACCCAGAGGAAAACAAGAAATGGCAGGGCACTGCAAGCTTTTGTATATAAGTTGCTTCATGTGTTGGTCAGCCAATAGAGAAAACAGAGGCTTCGCTCTGTAGCTCCTGTGTGATTGAGCAATCCTGGCAAAGCAAGTTGTGATGCAAGAGAGAGAGAAGAAAGCAGATAACAGTGGGCCTGATAGCGGGTCTCATAGGAATCTTCCGGGGGCCTGATTTGACCCTTAGGTCGCATGTCTGACATCCCTGAGGAGAGGTCTGTGTATATTCATGGACGCAGTACCCAAGGAAAAGAGGCCTCCTTCCTGTTTAAAGGAGTTTTATCATATCTCTTTCTCCACCACCATCTCTTTCTCCACTACTGACCTAGTCAGGACAGGTCAAGGAAGTGATTCCTGCAGTTTCTTCCTGGAGATTATCTAGGATTCCATCTCTGTTTCATGCTAGGAGGAAGAGGGATGAGAAGGGGGAACCTTGGACATCCCACTGTCTAGACCTATTAGCATTTGTAAGAAGGTGGGCTGAGGTACGTCCAGAGACTTTTCCCCTCTCCTTGCCTGTTCTCTGCCCAGAGAAAAAAGAACTGTTGAAATGCAAAATGGAGGCTTTGCTCTTTTCAAACCTCCCGGGGGAGGGGGGGAAGCATTTCTTCACAGTTTCCATCAGATCAAATTTCTCTCACTGCCATGGTGGTTTGTACACAATGATCAACGCATGCAAATGCACAGTGGACCCTTCAAAAGCAAGTTACAGTCAAGCAGCACTCTCTCGCTCTCTCTCTCTCTGATATCTCTGTCAACACAGATTCAGGAGACTGATCAACTGCCTATATGGCTCAGTGTTTGTCTTTTTAACCCTCAGAACTCTCAGCCATTACCCAAGGTCATTCAATAAGCTCCATGGCTGAATGAAGATCTCAATTCAGGTCTCCCCAGTCTTTGCTTGCACTGGAGGCATACATATTATGCCCTCTGGCACATGAACTTCAGAGGGGCTAGCCAACTAGTTTCCAGACTCTGCTCTTGATCACTGATCCCTGCAAAGACACAATTCACTATTAGTGAACTAAATTAAATAAGGCTTCAGTTAAGGATAGGCACAGACCTGAACCCAAGCCTAAGTCCAGGCCAGACTTTGTCCAGTCCAGAGTTCATGAGGTGAGGTCCAGGGAAGGTGACTTCCCCCAAACGCTCATCGAACTTTTCTGCTCAGTTTGGCATGCCACTTCTGGATGATATTGAGCCCTGCCCCTGGCACTCCCACATCATCCATAAGTGATGTCACTGCATCACCAACATGCTCACGTCACTTCTGGGTAATGCAGGTGTACTAGGGCAGGGCCTGATGCCACCCGAACTGGTTCCATTCAGGTGGGGGTTTTGTTCAAAGGTTCAGTTCAAGGACATCAGTTTGCAAGCCCTGGACCAAACTGGGCAGTCCCAGTCTATGCCCTTGCCTAGCTTCAGTATGGGCCAATGGACTACTTTCATTGCACACTGATTCTGCAGAGAACCCATTTCAAGGGAGACTGGCTTTGATCTAGAACAAATGCTTGGATTTCTCATCAGCAGCTTTATGCAACAGAAAAGGAAGTGAAAGATGATCAGCAAAAGATCCATCAATCTAATTCTGAACATAACCAGGATAACATAACCGCTTAAACTGGTAGGAGAGAAAGCCATGGGTCAGCACTAGAGTATCTGCTTTGCATGCCTAAGGTTCAAGGTTCAATTCCTGGCATCTCTCGTTAAAAGGATCAGGTAATGGAGATACGAAAGACCTCAGCTCAAGACCCTGGCCAGCAACTGCCAGTTAGAGAAGACAACACTGTCATCAGTGGACCAATTGCTTGACTCTGTATAAGGCAGCATCATGTGTTGGTTAACAAAGGCAGCATTGAGCTATTGTTACACTAAAAAAGTTGCAAAAATAAATCTCAAAACATCGTGACACATGAATAAAAGATTAAATGTGTTTTAATTCCATATATAATTCAAGATCTTTTTTTCTACATTGGAATCTATGCTTTACTTACATGAACATATGAAGCTGCCTTATACTTAATCAGACTTTTGGTCTACCAAGGTCAGTCTTGTCTACTCTGACTGGCAGTGGGTCTCCAGGGACTCAGTCCAAGGTCTTTTCCATCACCTGCTACCTGATCCTTTCTATGGGAAATGCTGGAGACTGAACTCGAGACTTTCTGCACGAAAAGTAGGTGCTCTATCACTGAGACACAGCCTCTCCTCAAAGGGAACTCTGGAAGTGGACACCACAGCTGAACTCCACCAGTAACTTGCTGTGTTTGAATACTGAATGGAGAAAGGAGGGCCATTACTCTACCTATGAGTAAGTAGCTTAGTAGTCTCAGTTTAGTCTTGCAAATAAAGTACTGACAAGTCCAGCTTCTGCAGTTACCACAAGCCTAAAACTACTCATCACAATGAGTTTACTTTGAAATAACTGAAACTACTGGACTCAGTGAAGAAAATCTCCAGTGATTATCTATCACTATTATAAATCATCTACCATCATTAGCTATTCTGTTGCTAAATGTCACAGTAAGACTAGACTAAAAGATATGGTTCATGGCCCAGTAAGGTCTTCTAGATTCTCTATGTGCTTTTGACTCTTTTGGAAGCAATGTATGAAGAGTGTCAGATGTAAGTGTGAGCAGAACAGAGCTTTCCCCATTCTTATTTAAAAAGCAGACAGTGTTACAGTGCTCAGGCATAGAGCAAACAGTCTGATTTGCTTTGTGAAAACAAATGCTTTTGGGTGACAAGGTCAAGTGATCTGCTAAAATCAATCAGTTAACCGTTTTGATCCTGTAGCTGCCAAGGTCCTATTTCCTTCATTCTAACAGGAACACATTGACAAAAAACCCCAGTTCTTAATTTTAAATACAATCGGCTACTGGAAAGATGTAGATTAGGACAGAGGAGACAGTGCACCAGCATCAACCCCGCCCCCACCCCAGCAAAACCAACAACTGTAACAAATTAGCAAGAAATGTTTCCATTCTTAAGAACTTAAGAACATAAGAGAAGCCATGTTAGATCAGGCCAATGGCCCATCCAGTCCAACACTCTGTGTCACACAGTGGCAATTTTTATATATATATATATACACACACACACACACTATGGCTCCATATTTTTATCTGAACCCCTCTTGAAGGTGGCTATGCTTGTGGCCGCCACCACCTCCTGTGGCAGTGAATTCCACATGTTAATCACCCTTTGGGTGAAGAAGTACTTCCTTTTATCCGTTTTAAGCTGTCTGCTCAGCAATTTCATCGAATGCCCGCGAGTTCTTGTATTGCGAGAAAGGGAGTAAAGGACTTCTTTCTCTACTTTCTCCATCCCATGCATTATCTTGTAAACCTCTATCATGTCACCCTGCAGTCGACGTTTTTCCAAGCTAAAGAGTCCCAAGCGTTTCAACTTTTCTTCATAGGGAAAGTGTTCCAGCCCTTTAATCATTCTAGTTGCCCTTTTCTGGACTTTCTCCAATGCTATAATATCCTTTTTGAGGTGCAGCGACCAGAACTGCACACAGTACTCCAGATGAGACCGCACCATCAATTTATACAGGAGCATTATGATACTGGCTGATTTGTTTTCAATTCCCTTCCTAATAATTCCAAGCGTGGTGTTGGCCTTTTTTATTGCAAACGCACACTGTCTTGACATTTTCAGTGAATTATCTACCACGACCCCAAGATCTCTCTCTTGGTCAGTCTCTGCCAGTTCGCACCCCATCATCTTGTATTTGTAGCTGGGATTCTTGGCCCCAATGTGCATTACTTTGCACTTGGCCACATTGAACCGCATCTGCCACGTTGACACCCACTCACCCAGCCTCAACAGATCCCTTTGGAGTTCCTCACAATCCTCTCTGGTTCTCACCACCCTGAACAATTTAGTGTCATCCGCAAATTTGGCCACTTCACTGCTCACTCCCAACTCTAAATCATTTATGAACAAGTTAAAGAGCATGGGACCCAGTACCGAGCCCTGCGGCACCCCACTGCTTACCGTCCTCCACTGCGAAGACTGCCCATTTATACTCACTCTCTGCTTCCTATTACTCAGCCAGTTTTTGATTCACAAGAGGACCTGTCCTTTTACTTCATGACTCTCAAGCTTTCTAAGGAGCCTTTGATGAGGAACTTTATCAAAAGCTTTCTGGAAGTCAAGGTAAACAACATCTATCAGGTCTTCTTTATACAATTAGCTTAAATCTTTCCATCTAACCTTCAAGACGTCCAATATTTTGCTTGTCCCAAGCCCCAAGAAGCCCAAGACAATCAAATCCACTATCCCTGTTCCTTTGTTATTTGGGGTTTGCCAAGAATGCCATGGTTGAATTCTTTTTCTTCTGCCCCATTTCTGCCTCAGCACTGCAGCATTCTGATCTTCCACGAAGTCCTCCCTCTGACTCTGAAATACAGCCAGGACTTCCTAATCACAGCAGAGTGAAAGGAGTAGGAGAACCGTAAACTCCTACCTGCAGAACCTCAAATCATAAGCAAGAAGGGGTTTTTTATGAAGCCTAGAACGGAATAATAAAAGAGGAGAGGACACAATAGAACTATGGAAGTAGCAACAAACCCACTGAATTAGATGTTTTGTAATGGCAGAATGAAAGGGTCACATGACTTAACTGAATACATCCTTCCATATTGCTGAGTTCCTCAGCACGCATGCTTTAAGATCTGAATTATTCTAGCCAGCCAGACACAGCGATCAGCCTTATCAAATAAGTTACATTGCTAGTTTGTGAAGCAGTTTTTAGAAATACACATTTTTTGTGTTATTCCATGTTTTTCACTGTGAATATATTACTCAGAGATCCAACATTATTTTTAATATAGTTTCAGGAAGGTAGCCATGGTCTACAGTAGAAGAGATAAATTAGAGCCCAGGAGTACCTCAGAGATCAGCAAGATTTGAGGGGTAGAAGCTTTCGAGAGTCAAAGCTTCCTTGGGATTTGATGAAGTGAGCTTTCAGCTTCAAAAGTTTATCCCCCCAAAATCTTGCTGGTCTCTAAGGTGATAGTGGACTAAAATCTAGTTATTTTTAAAACACGTATATAAGGCAAAGTTCTGTATACTTAGTAGCTCTGAAAGGGTAAAACATAAAATGGATAAAACTTGCACTTCAAAAACATGAGTTAGCTAGTTCACAGTTGCCCCAAGCAATTTTATGCTATTTCAATATAATCTGAAAACAAACTGTATAATCCGCTAGTATAAGTCTTTTCCTAAGCCCTTTTTCTGCAAGTTCAAAACACCAAATTAAAACTACCTTAAATAGCTTACCAAGGTATAGCCTCTTTATGCACACATATACACATAATGTTCTGCACAAGAGACATGTGAATACAGGGATTTCCACAGACAGGGCTGGATCCATCCAGCTTTTTACCTGACCTTGCCCAATTCCCCTCCTTACAAGTGTCCTCAGCTCACATGACTTTGGTCCAAGCAGGCAACATGGCCATTCCTGGTGATCAAACCACACCCTCTCTTCCTTTTTCAACAGCCAAAAAGCTGAATGGACCCAATTCAATATAGCAATATCGAAATGTGTACTTTCCCGACTGCACTTTCATCCCCTCCCGCAACTCTGCGGCAAACAAGAAATTTCATAAATTCATATGGGAGGATGGGATAGAAATTGAAACAAACAAGTAAATAAATAAATTTCCAAAGTATCATACACCAAGGCTTGCTTGAAAGGAATCCATCCAAAAGTCAGCACCCCATTCAACCTCTGGCACCAAACACAAAACAATACTTACCATCATCTAAGGTGATGTCTTGCAGCCCTATTGTCTGAAAATTCAGCTCTCTATCTTCAGGTTCAGGCTTTACATTAGCTGCTGTCTCCTCTGGTGAAAATGGAGATGCATCACAAACATTATGATGTATCAAGGAAGAAGCTGCAGCAATTCCTCCTAAACCTGGACTGTGTGCCTGAGGCGACTGTTGTCCAGAGTGACTAACGGTAGTTGGAGGTGGGGGTGAGGAGGCAGGTCCTGAGCTAGAAGTCTGGTAAGCCATGGGCTGCAGTTGTGGAGAAGACGGTCCAGATCGCGGTGAATGGACCATAGAATGAGAAGATTTGGGGGATGGCGAGGAAGTGTTACCTGGATTTGAAGAATGGTAAGCCACCTGCTGAAGCTGAGCAGAAGGATGCCCAAGGGACTGAGTCATTGCAGATGCGGCAGAACTCTGCCGAGGATTTGGACAGTGGTACCCCATCGATTGCAGATGAGGTGACGATTGTCTTTGTTGAGCAGGGTGTGATGATGGATGGCCGCCTGCTACAGCTGAAGTTGACACAGAACCCAGATTTGAAGAGTGATACGGCATTGGTGGTAGAGGTTGACAGCTAAGGTTTATCAACTGAGGTACAGCTGCTGCATCCTGTTGAAATGAAATTGCATCAAATCCGTGGCTGGCAGAGGCAGAGTTCATGGGAAGACCAGACTGTCCGTTAAACATAACATTTGATTGCATAGGCTGGTAGGAAGGCCTCACAGAAGGTGCTGATGTTACCTGAAAAGACTGGTGGACTACAGCTGGAGACCGAACAGGATGCTCTTCACCTGGGTTAATGTTTCGACCTTGGATGTGCGGCAGCTGGGATACCGAGGAGGATACCATGGGTGTATATGCTTGCTGAACTGGGCATACAAGGCTCCTAGGTGACGTAGAAAGTAAACTCTCATGGGAGAGCCCTGAATCTGGTGAAGACAGCTGAGTTTGAAGAGAAGGGAGTCCTTTAACACCAGCACAATGGGTCAGGGACAATGATGAAACTGAAGACAAATCCATTTCATCTCTGTTCTCTTGTTTCAGGACAACTGTAAAGTTAGGGAATCGGTGAATTAAGATTCACAAGTTTCAGTGTTCACCACAATTAACCCTATAAAAAGCTGCACTGCCTCAAGTTGACCCAATGGCACATCTTGCCCAATATTCTCAATAGAGATAAACAGCAATAATTAAAATACCAATAAATATACCTATATCTATTTTTCCCCAGCAGTCCTATTCATGATCCTGTTTTAAAGGGAAGCAGAAGAACCTAGAATCTTCTGCATGCAAAGGAAGTGTATAATCACTTGCTATATCTCCACTTAGTATGTGAGAATGAAACTGTTGTAATAAAAAGAAAAATGTACATCATCTCTAGTACACAGATAGACGTCTCCCCCCTCCCGTCCCATTTTATAGGCAGACTCGATATTTTAGAGAACAGGGTTTCTTAAGGCATCAAGGCAAAGATTTGGCTAGAGAAGCTTTCCCTCTTAATCAGCCACAAAGTGTTATTTCCTGACATTATTTATATATGCTATTATCGATAGTCAGGATAAGAAAACAAAATTTACTTTCAAATATGTGTCTGTGCATACTGACACAGTGTTTATTTTACAACTCTGTATACCATTACTTTACAGATTTTTTCACTCCAAGTAGTAATACTCTGTCCATACGAACAAGATAACATAGCTCTCTATTGTGAAAAAATATTGGGAATGAAAAGTATGTCACAAATAAGAGACTGATATGATCACAGACGTTCCCCACAGGCCACTTACAAAAGAACCAATAGTATGTATGGAGGCAGTATGGAAATAATTTAGAAAACTAAAACAAAATGAATTGCACTTGTACTTATTATATCCAGCAGCGACCTTCTCATCTTTTTGCAAAAGTTGTTTCCTGTTTTATTAAAGTTTTAAGTTTATTAAAATAGCTATACCTTGCCTTCCCCTCATAAAGGTAGAGCCAAGGCAATCCTCTTCCCAACCTTACTATAATACATTTATCTAGCACTGACTGTAAAAGGATCTTGGTCTGCGGATTGTAGTGTTTGGACCCAGACATGAAAACTGGATGAAATTCAAGGAGCTGCCTTCATTTTACCCAGTAATACTAGAATCATAATCCTAGAGAGCCATAACACAGGTGGTGGGAGAAGTAGGAGCATGCACAGCTGGAAGTACTCGCAGTTTTTACTGCAGCCAATTATCCAGCTGAATGGGCAAAATAATTTCCCCTAATTTGCCCATTTGGACAACATCCAGTTAAAGAACTGAAGCTTTGAACAAACAAGTATGCCCAAATCTTGTTGCGCGCTACACTCAAAGGAAGTTGCACATACTTGGTGTGTAAGTAAAACGCTGAGACTGGCTTTTTTTCCTCTTGCCGTTGCAAGCGTAGAACTGCACCTGGACAGCAGCTGAAACTGCTTTGTTGTGGTATGGAGGAACTTCAAGAACAATTGAAGCCTAAATGAAAAAAGTGAATAAACTTACATGTCAAGGGCAGACCTTCATTTCAGAAAGCAGTTTCTTCTCAGAAGCCACCAAATATCCTGCCATCTGGCAGGATGCATGTGCCGTGTCCTGAAGTAAGAGCTGTTAGGCTACAGAGCAGAGCCTTTTAAGTGGTGGTGCCTTTTTCCTTTTCCTGGAAAGGCCTTCCATAGCAAGACCACCAAGGCCACCACACCAACTACTTTCATATTGCTGTAGCCACCCCAATCCAGTCAACTCTGTGTCCCTTGTCACCTGCCCTCTATATTTATCATTGGTCACTTTCTGCATAACATCCAGCAGGCCATTATGGGCTCTGTCATTTCTCAGTTAAGCACTGTTTGTAAGCTGCTGGCAGGAGGGGGGGCAGAAGGCACCAACAGGAGCAGGATCTCCCCTCCTCAGAGCCAGCTCCTAAGTTCTGTAAACACATTTGCATACCTGCTAAAGAACAACACCAGTGAACTTCTATCACTTTTCCTTAGAGATTCCTGGTTTCTAACAAAAAGATACGGATACCCATACTATGCAACGTTTGTCTAAATAGTTACTATATACAAATATGAAAATAAAGACAAGTTAAAACAAGGATTCCCCCGTTTAAAAGATCTCACCTCTTGACTCCTTTCCCTAATTATTTTTCCTTCTACCTCCCACTGAGGTCGTCCATCTGGCAAAAGAAAGGTTTTAGTTTAAGTATCAAATTGTTCCACAATCATCCAGCTGGTAAGGATAGATAAAAATACACGTAAACCACAAAAATTCTTAATAGCTGTTTTCATCTGGGAACAAGATGTGTTTTTTTTTTCTTTCAAACAGAACAAAGACTTCAGTAGCCATGCTGAGAAAAGCTGGAACAAAAGGTGAAGGGAGAAGAAAGGACTTGACAGCACAGAAAGGCCAGCACCGTATAAAGGAAGCTTCAAAAAGGAACTTGAAGGGGAGCAGAGCAGTCGCCACACCAAACAACGCTATTCTGACATAGCATAGAAGACCCAGAATCGAAGCGAGGCTTTAGAAAAGAGCCAACTAAGGGGAAACATTACAGAAGTTTACAAAAATTATGCATGGGACTGAGAGAGTGGGCAGAGAGAACTTTTCCTTCCTCTCCCAAAATGCTAGAACTGTGGGCATCCAATGAAGTTGTTGGGCAGCAGATTCAGGACGCAATAAAGGAAACACTTCTATGTACGAGTTATTAAAATGTGGAATTTGCTGCCAGAGGATGAGTGACGACCACAAGCACAGGCAGCTTTAAAAGGGGATTAGACAGATTCATCATCAGCTACTAGCCACTGACATTCAGAGGCAGCAAAAACATCTGAATCCCAGTGCCAGGAGGCAGCACACAGGGAGGCCTCTGCCTCTATGCCCCATTGTTGGCCCTCTAGAGTAACTAGTTGGTCACTGTGTGAGACAGGATGCTGGACTAGATTATTATCCAGCAGGGCTCTTCTTATGTTATGATCTTATGTTCTATAACTGAAGCAAGGCATACCATGGGAGGATGCAACCTGGAGTGCAGAGACTGAGGGCCACACTAGACAACATCTGCTAGAGTTAGTGAACATACAGTCCCACAGCAGGGCAAATGTGTTGTTGTCCCCTCTGCAGCAGTTTCAATTCTGCAGCAGTCCCCCCCATCACCACACTATTGAGCAAAATTAGACCTGGAGCTCTTGGGAATCTTAGTTCTCCAAAGGCCTATCTGTGAGTTGTTTCTGGGAACCAGACTCAGCTTGTGGCAGACATCACATCTGGTTTGGTCCTGAGAGCTGCTTCGTACCTGACAAAAATAGCAAATCCATCAGGTGTAGAAAAATGGATAGTGAAGTGGGCCTTTGCTATGGAAAGATCCTGCACCAAGAATATTTAGGTAAATGTGTCTTTAAAAAGGATGGGGGCAAGAGAAGCAGCAGCATTGGAGAATCCTGAGTTTGTTCAGTTTTCTGAGTTTCGTTACTTGGTTTACAATCAGAAGTGCCATAGCTGTTGTCTTAAAACAAACGGCTGATGCAAGCTGAAGTCTTTTCTTTTTTACTGTTTCTCATCAGCATACAATTACTATCAGATGCTTATGATAAAGGTTGCCATCCGGTGATAATATCAGTAGTAAAGCCACCAACAGTTTGAGGAATGTGTTAACTGCAATGAAGCATTATGCAATAGCTAAAATATGCTAGTAACTATACTATGGCTCTATGGAATAGTGTGTTCCTTTTAAGTGTATGTGAACCATACTAATTCTTTAGTGAGAGTGGCTCTACATATACTTACTGTGAACATTAATAGTGTTTCATCCTCAGCATCTAGTAGGGTTGCCAACCTCCAGGCACTGGCTGAAGATCTCCCAGGATCACAACTGATCTCCAGGCAACAAAGCTCAGTTCACCTGGAGAAAATGGCTGCTTTGGAAGGTGGACTTTATGGCATTATACAATAATGAAGTCCTTCCCCTCCCCAAATCTTGCCCTCCTCAGGATTCACCCCCAAAATATCCAAGTATTTCCAAACCTGGAGTTGGCATCCTTAGAATCTAGGGGCATGTGATTCAGAAATGGCTTTAATCTTAGAGAGCTGCCAAAATGTTTTTTTGGGTTTTTTTAATTGTCTGTCTCTATGGGAGACAAAGTGAGGGAAAGAGTGCAAGGTCTTCATTACTAAAATACAAGATGAGGGGTGGGTTCATGTGAGTGGAGAACAAAACTCTTATTTCCCTCAAAACTTTAAGAATGAATGTTTTGGGGTTAATAGGTTAATGCTCAATACAACTTGTACCTAGAAAAAGGAGAATTTTGGACTGAGGCTTTAGGACATCCACTATGATATGAATATATCAGGAGGTTATTAGGTGTTACTCAACGCGACGTCACTTAAGACAATAAATTCTGATATTGCACAAAGGGATGGCAATCAACGTAAGAAAGATACCAATAGTACTGAATATAGATTTTATATGTGCATGCATAAAAATAGAAGAAAACACAAACTCTCTCTACACCTGTGTTTCAGTATAAAGTATCAGTATCATGTTTACGAGGAGACAGGATGTGTTAGTTACAACACAGACATCTTCTACTGTGTCACTTCAGACCCCAAATTAAGTCACTTTTTAGTATTCAGAAGAGATTAACTTACCCTGCCCTTTTTCAAGAAATATTATTTTTGATTCTGGAAGAAAGTTAGATCCAGTAACCACCATTTCATGCCCTCCATTTACAGAGCAACTGCTGATGCTGTATTTCTCTATCTGAGGAAGTTCTTGAGCCGATCTCTGAGCTTTGTGAAAAGAAGTATACAAAAATATGTCAATATTCTGGAGTTGTCATACCCATTCTTATCAAATTATGCCTAAACAGGTAGGAAGCAAAAATCTCAGGAACTTTAAATACAGAATATGCTTCCTTTATACATGTTTACTGTCAACAGGGGCTGTTAACCACTCACACAGCTCTTCCTGAAGCAGATAACAACTTTGCATCAACACTGGTTTGTATAGCAAAGGAGCTTCAGAGCTGCTCTTGTTCAGAGCATTTTATACACATATCTAGTACTCTACAATAATAAAGTTGGTTTGTTACCTTGTTTTTTGAACACACTACTTTACATTTCTTAAGCATTTACTTTACCTCAAACAAAGAGGTTCATAAACATTTGCAGCTTTTTCTGCTCTTTCAATTCATGTTATCTGATTCTAACTTACTACTGCTTTTCAAATTTGTTGAAAGCATAAATGGTATTGAAAAAAGTCTGTTATAGCAAAGGGGGGAAAAACAAAGAATAGGCATGCATAAAGCCTTCATAAATACTGCAGTATGAAAAGTCATAAAACTGTTAAAGGCCAAATCACCTTCATTTAGAAACAGACTTCATTAAACACTGAATGTGCTCTTAAATCAACTGAATCCCCCCTCCCACATGGGCCACAGTCAATAAAGTTAAAGACCACTGAAAATAACACTGTTAAATAAGTTATAAATCTCTTTGGCAACAAACAAACATATTTCTGTGAGTCTGCTTGTGCCACAGTACATTTTTATTACCATTAATTATAAATAATATTTCCACAAGGGTATTTTTAATTTTCAAACTCCTGGCCACCAGTGTTCCCTTTAAGCTCAGAAGTGGTGTGTTTTCATTTTAATGAGTCAAAGTGTTAAAGTTGTGTGCAACTTTACATTTTTTTCAGTTTACAAACTCTCTAAGGAGCTACTGGACTCCAATCTAGTTACCTTCTATAAGGATAAAAAGGAAGGAAGGAAGAATCATGTAAACCATCTAAAGTTCCTTGGAGGAAAAACAGGGGGGGAAATTGCAATTGACCAAAAACAAAAAGCCATAAAACTCCTCTTCATTTGTTAGTTTTTAACTTCATCTAAGTAAATATTTCCTTTTCCAATGTGCAATTATATATTATTACACATACACAGAGAGAGAGCATCAGGCAAGAATAAAAGCAGCCTTGAGCTGCTGGCACAACATTTTATTTCCTTTTTAACTGATCCTTAATTGTAATAAACTGAACTACTAGAACCATTTACTTGCTGAATGTTTTCTTGAAAGAGATATTTTGGCAAGTTATATTCTCTAGCTCCCTCAATTTGGGGGGGAGGGGAGGGGGGGGAGAGAGAGATGGAAACAAAGAACAAAAGAAAAAATAGATACATGGGATGGGGGGGAGGAAATAGATGGGGAGAGAAGGAAGAAAAAGGGAAAAAAAGAAAGCCCCCCCCTCAGCTGCTTGTTTTAAAGCCAGGCAGCCATTACAGTGCTCTGTTTCACTCCTCCTTGCTACCAAGCAGGTGGAAGAAAAAGGAAGCCCTCTAATGGCTTTCTGCCCTTTAAAGCGAGCAATGCAGAGGGTCCACACATCAGCTGCTCACTTTAAAGCACAGGTGTCCAAGTCATTTGTTATGAGGGCCAAATCTGACATAAATGGGACTTTTGTGGGGTCACACTTGTCATAAAATGTAATGTCGGGTAGCAAAGATATAACTTTATAAAGGATACAAACACAATTAAATATTTTTATTTAACAATCTTTGATAACTGACCTCCCAACCCCCCTTTAAAAGATGTCTGCCTAAAATGGAAAAGTGGGATTTGGCGATGCAATTTTTAAAACAAAGCATCCAGAAAAAGAACAAGGAACAAAGCAGAAACTAAAAATATAAACTAAAAATATAAAATGCTCTGAGCTAAGAAAACATGAAGTTACTGGGAATTGCAAGCTTCTCCCCCTTTCCCCCAGGTCTAGTGTAATGTCCCCCTTTGGCCAATGTCTCCAGTATAATGTCCCCCTTTGGCCATGGATTCCCAGGTTAAAATATTCACTCAGGCACCCATTCTCAGGTCCATCCAACAGAGGCAAGCTGACTGAAAACATCAACAGTTTATTTGCAAGGCCACAACTCTAGCAAGCAACAGCTTCAACAGTGTACAAAATTGGAAAGTGAAACTACTTGAGCTCCACTCCACTCCATTGAAGTATATTGCAGCACAGACAAAGTTGCAAAGAAAATACAAAATCAAATTGTCCATTAAGGTATCTGGGCCCAGACAGACTACTCTGGGTCTGGAATGACAGCTCCCAGAGTGAAATGACAGTTCCTGGGAGCAGCAGAAGAGTTCTGGGATTGGAATGAGAGCCCCAAGATTGGAATTCCATTCCCAGAACACTGCTGCTACTCCCAAAGACTGTCACTGCACTCTTTGTCATTCCAGTCCCAGAGTGCAGTTTCTACTGTTAGGAACAGTCCCAGAGTAGTCTATTTGGGTGCAGACACCATAATGGAAAATCCATTCCACATTTTCTTTGCAACTCTACAAGCCCAGAAGAGCCACGGGTCAGATTAAAGTCATGCGCAGGCCAGTTTCATCCTGCAGGTCATAAGTGTGACACCCCTGCTTTAAAAGATGGGCAGCCATTAGACGTTCTGTTTCACTCCCCCTTGCTGCCAAGCAGGGGGAAGCAAAAGGGAGCCCTGCAATGGCTCTCTACCCTTTAAAGCCAACAGAGCAGCAAGATCTTCCAAATACTAGTCTGATACCCTGTTACACCACACTGACTCAAAATCTGAACCAATACAAACCCCAATAATCTAAGATGAAGCTACATATACTCAGGGCTTTTTTCTGGGGGGGAAAGGTGCCGGAACTCACAAGAGGGAAAGAGAGAAACACATGGGTGCCCATCATGAACTTTTAGACATTTTTTGAGAATTTTGTTTCCATTAAGAGGTTCCAGAACTCTGTTCCACCATATTCCCCCCAGGAAAAAAACCCCTGCATATAGTTATCTTCATTTGTAAATCGGTTTAAGTATAGTTTGTGCTCAGTGTTTATAAACTACAGTTTTGATTCTCTAAGCAAACAGAAAAGGTATTTATGACTAGGAAAAAGAAACTTACAGCACTCAACAGGTATCGAAGCAACCTGGAGGGACAGGACTTTTCCACTGGGCTGTGGGATGTGAACACGAAACACAAGTCGCACTCTTGTATTTTTCCTTCCAATATCTGTCTCACCCTTACGAAGTTCTATATCAGAATTGCGAAGTTTCAAAATGCCTGCACAATCAATACTGTGGAAGACCACAGAGAAGACAGCAACATTACAAGCCATTTGTTACTGATTACAATTAAAACATTTTATAAAGGAAGCATTCCTGTTTGGAAACCTGTCAGTGACAAAGAAAACAGAAAAGTCACTGTGATATACTCTTCTGTTGTTCACCCCTGTACATTGTGCAACTGGCTTATGGCGTAAATTGAAGTGATGCCTTTGTTCCCTTTCAGTTTGTGCAATTAACAACCAGTCAAAGGAACTCCTGGAGTTGTGTCACACCAGAAGAAAAGATACGGAGGGGAAATTACTGATTTGACTATTTTTCCAATGGAAAATCTGGAAACCTGAGGGAAAAAAATTTTAAAAGCCTCTTTTGGAATGAGTAAAATGATCTTTAACAAAAAGGGTTTAATCAGTCAAAATGCACAGTACGAAAATTTTTATGTGAGACTACAGCATTACATAATGATGATTATGCATACTGAGCCAAATACTGCATGTTTTCAAGGACACTGATTGTTTAAATGTGACTAATTTTATTCACAGAATATACTACACTGCATGGCAACAAAACTAGGAGTGTAGCGGTTAAAAGTTACCTGTTTAATTCTGTATCAGAAAGGGCATGCTTATTTTGTTAAATATTGACAACATTATAGTTGTATCAGAAAGCTGTTCAAAAATATCAGAATACTCCTGATACTTAAAAATAAGAAAAAGGACAAGCAGTCCCATTTCTTGTTTCCCTGTACAAAACTAAAACAGGGTAGGATGAATGGAAAGTCCCCACCTTTTATCTGAGAGTCCAGCCTCACTCTATTTAAATCTTAAAGGGGCAATTATTTCTATCTTAGAAGTAATGTCTCATAGAAAATAATGCCCCTTTAAAATTTAAAGGACTGAGACCAACTATTAGTTGGGAAGTGCTCCTTGTCCCCTAGTCATTGCTGTTTCGCTGACATAAGTTCCAATTCTAGTGCCACCAGGAATGATAACACTGGAATCGAGACTTGTATCAAGGAAACAGCAGTGGTATCAGATATTGCCAACCCAGCACCCTAAATATCGGGCATCTTATCAGTTCGGCAATATCAGACTACATGACCCTGGCCAATATACTATTGAATAATTCACAGATATAAAGTTTAACTTGGTTATCAAGAAATGCATCTAGTCCTATTATAATTGTAAACAGCTGTTTCTATCCAAATATTACACTTCCTTTTGTTTAATACAAAATTTGCCTTTTCTCTTCAACTCAATTTTTGCTACCTGAGAGTTAGGAAAAATGAAAAATATATGTGCAAAGGTAGCAGCAGTTCACAACTGTCTCTCAAGTACTGGGTATCTTTACAGGTTTTGCTTGTAGAAAACAAATGTTGCCAGGCAAAGCAAACTTGCTCTGAATCCTACTGTAATCTATTTAATTAAGGATTGTTCCCAAAGAAAACTATTCTTAGGGGAGACTGGTAGGCATTCATACATCCATATATACACCAAACAGCATAATTTTGTATGCAAACTAATGTTTGGATCCTAAACCACGTTTCTAATCACGCAGTGCCCTTGTCCATGGCAATAATTTTCCTCTGCAGCAGAGCATGCTCCTTCAGAACTAGGCACTCACACAATACCAAAGAGGAATATGCCAACCTTGTGTCATAGTCTGATTACATTTTTTAAAGGTTTTAAAATAAAACAGAATTTTGGGGAAAATGAGATGGGCAGAAACATTTGGGGGGGGGGGGGAGGACCCTGAGGCATCTATGGATAAAGGCAGTTTGCCTAAGTCAGCCTGTGTTGCTGGGTGGGCACGGAGAAGGCTCTCCTTTGGTGCTAGGCAGCATTCAACTGAACCCCTAGTTGTTGAACAACAAAGTGGGATGTTGATGGAGTTCAGCACCTCTCAGCATAATTTTGTACAGAAAACACAGTGGGGGAAAGTTGTTTTTGCAAGCCATCTTAAAAGGAGAATTGAAAAATATGGGGAAAAAATCTTTAAAGAAACCTTTTAGCTCTCATCACTGGAAAAAACTGAGATATGTAACAGGAGTAAGGGGAATGTTCCAGAGCATTTTAGCAGAAGATGTCTCTGCAACAGACAGGAACGAGTAGAAACAAGGCTTAGGTGTCAAGCACAAGTTATAAGTGATGCCCTTTTATGTTGCTAAACAGAAAAATAAGGTTGAGGCTTGAGAAGTATTGGGTTATACTTCCATTTTCCCCCAAATCTTCACGCCCCCAACTTCCCCCAAATAACAATGTTAGTTTCTCTTACGGCTTCAAAATTTCCAGAAGCTTTACATCTCTACTTCTCATATTCCTGCATGGAACTATTATGAAGTGGCAGACCATGCCTATAATAAAACCCCATCAAAGCACTTTCATATTGTACATTTTTTAATTTGTAAGCTTAAATTGAGCACTTTGTGCATGCAGCCTTGCTTAAAGCAGAAATGACAGCATGTTCATCATTAGGGGCCACTATGAAAATGCATCCCAAGTTAGAATGCCACTGATGATCTGCAAATATTCAATCACACATGGTCAATGAAATGCACAAATATTTCACATTAAAACTCAACATTCTTTACTACAAAAGGAGAAATTTACACTTTTGCTACAAGACTATGATTCTCAAAGTGTTACCCATAGATTGGGTGGGTGGGGGAGAAAATCACTGTGATTAAGTTTGTTTAATCAGTTTATGGGGAGGAAACAAATAATTATTTGCTCAGTTCACACCTGGGCAAAAGACTGGGTGTTTTGTTGAAAGTTTCCCATACCAGGATGCTTCACAACAGGATCCCAAACCAGAATGATCCACACACAAAGGGAAGAAGGAAGCAACTTGTGGACATAGCAAACAAGTTGCATTTGTGCCTGTCACAAATAGAAGTTTGCCGTGTTGTCAATTCAACTGAAGTAACAGCCGTAATACCTTATGATATCTGAAGCACTGCTATGTGAAAGCATTGTTTTAAAAAATGCAGAGGAGGGGGGGGTTGCTTTTGTAGGAACAGAATCCAAAATTCTTGCAGGGATTTTGAATGTATTTTTTAGAAATGAGGAGACCAAAGTGAAGCTGTTCCTAAAAGGAAGCTGAGAATAGCATGTTTCATAAGAGATCCCACCCAGTGACTCACCCTCAACCCCTGGCAACTGATAAACCCAGGCTACGATTTACCAACTCTCATGGAAAAGTCTTCCAACATACCTGGCTGACATGTTGTTTTCTGGAAGCAGAGGAATTTCCAGGACCTTTGTGCTAGTAATAATTATTTCTTGACTAGCAGTAGCCACTGTCTTCCCTGTGATTCTGTGCACTTGGTAGAAGGCATGCGGCCTTAAGTAACGATCATCTGCAGTCCCAATGAACATCTGTAGGTTTACTGGCTTTTCACTGTAACCCAGGAGCTGACAAAAAAAAAATGCAATACTCAAATGTTAACTTGCATTATTTGGTACTTGTGCAATATTTTTTCATTTTAAAAGGGCTCTGAAGTTAAGTCAAGGAAAAGCATGCTTTTACTCCTACTAACCCAAATACAAAAGGGTGTATTATGTAAGCAGCTGAATTTCAGATGTAATTTAATACAGAATTTCCTTTTAAAATGCTCAGTTTTCTTTTTGTACATCCCATTACTTGAATTTTTACACATGATTTTACACATGACTTCACACTTAAGAAAGCTTGGTATTTCCTTTGGATAGCCTGGGCTAGCCCAATCTTGTCAGATCTCAGAAGTTGAGCAGCGTTGGTCTTGGTTAGTATTTGGACGGGAGATCTCAAAGGAATACCAGGGTTGCTATGCAGAGGCAAGCAATGGCAAACCACTTCTGAACACATCTTGCCTTGAAAACCCTATAGGGTTGCCATGAGTTGGCTGCGACTTGGCAGCAAAAAACCAAACCAAACCATATATTGCTTTTTCAAAAAGAAAATACAGTATTCAAGGTATACTGGAAGAGCAGACAAGATCCTATGATAACTATGACATGAAAGGAATGGCAGGCATAGATTTTTAGTCGGACTAAAGAGATGCTTCACAGGAAGAGCAACAATAGAGGCAAGTTGTGGCTTCAAATCCAAGTGCGGACCATGTCCATTAAACCAATTGAACAGGTCATCCTGTGTGTGTTCACTGGGAAAAATCCTGTGTGCAAATGACTGGCAAAAATCAGTATTTGGGCAGCAGAAACATTATGGATCAACCTGTCAATTATCATTAATGTTAAGCTATACACTTTCAGTCTGGCATGTGGGCTTTTATGCCTGCTTTGTTGATCTCTTACTCTGAAGTCTGACTTTGTGCTTTAACTGCAAAACTGTAAAAGACCCCCTGCTTTACGCTTTTCAGAAGTTTTTTAATAATTCTACCTAGAACCATGTGAGGTACAAAAGTATTTTAAATATCCCCTTACTGTAGATATGACACTTGGGCTAAGGAAACAGCCATTATTTATCACAATTTCTAGTGAGTACATGGGGGCGGGGGGGAGATCTGAATCAGGAACTTCCTGGCTCATTAAATATATGCAGTTTTAAATGGCTGATATCCACAACCAGTGGACAGTCAGGGTGGTGCAGTGGTTAAGAGTGTCAGACTAGTTAGTATCTGAGAAACCCAGGTTTGAATTCCCAGCTTATGCCATGGAAGCTCACTGGGTGAAAGTGTGGGCCAGTCACAATCTCTCAGCCTAACTCACCTTACATGGTTGTTGTGAGGATAAAATGGAGGCAAGGAGAATGACATAGGCCACTCTGGGTTGCCACCAGGGAGAAAGGTGGGGTACAAATAAATAATATAAATAAATATAAACCACCTTCCTCACCACCTTTTTGATAGCAACTTCATTATATCCTATTCTTTGATCTTCCAGCCAGCATGCTGTTCTGGTTAGAGTGTCTAACTAGGATCCAGGAGGCTGAGGTTTGAATCCCTACTGTACCATGGAGGCTTGCTGGGAGACCCTGAGCCAGTCACACACACTCATCCCAACCTACCTCACAGAGTTGTTGTGAGGATAAAATGTGACATGAAGTAAGCCGCTTGGGGTCCCCACTGGGGAGGAAGATGGGGCATAAGTGAAGAAAATAAGAAAATAAAAGTTGGCTCTTCCACCCACATTCTCAGGCCTCAAAAATCCACATATCAAGGGATGAATAAGCAAGGAGCTCAATAAATGAGAGATCTCTCCATGAGGCCAAGTTTTATGTGGATTTCATCACAAAGTTGTAGTTGACAAAAGAAACTACTTGGCAGGAAAACTGCCCATGTGAACTGGCCTAGATAAGAGAAACAGCACTCTCACTTTATGAAGGAGTCTGGCCTTACCACTATTTTTTTTTTTTTTTTGCAAACTCCAACAGCTGCTGAGAACATGATGTTATAAACTTGGGTATTTTAAGGAAGCAGCAATGTGCTGTATCAACTGTACTAATCTTAAATTAACTGCCATTTAATGCAATGCGCTTGCTAAATTCACTGTGATGTATACTATTTATTCCCCAGTATTTTAAGAAATTATGCTGGACAGAAGGATTTAGAACTGACCTGGGACAACAACAATGGAACAGGCTTGCATTTAACTCTCCTACTCTTGTGAAAAGTGGTTTATTGGTCTGACACTGGGATCAAAAACACCAAAATTAAATAAGGGTTTTTAAAAAATTAGCTGTAGCAAGGAACCAGAATTGATGTATAGAATATGAAACTGGATAAAGGATTATTTTCAAGACAAGGATATAGCAATACAAGAGCAGTATCTGGGTCTGGCCATGCCCATTATTTCCCACAGAGTCTCGGACCCAACAGCTTACTTTTGTACCTTTTCCTTCAACAAATATTCATAAAGATTATGAACACACACCATCACTTAGCGCTAACACAACCTCATCCTTTAACCGCTGCACCAACATATAAGTACCTTTGGTGTTAAATGAAAATTTACTATACTGGGCTAACTTTGACGCTTGGACATTGAGTGTTGCACTCCATTCTCACTCCTCTCACCACTTCATTTAGTTGGGGTCTCACTAACTCCACTACTCTTAATGAATCCCTTAAATTTTAAACTAGTTAAAGGGGTGAAGAAATCTGAAACATGGAGCAATCAATTCTTATTACAGCAGGATACATGGAGTACAAAGTGACATGGCCACGAAGGCAGAGAACTATCATATTTTATATTCCCTTGTGATCACTAACAACACTGAAGGATTAAAGAATCATCTCATACTCTAGTATAAAAGTGTCGCCCAATCAGCAGATATCTCACTCCATAGATTGGGGCAGTGCTAACTAAAAACATATTATCCTGCAAACTTGGACTCCCCAGGTTTGCAGAAAAATCGGAAAGTGTTAAAAATACATTGGGGGATTTAATTCACACACACCCTATCAAATAAAAGTGGTGCATGTGCATGTGCAAAGACAGTGCACATATCTTCTCCTCCAGGAAGCGATGGCAATGTTGGGTGCCAAGAAGGAGCACTGGGAGGCCCAGTAGCAGAGGCCGGGAGCCATGCTGGGCTTGCCTATACCCCAGAGGAGACAAGGGGTGGAAGAAGCCATGGCAGGCCTGGAGACAGAGGCAGGGAGGCACAAAAAACTCAGAGCTAGTAGTGGCAATAGTGGCAGGGGTGCTGAGAGCTGTAGTGGCCCCAAAAGCGGTGATGGGGGAAGATGCTGCAATGGGCACTGCGATGGAGGCTAACACCAGGTCTAACAGCAACAGTGGTGGTGAAGTTTTGTTGGTAACAGCATTGGCCCTGGTGACAGCAGCAGAAACCAGGTTTTTCTGGGGGGGACAAGCTGCAGTAGGCCTAGCAGTGGAGACCGCAAGCTGTGCCAGGTCCAGTAGAGACTGGTGGTGGTGGGGGGTGGCCCAGCAGTGGAAGAGAAGCAAGCTAAGAAGGGATAAAGATTCCCCCACTATCCACTTGTAAAACCAAAACTGTTAACTACTTCTTAAAACATGCAGGTTACATCAGATTAAACCTTACTTCGCTGCAACAGAATAAACTAATGATAAACCACAGCACCGGGGGGGGGGGGACTAAAATTAAACACGAGTAAGATATTTAAGCATCTAACCAAGTTGGAACTGTAACATAAGATGCGTTCCTGTGCAGCCCCAATAACTGGTGATATGTTGCTCTTCAAATACATTGTTAAGACCCGCAACTTTCATCCCACAGCTTAGAGAGCAACTGCCCTGCGAATTTACATTCCCAAACCCATACCTGCAGCAATAACAAAGTGAAAAGAGATCTGTAGCAATGAATCTGCAGAGGAACCAAGTCTCTTTAATCCTTCCTGTGCCCATGTGCCTGCTAAAAAATGCTCCCCCAGGTTCACTCCCACTCCTGCCCTTATTCTTCTCAAATCAAACTTATTTCTAGACTGTGAGCAAAGGTGGGGGAGAAAAACTGTGTTAAAAGCTACCTAGGGTCTTCTGCAAGAAAAATAAGAAGACAGGTGAAGAGTTAGCCTTCCCCTTGGGCAGCCCAACACTTCTTTCTTTTTATTAGCATTACATGGAAAGCAGAGGTGGAAAATGGATAGCCCCATATCGTATAGTTCTCCCTGCTTTATAACTGTCCTACTATGGGGAAGAGGTGTTCATTAAAAATTAAATTATTCAGCAATACAAACACTAAAATTTTCTTGATCTGAGACTGAAGAGACTCCTTTGACTAAACCTAGTTTAAGAATTCAACAATGTCCTTACATATTTTCACTGTGAATCTTTTATGCTGAAATACTGATTTTATACTATCTGATATTCAGTATATTACGTGCCCAACTGAGCAGTCAAATTGTATTGTCTACTTTTATTGGTTTTAACTGCTGTTTTACTGTTTAAAACGTTGTTATCCGCCCTGAACCCGTCTGGGAAAGGGCAGAATATACATTATCTAAATAAACTAAATAAAATAAATTATACATAATATCATGCTCAAACTCAGAAACTTCACAGGAGAGCATCATATGCTGATGAATGGTAGCAACTCTACATCAGCAACTAGGAAGAGGAATTTTTACCATTTAAATCAAGGAATCAGTTCCACAAGAATGCTTTTCCCTGAAGAAATGTGTTGTCAGAACTGAAAATCCACTTTTCAATAAATAAGAAAGTACACAATGTCAGATTACTGCCAGTTCACTGTTCAGCAACCTTTTCCAAATTCCAGCATTCAACTCTTCCCAAGTGAGCGCCTAGATCCAACAAAACACTTCCCATACGAATTCTGCCATGGAATAATTTTAAAAATAGTACAAAAGAAGTTATACCAAGGCAGACCCCTGAAAACATTTCATGTTTATACAGCTGTTTTCATTTTCACAAAGTGTGCATTCTCTCTTTCATATCTGACCCCCTCCCATGCTTGCCAGCCAGGAACTTGGAATGTCTTCCTAGCCTGGACATCAAAATATATTGCCAGTGAAAAAAGAATGACCTATCTCATTTTTTTCTCCTACAAATGAACTTACAGTAAAAGCCATTTAACACACTTGGAAGGCATGTAAAGTACAGATTTTCTTCTACACAGAGCAATGTTTACTGTAAGCAACTGCCACTTTGAAGGAGTTCAATTAGCGCATTTTTTCAACAAGAACAAACCTCCACAGGCCAGCTATGATGACTCTCCAAAACATAGCCTGGAAGACTGGGGACCTGGCAAAGGCTCATGTGTTCTCCTCTCCTCTATCTCATGCCACTTCCTTCTTGCATTTAGAAGTTGCTCTGTTGTTGTTTTTTATAATATCCAAATCAGGCAACTATGTATAGTGCTGATTCCCCAAGCCATAAATCATGGTTTTGAGGTTAGCTCTACCACAGTGTCAAGCTTCCAGGTGGCTTCAGACCACATTCCTGGCTCTGTTACACAGAGCAGGCTCCCACTGTTTCCTCCATGGCTTGGCATGGATCACGTTCCTTAATCCTGACTCCTTTTACTGTGCACCACTGCATGGATCCCTTTACTGTGCACCACTGCATGGATCCCCCACACTTCCATGCTTTCCACCTCCTCAGTGGCATCTACCTCCCTGGTTAAGTCTGTAGGCCTGGCTGGAATCTTGCTCTGGAGCCAATCCCTTCATCTCCTCTCCCAGCTGGGGTTCTCTTGGCCCCTGTAGTCTCTTCTGGGACTTCAGATAAGTTGCCTACATAGGGCTGTCCTGCTCTACTGCCCAGGGGATCTCCCTATTCCTGAGCATTTGGAGACTTCTGCTGAGGTGCCTGCTCCCTGGGCCCATCTGGCACCCTGATGGGCTCTTCTGGCCCCGTCTTCCCTTTCCGTTGGCAGTCCATAGCATCCTCGAGCCTCCACAACTGCTTTTCCTAGCCTATTGGGGACCCAGCCTTTTGGCAGCCTTTGAAGACCTTGGAGGTCAGGACAGCAACAATGAATGGAACACCACTTCTGCCCTGGCCATGTTTACTTTTGGCCAGACCATCAGAAGTACTCCACTGCTGTCCAGACCCAGTGGGGTTGCCAAACTAGCCACACACAGGTTGCTCAATCTGGATAACATTGCAAAAAAGGCCAGAGAATATCAGAAAATAGTATTAGGAATCAGTACACACAAAAGGGGAGGTGGGAGGTGAATTCAGCCAGTATGTTCCCACATCTTCATGGTTTTCAACACCTGCTGCAGGCCAAAAATATCTCCAGTCCTTTTTTGTTTTTGTATTGTGTGTGTGCATGCATGCATTCCGGAAGTCATGGAGACTTCTGGCGACCCCCTACTGGGGCATGGAGAACATTCAGATAAGTGGCTTGATATATCCTGCCTCTGCTTCCTGGTCCTGGTATTGCAAGTAGGTCTCCCATCCAAATACTTGCCAGAGTCAGCCTTGCTTAACTTCTGAGATCTGACAAGATCAGGTTTGCCTGGGCTATCCAGGTCAGGGCCCAGTCCTAATTTTTAATGCAGAAGTCAAAACTAGGAAAGCTTCTGACACTGTGGTGAGCTTACATGCAGGTCAGAGCAAAAAGGAATCCAATTCCAAGGTATATATAATTAAGTAATATATTTAATACAACTAATAACAATCTTGATAAGATACTGCTTAGTTGAAATTCCTGGTATGTACCTTCAAGGGATATGATAAAGTTTTTAAAAAAATAAAACCGTAAGGCAAATAACATAACTTTAATTTGAAAGAATTTGGGGAACATTCTGACCTGTGATGTTTCCATTACTGAGGATCCTCTCTCATGTTACACTGGCAGCACAGTTCTATCCTGTGCCACTAAGGCAACAAGAGAAGCCCCAGGTCATGCAAGAGGGAGACCTATGCTGTGATTCTTCTCCATCAGTGCTCAGTTTCTTGGAAGAGCAACATCAACGAAAGGAAGAGTTGCAGTGTGGTCTTCTCATGCATGGCTCAAGGCTTCTTCCATGCTATGAGTTCATGCTCATTTTTAAATGTGACAAAGGAGCAACAAACAGCCATGAGAGGACTGTGATGTCCCAAATAAAGGCAAGACTATTCCAGCAATCAAACCCAAGAGACGACAAGCTCATGAGCCAAGCAACTGGACATAATGACCCTGCTGACAGCAGATGGAATGCAAAGAGCAAGACAGAAGACGTCAAATATAAAGCCTAGCTTGTAGCTCACTCAACAGGGCTTATAATGAATACTCTATCCATTCAAAAAGAGCTGCTTGGACTTATGAGTTTGATGGTGTGATGGAAATAAGAGGCAGCAAGGTTCAGAACTGGGAAGGACGTAAGAACATAAGAGAAGCCATGCTGGATCAAGCCAATGGCCCACCCAATCCAACACACTCTTTGTCACACAGTGGCCAAAAACCAGGTGCCATCAGGAGCTCCACCAGAGGGCCACAAAAGGTCCAGATTAAAAATGTACAGCTGGGTTTCATTAGCATATAGGCAATACTGAAAACCATGGGATTCAATAAGGTCACATGGGGACAGGGTATAACAGGGGACCAAGAACAAAATCCCAAAGAACCTCAGAGAAGGAAAAAGCTCTGAATTTGTCCCAGCTGAAAGCAAGAACACGTGAGCCAATGGGTAGAATCATGCAGGCTAAGATGATCAGCTATATCAAATTTTCTATTTTGTACCAATGCACTTACTGTGATTTCCTTGTGCAATTCCTTTGAAGAGTTTTTAAATGTATATAATCACCTTCCTCCCACATATTAAGTCTAGAACTGCCTTTATGAGAGACAGTTCTGTCCCCCAGTCATCCCAGGCTACAAATACATCCAACTAAGTAGAATTCTGTGGTGACTTCTATGGTTCTCCCCAAGAAGTCGCCTAGACAGAAAATGTGTAGCCCTGCTAAAAATGACAAACAGCAGCTGTGCTGCTGGTTACCCTTCTCTAAAGACCAAACACGTCACCCACTGATAAACTGTGACATAAACTGCCCCATGAATATTAAGTTATATTAGACTACTGACATTAATACCACCCCGGTGAATATACAACCACATGTCCTTTATGCAGAGATAGTAAATTAAACTGGTAGTTGAGGGATGAAGAGCTAGAAGTATAATATTACAAAAAGGGGAAGACTTTAAAGCATATTTATATTTACTACCAGCATCTGCTGCGGTCAAATATAAACATGCCCATATGTGAGAGAATAAACTTCCATTCTGTAAACATAACCATACCACTCTTCACGCTAGGAGTAACACAGAATGTTATAAATAATGAAAAAGTTACAGCACGCTGTCACTACTGACCTCTAAAAACCCTCCGCTAGTAACTGTATACTGTGACATACAACCCACTGCTTTGTGGAGGAAACTCTGCCAAGTTGTTTGTGTGTTTCTGTATCGTTTCCATAGCAAAGGTCAGTGAATGCGTAAGTTAAACTAAAGCTGGAAGGCTAAAGAGAGAAGGTCACTACAGGATAAGCTACAACAGCTTCCCTTTGAGAAACTTCCAATTGTATTAATATACTATCAAGGGGTAACTTTGTCTTTATGGAGAGGTAAGGGATGCATAAAAAAACCTGAGCTTGAAAATCACTACCCTGCATTTTAAACCTTTTTATAAAAGTGTCTAGAGCTGCAACACTTAACACTGCCAATATGCCTCAAGGCAGAAGTAACGGACAAGCGATGCAAGGGACAAAAGCTTCGATAGAATTAAGAGGCCACTCATAAGCAGAGTTGCTCACAAAACAGGTACTCTGTTGGGACAGGTTCTGGGAGCCTTCATGCTACCAATCCTAGCCAGTGCCTAGTGGCATCCCCAATCACAACTCCACTTCTGAGCGTGGTTGTAGAGAAGTCAGTATGTGCATTAAAATATTACTAGTGTTTCTGAAAAATGCAAAAAAAAACCCTTTCCCTACAAGCTTAGGTTACCTGGAGATCTAATAATAATCAATTGCCTAAGCCTGCAGTATCAGCAGGCTGGCACACACCCTCCACAAGCAGCTCCCTAATCAGCCGTGTGCTCAAGACACAGTCTCCATCAAAGAGGCGATCTTGATCAGTTGTTCATAGAACAATTCAGAGAACACCTAGTTTATTTGCCTTGAAGGCAAGTCAATCCACAACCACCGCAAAGCCGAGGTACCAGGGGAACTTGATGTATATGTTTTTATTGGGATATCAGAGGGTTAGAAGGGAGTCAGAGGCAACTTTGTCCAGCTACAGATGAGAAAGGGTAACTGCCCACCTGCTAACAGACTAACCCACATAATCGAGGTAAGTCTACCACTAGCAAAGAGCAAATGCAGGGCACAACAGCATCTGCAAAGCTGAATGTTCATACTGTCACAAAAAAGAGGGCAACTCTTATGTTTTAAATAAAGCTTTAGCATTTTTCAGTTTTTAAGCTTTTAAGGCAGAAAAGATACAAGCTACATTTGAGAAACTGCTCCTTTTAAATTTAACCACCAAGACACAGAACAGTCCTGAAGTCTTTTAAAACGTTTGCTTTCACATCCCAGGATACACAACAGAGGTCTATAAAAGGCAAATTAACATTAAATATAGGCTTCAATATTAAACCATGGCAACATTTCCATCACTACCACCTCATCAATTCTCTTTCAAGCCCTTCAGTTAGCAGGCTTGAGATTTTATAATTAAGTGACAAATTCTAAACACTCACTGCTAAAACTACCATTGCATGTGTGTGCCAGCCAGGGGTGCAAATCAAATAAGAACAGCAACTGTAGCAGATCAGATCAGATTGCAAAGAGAGAAAGAAAAGATGAGAAAACCAGAAGAATGGGAGACTTCACGGAAAGGCTGAGACATGTCTTACGAGAGTAGGTTGTCTTACAAGGAGACAGGACAGGATCACAAAGACCAACCAGCAAGAATGAGAATAATCAAGCCCAGAAATGACTAGAGCCACAAACAACAGCTTGTTATACATACAGAAGGTTCAGTTTTAATAATGATATTAACAGAAATGAAAGAAGGCAAGGAATAATCTTTTGCAAAGTTTCATTTAAAACTGTTCCAAGTGAAACAGAAGTCGGGGTTGGGTGACAGTGGTGTTTACTATGGTAAACTAGTTAAACATGAGGAGCTGACTGGCCAGTGCATATTCCTAAGTGTGCAAGGACAGATGCCATTATTTCTCATTTGATACATTTACCACAGCAGACACCAGTGTAGCTTGCAGGAAGGTTCTTTCTACCATATGTGGTGGACTTGTGAAAGGGCTAAAATGTTTTGGCAAATGATTCAGCAAGAGATTTCTAAGATTTTGGGATATGAATTTAATAAAGTGGCAGAGACTTTTCTGCTGGGATTACAAATGGAAAAATTTCCAAAAGAAGACAGAACTTTAATATGGTACTTGCTCTCAGCTGCTAGGACATTATATGCGCAGCTGTGGAAGCAAGAAAAAATACCAGAGAAATGGGATTGGATTAAAAAAGTTATGTCATGGAGTGAAATGGACAAATTAACAAGAAAATTAAGAGACTATGATTTGGAACTTTTTAAGTTGGAGTGGAAGAAATTCAGAAGTTACGTAGAAAAAGAGTGGAAAATAAAAGGACATTGGACAATCTTTGATAATGATTAAGGTTTTTAAAATAAGAACATAACTTCTGGGTCTTTTTTTTCTTCTTTTCTTCTCTTTCTTCTTTTCAATAGTTAAGGGTACCTTTAATATTTGCTTTCTTTAAGTAAATAACACTGGCGGGGGTCAAGTAACGGGGGGAGGGGTGGGGGAAAAGTAAGATGTGGGGCAGAAAGTTTTTTCTTTCATTTTAAGCTTTTATAAGTTGTAGATATAGTTTTGCTACCATATGTTACTAATAAAAATTTTTGCCACAAAGCAGCAGACACCAGTGTAGCTTGACCGCTGCATAAACGATGAAGTGGTTCACAACAATCTTGTGTGTTAGTTTAGGCAAGGTTGTGATTGGCTCAAGCATGCTTCATGAGTGAGTCTGTCAATACCATAATAATACCTTAACATGCTTCTGAGTAAATCTACTGAACAGGAGTCCGTTTCAGCTCCATCTGCTGCATACTATTGGTGACTGAAGTAATTCTGGGTCTCACAATGCCAAGACCACGGCCATACAGCCTGGAAAATCTACAACTAATGAACTCCAGCCGGGAAAACCTTTGACAACATATAATTCTGGGTAATCTCTCTTTACGCTGGTCATCCACAACAACCTACAAGAACTAGCTTGTTACAAGAAAAACAGGTTTCTTCGAGTGGTCATCTGTGCAGTCACACACATGGGTTATCCGCCAGGATAGATCCCAACCTCGGAGAATTCAAAGCAATCTTGGAACGTTAATTTTGGCGCGCACTTCCTCTCGTCCCGGGGAGGAGGCATCCACTGCACATGCCTAGATGAGAGGGAGGTGCTTCACCCACCCAGTTTCTTCCCGCCGCCGTATAGGAGGAAAATTTTTGAATTAGGAACAAGGAACCAGCAGCGGGGGAGGTTGGGCGGGCGTGTGTGACTGCGCAGATGACCACTCGAAGATCATCAGTTACAGGTAAGAAACCTGTTTATCTTCATCGTGGTCTCTGTGCAGTCCCACACATGGGTGACTGGCAAGCTAATCTGTCTGGAGGCGGGTGCTGGGTCTGTAACCAAAGACAAAGTTAGTTATGCATATAAGAAACAATCTTGTACTTACAGTGTAGCCAACTGGAGACATCAGTGGAAAATGGATCGTAGCACAGCCTGCCCGAAGGACGCGTCATGCTGAGCACGGACGTCTAAAGCACAGTGCGAGGCAAACGTAGATGGAGACGACCAGACCGCAGTGGCACAGATGTCTTCCATCGGAACGCCCTTACAGAAGACTGATGAAGTGGCAATGGCTCTGGTAGAATGAGCTCGTAAATGTTCAGGTATAGGCTGTTTAGCCAGTCAACAGCATAAAGTAATAGCAGCCACATTCCATTTTGAAAATCTGTGTTGAGATTTTAGTGCCTTGGTTGTGGGTTGCATATGCTACAAAGAGTCTAGTGTCTTTTCGAAATGGACGTGTCCTCTCAATGTAAAAAACAAGGGCCCTACATACATCCAGGTTGTGTAAAGTTCGTTGACCTGCATCGGCAGGGCGTTGAAAAAAGGCAGGTAAAGTAGACGACTTTCCTAGATGAAATGGTGAGACTACCTTGGGTAAAAAGGAAGGGTCAGGCTGTAAAACAACTCTGTCATGATAGAAAATAGTGTATGGCGGGTCTGCTCTGAAAGCGCAGATGTCGCTGGCTCTTCTGCCAGAAGTAAGCGCAACCAGCAAAGCTGTCTTCCAGGACAGGAGATGCATAGGAATGGATGCCATGGGCTCAAAAGGTGGCTTCATTAATTGGCTCAGCACAAGAGACAAGCTCCAGGTGGGGTGAAGCTGACGGATTGGAGGATGAAGGTGGAGGATCCCCTTCATGAAGGCTTTGGTAGCATAGCGGGAGAAAACAGTACACCCTTCAATGTGTGGATGGAATGCAGAGATGGTCGCTAAGTGGACCTTCAGAGAAGAGTACGACAGTCCTGAGTTAGAAAGGGATAAAGTGTAGGTCAGGATCTGAGCTATAGCGGAGAGTTCAGGCTTGAAATTATGTAGAACAGCATACGCCAAAAAACGTTTCCACTTTAAAGAATAAGATTTTCTGGTGGCAGGTTTTTTGGCATTGAGTAGGACATGACGAACGTCCAAAAGAAAATTCAGAAACTGATTTTCCAGGCAGTCAGTCATAGAAGTCCCAGATTGTGGTGCAGAACCTTGCCTTCTTGTTGGGAAATCAAGTCCTGAACTTGAGGAAGTCAGAGGAACTTGGACGGGCTGTCCAAGAGGAGAAGAGTGGTGAACCAGGGTTGATGGGGCCACCATGGTGTAATCAGGATGCAATTGGTCCGATCTAGCTTTATCTTTTGCAATACTCTCGTGATGAGAGGGATTGGTGGAAATAGATAATGTAGTGTCCCGGACCATTGATGGAGGAAGGCATCCCCCGCAGACAGGGGGGATGGAGGACCCCGGGTGTAAAAGTGCGGACACTGGTCATTGTCTGGAGATGCAAATACACCTATTTTCAGAACTCCGAAAGTCTCGAACACTGTGTGCATTCGTGGTCGTTGACTAGATGACGACTCAGTGTGTCTGCTTGGACGTTTTGGACTCCTGGTAGATGCACCACTGTCAGGAAAATGCTGTGAACGATACTCCAGTGCCATAAGAATAGGGCTCATTTGCACAAGCGAACAGAGGCTGTGCCTCCCTGCCGATTGATGTAGAAAACAGTGGCTACATTGTCGGACGTGACCTGAATGTGGTGATTGTGAAGAGATGGTAGAAAAGATCTCAGAGCTCTGTGGACCACCAGGAGCTCTAGGCAATTAATGTGAAGGGATCTCTCATACTCAGTCCACTGTCCCTGAACTGTCAACGTTCCCAAGTGGGCTCCCCATCCCCACTTGGAGGCATCGGTCATGACAATCACAGAGGGCGATGTTCGTACGAACAGCATTCCTGCCAGGAGATGACGATCCATCGTCCACCATTTTAGAGATGGGATAATGTGAGATGGGACTGTAAGTAAGGTCATTTGGTGTTGCCAGTGTGGATGAAATGTCCGGACAAACCACAGTTGAAGAGGGCGCATATGAAGTCTTGCAAAACAGAGGTCGGCAGTGGTGGCTGCCATGAGACCTAACATCCACTGGAAGATGAAGGCTGTTTGGGTATGGTGCATGATTATGGTATTGGCCAAGGACTGGATATGATGCACTCTGTCTGCTGGAAGGTAGGCCTTGTGTGATATCGCCGACAGACGTGCCCCTATAAATTGTATGTTCTGAGTGCGATTCAGGTTGGATTTTGCATGATTGACCTGAAGACCTTGTGCAGACAGGAGAGACAGAATAGACGAGATGTCCTTCTGAAGTTGTTCTTTTGTTTGAGATACGACCAGCCAATCGTCTATATAAGGGTAAATGGAGATCTGTTGTTGCCAGAGTATGGCTGCCACCACTGCCATACATTTCGTGAAAACTCTCGGTGCTGTCAAAAGACCGAAGGGGAGAGTGCGGAATTGATAGTGTTGATCTCCGATAGCAAACCTGAGGAATCTTCTGCAGTGGTGATTGATGAGATGGAAGTAAGCATCTTGTAGATCTATCGACGCCATCCAGGCCTGCTCTGGAATCAGTGGTAGGATAGATTGCAGAGTAATCATGCAAATATGGAGACTGAGTTTTCGAAGATCCAGTATAGGGTGCTGCCCCCTGTCCCTCTTTGGAAACAGAAAATAGCGGGAGTAAAATCCCGTGTGATGGAACTGTGGTGGAACTGGTTCTATAGCTCCTTTGTCCAGCAAGGAGGCGATTTCCATTTGAAGTGGAACAGATGGGGGTGTAGATATGAATCTGTGGAGTTTTGGAGTCGAATCGGACTCTATGAAGTAGCCCCTGTGGATGATTGCCAGGACCCATGAATCCAATGTTATGGATTCCCACATGGGGTAGAATGTCTGGTGGTAGTCTGAATGGTGTTGTAGCTGATTGAGAGGTAGAAGAGAGGAGTCAAAGAGACCGCTTTGGAGCCGGTATTGTCTTCTTTGAGGTTTATGGACGTGTTCTTTGCTGAAATGGTTGTTTTGCCAGAGAAGCCTTACGTTTCCAGAATTCAGCTTGTTGGGGGGATTGGGAACGTTTGTAGTATGACGGTTTCCAGGTTCTCTGCCGATTAGGTTGGGATTGCTGTTGAGAAACTCCCAATCTTTTGGCCCCTCTCCTACTGTCATCAACAGTGGTTAAATGTCCATCGAAAGGTAAGTCCTCTATCTTGAATTTGATATCAGGTTGCAGTGACGAGGACCTGAGCCAGGCATGACGGCGTAGAGCAATAGATGTAGCCATAGTCCTAGATGAGCATGCCACAGCATGACGTACTTATTAATTTGCTGCTTGCTGACACGAGAGAGCTCCTGAAGGATGTGCGAAGCCTGCTTCTGTGCTTCTGTGCTGCAGGTGACCAAGGTGGTAAGTTGGGAGGTCAGATTGAAAGTATATACCGAAAAATAGGCAAAATAATTGTGAATTTTGGAATGGTAAGAGAATAGATCTTTCTTCCTAAAGTGTCCAATTTCTTCCCTTCCTTTTCAGGTGGAACCGGGTGTCGTGTTTGTTTGGATTTTGAGGATGAATGCACGGTCATGGAATTTGGTGCCGGATGATTGAAGAGAAATTTTGATTCAGGAGCATGGATTTTGTAGAGGGATTCAACTTGTTTAGATGTCGGTGGCACTGAAGTGGGTTTGTCCCATGTCTCTTTCAAGGCTTCCAAGTGAACTGGAAGCATTGGGAGAAAAAAGCCTGCCAGTAGGTCTGCGTGTACTAAATCGTGGACTACATCTGAAACTCTAGGTGCGTCAGTAGTCAGTTTAATGTTAAGTGAATTTGCCATGTTGGACAGCAAATCTAGGTAAGATTTAGAACCCTCTGAGGGTGATAGGTCAGCAGGTTTGATGATGTCAGAGGCTGGTGAAGGAGGAGCTGAGGCTGTAGAATGGGAGGAATCTGATTGTTCCGCTTCAGATTCTTCCTGAGTTTCAATGGGTGTATCAATGGGCTTGGTAGGCATCCATATTTGTTTGGTCAGCAAGGGAGGCTGTTCCATCTGTTGTTTAGGGGAGACCGAGCGCACTGAAGTCCATCTAGCTGGAGACAATGGTTTGGATACCATAGTGTAATGCTTAGGGCGTCGATAGGGACTCTCACGGGGTCAATAAGACACGTCCTCACGGTACTAAGGACGATCCTCACGGTATACGTGCTCCCGATGTGGATGATAAAGCACCTCACGGTATCGAGAGTCCTCACGTTACCGAGGGTCTTCACGGTACCAATACCGGTGGGAATCTGAGGAAGGTGATCTGTAATATCATCGGTGCCTACAAGGAGACGGTGATCTGGACCGTGATGGGCTATAATAGTAATAGCGTTCCCTATGATGACTTCGAGATCTCTCAGCTCGGTCTCGAGTGGATGGCTCTCTCGGTGTCAAGGGTTCTCTTACGAGTGGAGATACGGGTGTCGCTATCTGTCGTTTGTTAGGCATCGAAACTTCCCAGAAGGAGTGTGTGCCGAGAAGGTTAGCACACTGACCTCTGTGTGAATCTGGAGATTCGGTGTCGAAGATATTTTCTGGCAAAGACCCATGAAGTGATGGGGACCAAGAATGGATATGTACGACCTCGAGAGGTACGGTATCGATGGGCGCCGAGTCCTCCGATGAAGTCGGTGCTGTCTGTACTGAGGCTGCGGTGTCAACAGTCGGGTGCAATGTAAAAGTCATAGTGGGAGACTTCGAATCCGAGGACCTATGGCCCATCTAAGATTTGGTTTTCGGTGATGTCAAAAACGAAGGATCTTAGTCGATTCTGTGCGATGTTTCTTTCTAGAATCGTCAGACTTTTTTGAGTGCTTCCCGGACTTAAGCTTGCTGGGAACCGAAGCCACGGAAGCTGCCGGTCGAGCCACTCCCTTTTGAGTAGATAGGGAAGATGGCAAGGTTTGGGATCCCGAAGTATGGGACATAGTAGGGCGCAGTGACAACTCTAACAAATGACTTCTGAGTCTAGCTGCACGTTTTTTTCTTACTTGCTTTCCAAACTGACTACAATGCAGGCAAGTGTCGGTACGATGGGCCTCACCCAGACAAAAAAGGCATAAAGAATGTCCGTCTGTGGATGGGATTTTTGAGGCGCACCGAACACACTTTTTGAAAGTGATTTTGTCTTTCCCTTCCATCCGCCCGGAGGAGGGGGGAGGAAAGGGACGAAGGTAAAAAGAGGGTAGAAAGATGATAATAATTTTTTTTTTAACAATACCGATGAAGTTGAAGAAGGAAACGAAGACAAACGGTGAAGAGAAAGTGCAGGAAAACAGATGAAGATCTCAGTGAATAGAGGAGACTCAGTGAGGTAGGTGTATCCCGGGCGGCAGTAAAGAAGAAACTGGGTGGGTGAAGCACCTCCCTCTCGTCTAGGCATGCACAGTGTATGCCTCCTCCCTGGGACGAGAGGAAGTGCGCGCCAAAATTAACGCTCCAAGATTGCTTTGAATTCTCCGAGGTTGGGATCTATCCTGGCGGATAACACATGTGTGTGACTGCACAGAGACCACGATGAAGATCAAGACTGTTTGCAGCCCATTTTTAAGACTTACTGCTGTGTTACTCTGCAAAAATTGAACACACAGTGATTAGGTTTCTATTAATCTCGCATCACAAAATTTAACAGGCTCCAACAGCCGCTGTAAAGCAGAACAAGCCCTTGTAAACTATCAATTTATGCAAAGTCATTTCAGTAATCCCAGCTGTACACAACTACACTTTTGGCAAGCAGCATGAAGGGCTGGTTTACAGAGGCTGCTTTTGAAGGCTGCCTCCCTTGCAACTGAGAAGTGCAAGAGCAGTCCAAATAATCAATTCCATTATTGAAACACAAGAGACAGTAGTATGGTTCAGACACACTGACTCTGTAAGTACACATTAGACAATGAAATACAAATAATGCTGCGTCTTGTACACCAGCCTTGTTGCCTCAAAATTGAATCCATGGGGGTGGGGGGAGAAGACGGTAAGATTTCCAAGGCACCTACTTGGTGAGGAAAACAGCTCTGGTCTAGGCAGTACAGTTGCATTGCACAAAGGTCATCCAGACTCTTTGCTTTTCATGAGGTGGCAGTGGACAATTAGTGCAGACATCATCAGCTACTTCCCAATCAGTGGGGAACTAAAGCAGATTCTGGATGGACAAGCCACTGCCATTCCATCACAGCTTCTCCCCAAGAATAAGTAAAGATTTAAAAATCTGCCATTGAAAATGTAACACAAAGCACATGCCCATACCACAGAAGCAAGGAGTTACACACATACAAAGCCATCCTTTCAGAACTATTCTCCAAGCATACACCAAGTGCTAAAGCTTAACTCTGACCTACATATACAGCAAGGTGATAGAATGAACTGTATGACTTCAGCTGGAGGGAGGTGGAAACTTGATGATCCTGTCTCTAGCTGTAGGGCAGCAAAACAGGGGCATGCACAGAAGTTTCTATGTCACCTTCTGCCCCAAAAGTGCAGAAAAAGATAACTTTGTAAATTTAAAAAAAAGTTCCTGTTCTCTCCGCAGTGGCCTGACAAGGACTGAACACGTGCATGACCAGCAGGGAGCTGAAGAATGCAGAGGGAAATGCATGTCAGTTTTGATTTAAAAAAAAATAAAGGAAAGGGAAAATGGACAAACAAAGTGAAGAGTAAATGAGGCCAACCTGTTCAAGCTCCTAATAATTTATAGCAGTCTGAAAGGCATATACTACACATTCTGCAACATAACCCCCAAATTTCACTAAATATCACTGGAAAGGGATGTGTGGGTAAAATACCCTGTAGCTAGAAAAACACCCTGCTAATTTCATCCCGAATCTCAGTAAAAAGCACCATGGGAAAATCCATTTGATTTCCAGAGTGCTCTGGAAGATTGAGAGTGCTGATGGCAACTCTGCCCTAGTAACTGTCCAACATAAAATGACCTGGTATGATGGACAGGGTCCTTTCTTAGTGTCCTCTGACTCGCCTCGCAGAAGACTCCCAGACCCATGTTTACTAGAGAGTGTTAAGTGACCTTACAGAGTGAGGACCCCCAAGTACGAAATACGTACAGTCCATCAAGTGTAGAGAATATATACATACAGAACTCAGCATTTCTCCTTTAAGCTAGATAGAAGCAAGGTTCCAATTCTTTCCCAGGCCCCACTTCCAAGAACTTGAAATGGATTCTGACCCAAATTTTCATGCTAGATTATTTTGTACTCTGATGTCCCTATCCAAGGAGCAGTGTGAAACAAACATGGGGAGTTCAAGATGCCCCTCCAACATAAAACAGCCAAATAATATTTTATTGCTGGATAGTTACCCATGAGACTCAATGTCTACACTAGCACTGTCTAAAGAAGTTTTCCTAAAGAATGTAAGAATAGTGCTGCTGGATCAGACCAGTGGTCCATCTAGTCCAGCATCCTGTCACACACAGTGGCCCAATCAGTTCCTTTGGGGGTACAACAACAGAGAGGGGCTGATGCCTTCCCCTGATGCTGCCTTCTAGCACTGGGATCTAGATTTACTGACCCTGAAAACATGGAGGTTCCCTTTAGTCACCATGGCTAGTAGCCACTGATACACCTATTCTCCATTAATCTACCAAATCCGCTTTTAAATCCACCTATTCCTGTAGCCATCATTACTTCCTCTGGCAGCAAATTCCACATTTTAACCACTCATTGTGTAAAGTATTTCCTTTTGTCCATCCTGAATCTAGTATTTTCGGAGAGGAAGAAAAAGTTCTCTGTCCACCCCGTAAATTCATACATTTCTTATCATATCCCCTTCTTAGTTGTATCTTCTCTAAACTGAAAAATCAGACTCTTCAGCTCTTCTTCATAGGGAATATGCTCCAGCCCCGTCATCTTGGTTACCCTCATCTATATTTTTTTCCAGCTCTGCAATGTCATTTTTGAGATACAGCAACCAGAACTGCACACGGTATTCCAAATGAGATTTCACCACACATCTACACAAGGGCATTATAATACTGGCCATTTTATTTCTAATCCCTTTCCTAATAAACCCTCACACAGAGTTTGGCTTTTTCACAACTGTGGCACACTGGGTTGATGCTTTCCTTGAGGTATCTACTATAACCCCGAGATATTTTTCTCTCTCACTTTCAGCAAGTTCAGACCCTATTAGCAAATAGACAATGGGGTTTTTTTTCTTCCAATGTTCCCCCGGGTAAACAAAAGTGCAAGCTGAAGCCCACTGGATTTTAATAGGGCACAAGTGCTTAAATCATGCGCTTCTCATTTCAAACAAACAGACCTGCAGTTATTTGAAAGCTAAGTATCTGGCAGTGTCATTATTCTTTACAGCTTAAAGAGGCTCTAGCTTTTAGAAAACATGGAAGTTAAGACAGGCAGTCCCATAATGTTGAACATGTACAGTTCTGTTTATTTTAACAATGTAAGAATCAATATGGCAGCAGCAGAGATGTGCCTGGTCCCTTAACAACATGTGCAATTGGCCACACATGATCAGGACATTGCTGAATGAAAAGGCTTTTCTAACACCTAGAAAAGCATTCACTGTCGTTCTTGTAGAAACGGGAAGAGGGCTGCGGTAATTCAGATGAAAAGGCATTCATCAACACTGCTTACCTTCACAACAGGATGCCCACCGGTGGATGCTTTTACAGCTCCTCTGCTGCCTTCTGTTTCATAATGCGCTCTGTGATGAGTTTTTGGTTGCACTTCTATTTTCAGTTCACACTGTCCATATTGAGCAGGTAAAGGCCAGTCTAGGGGAGGCAATGAAGATGTGCTAAAAACAAGAAGCACACAGATTTCAGTGAAATTAGGAAAGAAACCATAGTACTAGCCTAATAGATGAAGAGGCCTGAGAACCAGGGCTTCTGTTTGTAGAAAAAGCCCAGCAGGAACTCATTTGCATACCAGGCCACACCCCCTGACACCAAGTCAGCCAGAACTGCATTCCTGTGTATTCCTGCTCAAAAAAAGCTCCGCTGAGAACCGCCAGCATTCATTCCCACTCCCACCCTTTGCAGGTTATTATAAGGCATTTGCCAATATACACAGGCTATCCTCTGCATGTGGAAACAAGAGTCTTGGTCTTAGGTGGCATTAGTGGAGCAGGACAAGATGAAGGACAAATGTGAAGAAATAAAGAAATTGCCCGTTTCCCATTCCCTTCAGCCTTGTGCCCCCATGGGTCAATGGACCCCCAGAAACATCACGTAGGCTGGGGGAGGGGAAGGGTGAATCAGTGGACATTGCCCTCTCCCAACACCTCAAGTAGAACAAGAGTACAGGAGCCAATTCACAGAACTCTACCTGAAAGTTTGCTGTAGAAGTGACCTCCACTGCAAACAGTCATAAATCTCCCTGACACAGGAACAGCTTAAAGAGTTCCTGAACAACTCTTACCTAGGGTTGACCGGCTAGTCTACTGAACTGTCAGATGATGTCAAGTACTGGCTCTGGTTAAGACCATCACCATACGAGGTGGCAACCTGCATTTTTATTTCATTCTCTTGGTGTTAGCAAGGGCAGAAATAGGGGCTACTTCACCCATCCATCCCTGTACCAGTCATGAGTAGATTAAGTAGTGCAGAAAAGCTTCTCCTACTTGCTACTGGCTATAATAATTGCAGGCATCTGTATCATTCAGGCTCCCAGGTAAATTAATTAAATTGCACATTTTTAAAAGTTAGTTTTTATGGTTTCACAAGAAAGGTGACCACCATGCCAACAGGAAAGATCAACAGCTGCCAATACACATGCATTGTCTGCTATGGCTCCTGCCCTATGGAATGACCTGCCTGAGGAAGTCAAAAAGACTCCTATACTTCCACCACTTTGCAGGCTATTATGTAAAACAAGCTGTATAAAAGGAACATGACTGCAGTTTATTTCAAGGTTTATTGTATGTTTCATCTTGCTTTTCCTGCACTGTCTTCTACTTTCATAATTCCACTATCATTGCTTAGTTTATGATATTATGCCTGATACATTTTTTTCCCTTTTGCATTTTTCTAACTTCAGTAACCTCAGTCCTGCTGCATTATCAGATGTCTTATACTGTCAGATTACACTGTTATACTGTGTGACCTGCCTTGAGTCTCAGCAAGAAAGGTGAACTAGAAAGTTAAAAAAAAGAAAGAAATTAGTTAAGTATTAAATTTGTTGATGATTAAAGTATCTTGCAAAGAAAGCAACGAAGTCAATACAACTTTAACAACCCCATACTGGTTCTTGGTCTAACACTTCCTCAGAAAAAAGAAAGGAGAAAACCTCTAATGATTAAAAAAAATGTGCAAAACACACCAGAAGTGATCATGAAATAAACATGTATCCAAGTCAATTAAAGATATATTTTGTACTTTAAAAAGATAACTATGAAAAGGTTTGGTAACTTGGACATATATACTATGACGTTAGTGAAAGCACAAAGATGTCAAAACAACATACAAAAGTTGCAAGGGTCTGAATGTTCAGTTTCTTTTGTTGTCTTACATATAATAGTCACAGATTTTTGCTTAGTCAATTGGTCTTAAATCTGTTTTAGGTGCACATTGTGCTTTACCACGTTAAGAAGAGATTGTATAATTAAATACTCTCCCGTCAGAAGTGATTGTGCACCTACATAAATCGGGCTTCAACAGCTGCTCATCTCAACCTCTTTATTTCTCAGACTTTACACGCTGGAATTTGTGATTACAACATGATTCTTTGTATCCAGGTTTGTAATACATTATTTTTCAATATCACTTTACACAAATGTGTGTAGTGCTGTGGATAATTGTTCTGGTCCACACAGGATATATTTATAGGATCTGGCTGTAACAGTTGAAGATGATTTTAAAATGAATTCTCCTATCCCAACTGCCACTGACCTTGGCAGATTCCTAATTGGAAGCACCTTTGACTTTCACTCAACTAATCTTGACTTCCTACCTGAAAGTAATGCACCCAACTGATGATTAGTGCAGCGTTACTGCTTGATATGACTGACTTTCTTCTGATAGACTTTTCTAATGAAGATGCTTATGTGTTGTAATGACGTGATATTTTATTTCTGTAGACTGATTGCTACAGTATATCATTTCTCTGTATTGTTATTTTCACTGTTCAATGCTTGTAATTTTGTATGTTGGTTTGACATTGTTGTGCTTTCATTAACATTGTGGTATTTATGTTCAAGTTGCCAAACTTTTTCATGGTATCCTTTTAGAGTAGGAGATATATCTTTAATTGGCTTGGATGCATGTATATTTCACATATCTGATAATCTCTGGTATGTTTTGCACATCTCCCTTTTTTCTAGCACTACCTCATTCATGACCTGCTCTTCCCATTCACCTTCGTGGAAGATGTCTTGTTCTAGATATGACTACTTCAAGAAGTAAAATTAAAAATACAGAGCAATGTTTTATTCTAGCACCCATTTGCAGAACTCTTTTCCCAATGACAGCCTGCTGAAGCCCCACATTGCAATCTTTCAAAAGGAATTTAAAAATTATTTTTATTTAGATAAAGATTTGGGGGAAGACTTTTTTATCAACAAGTGATATGTTTTATATGTTCTACTTTTATTGCGCTTTGCTGGCTGATTTAGAATTGTTTTATGGAACAGTATTAGTAGCCACACTGGGCTATTACTAAACGAAAGATATACATTTTATAAATAAAAAGGGCATTATTTTGATTTTGTTGTCAAAGCGATATTAAGTCTAGCAAAACCAGTCTTACATGACAGAATACCGTATTTTTCGGTCCATTGGATGCTCCGGACGATAAGACGCAGGTGCCTGGCTGGGAGACAAGCGGCGAGATCGCTCCCTCCGCCCCCCACCGCAAACCCAGCACTTCGCAGGGAGCGATCTTGCCGCTTGTCTCCCAGCCAGGCACGCAGGCGGCGGCGTGCTTCCCCCGCGCCTGCATGCCTGGCTGGGAGACAAGCGGCGAGATTGCTCCCTGCGAAGTGCTGGGTTTATGATGGGGGCGGAGGGAGCGATCTCGCCGCTTGTCTCCCAGCCAGGCACGCAGGCATGGAGAAAGCACGCCGCCCCCTCCACAGCCAGCACTCGCGAAGCGCTAGGTTTGCGGAGGGGGCGGGTGCTTTCCCCGTGCCTGTCTGCCTGGCTTCAGCTGCTGCTTACAGCAAGCGCCAGGATTGCTCCCTCCGCCCTCCGATCCCAGCGCTTGCTTTAAGCATCAGCGCTGAAGCCAGGCAGACAGGCACAGAGGAAGCACCCACCCCCTCAGCAAACCCAGCGCTTCGCAAGCGCCGGCTGTGGAGGGGGCGGTGTGCTTTCTCCCTGCCTGTTTGCATGGCTTCAGCGCTGATGCTTAAAGCAAGTGCTGGGATCGGAGGGAGGAGGGAGCGATCCTGGCGCTTGCTGTAAGCGTCAGAGCTGGAGCCAGGCTGGCAGGCGCGGGGAAGCGCCAGGACGGAGGCAGCGGATCCCCCCCCCCCCCCGGGAGGAAGGTACATACGGTACCTTCACTCCATAAGACACACACACTTTCCCCCCCACTTTTTTGGGGAGGGAAAGTGCGTCTTATGGTGCGAAAAATACGGTATATGGTTTCATTTTTTTGTCATCAAGTCACAGCTGACTTGTGGGCCCCCTAAGGTTTTCAAGGCAACAGACAACCAGAGGTGGTTTGCCATTGCCTGCCTCTGCATAGCAACCCTGGTATTCCTTGGTGGTCTCCCATCTAAAGATTAATCAGGGCACTGACTCTGCTTAGTTTCTGAAATCTGACAACATCATGTTAGCCTGGGCTATCCAGGTCAGGGCAGTTATATACCCAAAATTTAAACAAAGTGGTTCTCATATATAGCCTGCAGTTGCAGCTGGAAACGTAATTCTTATCTTACTATAATAATGAAAACTATCATACTCTAACACAGTTATTTAAGGAAGCAGACTACAAAGACAAGAAATATATTGGTGGGGGGTTTTTCTCTCATCAGCAAACATTTGTATCATTCTAAAATGTTCAGTACTGGGCTGCAGTGCTCACATTTCTGAAGTCAAGACTCACAAGCAACTGTACAGAGAATGTCCATGCCTTTTTCCAGATCATAAACATAACTGCAAACAGCTGACATAACCTCAACTGCAATCATCATCAACAATACTGAGCAAGACTGATGTCTAATTGGAAAAAAACACAGTGCTGCTTTGGAGTCATTATGTGGACTACTTCAACCTACCTAACAGTGTCTCCCCCCCCCCCCTCGAAACAATGTAATCACCACCATTCTATTCCAGGAAATGTGAAGTCACTGAGTTGCTGCCCAATCAGGGGACTGAGCTACACTGCCACCCACTCTTTCTCCGTATTTAGAAGACAAAACACCAAGGAGAAACATAGGTCTCTCAAAAAATCTAAGACCAAATAACTGAATTTTCTAGCTGCTTACCTGGCCTGCAAAGGAATGGATGGGGTGTGTGCATGCCTACTCATCTTAGAGAAGCCATCAAATATTTTTATTCTCACAGCAATTCTGGATAGGCTGGGTGTGTTTGACTGGACCAAGGCCACCAAGCAGGCCTCCATGGCAGCATGGGGATTCAAACATGTGCTCCTAGATTCAAGCCCAACTCTCTACTGCACTATACTGACTCTCAAATATAAGAACACTCTTGATTTCTTCCTACTTTCTTGGTCAACAGGACAGCCATGGAGTAAGAGGTATTTGCATACCAGAAACAGCCACTTTATTAATTGTATATTAACATCATCCACTGCTTTCTCTTCTACATTACAATGAATACATATGGAGCAGTATGAACTTCAATTAACATGCAGAAGTGCCAAGGTGAATGCCAGCTTTAATCGGAGATAGTTTTTTAAAACAAAGCTAGGCACAGAGGCAGAAGCAAGACAACATTTATTTAGGTATTTATACCCCACTTTTCTCTCCAATGGAATCCAAAGTGGCTTACAGCATCAATTTCCCCTTCCCTATCATTCCCCCACTTGTCAGGACACAATAACTAATGGATTTGCTGTCTTACAAATTACATCAAGAGTTAATTTGGAAGGGAAAGTAGTTTAGAACTGTCAAGTGTACCAGTTATGTTCCTCCTCCCCTAGCCCTAAATTCTGTGCCCCAATCAGCACTTTTTTCAGTGGTGGAGAGCCAGTTTGATGTAGTGGTTAAGTGTGCAGACTCTTATCTGGGAGAACCGGGTTTGATTCCCCACTCCTCCACACTTGCACCTGCTGGAATGGCCTTGGCTCAGCCATAGCTCTGGCAGAGGTTGTCCTTGAAAGGGCAGCTGCTGTAAGAGTCCTCTCAGCCTCACCCAACTCACAGGGTGTGTGTTGTGGGGGAGGAAGATAAAGGAGATTGTGAGCCACTCTGAGACCCTGAGATTCAAAGTGGAGGGTGGGATATAAATCCAATATCTTCTTCTTTGTGTTAGGAAGGCCCTCCCTCCAGAGGCTTGCTTGACACCCACTTTATTGTCTTTCAGATGCCAGGCCAAAATATTTCTTTTTACCCAGGCATTTTGATTTTTGCCTTGTTTTTCAACCACTGTGCTCTTTCTCCAGGTGAAACCATTCATTGCAGGCTTGACCCACACAGCAAATCTTGATGGCAGTCCTAAAATTAATTTTGTTTCTACACTGCCACCCTACCAAAAAGCTCAAGCCAGCATACATTAAGACTCCCATGTGGCTTCCCATCCCTGGACAGCCAGACCTACTTACTTCAGCAAGAACTGCTGCATCATGTGCCTTCAAGACCACGTGCATGACAACTCACTTGCCTAGTAATTGCTAGTGGTTGTCAGATGGGACAGTGATGGCAGACATGGGGCAGACAATTGTAAAAGTGTCCACCACTCCCATACACAAGTGCCTGGAAGCCAGAATGATCTACCACAAAATGTTCTCCCAGTCAAGTGATCAAACTTCAGAAGCCACCAGGCTACCTGCTGGAAGGGGTAGTCTGCCAGAAACTAAAGAACTCCACCATGCTTGTTAAACCGAAGCTAGAATTTGTCCTTTGTCAAACAGCCTGACAAAGAAGGAGGCCAGCTGCTCTTAGCCAAACAGTAACAGATGTGGGAAACATACGCACAAAGCAGTAAATGGGATTTTCAACTGTGAAGTCCATTTCATTCCTGTAAGGATTGTCCTTTGTTTTCTCTGCTCCCACTTACTACATAACTAAGAATCAGTTGCAAGAGTTATATTTGGGACTTTAAAATGGAATTTTTATTCAATATATATGTGGATGAACCAGTGAACAAATATTTGTCCACCAAGTTCACCTAGTAACCGGGGGATAAGAACAGCTCTGCATGTGCTGGCTACAGTTCAATAGGACACAGAGAAATTTAGCAGAGATATCCAGCTGCATCTGCACAGTTGAGGCTGACACATCAATACTTTGAATATTAAAATATCTGCCACTGCTACACAGCTGGAACAGAGCAAACCCGGGCAAACAGGCACCTGCAATCAATAAATATTAACTTCTTAAATATATCTGTACCTTAAAAAGAGCCATTATATGGTGTGTCAACTTTGAATTGTTTAGTTTTCTAAAGTTAAGGACTTCAAAGGTACTTGCTTAGCTTATGTGGGTACTTATCACCAGGTCAACAAATGTATTTGAAGGCTATGTTTACCTAAAGCAGTAATATAAATTAGCCTGACTATTAGTGAGCAGAATGTAATCAAAAACAGGTCTGGTATTAAAATGTTTGTTCTACTTTATTTTCTTACAGGCAGAGTCGCCATATCTTTGAATGATAACCCCACAAGGATTAAAGGATCTTTGAACTGCTAATTCAAAATTAGGGTTAACTTTAAAAAAAAAAAGCTTTGATGGGCCAGTGACCAAATGCTAAGTAGTAAGGCCTTAGAGTAACTTCTTACTGATAGAGGAGAAAGGAAACCTGGCAGATATTATACCGCACTCCCCTTTTCTGTCACACAGATCAAGAGTAGAAAGATATAGTTTGACATGAGAAAAGGGAATTCTTTGTAAGTTTTACTGGGGGAGGAAAGAGAACCTCAAAAGAAAATGCAGCAATTTCACTGGGAGGCAGAGTGCAAGCAGCCGCATTGAGAACGTCCAAGCCTTTGAAACATGCTTCTGAAGTGGGCAGTTTCAGTATGAAGCATTAATTATATACAAGTCAAGTATACATGGACACAATTCTTTAAGCTTTCAGGACCTCCTTGTTAGCAATGCCCCCCCCCCCGTTTTCTCCTTAGGAGGAATAAGGCCCTAGCCCCAGATGACCAAAAGACTCATAAAAGAACATACCCAATCCAAAGCTTATATACAGTGCTTAGTAAGTATAATGATTTCCAAGCTCTTAACATTAGGGAACTACTTCCACTGGAGAGAGTTCTAGAGGCAGGTTCCTAAAGGGAACTGCTCCCCAAAATTCACAGGGGTTGTGTACTGCAGGATTTTAAATAAACATCATTTAGACAATATCACAATCAATTTTTGTCAGAAAGGTCTATCCTGTTCCAGAATTGTGCTAAGTGTGATGTGATGACAGTCACTGAATTCTCTTTTCTTTCTTTCTTTCTGGAATAAGTATCAATATTTTTACAGTATGGACAACAAATCCATTTTTCTGCAAAGGTGATACATAGCCTGGACTGGCATAATCAAGGACCAGCTCAAAACCAGCACAGTGGAGCAAATAAAATATCTGTAACAGTTCAATGGACAAAATGAAAACATGTACTAGCACACGGAGCTGTAAAATATATAAAAACCTTGATCTGGATGGTATTTTCTTATTCCTGAAGTTACAATTCCATTTAACAAATGAGTACTAACAACTTGAACATTAAAAACAAAGTTAGATTTTATTGGAAAACAAGATAAAAAACCCTGCAATGGATGATGGGTTCAATGCTGCAAAAGGGACTGATCATGAAGGGCTTTAAATATATATACCATCAAGTCACAACTTACTTCGGGTTATTCATTATGAGGTTTTCAAGGCGAGAGATGAGCAGAGGTGATTTGCAATTGTCTACCTCTGCATAGGAACCCTGGTCTTCCTTGTTGGCAATTTGGCTATCCAAGCTTAACTTCTAATGGCTAGTTGGGCCTATTCAACTTTAGATATACGAGTCACACAAACCATGAAAGGCCTTATTGGATGCTGCTGGTTTTCTGGCAAATTCTGAGAATCTGCATTTGTTTGGAACCAGTGTAGTATTTATAGTGAATAATAAGTTGTATAATATTTAACACATTGAGTTTTTACATACTTACTGTATGTATTTTGAAAACTGCCTTGAGTCAAGGAAAGATTAAAATATTTATAAATAAATAAATTCAAGCTATTACTGGATTAATAAATTTCCCAATATATCCGGTTGATGAGGACTAGACCACAATACACTCAGCTGTACTGATTTTGAATACTGGAAATTCCATTCCCCCGCAGGCATAACCAGTGTGGCAGTAGTGATCTCCTTCACCCTAATGTAAGCCACAAGCTATATCTAGGGAGGTTCAACTAAGCTTCCTCCATCTTAGAAGAGACAGTATCCTAAAAGAAGGCTCCTGGCCATGTCAGCACAAGTAGCAGCAGGAGATAACTACATTATATCTACAAAGGACCTGCCAAGGTCACTTGGCTGAATTGCCTTGTAAGCATTTTCTAAAGCGGTGTCCTTATTTGGGATTATATCTAGATCAGATGTATTTATAGAACTCAGGTTTCCCACAAAGTTACCATCCTCACAAGCATCTTTAGGAAAGTTTTGGTTTCTAAACATGACAGCTGGTATATTAATACAACTGTATTTGAAAAGACATGTCACACTAACAGGATTATAAAACCATTTAATATGCAAGAGGGTGGGCAGCAGTGCTTGTAGCAAAGGCCTGTAGGTGCCTTGTCACCAATGGAGGACAACTACTGCAGCAGAACACATTTGTGCAGAAGGGCCTGAACAGAAAAGAAAAGAGATGATTCCAGTGTAGCACTTCTAATCAGAAGAATGGCATGCAGAACACCACCACAGTAGTAGTAATATGCTTTTACAACACGGAAGTGGGATTGAAAGAGCATGCACAGAGAACAATGGTTAGATGCTGTGTTCTACTTTGGAAGATGGTTGGCAATACAGAGAAGCTGGTGGGGGGAGTGGTAACTAGTACGTAATTGGGATGGACAACAGTAACCCAAGCAAATTTACTAGGAGGAGAAATGGGTTGGTTATGGGTATCCCTTAAACACTGTCTCTGCCAATGAAGTTACAAAAGACTCATTCTGCATCCACCTGTTAGCACTCTATTTTACACCTATAATTCACAGCTTCAACAGCTTTTTTTTAGGCATTTCATTAAATTAGTTTCTACATATTGCTTGTCATTTGCTCTTCAGATTCCTTCTTGGTTTGCCTTAAAAGTACATCCAATCTGAATAGGTGTTTTTGCTTTGTTCTTTTCCATTTGTTTGTGACCATCACTGTTACAAAAATAATCTTATTTTAATGGCTATCTGGAAATTTCTACTGAACTATGCTAGTATTTAAGATAATGTATTTTAACCTTAGTCTTCTTACCCATAAAAGTTCTGTGGTTTTGAAATTTTCTTTTCACATCTGAAGGTCAATGGAACATTAAAGCAAAGCAACTGTCTGCACAGTGTACACACTTTATAACTAAAGGGGAAAGCTGTTACATCTTTTCAGACATACATTTTGGCAATTCCACAACCGACTTCATAATATGAAGATGGATCTGATTGAGATATCCAGTACCTGAAATCAGTGAAGCAAATCCATAAAACTTTACTGAGTTGCAGTGTTGACTGTTAACTGCAGTAATACACTCCATGAAAGCTTCACACTGTTGTCCCTTACCAAGTTGTAAAAGTCAGCTCCTAGCAGAGGTAATGAGCCTTTTCTACCAATAGTTAAAGTACTATTGGTAGAAAAGGCTCATTACCTCTGCTAGGTCCAACTATTCACCCACCCACACCTCAATACACCAGACCTGGGGGATACGTGGAGAAGGAAGGAAAGGGTAATAGGGCCTGCCTCAAACGTCACCAGGCCTGCCTGCACACAATGCCCATAGTTACCAGCCTCACTTACCATTTACTAAGACTCAGAAAATATTAAGCAGTACCCCACTCATGAGCCGTTAGTTTATCAGACTTCACACACACAAACACTCCAGTGAGATGGCTTTAAGTTTAAAAGGAATCTTTTTAAAAAGAAGCGTTCATGTACTATTTTAGGATGGGGATGACTGCCCCAACATGTCCCAATGAGAGCTTGCAGACTCCTTTAATCTGACAAGTTCAAACTGTGGCTTCTTATCCTACCTCACATCCAGAGCCCAGTGGACAGTAAGAGATTTGGTTTAGAAACGTTTCAGAGAAAGCAATTAATGACTACCAATTTTGACTCAATATCTACCACAGAAAAGTATCCAGTTACATTTTGAATGGGAAAAGACTTAAGCAATCTGTTGGCTAAACAACCTTTACTGTTGCTTATATCTTACAAGTGATACCTCCGCATACACTACAACTGTATTAATACCAGGGCTTTTTTTCCGGGGGGGAAGTGCCAGAACTCTATTCCATCACATTCCCTCATAAGTATTATTTCAGCATCTGAACCTGCATTGGTAGAAAAGTATCTAGGAATATATTATTTCAGCATCTGAACCTGCATTGGAACAAAAGTATCTAGGAATATCTGATTAACTGTTACAGATCCTAGTCACACATTCAAACTGCAACACTTATAGGACTTACAGGGGCATGTTAACATTTTAAGTGTTAGAAAAACTGAGCAATCTTTACCAAGATGGTGAAGATGTGCATATCACCATGAAACTATACCAGAACTCAGGCAATAGAAATCTCCATAAGCGGATAAGTTAAGCCATTCACTTTAATACCTGAAAATCCTTAGCATTTAGAATTCTAGCAGTTGATTACTAATTCAGACCAGTTTAATACTATGTTTACTAGACAAGGGTTAGCTAGAGAGTCCTAAAGGTACCTGCCCTACAGTTTCTCATTTTACTGTTAATTGAATTTAGGTAGATATTTGAGACTGTCTGGCCACTGTGACTAACCTATACACAGTGTTGTTATCACATGAATTATCTCCATACATACATGAAGAATTGCAGACTATTTAAGAAACAACTTAAATGGCTGTATAAATAATAAGATCTAGTAAACATCAGATGACCTGTTTACTGCAAAATACCTTTATTGTCTAATAAAACTCAGCATATTACAGTATGAACACACATATGCACTTGAAACCTTCCTCCCAAGAGGCAGTAAACCTTGTTTTGTTGTCCTTATACCACTTACCACTTACCGAAATATAGGAGTGTGGCCAGGCTTTGGTTTGCTCCAGGTAAAATGTGAAGGAACAGAAAGAAATTGGTCACCAGGCAAATCTTTTTTCAGTGTGTGTGGGGATGCAGAGCTATCCTCTATTGCAGATTCAAGTGATGGTGATAAACTACCCTGTTCTTCAGGACAAGGCTCTATTTTCCCTGACATAATGGCAGTTTGATCCTCGGAGGTCTTTCTTGTTTTAAGAGGGATGTCAGTCTCTGGACAACACTGAAATGATGAAAGGCCAGGTGTCAGACCATGGAGAGAAGAATTTAGCCATGTGTCTTCTGTTATGCTTCCCCTTGGAGAGTGACCTGGGGATGGGGTTGGAGAATGATGAGGAGAAAGTGAACCAACGTAACAGATCTCAGCACTAGAGTGTCGCCGTTTTCCACATGGCGACGTTGGCCTTGATGATGGTCTTGAAGTCGGCCTAGGGCTAAGCCAATTTTCATCTGTGATACTAGTCCTAGGAGAATGACAAGGAGATTGCCTGGGTGACAAGGCATGACCAAATCCATAAGGTGGTTGCCAAGATTCATCTACCAGACAACCCCTCGGAGAACCTCCAGGAGATGCCAAAGGTGACCCAAGGGTAAATCGAGCAGCAGCCTCATTCAGCTCTGAATCCACATCATCATAAATGTGAGAGATCGACTCACAAGAGGAGGCATCTGAGAACCAGCTCCTAGAGGAAATGCTGCTGGCAGGACTTGGGCTGAGGGACGATTCCCTGTAAGATGGCTCAAGGGGAAGATACAAGTGGTCCCTCGAAGGCCTGTCCATATATTCATTTTGAGGGCCATTGGTGTGCAATTCATTTTCACTGGCTTCTATTCCTTGATGACAGTTAGGAGATATAGATGTAATCTGAATACTAGGACATTCAAAGGGTTTAGGACCACCTAGTGGACTGTATTTAGATTCTGGTATTTCACATGATCCTTCATAACCTTTATGACTATGCAGTCTAGTAGGTGAAGACAAAGGAGAAGGGTGTGATTGAAATCCATGACATGGGATACAAATAGGATGATTTACAGATGACGACGAATGGTCTACATTGAAGATACACCCAGATGCACAATCTTCTGGATCAAGATCTGAAAAAGGAAAGCAAAGACAGACATTGAAGAGCATTATAGACACATTATTATCCACATTTAAAACTATTGCCTTAGCAGTAGCCAAACATTTCCAAGCATTTCTATTATAAACCAAACAATACCAAAATTGTTGGCCTGCTGCAGAATTCTAATGTTATCCTGTGATACCATGACTTCCCTCAGTATGCTTAGTTCAGACTTTTCAGATAACCATGAATTGCTGCTCATGAATGAAGATATTAAATAATAATAGTAGTAGTAGTAATAGTAATAATAATAATGGCTTTTTTTGAGCAGGAACGCACAGGAATGGGGGTGAACTGTCCCAGAGGCACCCACTTAATTAACATCAACATGCGCCCCCTTGCCCAGATTGCCCAGAGGTATGGGCTGAACTGTCACCAGTATGCTGATGACACCCAGCTCTATCTACTGATGGATGGTTGGCCTGACTCCATCCCAGAAAATTTGGACCTGGCACTGCAAGCTGTGGCAGGGTGGCTCAGGCTGAGTAGGTTGAAGCTGAATCCAGCGAAGACAGATGTCCTTTGCCTGAGCTGTGGCGCTCTGGGAAGGGAAATCCCACCAGCCTTTGACGGTGCACCATTAAAAATGGTGTGCAAGGTCAAGAGCTTGGGGGTGCTACTGGAGCCTGCCTTGTCAATGGAGGCCCAGATAGCAGCCACTGCTAAATCTGCCTTTTTTCATCTTTGGCGGGCGAGGCAGTTGGCTTCCTTCCTGGAGCGCAACAACCTGGCAACAGTGATCCATGCAACGGTCACCTCGAGGCTGGAATACTGTAATGCACTCTACATGGGGCTGCCCCTGTGCCAAGCCCAGAAACTGCAGCTAGTGCAGAATGCGGCAGACAGGCTGCTGTTGGGGCTCCCTAAGTGGGAGCACATACAGCTGAGGCTGCGGGAACTGCACTGGCTGCCAATAGTGTACCGGATTCGTTACAAGGTGCTGGTTATCACCTTTAAAGCCCTATATGGCCAAGGACCTGCCTACCTTAGGGACCATCTCTCCACATACATTCCCCAGAGGGTACCGCACTCTAGCTCCCAAAATCTTTTGACAGTCCCCGGGCCGAGGGAGGCCAAACTGAAAATCACCAGGAAAAGGGTCTTCTCGTTCACAGCTCCCCACTGGTGGAACCAGCTGCCAGAGGAGATGCAGGCCTTGTGGAGTCTTACCCAGTTCCGCAAGGCCTGCAAGACTACTCTCTTCCAGCTGGCTTTTGCCTAATATGGAATTCACTGTAGAAGAAAGCTGTCACCACGGAACAACTGTAATGATGGATAACACCGAGATTTTAGCACCAAACTAATCAGTTGGTTTTTAATTAGTTGGTTTTAATTTAAGATAATAATATGTATTTATGATTTGTAAATTGTTTTGTATACATCTTGTTTTAACTGTTGAAATGTAGCATATTATACTATGCCATGTGAGCTGCCCTGAGTCTGCTTCAGCAGGGAGGGCAGGATACAAATTAAAGATTATTATTATTATTGGTGGCAGGGAGTGTGGCCTAATATGCAAAAACCTCTGTGTGAAGCAATGGTGATGTCAGAGGGCATGGCCTAATATGCAAATGAATTCCTGATAATAATAATGATATGCTGCCAAATCACAACCTATTTACAATGACCCCCCATGAGGTTTTCAAGGTGAGAGATGAGCTGAGGACATTTGCAACCCTGGTCTTCTTTGGCAATCTCCCTTCCAAGTGCTATTCATGGCTGACCCTTCTTAGTTTGCAAGCGCTGATAAACTCAAGCTACTCTGGGCTATTCAGACTGCTTAGTATAAAGATAGACCATAGCCCACCCTTGTGTAAAGCACACACACACACTGGTCACCAGAGGCAAATTTGCATCTCTTCCAGGCAACTATGCAAGGAAACTTTATGTCTGCGTGTAGAAGTCACATCAAACTGCAATTAAATTCTAATCAATTTGTAAATAAGCCTGCATACAGCTCTCATTCCTTCCACAACACACAAAACTTGAACACACTCATTTGTGCCCAGCTGGAATTTAAACACAGTTTGTTGCAAAATCTCAAGGAAGGGTATGAAAGCTGGGGAGGGGGTGGCACTCTCTATTTGGTCAACACGTGCTAAAGATTTTAAGCATGTTTTAAGTTTGGGGAAAAAATGTGTTTGTGTGTCCTTTATAAAGTTTATAACTCTGCTACCTGGCATTACATTTTGTGTCATACATGGCCCATTCTGGCTAGGTCTCATTTATGTCAGATCTGGCCCTCATAACAAATGAGTTCGACACCCCAGAAAGCAGCAGCCTCTGGTCTAAACTCTTCTATAATTCTGTATATATACACAGCTGAATCATTAGCAAGGTAGCAGGTTAATGCAGAACAGCATATAAACACTACATACCAACCCTGAAAAAGTACTGTTGTTTATTCTGACCAATATACCTGAAGGCAGACAACACTGTATTTCAGTTTTAGGTGCAGCTGTAATACATCACAAGCAATACTCCCTCTAAGCTGTGGAGCCTTGTGAGCAAAAATTCTGCTTCATGAGCTACTGGCATTAAAGTTGCGAGCTACTACATAAATTAGATTGTTCTGGGTCCATTTTTCCTGAGCTAATACAAAAATGTACGAGCTGGAGGCTAAAAAAACTGTGAGCTAGCTCACACTAAGTCAGCTTAGAGGGAACACTGATCACAAATTGTTACTAGAGAGCCAGCATGTTGTAATAGTTAAGATCAGCAGACTCTAATCTGGAGAACCAAGGTTTAATTCCCCAGTCCTCCACATGAAGCCAGCTGGGTGACCTTGGGCCAGACTCAAAGGTCTCACAGAACTCTCTCAGTCCCACCTACCTCACAAGCTGCCTGTTGTGGGGAGAGGAAGGGAAGGAGATTGGAAGCTGTTTTGAGACTCCTTATGGTAAAGAAAAGTGGGGTAAAACCCAACTCTTCTTTTTCTTCTGGATAAAGGTTTTTGCTGCCACCATCAGAAGCATTCTTTTTAAACAGACATCCTGAAATCCTTTAATATATACACAGGCTTTCTAGTCTACTGTAGTAACTGGACGTAAGGGAAGACTATGACTTGGATTCAGGGTAGCATTTCTTCAGGCACAAGGAATTCACCCTCAGAGTGCATTCATCAAGTAGGAATTACACCACTGCAGACTGAAGGTGGTAGATTCAAACTCTGAGTATTGAACATATGAACATATGTAGCTGCCTTATACTGAATCAGACCTTTGGCCCATCAAAGTCAGTATTGTCTTCTCAGACTGGCAGTGGCTTTCCAGGGTCTCAAGCTGAGGTTTTTCACACCTATTTGCCTGGACCCTTTTTTGGAGATGCCAGGGACTGAACCTGGGACCTTCTGCTTCCCAAGCAGATGCTCTACCACTGAGCCACCGTCCCTCCCCGAGTATTATGTGAGTATTCCTTCACATAAACTACACGCAGACAGAAAAAAGCAGGAAAACAGTTTCTAATCCCTTTCTTTGATCGTTTTACTGATTCCTATTTGCAGGGAGGTTTCTGAAATATTTATATACAGAGAGAAATTGTTATTGTTCACCTATAATCTAAAGTCCATTTTACCTTTTCATGTCTCTGCTACTTCTGTGCCTTGCATGTGCGAACTATAGGTCCCTGCAATTCCCATTCTACAGAAAGACAAAAGCTTAGCGGGAACCATTTCCACTAGAAAGCTAGGGCTAAGCTATGATTTAAACCTCAGTTACCAACTTGAAATCTCGGTACTTCATTCACTGACTCACAACCTTGCTCAATTTTGTCATAAGCCTGAATGCCTCCCTTTCACAAGAATCAGATGCAAATGTATACATCAGCTGAAGCAAAACTAAAAGGAGTTACAAAAGATTCTTCATGAAAAGTTTAAAGAGCCATAACTGTGTAGGAATGCAGCTGTGACCATCAAGTGCATTATACTGCGGGGAACTTGCTCCCAACTTTCAGGCAAAGAAATGCTACCAACCAAGGCTTACTGATAATTTTCCAGGAGAGAATTCTTTAAACAGAAAGACTGGGGGAAGGCAATTCACCCTCTTGGACACTGTTGATTTTTTTCCTACCTTGAATTTCTACAATACCTTAGTTATCTTGAATGAACATGTTCTGGATAGCAGAATACAAACTTGTGTCTATCAGATAATCTTCAAACAGCACAAGCTTCCTCTGGAATGTGCCACTTCTAATACATCCAGTTCTTTGTGGCTGGACTAGATCAATCCAGATAATTCTAATTAGCAGCAACATCAGCAGAAAAGACAGCAATCACCTATCTTCCCTGACCTGGTCACCTTGACTATGGTAACTATCTTCCTTTAATCACACCTTCCGTCACACTCAACAGCCACAATCATTCACCTCTCTTGCTCAGACACTGGAATGCCCCTCATTGGACTCCCCTCCACTTCCATATGTAACATGAACGACCTGTTCTTTTCATTTAAAACTCCCCATAATCTTGGCACCATCTCATATTATTTTTTTCTCCTCAAATCCCACTTCATTCCTCCCCCCAACTACTCTTCTCAGTCACCTGAAAATCTCTGATATCTTTAAATTGAGAGTGCAGTTCTCTCATGAGTTCCCTTAGGTCTAAACCTCATACCAATGCACCTACATTGTACCAACTATTTCACTGCAGGGTCCTCCTCTCAATTTAGATCTTCCAAAAAACCTAGGATTTAACCTCAAATTAAGTGAAGGCTAACATTAAAATGCCCTTATACAAATTCAATACCTTACCTTTTTTCTCACTTTCCCCTTCGTTGTTTCCATCTTCCCCTTTCCTATCGTACAACTATAATTTCAATTGTAACTTCCACTACCAGATAAAGACACACCTTAGCTGGAATCTGACATTTAGAAGTTAACAGAAACTTGGTATGTGGGAGGCTAGATTGCATATTCCTGAAGACTTCAGGAAAGAAAGGGGGAGAGGAGCAGGCAGAGGAGATACATTTTTTGGTATTGAGGGAATGGGGTCTATTTTTCCCAACCTCAACTGGAAATAGATGGCAAGAAAGAGCTCTCATATTGGGCATCATCTTGGCTAGAAGCCATTGCCATGTGGAAGAAAAGGGCAGGCAGTCGGGACTATTCCAAAGTAATGGTAAACTTTAGAATGCTGTACCTTTTAAGTTAAAAGCCTTAGAACAAGATCAGATAGGGCATGTGCAGGGCTGAGGGATAGAGGACGTCATGGTTGCACTTTTTCATTGTATTATTTGCTCAGTCTGTTATTGTGTAGTGTATATGCATGAGACTTTCAATAAATCCTTTTCCATTTTAAACGCTTGCAGCAGCTCTCCATACCACAGAGCCCTTCACTATTTGAGCACACTGTCTAAAACAGGCACAAGGAGAAGGGAGGCAGGTGGTTGTTAGATCGCTGTTTTCCCAGGTGTCTCAAGGGCAATAAGCCATCCCCAAAATAACCAGTTGTTGGGTAGCAGGAAGCATGGGCACTAAGCAGAGTAAAATGGCAACAAAGAAAGGAAGCTGGGACTGCTGGCCCTCTTGGTGGGAATTCCAGCTAGTGACCAGGTAGGGGCAGTGTACAGAAGAGGAGAAAGAAAACTTCCAAGACACAGGCAGACTTGAGAGAGTGGTGCATCACTGGGCAGAGACTCAGGATGGCCACCGAGTGTCTTGATGCCTCAGAGGCCAAAATGGAACGGGTGCTCACAGGTCAGTGGGGCTGTTCCACAACAGTGTTAGTGCCATTGTGGTTATCTTGCCTCCATGTGTGGAATTAGTTATTCCTTCCCTACCTAATTTGCCTTAGTAATTAACAACAAAATGAAAAAGGCCAGCTTTAAAGTTAACTTTCTCATTGCATAGTGTCTCAAGTAAAAGTTTCACTAAGTCCTAGTCTGCAAGACTCATTTGCCAAGACTCTCAAAGCAAAATCCAACATTCAGAAGTATCCTTTTGATACAGAGTGGTGTTTGATAAGTTTGTGTCTCAGATAACGACATCACTAACTGCTAAGGCCAGCATCTAAAGATCTGCCCCAGGTGAAAATATTTTTGTTTAGTTAACATTATTGTATTTCTGTTTTGGCCTTGTAGAATGTATTTGTTTTGTTCTGAAGCTCTTTTATTGTTTGTTTGAAGGTCTTCCTGAGTTTATGCATTTTATGTGACTTCTTTGATTAATATTATTTATTATTATTTTAATGGATTTAATGTTATTTTGGTGCTTAATGAATGTATTGCAAATTGCATACACCAAGTAATCCAAATAAATAGTAAATGCTGTCTCTCATAAATCCAATCCAGATGTGACTGTACAAAAGCTGGCTTTTAGCCTATTAGAAGTCTGAAGGCTGGGTTCAGCATACACTAATGGAGACCCAAAGTTGAGACAGTAGAATTATTCATCTTTAGTTTCTTTTCTAAATTGCATGTGCCAGTTGATTTTTGTAAACATTTCGTGTTTTCCAATAAAATATATATTTTGTTTAAAAATTACTCAAAAAGTTATGGTTTATTTCAATAATAATAAGTTTGATCTCAATTGTAACCTGCTTGGGGCAGAAGCTGCCTTTTACTTATGCTGCTCTGTAAATCAACACATACACCAATGGGTCCATATGAAACATGGTCACTTGCAACCTTTATACATCTCTCTGCATTCATGAACTATTAAAACCAAAAAAATAAAGTGCCTTCCCCCTCTAATCAGCCAAAGACAAGGAAAATGTCGTGTGTTCACCCAAAAAGTTTTATTACCAGGTAAAAATGTTACCAGACTCCACATCAGCTGTACAAAAAAATTAAATGCTAAAACTTTACTTTAGTAGGTCTCTTCTGGCCCTATCTTAACGGTTACTCCACACTCCAATGCATTTACCCCACAATGTATTTACAGAACAAAGGCTGTATCTCTCTTTAAAGAGAGATGTTTTGCCCTTTTAAGACTCAGCAAAATTCAAAGCGCTTTAAAGTAAACTGGGATCCAAAAGAGATTACTCTAGCCCAAGAACTGGAATCTTGTGGGTTTTTTTAAAAAAAAGTGCAGGACATTTGCAGTTAACAAACTTGATGATGCAAAACTCCTGGTGGCGGTTTTAACTACAGTCAGAGAAGCATCCTGCACTTCCCATAAATAACAGTTTGAATTTTGTGAAATACTTTATTATATAAACAGTTTGGGCTATTTTAGTTTCAGTCCTGTTTTTATTAGTAGTACTACATCAGCAGTACGGGCAGTAACAGGACACTGATTACACTGATTCTATAACTGAATTTTGTTCTGCTGGACAATAAGTACCCAAGCATGGTTGTCATTTGGGGAACAAGCCTTGGACGTCTACAGGCTAAAGCAGTTCCTTTCCCCTTGCAAAAAGAAGAGGTCTGCAATCCCAACAAGTCTTCCAATTCCAAAGCGGGGCAAGAACGAGGTGGGAGAACATGTGAGTTTCAGGATTTCCCAGTAATAATAAGCTATGGTTTGTCATTACATCTGAATGCAACCTGATTCATGAAGAACAAAGTGACCCAAGGACTGACATGTAAGCACTAGTCTAATCATACCTCAATTAATACCCAGTTACCTAGAACCTTTTAATTACTTACTATGCACCAAGCCAACTGACAACTCTTCAAATGACCTCCAGTTCCAAAACTGCCAGGCGTACATGGCATGGCTCAACACATTCTCCTACCTCCCTTTTTAATGTTTATAGCACAACATCCTATTCACTCACTCAGCAGATGAGTGCTCCAGCCGACTGGAGAGGAAACACAACACTCCCAAATAAAAGGAAATGACACAACATCATTGTTAAAAGCCAAGCTTTCAGCTGCTTGTCTCTAGAGATGTGAAGGCCCCAGGAAAGAAAAAGAAATATCCAGGAAAACCAGTTTTCCAATGGAAAAAAATGGTAAGTTTGATGGAGTGCTAAAACACAAACAAACCTTTATCTCTTTTAGAATGAAATGCTTTTTAAGACAAGGTTTTCTTTACTCAAAATGCATTGTCTTAAAAAAAAATTATGTAGAACAATCTACAGCCTAAGATGATAATTCCCATATATACCAGAGATATTTTGAAGATAATTTGTTGCCAAAACACAAATCATTTTAGCAGCAATGAATAGGTTATAATGTTCAAAGATGATACACTAAAGACTTGTAAAACTGAACTCCAAAGAAACAGGAAATCCTATTGTTCATTTATGAGACCGTGTTTCTGTCCAAATAACACTTTCCAGTGTTTACTACAAAATCTGTTTTCTCAAATTCAACCCCACCCCTGTAATTCTCAGACAGCAAAAACTAAGATGGACATGTTAAGATGGCATAGGGCACAGGAGTCTGCAGCTACGAATATTTATTTATTCAAGAGGTTTTTATGCCTCCTCATCAGCATACTGCTTGATATTTGCAGTTCGGCTTTTAGAAAACTAAGGCATTTGTACTTCTAAATTGCATTAATATGCCAACTAGTACAGTTTTACAGTTATAAATTATATGCTTTATGTCACTAAGGCAGTAAAAAGTTTAGGTTGATAGGAAAATAAGTATTTCTTCAGTGTCTTTTGGAAATGTTATATTTCTTCTTGCCACTTCAAAGAAAAAAATTGCTACATGTGTATATGTGGATGCAAGTATATAACCAGCACCAAAAAGTCAATGAAAAAAATTAAAACAGAAGTCCCCAATACAGTGCAAGCATAAAAAGTGAGGGATGGTTGTGTCACAACTAGCAACACCACAGCTCCCAACTGCAAACTGATTCCACCACGCAGCTGTTAAAGGGGAGATAAAATATCACACTCAGTGCAGGAAAAGATGCAATATCCCTGCAAAAATGGAAGTCTGAACCACACACACCAAATGAGAAGCAAACAAGCACTTAGGCACAAGAGACATGCAGAAAATGCTAAGTTGCATACAGCACTGCTTGTTCAGAAAATTACTCAACACAAGACCATGAGACTTAGGCTAGACGTTACAAGAAATTGGTACCCCTGAAAGATATTTATGACAGCACTTTCCACCGTCAACATCATGATGTCCAGGTTGATTGGTTACAATGCTTTACAGCTCAGTTATTAAACTATGCTTCAATTTCTAGTTTTTAACACCATGTATCCTTGGTTTCAATGAAATATGAACACTACAAGCTCTTAAGATTTTCAAATACATCCACAAAAGTCACTAGCTTCTTGCCCACACAAGTTAGTAATAGGCAATACATCAGTAGCTTGAAAGCAAACAAGAACAGACTCTCATCCACTTTGTAAAGGTTTTCTGGCCGGGTCACTTGGAAGTAATTCTTACTCTTCACAGGCCACCAGGCACATACATGGCTGTCTATAAGCCTGACGTACAATTAAGAAAACTGCAACACAGAGGCAGAGAGAAGTATCACCTTTGAACTTAAAACACTAGCCAGTATTTTGCATACTTTGTCATACTAACGAAGCATATTCTCTGTTGGTCTCCCCAAAGTACTAGAACTTTATTTACCCAGCATCAGTTATATGTTCACTGTTTTCAATTTAGGTTCCTGGCTTCATACAGGTTTTCTAAGCAACTGGGCTACATTTTACAGGTACTTACATTTACAGGCTATTCAAGTCACAAGCATACACTGGGAAGCTATTAATCTTCCCCCTCCCCTTGCAGAAACTGACACAGCCAAATGTTTTACAACTTCCAAAAATACAAAAGTTTCTGCTATATTTTAAACACACCTTTTATTATAGACAGCTTTTTAAATATTGGGTATACACCAAAAATGAAAATTGGACAGCATGAAGCCATTTTTTTCATTCACTGTGATTATTTCTATTACGAACGTATCATAAAATCTTAATTTTTTCAGAGCCAATTTTCATAAATGAACTGACTGCTTCTTTAGATTCTTACTGAGTACAGTAGTAAGCCTTATAGTATTTCAGTCATTAAGGACTAATGGTTTTATGATCTGACAATATATAAAGTTAGAACAATAGTACAGTGGTACTTATCTCTGAGCTAATAGTCTAAAAATGTGTGAATATACTACATTCAAGAACATAAGAGTGATTCTCATGTCAAGTCATTTCAAGAAGCAAAAATCCCTTCAATTTTAAAATTCACTAAATAAAATTTTTAAAACTGCTGAAACATATTTGCATCTGTTTCCCCAATTTTCCCATAAAAAGAATTAACATCTTATCAGATTTGCAACAGAATCCAGTTTTTCTGCTGAAGGGTCATTAATTCACCAGGAACATAAAATGTGTTTTAGTGCCAGCTATAAAAAGAACTCTTCAGCAAAACTAAGAGAGAAGTGAAGGCTACTAAAGGTTTTTTTTAAAAAAAAAAGTAGTCCCCTGGGGTGATATTGCTTTCACGTTTTCATGGCAGACTTTTTACGAGGTGGTTTGCCATTGCCTTCCCCAGTCATCTACACTTTCCCAAAAGCAAGCTGGATACTCATTTTACCGACCTCAGAAGGATGGAAAGCTAAGTCAACCTGGAGCCGGCTACCTAAACCAGCTTCCGCTGGGATCGAACTCAGGTCGTGAGCAGAGGGCTCCGACTGCAGTATTGCAGCTTTACCATTCTGCGCTACAGGGCTCTTGAAGGCTACTAGCCACATGATAAAATGTCAGCCATCTCTCTTACAACAAGGTAGACCCATGGATAGCCTGCCTAGAAGGTACGAAACTCCAGGAAGGTTTCCAGCAAAATTCCTGGTTCTGTCACACACTTAATGATTTTTTTTAATTGTGGGGGGACTTGTTATAATCTTCAGGCATTTGCTTCAAAGCTTCTCTGTTCTGGATATGCTATTGTCCCACACCTAAGAGTTTAGTGGGTGGGAAGGGAGGGACAGATTCCCAGCATTCAAGTGCACATTCTTCAAAAGCTCAATTTTGCTTGCCAGTGAAAGCCCATGTTCCATCAAAGTGAGAATTATTCCTTCCTATTTTTTCTGAACTTTCCATGGAGAGCTAGTGTGATAAAGCGGCTAGTATGTTAAACTAGGATCTGGAAGACTTTGGTTCAAACCCCACTTCACAATAAAGTTTAGTTAGGTGAGCTTAGGTCACTCTCTCTTAGCCTCACCTACCTCACAGACTTGTTGGGAACATAAAATTGAAAGCACCCTATGAATCACCTACACATAGACCACTTTGTGTTTCCTCACTGCCATCCGCCTATCCTAAACAAACCAAACATCTCCAAAACCCAACTATCAGAATCCAGACAGCTCCAAGATACTTCACATAATTCTTTCACTGCATGCTCCCTAAGAGATTGACAGATTTAACATTGCTAAGTTTGTAACAAACCCACTGGCTAGAAAGTGCCCAGTTCAAAACTCACTAGGTGGCCTGAGATATGTTATTATATCTGTTTGAAACTTGCTACATAAACAAGATGCCTTATTATGGGATCCTTCAAGAACCACAGGGCTCCCTATTTTTTCCATATGTGAACACAACTCCACAGACAACATTCCAGCCCTTAATGACCAAAAGTCCAAACCTATTCTAGTCACCAGTCTCAGGTTTAAGCCTGCACCCAGGCTACTCAATTGAAATGAGATAGGAAGCTTCATAAAAGGGAGATCCCATAACTTGGTAAGAGAAGATAAATGTATGCAAAGCACATACAAGGTCCCAAGTTCAATCCCTGATAACTAAGAGGATCACAGAGAGAAGAGCAAGGGGAAACCCCGCCCTGAGACCTTGAAGAGCCACTCCAGTCAGTAAAGACAACACTGAGCTAAGTAGATCAGTAGCCTGACTTGGTAGAAAGAAGCTTCTTGTGTTCTGAAAAGAGCCCATACAGTGCTGGCAGAGCTTTTCAAACTTTTCTCTTTATCAAGGATCCAAAAGTTTCATCCATTATGATACACTTAATGTAAGAAAAGACAAGCATCATTTCCAGCTTCCACTACCAGGAGGAGAGAGAAAAAAATCAAGGGAGTATGATGAGCAGGAGTTCCAGAAAGCCACATGTGTGAACAAGAACACAGAGGCCCTCCAGGGACTTATCACTAAGCAAGCATGCAGTGGTGACTGCAGGCTCCTGATTCTGTGTGTGATTATTCAAAAGTACAATACTGTATTAACCAAGATTTATTCCCAATGAAGCATAAACAGAATCACAACAGCCAACATCTAAACTTGCACAGAAACAAGTCCAGTGATGCCACATAAAAAGGCGTTCTGCCAGATCAGATCAGTAATCAATCTAGTCTAGCATCCTGTGAAAAACAATAGGCAATCAGTTGCGCTGGGAGGCTCACAAATTTAGACCAAAGCCTTCCCTTGATGTTGCCCCTGAACAGTGGCATTCAGACATTTAGCTCCTGAGTATGCAGAAGTTGCCCTTAATCACCATGGCTAGTTGTCTGTGATGGACCTATGTCCAGGAGCATCTCTTCACTTTTTAAAACCACCCATGCTAGAGGATACTACCATATCCCTGCGGCAATGCATTCCACGAGTTAAATTAAGCTTTGTAAGAAGCAGCACTTTTGTCTGCCCTGAATCTACTAACACCAATTTCATTTAGGGCCAGTATTTGGGGAGTTTTCTTCTCTCTATTCTGAGTTCTGACTTTATAAATCTCTACCATGTCCCCTTAGCCATCTTCCTCTGTAGCCAGCATAGTACTGCACTTTACACAGATTTACTCAGAACAGATTTATTCAGAAGAAAGGCACAGCAAAACTCAACCTACACACATGGACAGGCATAAACAAATCACCAAGAGCAAAAGCACAACCCATCTCCAGGCAACTTTTCCTGAGAAGCAAGTCCTACTGAGCAATGGAGCTGACAGCTGCACTTCTATACATGCTGAAGCAGGAATAAGTCCCATCAGATTCTAAACGGTCCACTTCCAAATACATGTGCACAGCATCCCACCTTCATCCTACACACAAATATATGAGCTTTGTTCACGTTACAAGTTTCTAAGAAACAGTCAACATGTGTTCACTTTACAAATGAAACTGGAGACCAACACCTGGAAAAATGTGAAGTGTAAATCACAGAGTAGCTGCACATGCATTAAATGTAACATGAGAATTACTCAACATAGGAATAAAGGCAAAAATCAAGCCCACATTGTGCACAGACTGTACATATAGTCACTGTTACTTGTGAAATTGGGGGGGGGGGGATCCCCAGCTAAAGACAACAACAGCTCAACCCTTGGTCTACCAAGGTCAAAATACTATCTCCTCCACCTGTGTCCCTCTCACATTCCCTACTACTTGATCTCAAAAAGTATTGAACTTGGGGATCTTTAGCATGCAGATCACCAGTCAATGAACTACAACTACAAACACAAGTTTCACATGAAGACCTAAGCCAAGCCTCTGGCATCCCCCTATCCCCTGCTCCTTCTAACTGGAAATGCCAAGGACTGAATCCAAAGTATCTTCTGCAAACAAAGCAGATATTCTCGTACTGAGCCAGGGTCCTATCAAGAATCAACCATAATCACAAGCTTCACATGAAGCCGGTTTCATACTGAGTCAAGACTTTTAAATCTCCGTGCTATTTGCTTCTTTTAAGTGAAGGTGCTGAAAACTAAGCCTTGGGACTTTCTTCAGGGAAAGCAGATGCTCAACTACCAAGCCACAGCCTCAGGAAAAATCAACCCAAACTTTGCAGGAAGGTACCATGTGCGAATAAAACCTTTCTGCATTCGCCTATTGCCTGCTCCTTCTAGCTAAGGATGCCAGGGTTTGAACTCCGGACATGCAATGCAGATGCACGAAGCCGCCATGTACGGAGTCAGGACTTTTGCGTCCCACTCCTGCCCGTTCCCTTCTAGCTGAGGAGTCGAACCCGGGACCTTCTGCTTGCAGAGCAGATCTCTGCCGCCGAGCCACGGGGCGCCGCCCCCTCCTTCTCCCCCCCCTCCCCGTTCCAAATCGCGAAAGGCGGGCAAGCCTCGTCGCCCGCGTCCCTCGGCGAGGCGCACCTGCTGCGGCCGCAGGCCCAAGCGCGCGTGGTAGTGGCGTCGGCGGCCCCGGGCCGGGCTGCGCGTCCTCCCCGAAGATGAGCCTGAAGTCGAAGTCGTCGTTGGCGCCGCCACAGTTTGCCGCAGTCATCGGGGGCCGGGTGAGCAGAGCCCCCAGACCCCGCCGCCGCGTCGGGCTGCGCTGGACTGAGGCAAGAAGGGGACAGGAGAGGGAAGAAGGAAGGAAAGAAGGACGGACGGCGGGCCGGCTGCTTCACCCCCGCCCTTAAGGCCGCCTCATAGCGGGGCAGGAGGAGGAAGACGACGGTGGCGCCGGCGACACACTGGGCGAAAGCAACAACGGCCGCGGCGGCGCTTAGCCTTCTCGGCTCCTCAGAGCGCGTCTGTCACTCACAAGTGCCGGAGGGGGGGGGGCAGGGAGGGGGAGGCGACCTCGGGTAAGGCACAGGCCCCGCCTCCCCGGCCAGCAGCGCGCTGGGCCACGCCTCCTGCCTTTGCCTCCGGCTCGCCACCCTTGTCCCGTCTCTCGAACTGGCTGCCCAAAGAGAGGAAGACGACGCGGGCGCAACTATACGCGTTACGTCCGGTTCACCGTCGGGGTAGGGGGGGGGGCGGCCTGGAAGCAAAGTTTGAGTCCAGTCAGTGGCACCTTTTAAGAGCAACAAAACGTGCAATTGGACTAAAAATTTGTTCTGCGGCTTCGGACCAACACGGCTGCCCACTTCGAAGCGAGGTGGCTGGCCAAGGGGGAGCCGGGCTGGCCGTGCAAGCATCAATGGAATGACACCCCCCCCCCTAAGGTTACCAATCTCCAGGTGGGGCTTGGAGATCTCCCGAAATTATAACTGGTCTGCAGGCTGCAGAAACCAGTTCCCCTAGAGAGAAAATAGCTGTTTGGCTTAGTGGAATGTATGGGATGATGCCCCAGTGAGGTCCCTGTCCTCCCCAGGCTCCACCCCGAGATCTCCAGGAACTTCCCAACATGGAATTGATAACTCTACGTCTAAATTCGTGGGGCGGCTAAAATCGAATAAATCAAATCAAATCCATTCACGTACATGGATAAAGAGTATAACTATGCTTAGGATTGCACTGTTAGCCATTCAAGAAAAGGGGGGCGGCCCTAAATCACACCACTGCAAAGAAGATGCTGTAAGGTCGCCTCCATGTTGAGGGGACAGATGGCAGGGTCTCAGTTAATTTCGCTCAGCATTCCACAGTTAAGGCTGCATCTGCCCCAACATTCTCCAAGTTTGACATATTTATTCCTTCACCGTGTTTTTCCAGGTTGGTCCTTGAATCTGTTAAAACATCTTAATTAAGCTGTATGTTAATTTACTGCTCACCCTCTACCAATATATATGGACTGGTAATTTCAGTTTCATTGTATCTGAGGCAGTCTGCGTGCACAGGAAAGTTTATACTTTGAATAAAACTTTGTCGGTCTTAAAAGTGCCACAGAACTCAAACTTTGTTAGGCTTCTTCAGATCAGAATGGCTACCAACCTGAAAGCTACCATGGAGGGGGGTAGCCATGTTTGTCCATTTAAGGAAAGAGGAACAGAAGTGTCATTTGAAACCTTCAAGACTACTCAAGTTGATTCAAGATAAGCTTTCCTGAGTCAGAGAGTTTAGGTATATGAAGAGAAAATCGTTTTGGGAATCTTTGCAAGGAAAATTACAGAGGGGAGGGAGTTGAAGAAGCAAAAGGTTTGGTGTGAATTACAGACTAAACACAGGAGAACAAATATTATCAAATGCATCTTTCCTGGGAGTAAATCCCGTTGAGTAGACCTGAACAAGATTCTGAGTTATCAGTTTAGGACTGCGCCTACTGGTACTGTCTTTGGTGAGGGTGGGGGCAATGGAGGATGGGAGACATCATTTCAGCTACTTTCATACAGGTACTCTTAAGCCTGTTTACCCTTAGTTTTATTCCCTTTTCAGACAAATTATATTGTTGCATGCAGAGTGGCAGTCTTCTTAGGATGTAGTCCTAAAGGCATTTACTAGAGAGCTCCATGGGAGCCCAAGGGCCTTTCTTCCAAGAAAACATGCATAAAGTTCGGCAGTTAACCTAATGCAGCAAAAATATTTGTTTTAAAAAAACCCTCGCATCAGTCTTTTTAGGCCTTGCTGCAGCGTAAATAAACGGACGTATGCCTTTTATGACTCGCGTAGCGTGAATTAAGGAGAGTTAGAGAACCATGTTCCCTCTAAGTTGCAGAGTCTTGTGAGCAAAAAATCTACTTTGTGAGCTGCTGGTATTAAAGTTGGGAGCAACTGCATAAATTAGTGTGCTCTGGGGTCATCCTTCCTGAGCTAAGACAAAAATGTGTGAGCTGGAGGCTAAAAATCTGTAAGCTAGCTCACACTAATTCAGCTAAGAGGGAACACTGAAATAATGTTGCTTCTTAACTTTCACAACCATCACCGGATAGTATTTTGCTCACTGGATGCAATTATGGGCGTCTTCAGAGAGGGAGTAGGGTTGCCCAGTGGGAGCTGGAAAATACCTGATGGTGCAATGGCATAGAGTCCACTCTTAAAAGAGCCATTTGTTCCAGGGGAGTGGATCTCTGCCAGCTAGAGAACAGCTGTAAAAGCGGGAGATCTCCAGGCCCCACCTGGAGGTTGGCGACCATAAAGCTCCAGCCTTTCAAATCCCCCAATTAACCCGACTATAGCACAGCTAGCAGCCACCTTAAAGGCTCTGCGCCCTTAATTTGCTCCGCCCGTTGTCTATCCCCGCTCATTGGTGGGTGTGAGTCCCGCCTCTCCCTGACGTCAGGCTTTTGGTGGTCTCCGTTTCAACCTTTGCGTTTGAATTAGCCACGCCCACAAACTCTTTTCTCCCATCAGTGAACGCTTTGTCCACTAGGTCCCTCCCCCTTGAATCTCATTTGGCGGATGACGTATAGCAAGACTAGACTAGCATCTCGTGATTAAAACAGAAGAGCGTGAGGATCATGTGGTAGTGGGTCCCCTTTTCTAGCCTCTCGGGAGTTGTAGTTTGGATGGAGGTTTTTGTGTACAGAAAGCATATGGTTCCTGGTAGCTTTCTGTGGATTATAGCAGAGCGCATCAATTGCGTTAAATTCTGGAAGAACTGTATTCTTCTGTTGTAGCAAAACTGCACAGGAGTCCGGCAATACCCTGAAATCTAACAACGTTTATTTAAGCGCGAGCTTTGTGAGTCAGAGCTCCGTTCCTTAAATGCAGATACCTTAAATTCTGGTGATTAAATTATACTTAAATTTTTGAAAAAGCCGAACCTCAGTCCTGGACCGTGAGCAGTTGTAATAAAGACGTGTATGCCTCTCAGAATGTGCAGAGTGGATTCTAGGGTTGCCAGCCTCCAGATGGACCCTGGAGATCTCCTGCTTCTAACAGCTGAGATCAGCTCCCCTGGAGAAAATGGCTGCTTTGAAGAGTGGACTCTATGGAATTGCACCATGCTGAGGCCCCTGCCCAAGCCCTGCCCTCTCCCACATCCACCCTCAAAGTCTCCAGGTATTTTCCAACACAGATCTGGCAACCCTAGGAGTTCCTGTATCATCAGTAGATAAGGCTGCCAACATCCAGGTGGTGGTTGTAGATCACCCACTATTACAATTGATCTCCAGGCAATGGAGATCAGTTCACCTGGAGAAAATGGCCACTGGCATTCTGTTTCATTGAACTCTAGAGCATTATACCCTCCCAAATTCTGCCCTCCTCAGGATTCACCCCCAAAATCTCCAGGCATTTCCCAGTCTGGAACTGGCAACCCTACCAGTAGAGCACTCAAATAATAAAAATATGAATGTCCTTGAAGATGTGCAAAGAGCCTTTCCTGCATCCCCAAATAATAAAGGTGAATTGCTTCTGAAGATGCGTAAAGTGCTGTTCCTGCTTCCCCTTTGCAATAATAAAGATAATATTTCCTGCTTCACTGAAGTGCCTCAGCAACAATAAATCGGAGTCCCTCTGGGGATATATAGTGTCTTTCTTGCTTCCCCACCTGGAAGGAGGATTGTAAAGTTCCATCAAGCTCATTGCAGCAGCCTCATAGGGTTTCAAGGCAAAAGAAATAGCAGTGATTTGCCATTGCCTTCCTCTGTGCAGCAACCATGGACTTCCTCAGTCTCCCATCCAAGTACTAACCAGGGACAACTCTACTTTGCTTCTGAGATCTGCTTCACTTCTGAGATCTCATGAGATTGTGCCAGCCTGGGTAGGGTTGCCAATCCCCAGGTGGGGGCAGGGGATCCCCCAGTTTGGAGGCCCTCCCCCCGCTTCAAGTTCATCAGAAAGTGGTGGGGCAGGAAGGGAAATGTCTGCTGGGCACTCCATTATTCCCTACAGAGACTGGTTCCCATAGGGTATAATGGAGAATTGTTACACTGATATCTGAAGCATAGTATCCAGTGCCTCTCCCCAAAATACTCTCCAAGTTTCAAAAAGATTGGACCAGGGGATCCAATTCCATAAGCCTGAAAAGAAGGTGCCTCTATCCTTTATTATTTCCAGTGGAGGGAAGGCATTTAAAAGGTATGCAGACCCTTTAAATGTGATGGCCAGAACTCACTTTGGAGTTCAATTATGCTTGTCACAACCTTGCTCCTGGCTCCACCTCCCCAAGGTCTTCTGGCTCCACCCCCAAAGTCCCCAGATATTTCTTGAATTGGACTTGGCAGCCCTAAACCTGGGCCACCCAAGTCAGAGTGCCTCACCATAATAATAATAATAATACTTTTTATTTATATCCCGCCCTCCCCGCCGAAGCAGGCTCAGGGCAGCTCACAACATATTAGTTCAATACAATACAATAAAATCACATAATTCAATAAATACTACATTATAAAACCATCATTTAAATCAACATTCCAATTAAAATTAACAGTTATGGTGCTAAATTACAGGTTTTTAATAAATTGATGGGGGAATACAACAGCAGCGAATCTATCATTAGCTCAGCATTCAGCGAGGGCCATTTTAAAAAGAGTAGTCTTGCAGGCCCTGCAGAATTGCTCAAGACTCCGCAGGGCCTGCACTTCATCCGGAAGTTGATTCCACAGGTGTGGAGCTGCAATAGAGAAGGCCCGTTCCCTTGTGTTCTTCAATTTGGCCTCCCTTCACCCAGGGATATTCAGCTGGTTCTGGGGAGAGACAGTCCCTCAGGTAGGCAGGCCCTTGACCATATAGGGCTTTGAAGGTAATAACCAGCAATTTATACCGAACCCGGTATGCAACCGGCAGCCAGTGCAGCCCGCGCAGCCCCGGCTGTATGTGCACCCACTTCGGGAGCCCTAACAACAGCCTAGCCGCCGCGTTCTGCACCAGCTTCATAATAATCATAATAAAGATTGGTTCCTCTGAGCATGTGCAGAATGATGCTCCTTGTGTTTGAATTTAGCAGGATTTCCACATCCAAAGGGCCACTGTTTTGCATTGACATCTGCCTGCAGTTCCTTCTGCCATGGAGAAGGACTTCCAATGGCCAGAAGAGTCTGCAGTTCAACTCTAAGTGAGCTCCTTTGACCTGAATCTGCCAGCCCTGAGTCCATCCGCAGTTTACCTCTGTCTGCCTTCCCTGTCTCCCCTCCCCGCTTTCCTCTTGCCATCTTGTGAGCCATGAGGCAAGGAGGGACTTGTCTTTTTAAAATTCTGTATAACACCTTCCGATTATTTTAAGTGCTAAACAAATCAAGGCGGAGGAGGGCTCTTTCGGGACTGATTTGAGCCACTGAACCAGAAACAAATATGTGGGGGTATGTTGTAGACTGATCCTGCTTTGTGGTGCTATCACTGCCTCTGATCTTGGCTGAATCCCTATAGTTCCTTTTTAACTTGTTCATTTACCAAAAAAGCAGATGTTTACAGCTGCTGTGCTCCCAGTGGTGACTGTTCCCAATGGCAACTATCTTCAGTTTCCCCCGGGAAGGGGAGCAAAACACATTTGTGACTGGGGTTTTTAATTTATTAATTGGGGGAGGGGTCACATTGTTTGGCATTTTTTATCAATTAATTCCCTAATACTTTGAGAGCATCATGGGCCAACTTTGGTGTTCATGCTCTCTGAAGTGGAATGTCTGTAGCTCAGCAGCCAACTGCATAGTCTGCTGCACACAGAAGGTCCCTGCTTCAATGCATGGCATGTCCCCCCAGGGCTTCTTTTGTAGCAGGAACTCCTTTGCATTTTAGGCCACATGCCCCGATGTTGCCAATCCTCCAAGAGTTTATAGTAGGCCCTGTAATAGCAGCCCTGTAAGCTCTTGGAGGATTTGCTACAGTGGGGGGGGGGGTGCCCTAGTATGCAAAGAAGTTCCTGCTTCAATAAAAGCTCTATGAAAATCTAAAACTGAAGGGCTGGGACAGACTGAGACCTTGGACAGTTATTTCCAATTAGAGAAGGCAATTATTGTCTGGATGGACATTTGACTTGGCTAAGTGACAGCTTCAGTTATGGCAACTCACTGCCCACGTTCCTTGATTGAGCACAAGGCCTGTTCTAGCTAAATATCTACCTGGGGTGGCCAGATGACATTGCCAGGATGCCTGCGCATGGACATCAAATGCTAGAGGTTGTGTATGTTTTATGTATTCATTATTATATTTACTTCATTGATGCCTCGCTTTTCTCCCCAACAGAGAGCCAAAGTGGCTTAAAACATTTTTAAAAACATTTTCCCTTTCTCTACTGACATCCTTGTGAAATGGGTGAGGCTGTGAGACAGTGTGACTAGTCCAAGAGCACCCAGCAGATTTCCACAGCAGAGTACGGGATTTGAACAGAGGTTTCCCCTGATCCTTGTCCAAAACTCTTAACTACTACCCCATGCTCTTGCACATTTACATGGAATGTGTCCTTAAAGATGGGGTGGGTTTGCACTGACACTGAAGTATATAAAAATACTTCAAGTGAGTTTGTTGCAGCAACACAAAATGGGAAATGATAACTGCAAAGCCATAAACCTGTGGGGGTTGTTTTGTTTGTTTGTTTAAGAAATGAGAGTTTGGGGGAAGTCTAAACAGGGAGAGGCAGGAGGAAGAGAAAACGTGAGGTTTGCAAGGGAGGAAAGAGCTGGGGGGGAGGAAAAAGGAGGGTATGCTAGAGCAAACAGGGAGAAAGACAGTGTGGGGCTGTGACTCAGTGGTTAAACACTGGCTGCATGAATAAGGCTCCATGTTCAGTTCCCAGCACTTCTTACTTAAAGGGTCAGGGAAAAGATGATGGTGAAGACAGGAGATCTAGAGAACCACTGCCAATTGGAGTAGAAATTCCACTAGACCTTTAATCCTGGTTCAGCCCTATCCCCAAACTGATTTTTGTACACTAGAATAATATAATCATAAACTCAAAGGATGATAACAGATGGGCATTCAGGGGTAGGTCAGAGATGTCCCAAATCTGGCCGGCTCAAAAAGAGCCATCCTGAACCCTCAACATGCTTCCCGGCAACGTGGTCCCATCTAGTCTGTGAGGCGGTTTGGCGCGATCAGAGGCAAGGGGAGCCTCAGAGGCCGGACTGCTCTTTTTTTTCTCCCAACAAGTCAAGCGCTCATGTGCTCGTGAGCTCAAGCGCTCTGGGTAGTTTTTACAAACAAAAAAGCCAGCTTGGGGCGGCTTGGGGATTACACACTACCACGGTGCCTTATTTGCACACTTCCCCATCCAAATGCTGAAGAGGTGACTGGCGTGCAGCTCAGTAGTAGCTTTTTGAGCAGTTCTCAGGCCACTGGAAGATGTGGTAAGTATGGGATGGGGCCGGGCAACAGATGCTCACTTTTGCAAGGATTTTTTGTGTAAGTTTCTGAAGTGTCTCTGAGTCTCCCCAACTACCCGTCTGTTATCACCCATTGAGTTGGTTTCAATGATATAACGATTCAAGTGTAGAATGTCAGTTTGGGGACAGGGCTGAACCAGAATTAAAGGTCTAGTGCGGAATTGGCCTAGTTGTTAGACTAGTGATCTGGCTCCAAATTAGGCAGCTTCATGTCCGCAAAAAAGCAGCTAGGTAGTTGTGTGAGGGACAGGAAGGGAGACAACATGTCTGTAGAACAGAAATAAAAAGATGGATCCCAGTGGAACAGTGGCAGAATCACTGTGAAGGGAGGAAAGCGAGCGTGGAATTGGAGGGGCAGTGGGGGAAGAGAAAATTGGATCTCCACATCCTTGGGGGCCCCTTACTTGAGATTTATATGGAGTCCAACGGTCCACAGTGCTTGAATCATTTATCAGTTGTTTTTCAGTTACATTTGCAGAGTGCTCATTTTATAGGGCTTAATCACTAAGAAAAGTAATTTAGTCTGAATATGAGACAAAAGCATAAATATCCCATCGTCGATGTGCACAGTGTATTGTGACACTTAGATAAGAACTGTAAGAACAGCTGCCACATCACTTAGCGGCAAAGTGAGTGGATTAATTAAAATATAGCTGCACAGGCTGTTGAATGTGATGCTCACTGTACGCGGCGATGATGTGAGTCCAATGGAACTGATGTAGAACAAATTTTGAGCCCAGTGGCATAAAGAAGTATCTGAAGAAGTGTGTGTGCACACGAAAGTTCATACCATGAATAAACCTTTGTTGGTCTTAAAGGTGCCATTGGGCTCAGAATTTGTTCTACTGCTTCAGACCAACATAGCTGCCCACCTGGAACTGAAGCTGAAAGTGTTTGTTAGACCCAGGTTTTGATCCCACTGGTTTTTCTGCTGCTGAAAGGAGAAAGGAGTTCTCTTTGACATCCCCAAACAACTGTTCTGGGGGTCATGAAACCTATTTATTTATTAATTTTTATTTATGTTATATTTATATCCCACCCATAATTCTATGCAGACTCAAGGCAGCTAACAACATAAAATACACAATAACCAATAAGCAATATTAAAACAATCAAACAACCTACATGGACAAAACCCATGGGGCGAAATCAGGAAATAGGCAGGTCAAGTTGTGGTTCCACAGCAATTTGTGTGAAACCTGGCAGAAGACCTGGACAGAAAAGGAAGGTGATACCGGGACAAAGGGTAGTGCAAAATAGGTCCTGGTTTTCACTCAGTTTGCACCCAGGACTGTGACTTCAGAATCACTGGGGAGCAATGCTTGAAGGTGCCCTCGTTTTTATTGCTCGAAGGCTTGACTCAAATTTGTAACGTTCCAGACCAATGTGATTTATTTGGAAAATGTATAGCCTGCCTCCGGGGGACCTGCTCCATGTTAATCACAAAGCAGAAATGATAAGATAAAATCAGAAAGACAACCACCGTAAAATTGACAATATTCAAACAAGCCACTAAAAATGAGCTGAAGGTTGAATCCTGTCAGCTTTTTCTGTAGAGCTAGGGGGACTGGAGATCTCCCGCTGTTATAACTGATCTCCAGGCAACAGAGATCAGTACACCTGGAGACAATGGCTGCTTTAGAAGGTTGGCTATATTGCATTATATCTCACTGAAATCCTTCCCTTCCCTTCCCCTCCCCTCCCCAAACGCAGCCCTTCTCATGCTCCACCCCCAAAATCTCCAGCTTTCCCAACCAGGCAGTGGCAACCCTAGTTGTGGTCTAGTCTGTCAGACAATCATGGAAGTCTTCATCTTCTCTGGTCTGACCATAAGGCCTAGCAGTTTGAAGGCCACAAGAGACTGCAAGGCTACATTAGTGCCTGAATCCATGTGTAGAAGAAGGTGTTTGCTTAATTGGATCCAATGCAGCTGCAGAGCGGGGCTGTCAGATCCCCTAGGGGAGGGGAGATCACCCGCTGCCACTTTTACTATAGAGTTTTCTTCCAAATACCAGAGCATTGCTTTGAGGTCCCAGACATGATGTCATCACTTCCAGGTCATGTGGGCAGTGAGGTGGACATGTCACTGTATGTTGGATGGGCCTCCCTGCTGCTCCCAGTAAGGCCCCCCCATCCCCTGCAAGTTGCCAGGTGGGATCTGGCAACCCTACTGCAGAGTGTCTGGTCTAATTGGTAACTCACCCAATCAGTTGAGACATCAGGTTAGCAACATATCTGATTGATCAAATTACATCACATGTTATACATTTGATTGTCAACTAGGACCATGTCAATGTGGATCAGTGAGCATAAAGGAAAGACCTTTCTTTCTAATTTAGCCCTTTCTTTGAATTACATCTAACTTTTAGGACACTTCTTGACTCTGGGTATATTGTGCCAGCTGGAACCCTTGTCGTGGACTTTCAAACCCTGCTGAATCCAGTCTTGCTCTGTAACATCTGGATCTTGAACCAATGCTTATAAATGTGCTTAGCTTACCTATTTAGCTTTATTATTATCCTCACTGTTGACTGCTCTTTTATTGTATATTCCTGTACAGTCTTTTAATGAATCACTTGAGTTATTTGTGGTATTCTTCAGTTTTGCCCCTTCGATCTGAATCCAGTACTTTAGCATATATTGGCTACACCTACCAGAATTGTACTTGGGACAATTTTTTTAGATACTTGGAAGCCTTTTACAGATGCTTATCTGTAGACTTGCCACCATTGTTCTTATATTTTTATTTATTTCTTTTCAGGGTTTGCCATTAAAAATTTTTTTTAAAAATCTTCCAAGATAGCAGCTTTCGTTTTTTTTCCAGACCCTAATGTCAGCAATATGACAAGCTCCCAATTATTTGGTGAACATCAGTCCGGTTGTATTTACACAAGGTGACTCGAGTAAGTTCCTCCTCCTAGCAATTCCAGAGTCGGCAGCAATAGGAACTCTGGGTGTTCCCTGTGCGACAGGGTGTGGTTCCATTATTCTCAGTTTGGGCTTCAGTGCTGTCTTCCCTTAGGTGTGTAGGAAGTTGGTTTTCCCCACCCCACCCTCTATTATTCCAAAAACTACAGCATTGAACACCTGGTTGGCACAGGTGCCACTGCATTGACAAAAGAGAGCATCTGCATTGCCTGAAGCAACAGGGAAGGCTTTTGTTTCAGTCTGGCAATCTCAGGGTTGCTACAGAGGGAAAGCACAGCCAAAACACTGTGTGTCAAGCACAGCCTGGGGTGCTTCTACCTTTTAGACAACAGAATGCAGAAAAGCCAGGTGACTGGAGAAAAGAACTTAAAGGCACAAGCCCTGGGAAGGAGGGGCTTGTTTTGACAGCACCCTCATCATTCTTTCTTTCGATGGGGCTTGCACAGAAGAACTTCCTGTGAAATATGAACTATCCAAAGACATGTTTCTTCCAACATGACATCAAAAAATACACTTACATAAAATTAGAGAAATAATCACACACAAAAATTCGAGCTGGTGGCAACGGCTCCAGCCACTGCGTAGCACACACAGGTGCGTAAATAAATTCACAAGTACAAATTGAACAGATAAAGTCAACAGTGGTTCCCTTACAAAAGTATCATCCTGGATCCCTTCTACAATAATTTTAATGGATAATTTAAACAGTCCATAGGCAATTTCATTAGTGGATCTGGATCCAGAACAATGCTTTTTGTATAGGTGTCCTATTAAATTTATTATTAATTGTTTTAAAAAGTGATGAATTTTCTCTGCTGAGTATTTTCCTTTGTATTGGATTTGAATCTTCCAGCATGGTGGTAGCCTTCCATTATCCCCATATGCTCAACCCTAGGTCAGTCTAAGCCTAGACCTTTTATCTGCAGTGCCAAATAATATCAGCATTCAGAACAAGTGATCAACAGCATCTGTACAAGACGGCTCATTTACAATAACTTAAAAGATACAACTTCACATTGCTGATACCGGAATCCAAAGTAAGAATCCAAAAGGTTCCTGCAGCCCCCAAAACTGTCACACACAGGGCTGCCATGTAGCATTATCAACCTCCAGGTGGTGGTTGGACATTTATTATTTATTTATTTATTTTGTGGTTTTAAACAATTTATTAATAACATATGGTAACAATATCTGATTATGTCATTACTATCCCTAACCCATATGATATTTTCTAATCCCCTCTCCCTCCATTACTAGACTCCTGCCGAAGTTATATACTTGAGTTCACTTATAAAGGTACCTTTAACCAGTCAAAGTTCAATTTCTTCCTTTTCTTATACTCATTATTAAAAAAATTGTCCAATGTCCTTTTAAATTTCACTCTTTTTCTATATATCCTCTAAATTTCTTCCATTCCCTTTTAAACACTTCCAAATCATAGTCTCTTAAAGTTCTTGTTAGTTTATCCATCTCACTCCATGATAAAACTTTCACAATCCAGTCCCATTTCTCTGGTATTTTTTCTTGCTTCCATAACTGCGCATACAATGTCCTAGCAGCTGAGAGCAAGTACCAAATTAGAGTTCTATCTTCTTTTGAAAAATTTTCCATTTGTAGTCCCAACAGAAAAGTCTCTGCAACTTTCTTAAAATCATATCCCAAAATTTTAGATATTTCTTGTTGTATCATCTGCCAAAACTTTTTCGCTTTTCCACAAGTCCACCACATATGATAAAAAGAACCTTCATGTTTCTTACATTTCCAACATCTATCCAACATCTTTTTACTCATCTTTGCCAGTTTTTTCGGAGTCATATACCACCTATACATCATCTTGAAACAATTCTCTTTAATGCTCTGGCATGTTGATATTCTCATCAAGTTCTTCCAAAGATATTCCCATGTATCCATCTGAATTTCTTTATTTAAATTAATTGCCCATTTGATCATTTGAGATTTTACTACTTCTTCTTCTGTAGACCATTTCAACAATAGTTTACATATTTTCGATATTAATTTTTCGTTATCTCCAAACAGAACCTTTTCCAATTCCATTTGCTCACATCTAATTCCAACAGATTTGATATCATTTTCCATCAAACTTTTTATTTGTTGCATTTGAAACCAATCATACCTGTTGTTTAGCTCTTTGGCAGATTTTAACTCAACTTTATCACCTTGAATCTTTAGCAGTTGATTATATGACACCCCTCTCTCTTCATCAGATTCAACTGTTATTTTTATTACTTCTGCTGGCACTATCCATAATGGCTTTCTTTCGTCACCATATTTCTTATATTTTATCCATGTATTTAGTAAGTTGTTTCTAATATAGTGGTGAGAAAAAAGACCAGCCATCTTTTTTTCCCCATAGTACATATAAGCATGCCAGCCGAATTTATTTCCATGAGCTTCTAACAATAAAAGCTTTTTATTTAACAACATAATCCAATCTTTTATCCACGTCAAACAAACTGCATCATGATACAATCTTAAGTCTGGAAGTTGAAATTGTCCCCTCTCTTTAGCATCTGTTAAAATTTTCATCTTAATCCTTGGTTTTTTCCTGACCCATACAAATTCTGAGATCTTCCTTTGCCATTTATTAAATTGTTTACTATCTTTCACAATCAGAATATTTTGGAACAAATACATTATTCTTGGCAAAATGTTCATCTTAATTGCAGCAATCCTACCCAACAAGGACAAATTAAGTCTATTCCATTTCATCATGTTTTCATCCATTTTACGCCATAACTTCTCATAATTGTTTTTGTACAGATCAGTATTCTTCATAGTTATTTCTAGACCTAAATATTTAACTTTAGAAGTGACTTCACAGCCCGTCAAACTCTGCAATTCTTTCTGTTTATTTAGTTGCATATTTTTGCATAAAAATTTCAACTTCTCTTTATTTATATAAAGTCTTGCCATTTCCCCATATTCTTTTATCCTCTCTAGCAACAAAGGTACCACTTGTATCGGATTTTCCATTATAAACACAATATCGTCTGCAAATGCTTTATATTTATAAGAAAATCCTCTAATTTTCAATCCTTCTATCTCTTTATCATCTTGTATTTGCATTAGCAGAATTTCAAGAGTCATTATAAACAACAATGGTGAAAGCGGACATCCTTGTCTTGTACCTTTACCCACTTTCATTTCATTTGTAAGGTCTGCATTTATACACAATTTTGCGTGTTGATCCATATATATTGCTTTTGTCATTCTTATAAAATATTCTCCCAAATTTATTTTTTCCATTACTGCAAACATAAAGTCCCAGTTCAGATTATCAAAGGCTTTTTCCGCATCTACAAAAAATAACGCTGCCTCTTTTTCTGGATGCTTCTCATAATATTCTACAATATTTACAACAGTTCTTACATTGTCTCTTATTTGCCTTTTAGGGAGAAATCCCACTTGATCTTCCTTTATAAAATTGATCAAATATTGCTTGTCGTTCTGCCAAGATTCTTGTATATATCTTATAGTTATTGTTTAATAATGAAATTGGTCTATAGTTCTTTACATTTGTGACATCTCTATCTTCCTTGGGAATCAATGAGATTATAACTTCTTTCCAAGTATTTGGAATTTCCCCTTTTATTCTTATTGTGTTCATCATTTTTTGCAATTTTGGTACTATCTCATCTTTAAGAGTTTTATAAAATTTAGTTGTATATCCATCTGGCCCAGGAGTTTTACCTACTTTCATTACATTTATTGCTGCTTCAATTTCAATTTTTTCTATTGGATTATTCAAAATCTTTTTCATATACTCAGTCAGGGGTGCTATTTTAATATTTCGTAAATACTCTTCCATTTTTTCTTTTTTAGTTTTCACACCTTTAAATAAATTTGCATAATATTTAAAAAATTCTCTTTTAATTCCTTCTTGATCTACTATCTCTTTTCCGCTAGCCACGATTTTATTAATAATTTTGTTTTCTTTCTTTTTCTTCAGTTGCCAAGTTAAATACTTCCCAGGTTTATTCGCACCTTCAACGATTTCTGTTGCAAACTTTTTAAATTCCATTCTAGTTCTTTATTCAACAAACGTCTTACTTGGGTTTGTAATATAGTGATTTCCCTTATTAATTTCTTTTTCCCTGGTCTTTTTCTTAGTTCCCCTTCTTTTTCCTTTATTTCATTTTGTATGTCCAACATCTGCTTTTCTTTAACCCTCTTATCTTTATTATTCAACGTAATCAATAGTCCTCTCATTACTGCTTTGTAAGTATCCCAAACCATCTGGAATTCTATATCATCAGTGTCATTTATTTGAAAAAACGCTGTAGTTTTCTTTTCTAGAAAAGTCACAATATCTTTTTTTTTTAGAAAATCCTCATTTATTCTCCATCTTCTTGTTTTCTTTTGCAATTTTGTAGTCCAAAATATTGGATTATGATCTGCACATACCTTTGGTAGAATCTCCACTTTTCTAGTTATGAGGCCCAAGCTTTTAGAGCCCCATAGCATATCTATTCTGGAAAAAGTATTATGTCTTGCTGAAAAGAAAGTATAGTCTCTTACTTCAGGATTAAATTTTCTCCAAAAATCCTCCAAACTTTCTTGTTTAACCAACTCAAAAAATGATTTTGGCAGTCTTCCTTCTTTATTAGTACTCTTTTGGCCAAACCTATCTATATTATTTTGTATTGTTCCATTAAAATCACCCATCATCAAGATCTGGTCATAGGACACTTCATCCAACTGTCGATTAATATCTTTTAAAAAAACATCTTTTGCTCCATTGGGTGCATATAGTCCTAATAACAACGTTTTCTTTGCATCCATCATCACTTCACTGCTATATATCTTCCATCTTTATCTTTAAATATCAATCTTGGTTCTAATTGTTCTTTAATGTAAAAGACCACACCCCTTTTCTTTTGATCCGCCAGTGAAAAAAATTCCAACCCTAATTGTTTATTCCACAAAAATTTGTAATCCTTTTGTTGTATATGAACTTCCTGTAAACAAATTATATTACATTTTTGTTTTTTAATCCAATGAAATGTTGCTTTTTGTTTTTGTGGTGAATTTAGTTCATTTATATTCCAAGATAGTAACTTGTACTCCATTATGATGCAGAGTCTTTATTCTCTTCAAAAAAACTACACATCTCTTGCTCATTCCTTATTGTAATCCTTCTTCCACGTTGTTCAAAGCCCAAACCCTTGGGTAATATCCATCTGTATCTTGTTCCCTCTGCATGCAGCTTCTCTGTTAATCTCTTGTATTTCTTCCTGTCGTTTATCACTTGTCTTGGCAGCTCTTTCATTATTTTGATTCTATTCCCTTCCACTGTCAGAGCCTTTTGAAAACTTTTATTTAGAATTTTCCCTGCCATATCTTTTGTCCTTAGTTTTATAACTATATCTCTTGGTAGGCCTTTATCTTTTGCATACGATGAATTAACTCTAAAGACACTGTCCAACATGTTTCTGAATTTTTCAGGATCTTCCTCTAAATAGTCAGCAATTGTTTTCACCATATAGTCCATTAAATCAGTTCCCTCCCCTTCAGGTATTCCTCTCAAACGCACTTGAGTTAATCTGCAGTCATGAACTGTTACCTTCTCTTGAAGTTTTAATAAGGTGGAAGCATGCACATCAACTTTCTCTTCAACCTCCTTGACTCTGTTTGTAACCATACCCAGCTCATTTTTAAAATCTTCAACTTCTTTTTTAAAGTCTCCAATATCCTTCTTAAGCTCTTTTTTGCAAGCTGTTAATATCTTCTCCACACCCTTCATAATCTTGGCTTCCATGGTATCAAACTGACTTTGCATTTTGTCTAAAGGATGAGATCTTGCAGGAGTTAATCTTTCTTCTGACATAAAAAAACCCCCCAAAAATCCAAAGACTCCAATTCTAAATCCAGCACCAAGTCCAGTAGCTTAGAACTTGCTGTTTAAAATAAGATTAATTTCGTCCTTCTCCTACCTTCCTGGGCTGAGATATTGATTTTTAACAGTTTTTGGCAATTTTCCCTTTTTCAAAATGGTGATCGCAATTTCTCTATGGTTAAAAATCCCTAGCAAAGACCCTCTTCTTGCTCTTCTCACCTTCAGCTTTTACTTCCTGGTTCACTAAGCCCAGATCACGTTCTCCAACTATCGCGATCTTTAGAATACTTGTTATGTTGATTGCCAGTACACCTTCAGCTTTTACTTCCTGGTTCACTGAGCCCAGCTCTCGTTCTCCAAATATCGCAGTCTTTAAATGCTTGTTATGTTAATTGCAAGTGCAGAGCCATAACACAGAAGCCTATGTCATTGACCGCAGGTATTCAAAACAATTCTCTTCTTTCCCAGATTCTATCAAAGTCTTTAATTTAACAGAGTCCAAGTTTCAAGTTTCCTTTTTCTCCCCTCACTTTCTTTCTTATTCAAGTTTTCCCACCTTCCAATGTTATTTAGATTAGTTTAGAAAAGTCACGGAGTGAGAGATTAAGATCAAAGTACCTTAACGGCTATGCTTCTTAAACTTTGGTCTCCTGCCTTGTCAGAAGTTTATCAGTCCCAAAAGAGAGTGAGATCCAGACAGGCTTAAGCCAATTAAATGGCTCTTAATCCTTTGTAGATGCTGAACGATGCCACCTTTCTACACCGGACCTCAAAACTTCAGAAAAACCCCCTTCGAGATCAATCATCAGCTGAGGTCACACGGCTCAAAGTATTTTGTATGTTATCCTGGGCAAATCTCTGTCTGAGAAATGCCGCAGGAAGTCCATAAAGGCTTCTTGCTACCCTGAACAATGAATTAAGTTTTCCCTTTATTCAGGAGACGACAGCTCTGTTGGAATCTCACACCGGAAGCCTATTTATTTCTTTATTTAATGTGCAACCACCACCTGGAGGTTGACAATGCTACAAGGCAGCCCTGTGTGTGACTGTTTTGGGGGCTGCAGGAACCTTTTGGATTCTTACTTTGGATTCCATTATCTCCCACTATTACAACAGATCTCCAGGTGACAGACATCAATTCACCTGGAGAAAATGGCTGCTTTGGAAGGTGGACTCTATTGCATTATATTGAAGTCCCTCCCCTGCCCAAACTCCACCCTCCTCAGGCTCCACTCCCAAAATCTCCAGATATTTCCCAAACAGGAACTAGCAACACTACTGTCTTGTACTGAGCCAGACTCTTAGTTCATAAAGGTCAATATTTTCTACTCAGATTCGCAGCAGTTTTCCTGGTCTCAGGTTGAATCTTTCCCATCTAGGGCTGCCAAGCTCCTGGGTGGGGTGGGGTTCTCCTGCTTTGAAGATCCCCAACCCGCCGGCCCGCAGTGGGCTGGCGAGGGGATCCCCTCCCAACATCGCTGGCACAATGATGTCACTCTCAAGTGATGTCATTGCGCTGGCGACATCATGCACTGGCCGCTCTGGGAGCTTTTGGGAAAACTCTATGGTTTTCCTGGATGCTCTAGCAATATGAGTTTTCCCTGAAACTCCTAGAGCAGCTGGCGCATGACATTGCCACCATGATGACATCACTTGTGATTGACGTCATCGCACCGCACACGCTATGCACGCACAAAAAAAGGCCCCCCCTAGAGGCCGCAGGGAACTTGACAACCCTATTCCTATCACCTCCAACTTAGGGTTACCAAGTCCAAGTCAAGAAATATCTGGGGACTTTGGGGGTGGAGCCAGGAGACTTTGGGGGTGGAGCCAGGAGACATTGGGGGTGGAGCCAGGAACAAGGGTGTGACAAGCATAATTGAACTCCAAGGGAATTCTGGCCATCACATTTAAAGGGACAGCACACCTTTTTAAATGTCTTCCTTCCATAGGAAATAATGAAGGATAGGGGCACCTTCTTTTGGGGCTCATAGAATTGGACCCCCTGGTCCAATCGTTTTGAAACTTGGGGGGTACTTTGGGGAGAGGCAGTAGACACTATACTGAAAATTTGGTGCCTCTACCTCAAAAAACAGCTCTCCCAGGGAGAGGGGGGAAGAGAGGTCTAATTACTAATTACTGAGCCATAACCCTGGCCCCATATTTCCATCCAGTTTGGGTACTGATCAATGTTCCCTCTAAGCTGCAGAGTCTTGTCAGCAAAAAAACTACTTTGTGAGCTACTGGCATTAAAATTGTGAGCTACCGGTATTAAAGTTGTGAGCTACTGCATAAATTATTGTGCTCTAGGGTCATCCTTCCTGAGCTAAGACAAAAAATGTGTGAGCTGGAGGCTAAAAATCTGTAGGCTAGCTCACACTACCGCAGCTTAGAGGGCACACTGGTACTGATGCCAGTCTCCACCTTTCGTCTCCACACACAAAGCCTGGACGAGCCCGAAGAGGCCGCCGGGAAAATGATCCCTTCCTTCCACTCCAGCCTTAAGATAAACAAACAGCACCTTCGAGGAGGGAAGGGAAGAGTCCCCACAAGAGGCTGAGCACATCTCACAGAGGTCTGAGAGGAGCAGAGCAGCTCTGATAGCTGAGACAGCTGGAGAAATTGCTGAGAATTTCTGAGTTTTGAAGGACTTCATTCTAAGGTTTGTGGGGCTGCCTAAAATTCTAAGGTGTGATAGCTGGGGAACTGCTCTTTGTTTGGTTGACTGCTCTTTGCTTGGTTGACTGCTCTTTGTTTGGTTGACTGGCCTAAGGGTGAAAGAGATTGAGAGTGATTGCTGCTGATTGCTGAGGAGTGCCTCTGCTCCACCTCTTTGCATTTTAAGCTGCGCCTTGCCAAAGGCGCGAGCTGAAGGGCGAGAGCTAAAGGGCTCTTGGCCTGTGGCTCTTCGCCTAGGGGCTCTCTAAGGACCAGGAACACAGATCTCTGATTTCCTTGTTCTCCAAATAAGGTAAGTTCCCAATAAGGTAAGTTGAGGTAAGGTAAGTTGACCCTCCAGAAGGGGAGCCACTTAAACAAACAGCATTTAAAGAGGACTGTATATTTTAATATATATATCATGAAGATAGAATGCCAGCAGGGGGTTGGGGGCTTTCCAGTGTTTTGCACTGAGTGTCACATGTATGACTATCTGCCCAAAGGACAGAAGTCTTGGGTGTGTGCTCGATGCAAGGAGCTCCTGGTCCTCAGGGAACGAGTTCGTACCATTGAGGCCGAGGTGACTGCCCTGGAGAAGCAGAGACGGTCAGTTAGGCACTTGGGGAAGACACTCGGGGGCGTATTAGATGAGCCCCGCTCTGAACGTAGCAGCCCCGTTGCTGCCAGAGAGCGTGAGGGTCGAGAGGGAACAGGGCACCGGGCTGAGGACAAGGGGAATGCGCCTTCAGAAGGGACCTCTTCTTCGGTTGGTGAGCGGGTATCCTTTCGCGCCAAGGAACCATCCCTGAGCAGGGGGAGAGGGGGGGGGGTTGGTAGTTGGTGATTCGATCCTTAGGCAAGTAGACAGCTGGGTGGCGAAACCGCGTACTGACCGTATGGTGACTTGCCTGCCTGGTGCAAAGGTAGCGGACATTACGCGTGTAGTAGATAGACTGATAGACAGTGCTGGGGAGGAGCCTGTGGTCGTGGTGCATGTTGGCACCAACGATGTGGGGAAATGCAGTCGTGAGGTCCTGGAGGAAAAATTTAGGCTGCTAGGCAGGAGACTTAAGGCCAGGACCTCCAAGGTAGCCTTCTCAGAAGTGCTACCTGTTCCACGTGCAGGGCAGGAGAGATAGGCACAAATTAGAAGTCTCAATGTGTGGATGAGACGATGGTGTAAGGAGGAAGGGTTTAAGTTTGTTAGGCACTGGGATGCTTTCTGGAACAAGCGGGAGCTGTACAAAAGAGACGGTCTCCACTTGTCCCCGGATGGAACCAAGCTGCTGGCGCTTAAAATCAAAAAGGTGGCAGAGCAGTTTTTAAACTAAATCTTGGGGGAAAGCCGACAGGAGATGAAATGTCTCTGGTTCGGGAGGACTCGTCTCAAAGAGATGAAGGGTTAGCTGCTATTTTTCTACCGGGTAACGGACCAGAGTTGTCCACTGTGAAGGTGACAAACAATATGGTCTGCCAGATTCTCGAGGCGGCAGGAGGAAGGTGGCGGGCCTAGCTCGCCTGGGAAATTATAGATGTTTGTATGCAAATGCTAGAAGTGTTCGAAGTAAAATTGGTGAATTGGAATGTTTAGTGTTGGGAGAAAACATAGACATTGTGGGAATTTCAGAAACTTGGTGGAATGAGGAGAATCAGTGGGACACGGTGATTCCTGGATATAAGCTATATCGGAAGGATAGGGAGGGAAGGGTTGGAGGTGGGGTGGCTCTGTATGTCAGAGAAGATATACGGTCCAGTAAGACTGAGATCAGAGAATTAGATTCACTTTTAGAAATGCTTTGGGTTGAAATAGAGGGCCCAAAAGGAAATTTAACTATGGGAGTTTGTTATCGCCCACCAAATCAAAAGAGAGAGGATGATTATAATATGATGGAAGGCTTAAAGATAGCAGCTAAACGTAAAAACTGTGTTGTAATAGGTGATTTTAACTACCCGCATATTGATTGGGTCAATATGTGTTCTGGTCGAGAGAAAGAGATTGAGTTTCTTGATGCTCTCAATGACTGTGCTATGAAGCAGATGGTCTCAGAACCTACCAGGGGTGGGGCGATTTTGGATTTGGTCCTAAGTAATGCCCAAGACTTGGTGAGAGATGTAAAAGTGATTGCGCCACTTGGGAGCAGTGACCATAATGTTATTGATTTCACCGTTTGTATAAATAGGGAGTTGTCCAAAAAGACCGCCACAACCACGTTTAACTTTAAAAGGGGTAAATACACTGAGATGAGGAGGCATGTGAGGAGGAAACTGAAAGGAAAGGTACATATGGTCAAAACCCTTGGGGAAGCTTGGATGCTATTTAAAACTATAATCCTAGAAGCTCAGATAAAATACATACCACAAGTTAGGAAAGGCACAAACAGGCATAAGAAAAGGCCTGCGTGGTTAACAAACAAAGTAATGGAAGCTGTAAAAGGTAAGAAGGACTCCTTTAAGCGGTGGAAAACCAGTCCAAGTGAGATTAGTAAAAGGGAACACAGGCTGTGGCACATCAAATGCAAGACTGTGATCAGGCAGGCAAAAAGGGACTATGAGGAGCATATTGCAAAAAACATAAAGACCAACAATAAAAATTTCTTCAAATATATTAGAAGTAGGAAACCAGCCAGGGAGGCAGTGGGGCCCTTGGATGACCATGGGGTAAAAGGATTACTGAAGGAGGATAGGGAAATGGCTGAGAAGCTAAATGAATTTTTTGCCTCCGTCTTCACTGTGGAAGATGAGAACTTTTTGCCCGCCCCAGAACCACTAATTTTGGAAGGGGTGTTGAAAGACCTGAGTCAGATTGAGGTGACAAAAGAGGAGGTCCTACAACTGATAGACAAATTAAAAACTAATAAGTCACCGGGTCCGGATGGCATACATCCGAGAGTTCTGAAAGAACTCAAAGTTGAACTTGTGGATCTTCTAACAAAAATCTGTAATCTTTCATTGAAATCTGCCTCCGTTCCTGAGGACTGGAAGGTAGCAAATGTCACCCCCATCTTTAAAAAAGGTTCCAGAGGAGACCCGGGAAATTACAGGCCTGTCAGTCTGACTTCAATACTGGGAAAGTTGGTAGAAACCATTATCAAAGACAGAATGAGTAGGCACATTGATGAACACCGGTTATTGAGGAAGACTCAGCATGGGTTCTGCAAGGGAAGATCTTGCCTCACTAACCTGTTACATTTCTTTGAGGGGGTGAACAAACATGTGGACAAAGGAGACCCAATAGATGTTGTTTACCTTGACTTCCAGAAAACTTTTGATAAAGTTCCTCATCAAAGGCTCCTTAGAAAGCTTGAGAGTCATGGAGTAAAAGGACAGGTCCTCTTGTGGATCAAAAACTGACTGAGTAATAGGAAGCAGAGAGTGAGTATAAATGGGCAGTCTTCGCAGTGGAGGACGATAAGCAGTGGGGTGCCGCAGGGCTCGGTACTGGGTCCCATGCTCTTTAACTTGTTCATAAATGATTTAGAGTTGGGAGTGAGCAGTGAAGTGGCCAAGTTTGCGGATGACACTAAATTGTTCAGGGTGGCGAGAACCAGAGAGGATTGTGAGGAACTCCAAAGGGATCTGTCGAGGCTGGGTGAGTGGGCGTCAACGTGGCAGATGCGGTTCAATGTGGCCAAGTGCAAAGTAATGCACATTGGGGCCAAGAATCCCAGCTACAAATACAAGTTGATGGGGTGTGAACTGGCAGAGACTGACCAAGAGAGAGATCTTGTGGCCGTGGTAGATAACTCACTGAAAATGTCAAGACAGTGTGCGTTTGCAATAGAAAAGGCCAACGCCATGCTGGGAATTATTAGGAAGGGAACTGAAAACAAATCAGCCAGTATCATAATGCCCCTGTATAAATCGATGGTGCGGTCTCATTTGGAGTACTGTGTGCAGTTCTGGTCGCCGCACCTCAAAAAGGATATTATAGCATTGGAGAAAGTCCAGAGAAGGGCAACTAGAATGATTAAAGGGCTGGAGCACTTTCCCTATGAAGAAAGGTTGAAATGCTTGGGACTCTAGCTTGGAGAAACGTCGACTGCGGGGTGACATGATAGAGGTTTACAAGATAATGCATGGGATGGAGAAAGTAGAGAAAGAAGTACTTTTCTCCCTTTCTCACAATACAAGAACTCGTGGGCATTCGATGAAATTGCTGAGCAGACAGGTTAAAACGGATAAAAGGAAGTCCTTCTTCACCCAAAGGGTGATTAACATGTGGAATTCACTGCCACAGGAGGTGGTGGCGGCCACAAGTATAGCCACCTTCAAGAAGGGTTTAGATAAATATATGGAGCACAGGTCCATCAGTGGCTATTAGCCACAGTGTATTTGTGTATATAAAATTTTTTGCCACTGTGTGACACAGAGTGTTGGACTTGATGGGCCGTTGGCCTGATCCAACATGGCTTCTCTTATGTTCTTATGTTCTAAGAGACCCGGAGAGGAGGCGGCAGAGGAGAGGGAGAAGGGAAGGGCCAGGGCTGGTCGTACCTGCGGCGAAATGGAGGGGGCTGGATTTCCTGCCGGCCGTGTCTCTGCTGTTCACGTTCTCAGGCTGCACCAGACGCTTCACGCATTCCACATCGCCGTTCTGGCAAGCTTCGAAGAGCTTGCAGGCGGGCTCCGTGGCGGCTCCTCCGCCGCAGTAGGACGATGACTGCAGCTCTTCCCCCAAGCCTGCCCCTCCTTCGCCTCCTGCGCCCTGACGCCCTGCCTTGCTGAGGGAGAAGCCACCCTCCCTCTTTCGCTCCCCCTTCCTTCTTCATAGCCCCCCCCCACTTTCCTCACAACCCGACGCTCGTCATGGTTGACCTTAGTTTTCTCGGCAAAAGCCGGGATGGGGCATGGGGGTTGAAAAAGAGGTGTCTGCAGGGAGGGCGAGGAAGAGACGGAGACGACGCCTCAGACAGGCAGACGCGGCCGCTGAGGGCGAGAAGACAAAACAGGAAGGGGAGGGGAGAGGAGAAGCTGCTGGGATCGGGGCTGGGTGGGAAGGGCCGCCATTCCCCCCTGCTTTCCAGATTTTTGGCGTGCGGAGGATGGAGGCTCCAAATCGGGGGTCCCCCGCCCAGGCGGGGGATTTGGGAAGCCTACTCCAACTTGATGTTTTACTGGTAATATCAGTGATTGAACCTGGGACTTTCTGTATACAAATTTATTTATTTATATCCCGCCATTCTCCCCAGTTGGGACCCAAAGCAGTTTACATCGTTCTCCTATCCTCCATTTTATCCCCATAACAACCCTATGAGGAGAGATCCTAGGCCTAGTGTGGCCTACAGGTTCCAGGAGCCTGTGTAGGAGTAGCTGCAGGGCCTACAACTCCCAGGATCCTTTCTGTCCTGAGAGGGTGGCATCTTGGAGGAAAGCATAAATAGGCGAAGCTGCAGACAGGGTAGTTATCTCTGGAAAGGCTGCATTCTGAAGGCAGTAGGAGGGAATCCGTCATCCAAGGAGGGTGAGTCTACTGGGCTTACAGAGGATGGGAACATTTAGGTAGCTGTGTCAGGATGTTTATTTAATTGTACCAACCTTTACCGTTTTATTATATTCACTGTTGCACTAAAAAGTTTTTGCAAACCACATTTTTTTTTGAGCATTTATAACAAACCTGTTGTTATTGTTAAACTGCCTGGGTCCTCATGTCTCTTCGGTCACAGAAGGAGTTTGTTAATAAGGAAGACAGAGGTGGATGTATGCTCTGTTCCCTCCCAGACAGACCGTTAGCAGAGTGGTAGCAGCCAGTAGGAGGCCCTTCCTCATCCCCTAATGTGTGACAGGTAGGTTAGGCTGAGAGTATGTGACTGACCCAAGTCATCCATCATGCTTGCACAGCAGTGTGGGTTTCAAACTTGTGTTTCTAAGATCCCAGTCTGACACTTTAATCACTATAGCACTCTGGCTCTTATAGCAAAGCAGGGGCTCTTCCACTGAGCCAGGGACCTCAGCAGGGAATGATGCCATAGAGTCCACCCTCCAAAGCAGCCATTTTCTCCTCGGGCACTGATCTTGGTCATCAAGAGATCAATTCAATGCGGTGTACTCCCTGGAAATTCTTTAGGATTGCAGTCTTTTAGTATTTAAAACAACTCAAAACACATGGCTATATTTGCTCTCCAGAAAGATGGTTATAGAGCCATGGCAGGCAGTGCTGAAAATTTTGCTGTGAACGTGAACAACAGTCAAACTTCCCATAGTGGTCTATAACAATCAGATGTGGACCAATCACCTTTGGTGTGGCACTGCATGACATGAAACCTTCTGAACATATTTGCATCAGGTTTCACCAAAAGTGCAATGTCATTTCTGGAGTGAATCTAAATATAACACCACGGTGTCAGGGCAACACTCTAGGATTCAACCTAAAACAATGTTGCAGCATTGGCATAGCAGTAAACATCTGGATTTTCCCTCTGCATCTTTCAGGGGTCACCAGTTCTCAGGTGGCAGCTTTAAGCAGAGCTCAATCAGATTGTGTAACACTGGGCACTTGTGAAAAGCTGATTGCGGTGTACTGCACTGTTAGGAAGAAAGGACGGAAGAAGAAGACTGCAAATTTATACCCCACCCTTCTCTCTGAATCAGAGACTCAGAGTGGCTTACAATCTCCTATATCTTCTCCCCCCCACAACAGACACCCTGTGAGGTGGGTGGGGCTGAGAGGGCTCTCATAGCAGCTGCCCTTTCAAGGACAATTTCTGTGAAAGCTATGGCTAACCCAAGGCCATTCCAGCAGGTGCAAGTGGAGGAGTGGGGAATCAAACTCAGTTCTCCCAGATAAGAGTCCACACACTTAACCACTACACCAAACTGGCTCTCAACCAGCCAGAGGGTGAAGCAGCCTGCCAAACAGCCATGAACAGGTCAGTGAACAGGCAAACAATCTGTTGAAAACTCATTTCCCTTTTCACAGCTGGCAAACAGGTCATGAGCAGAACTGGCGGTGTTTGAGCATCTTAGGGATCTGTGCTGTGCTATTATGCATTCAAGGACATATATGTTCACCAGAATTAAGATAGATCCAGGTGGGCAGCCATGTTGGTCTGAAGCAACAGAACAAAATAGGAGTCCAGTAGCACTTTTAAGACCAACTTTAAGACCAACTGAATAAAACTTTGTTGGTCTTAAAGGTGCCACCAGAATTAAGATTCATCTACTCCCCAATCAGAAGTTAGACTTCTACAGGAACATAATATCTCCCAAAGGACAATATTGACTGCTCTGGAACATCGGAAGACTTGGAGCATATGCTACTTTCCCCCTGAAGAAGCAGCATTAAATACAGATGCAGTAACAAAACCAGCTGGAACAACAGGTACCTCAGGTCATCCAAAGCAGTTTCCTGTTCTCTTCTATGAAAGGAGTTATTTCTGCACACGCAGGAGCTCCCCCCCCGCCCCCTCCTGAGCACAGAATGTTCCTCTCACAGTGCTTAATTTCTAAAAAAAGATGCCAACTCTCAAATAGGACTAAGAACAACATTCTGCAGTTTAGAAGCTCCAAACAAAAACACCAACACATACATAATTCCTGAGGTGAGAGGACCCAACTTTGTGGTGAGTGAGATTGGCATGGTGGATCCATCTTTACTACATCTTAGGTCACCCAATTAATGAAACCTCAGTCGTATCTGTTTAAATTGATTAATTCATTGATTTGGCATATATTTCCATATGAGTATAGTACTTCTAAAGGAAAAAATAACAATACACATGACCCTGCTTTCTGAATAAACTGCCCTAAATGAAAAGATGGGGGCTGAGATCATGGAAGTTCATCAGTTTTCACTGAACATATAGGGTTGGATTCAACCAGCTTTTCTGCTAGTTAAAAAGGAATGAGAGGTTAGCTTTGACCACCAAAAAAGGCTACGCTAAGAATCATGATATCTCCATGTATAAAAGCCGTATGGAATTGGGGAGGGGGGTTGTTGTTGCATGAGGACAACAAGAGAAGATTGAATGAAAAGGCTGACTAGATCCAACACATCATGCATAAACTGAGCATTTTTTCATGGATGAGTTGTTTCAGTTTTACATGACCAGATGCACACGAATAAGATTCTCAGAATGCTCACACAGATGTTTTTAAAAATGGGTTTGATGGAACATCAGTTCTGAACTTTGGGGCCAGGATGAAAAAATTCAGACAATTTCTTCAACTAAACCATCAGTATGGAAGAATTCTCCATTCATTAACCAGGGATAAAGAGAATCAGTTTTGTGTGGAAGCATGTTGGATCGCTCCCAGTCCACCAAAGAGGTTCAGAGTCCAGCTACCAGCTGTTTTTTTTTTTTTAATGGCACTTTCTGGGGCATGGAGGGAATATTCAAGGTTTGCAATTCATTGACTGCTTCTGTAAAAAAAAACACTTATAAGAAACAATGACAGTCCATGAAAACGCTGGTATACTCCATTGTGGTGGTGTTCTGCTCTACACCAATGCATCAGCATACAAAAGCTTATTGTCAAATCAGACAATAACTCTGAGATTAAAATATTGTCCCATCCACCATTTTCATCAGATGGAATTATCTGCATTGCAATCATTTTCCTGATGACTTAAAGATCACTGGTGTGGTCAATAGGTCAATTGTTCATCATTGCAACCAAAGGATCTTCTGGGCCACAAGGTTTCTTTTTTCCTGATGACCCTGAAATCTGAAGTGGAAGGCAAAAGGGGGATTTTACAAGGAAGCTATTTTGAAACTGAAGCATCAGTGGGGACTGAGGAGGGGAAAAAATGTGTGCAGGGAGGCGGGGGGTTATATTGTGAATTGTGAAAATGAATAACATTTGGTGAATAAAATACACTTGTACAGGGCTTTTTTTGTAGCAGGATCTCCTTTGCATATTAAGCTACACCCCCCTGATGTAACCAATCCTCCAAGAGCTTACAGGGCTCTTCTTACAGGACCTACTATAAGCTCTTATAGGATTAGTTACATCAGGGGGGTGTAGCCTAATATGCAAAGGAGTTCCAGCTACAAAAAAAGCCCTGCACTTGTAAAATGCAGGATCAACAAAAGCTTTTGGCCAGTTCCCATCTGCAGTATGAAGTCACATTGCACAGCAGTAACACCCTGTCAGTGGAGGGAAGATGCCCTTAAATGCTCATCTATCTAGATTCACCCCTTCCTCCTGACAATTGTGCATTCATTCTGAAGAGGCAAGCTTTTGCAATGGCGTTTTATGCAACAGCTAATCAAAGGGCTGGTTTATTTTGTCAAAACTGACAACTCCCTTTCCGCAAGGAAGTCGACGCCTTCACAAGGAACTTCATTCACTGTTGGCCAAGAGCCCATGTATATTATGTGTTGTACACATAATATAATATTATGACTCTGTGTGTGAATTCCCTGAATCTTCCCATTCCAAGTTTGTGTTCCTAGACTCTAGAAACCAATATACATGAAGCAAGATGGCCATAAAGTAAACCTTTTACCACACACACATTTCTTAACAGAAGGAGCTAGCAAATTACCAGCAATGAGGTTTCTTACGATTCCATAAAATTGTCTGATTCAGACTTTATACCTTTCTTCCCCTCGCCCAGGCTTCTCAAGAACATATCTATTGCCTATTCAAGTTAGGCCAATATTGTCCGTCTTGCACAGTATTCAGTGGGATTTATCTGAATTATAATTACTTTCATTCCAGGTCATCTGGCTTCCCCCAAAGAATCCTGGGACTTATAGTTTAGTGATGAGGCACAAACTTTAATAAGAGATCCCTCAACCACCACAAATCTTCAGGGTTCCGTAGGAAAAGGGAGTAAGTATTAGAGCAATTTAAGTCTGAAGTATGTAGTACAAATAAGGCATTTGTGCCAGATGGCAGATCTATGGATCCTATGACTGCCTTCCATCAACACAGGCAGACTTCCTTCAACACAGAAAGATTTTTCTTCACCAGAGGAAGCCTTTATCCAGTAGAAAAGGTCATTCTCCATTGCAGGACATTTTTCTCTGTTAAGGAAAGACTCAGTGGAAGGGAGTTATAATCAGGGCTTTTTTTGTAGCAGGAACTTCTTTGCATATTAGGCCACACCCCGCCGATGTAGCCAATCCTCCAAGAGCTTACAGGGATCTTAGTACAGGGCCTGCTGTACGCTCCAGGAGAATTGGCTATATCAGGGGTGTGTAGCCTAATATGCAAAGAAATTCCTGCTACAAAAAAAGTCCTGGTTATAATATTCAATCTTATATAATTTAACATCTATGGTAGGCGGCTTGCAGTGCGAGTCTAAGCAGAATTACACCATCCTAAATTATGGTTGCCAGGTCTGTGTTGGAAAATACCTGAAGGCTTTGGGGGTGGAGCTGGGAGAGGGTGGGTTGTGAGGAGGGAAGGGGCTTCAGCATGGTGCAATGCCATAGAGTCCACCTTTCAAAGCAGCCATTTTCTCCAGGGGAGATGATCTCTGCCAGCTGGCGATAGTTGTAAAAGCAGGAGATCTCCAGGTCCCACATGGAGGCTGGCAGCTCTAAATCAACTGAAGTTAATAGGCTTAGAAGGGTATAACTCTGTTTAGGATTGCACTGTCAATGAGATTACTCATAAGTTTGAGGATGGGTGTTATCAATATGCTGATGACACCTAGATCTTGCTTTCATTACTAAGCCCCTGTAAGCAGCTGTCTCTGTCCTAGGTCATTGCTTAGGTGTCCAGATCAAGCCACTAAGAGCAAACAAGATGAAGCTGAACCACTAAGAAAGAGGCAGTGCTGGTCAGAAAAGCTGATGGTGTGGAGGGAACCATCCCTGAATGAAGAATTCTCTGTTTGGCAGAATGTGTGACAAGCTTACAGGTGCTTTGGGGCTCAGCTGCTAATGGGTAGGCTGGTCAGCACTGTTGCTAAAACTGTCTTCTTCCAATTAGATCGAAGATTAGCCCCCTTTCCTACAATCAGCTGATCTGGCCAAGCTAATCCATTCTCCTGTAACCTTAAGGTTAGAGTATTCCAAACCACTCTCCACAGGACTGCCCTTAAAAGACAACTTGGAGACCTCAGAATACAGTGGCTCATCTTTTAGCTAGGAGCAATTGAATATTAAATCAATTTTGCAGCAACAGCTTCGACAGCTGATTTGTTTCCAGGCTCAAGGTCAGGTGCTATTTTTGACCTCTAAAGGCCTTCATCATCATCATCATCATCATCATCATCATCAATTTTATTTACATCCCGCCCTTCCCGCCAAAGCAGGCTCAGGGCGGCTAACAACACAAGTCAATACATACATTGTACAGTATTTAACAATACTAATTTAAAAGTTTAATTAAAATTCTATTAAAATAATAAAATAATAAAATTAATATTAATATGTTGGTGCTATTATACGGGTGGTAAGTTTGCATAGCAGTCTCTCTCTTTAGTTGGTGAAGGCCATTCGGAAAAGGATGGTCTTGCAGGCCCTGCGGAACTGTTCAAAGTCCCGCAGGGCCCGCATTTCTTCTGGAAGCTGGATCCATAGCTGTGGAGCCATAACAGAGAAGGCCCGAGTACGGGTAGTCTGTAGTTTTACCTCTTTTGGCCCAGGAATAGTCAGCAGGTTCTTCCCTGCTGACCTCAGTGCTCTCTGGGGTTCATACGGGGAGAGACGGTCCCTAAGGTAGGCAGGTCCTTGGCCATATAAGGCTTTAAAGATAATAACCAGCACTTTGTAACGAATCCGGTACGTAACTGGCAGCCAGTGCAATTCACGCACTGTATGTGCTCCCACTTTGGGAGCCCCAACAACAATCTGGCAGCTGCGTTCTGCACCAGCTGCAGCTTCCGGGTTCGGCACAGAGGCAGCCCCATGTAGAGGGCATTACAGTAATCCAGTCTCGAGGTGACCGTTGCATGGATCACTGTTGCCAGGTCCCGGCGTTCTAGGAAGGGAGCCAACTGCCTTGCCCGCCTCAGATGAAAAAAAGCTGACTTGGCAGTGGCTGCTATCTGGGCCTCCATTGATAATGAAGGCTCCAGTAGAACTCCCAGGCTCCTGACTCGGCACGCCGCTTTCAATGGCGCCCTGTCAAAAACCGGGAGAGATATTTCCCCTCCCAGAGTGCCCCGACCCAGGCAAAGGGCCTCTGTCTTCACTGGATTCAGTTTCAGCCCGCTCAGCCTTAACCAAGTTGCCACAGCCTGCAGTGCCAGGTCCAAATTTGCTGGGACGCAGGCAGGCCAGCCATCCATTAGCAGATAGAGCTGGGTATCATCTGCATACTGATGACACCCAAGCCCATACCTCCTGGAGATCTGGGCAAGGGGGCGCATGTAGATATTAAATAGCATTGGTGAGAGGACTGTTCCCTGAGGCACCCCACAATGTAGTGCGCATCTCTGAGAGAGCTCACCCCCAATTGCCACCCTTTGTCCCCGATCCTCGAGGAAGGAGGAGAGCCATTGTAGGGCCGACCCCCGAACCCCAACATCGGCGAGGCGGTGGGTCAGTAGCCGATGGTCGACCGTGTCGAACGCGGCCGACAGGTCTAACAGCATCAGCACCGCCACACCACCCCGATCCAGAGACTCACATACCTGAAGGACCATCTTTCCCTCTATACCAGCTCCAATGGCAACTCCATCTCTCTGCCTTCCTATAAGGAGGTGCAATCTGTAGCGGCTCAGTCAAGGCATTCCCCAGTATTCACTATAACCAAAACAAGCCACCGTCAGAACTGCTCCTTCCCAGTCCCTTTCTAGGAGAGCATGTCACAAAGCACTCTTTCACAGGGCCTTGGACTGGTTTTACTGCCATCTGTATTGCATATAAGTACAAATCTCTGTTGTGACAGTGATGTGAATTATGGCTTTATGTTTATAGCTGTTATTACTATTTATTCATTTAAGCAATCTTTGGAAAACTGCCTTGAGCCTGCTATGTAGGCGGAAAGCCTGGGGTGAACCTTTGTCCTACACATTTCTCCTCTCTGCATGCCACTCAAAACTTCAGCACTTCCCCCTTCATCACAAACAAAAGTTTCCTTCAAAGCATGGCCGATGGTTTGTTCTCTTCACCCCCAAACAAGATTGCAAACTGCGGTTTAATTCTGCTTTGAATCTTGGCTTAGAGAGGGGGGGAAATGAAACATTATTTGTGGTTCAGAGAAAATGACCGCTCTGTTTTGCAGGAAATGCAAAAATGATTAATGAACCAGGCACACCTGAGGCAAGGAGGAAGGTGGAAGGAGGAGGGAATGCGTAAGCCACAGGAGGATTCCCCTGTCTTGTTCATGCAGTGACAAAGCCCATAGGTTGTTATTATCTCTAAACCCTGTGGCTATATGTCGTGTCCTTCTGTTTGCTTGACTCAAGTAAGTCACCCTTTTGGATCAAGTGCTTCTAATCCCAGATTCACCCTTGCTCTTGTTTTAAAAGCTTTGCACAGTCTATCTGAGGGAAGCGTGAGAAAGAAGCTATTTTGGGGCTCTGAGTAATACTTAGATGACCTTTTCTAATGTTGAACAAGGCTGACGAATAAGATCTGCTGGCTAAGTTTAACATTCAAGGGAGTTTTAGGTTCAGTGCAGAAAGGCATAGGTGACTTCTACTTAATATATGACATTGGGCTGTTTTAACAATTTCCATGGCTAATTATTCTTGGCACCAGTGATTAGATAGACAGACAGACAATACAGCACTGAAACTTTGGTTATGTTTTTGACAGCTGTTCTCACTCCAAATCTTTACTGTTCGCTGAATGTTTTTAAATAAAAAAGATTTCAAAGAGTTTGTTCTGTCCCTATACACAGAAGATGAGAGGGGATGAAAGCAAACTCCGGACTTCCTGACAGAATGTCTTTGCAATCACTGGGCTCTCTCTCTCTCTCTCTGTCTTAAAAAATACAGAATTTCTAGTCAAGGGGATGTTTGTCATACACTAATAATTAAGGCTGCCCGCAAAATGAGTCTGGATGAAAAAATACCCTGCATAAAAATTCACAAGGGTCACACAGAGTCTCTCATAACCACTTTTATGGCCTTCCCTAGGAAGTTTAACGGCTCCTCAGAAGTTGTGGGTAAGATTAGCCCACTTCTTTTGCCTCAGTGCATTTTGGATGCAAAACAATCACCACCTTTCTTTATTGTTTGTTTATCGTTTTACCTTCTCATGTAGACATTACTTCATAAAATTCTCTGCTGTTTAAATATTTCTTGTGATTATGAAGTAGCAGACAGGAACAGCTGCCTCCCGCAGGGCCTGCCACAGTGTAGGGGTCAGTTTGAGAACCACAGGGGAGTGGCGTTTGGGGCCCAGTACTAACTGAGCCATAGGCAGACACAAACATCCAAAAAACAGTAAGTGACTTGAAAAAACTGAGAGCTAGAAATCCTCTGCACATGCTACAGTAAACTCATGTAAATCCTACCTGTACATGCGTGCATCTGTTTATAAAAAAGAGCCAATGCATGTTCTTTTTATGAATGAAACCAGGACAAGTATCTGAATAAATGCTGGCTTTGTATCACACATTCAGCTGTACACGTGTTGACTTAGAACATGAGAATCACTCAACGCGCATACAAAAATAAACAAACAAGTGTACAGCACTCATGGACTGTGTGTGCATTCACTGTAGCTTGTGTACATGGCTGGTTTGATCTGGTAGGAGAGAAGGTAAATTTGTGTCGATTTGCATGGTAAAAGGAAGCATGGAATGAATGGTCCCCCATTTGGTGAGGTGAAGTACAAAATGATGTATGTGTGTGGAATGGCAAGCTGTAGGCTGGGCAGTGTTTGAGCCATTCTGCTCTTGTCTGAAGATCTCAAGATGGCTGGCAGGTTTGGGCAAGCAGGTTGGCCCAGGATGGTATGATTGGAGAGAATAGTCCCTCTTGCTCAGACTTTATAAATCTAAAAGATTAGATAAGCCACAGCTCTTCCTTGCAGCAGTGGGAGGAAAGTCCAATTTTAGTCTAAATAAAACCAAACATACAGGCAAGGGGAGTTAGACCCCGCCCCACTTGTACCTTACTTCATATGACTATGCTTTACTTCTAGCATCAGAACCAGGGGGAAGAAAAATACACATTATAGGGAGCTACGCTAGCTCTCCTCACCTGGATGTTCTAGTCTTGTTTAAAAATTATGTTTTTAAAAAGTATTGTGATAAGAATTGTGTTAATTGCCGAATTTTAAAGATATTGTTTTTCAAATATGTTGTTTCCCACTCAAGCAATGTTGTGCAGGGGAGGGAGGGCTACAAATCGAATGAATAAATAAAATAGAAAGCCTCCCCCAGACATGTGAACGGAGAGACTTGTGCATATCAGATTCCTCTCTCCAGCATGGCTACTTTTAAATACAGTAAAGGCATCTCTGAGATCTCTTAAATCACTAGGACTTTCTTGCACATATTATGCTATCCTTTGTCATTGTTTTTGCTGAGTGTGTGTTTGTTATCACTTAGGAGCCTTAAGCCTATGCCTCTGTCCCTCCAACTCTGCTTGGTAGGCAGGATGTCTATAGCTGGAGGAGAAGCCAAAGCTTTGCCTTCTGTTTCTGTCTCCTGCCCTGCCTGTCTTCCAGCATGTGCAGCCACAGCCTCTGCTCCTGCCTAGCAGCTATAGCCCAGAGAATGAAAATGGCTCCCAATCACAAGCAGGAGACTTCCGCTGATACAGAACTGGGAAATTCTCCCAGAGCTACCAAGATGATGCAATGGCTCAAACTGGCACATAGACAGCTTCAAGAGGAGACTGGGTAAGCATATGGAGCAGAGGTCCATCAGTGGCTATTAGCCACAGCCTCTTGTTGGAACTCTCTGTCTGGGGCAGTGATGTTCTGTATTCTTGGTGCTTTGGGGGGGGGCACAGTGGGAGGGCTTCTAGCCCCACTGGTGGACCTCCTAGTGGCACTTGGGGTTTTTTTTGCCACTGTGTGACACAGAGTGTTGGACTGCATGGCCTGATCCAACATGGCTTCTCTTATGTTCTTATGTTTTTAGAAATACCTACCAGAGCAATCATGTTTGGTGGGCAGGTTCACTCCCACAGGATTACCTACAGATGCCCACTTTGCGTTATTCATTCAGAACAGTAGTATTTTACATTTCAGTCATGACAAACTTTCAGGTCTGCTTGAAAGTTAGCATTGCCAGTCTTCAGTTGGATCCTGGAGATATCTCAGGATTAACTCATCTCCAGACTACAGAAACCAAACTCATCTCCAGATTTGGGGTTGCCAGCAATGTTCCCTTCCCTCTAAGCTATGGAGTCTTATGAGCAAAAATTCTACTTTGTGAGCTACTAGCATTAAAGTTGTGAGCTACTGCATAAATTAATTTTGTCTGCGGCCATTTTTCATGAGCTAAGACAAAAATGTGTGAGCCATAGTCTAAAAAACTGAGCTAACTCACACTAACTCAATTTAGAGGGAATACTGGTTGCCAGGTGTGACTCACAAAATAGCTGGGGACATTAGGGGTGGGGCCAGGTGCAAGGTTGTGATAAGCATGATTGAACTCAGAAGGGAGTGCTGGCCATCACATTTAAAGGGACCACACAGCTTTTAAATGCCTTCCCTTCATTGGAAATAATGGAGGATGGGAGCATCTTCTTTTGGGGCTCATAGAATTGGACCCCCTAGTCCAAACTTTTTGATACTTGGGGGGGGGGGTTAGGAGAGGCATCAGATACTATGCTGAAAATTTTGTGCCTCTACCTCAAAAAACAGCCCCCCAGTGCCCCAGATACCCATGGATTGATTCTCCATTATACCCTATGAGAACCAGTATCCATAGGGTATAATGGAGTGCCCAGTGGATATTCAATACTACTCCCCCCCCCCCCGCTTTCTGCTAACCCTGAAGTGGGGGGGCCAGGGCAAGGGACTCCAGACTATAGAAAACCCTGGACAAAATGGCAGCTTTGGAAGGCAGACTCTGCTGAGATCCCTCCACTTCCCAAACTAGACTCTTCCCAAAGCTCCACCCTCAAATCTCCATGAATTTCCCAACCTGGTACTGGTAACCTTAAGTTACTGATGTATCAGAGGAAGTTTCATTTAAAGTGCAAGACGACCTGACCCTGTGACAAGCAAGATTTGAAACCAGATCAATCCTTTATTGTTACTCCTTTCTGTTTCTCTGACGCACACAGGTAGGCACACTCCTCATTACTCTCTTTGATAGCGGAAGAGAGGACAGCCCTCTGCACTTAAAGCACACCAACAATCTAGCAATGATACAAAACTAATCATTTTTATTAACACCTTTATCAACGAGGCCATTCCCTGTAATCTTAACAATTGCAGCTCTTTATCCCATTGCCAGCCAAGAAAGTTCATTAAGGTCAAGATAAAGAGCAGCAGAGACCTTGAGAGAGTCATAAGAGAGAGAGAAGGGAAAACAAGGAAGCAAAAATTCAGTTATATCTAGAAAGCTTAAATAATTGATTATATGTGGCTTATAATTCAAAGATGAAAAGATATTATAAACTACTGGAGTGCAAATTATTATGCGGAAGAAGGGAGGGTCCTAGGATAGCTCCCGGGATGTGCTTAAAAGGCTCTTTCAACAGGTCCCATAGAGCCCCAAGTAGAGCAGGATTATTTTCCCGAGTCATGCTCCTCAAGTGGAAGGTCAATATCATCTACTGTTACTGGCAGAAACACTCCAGGGTCAAGGTCTTTCAGTTCACGTACTATCTTTACCATTCAAATAGAGGAGCCAGGGACTGAACCTGGGACCTTCCACGTGCAAAACAGCTGCTCTACCATTGATAGTTTAGTTAGTTTTAGTTTATTCAATTTATACAGGGCCTTTCTTGGTAGGAAAAAGCCCAGCATGAACTCATTTGCATATTAGGCCACACCCTTGACACCAAGCCCACCAGAACTGTGTTCCTGCTTAAAAAAAAAAACGCTGGATTTTTATCCCACCCTCCCCGACAAGCAGACTCAGGGCGGCTCACAACATATGATGATAAAACAAAATCAATGAAAACAATAATCAATAAAAACATTAATTAAAACAGTGCTAATTTCCATACCATTCAGTAAACCTCTTCCTCACACATAAACCCTGTCCGTATTGTTCAGTTCCGCAGGGCCTGTAAGACGACCCTCTTCCGGCTAGCCTATAACTAGCTTGAGAATTTTAATGTAACTTGCTGGATTTCTTTTATATACAGTTGTAATATTTATTAATGTGTATTAATAACTAAGGTTTTATCTGTTTTATCTGTTTTAAATACGGATCCCTTTATATGTTTAACTATTGTAATTTTGTTGGATCTACTATTGGAAGCCGCCCTGAGCCACTTGTGGGAAGGGCGGGATACAAATCTTAAATAAATAAATAAATAAATAAAATGTTACAGTGAATGCACATACAATCCATGCACAGTGTATCCTTGGTTTTTCTCTACGTGCACCTTATGTCATTCCCAATGTGGCATTCAAAGCACGTGCAGCTGAATGTGACTGGTTCCTGGTTTCATTTGCAAAAGGAGCACCCGTTGGCTCTTTCTTATGAACAGATGGGCACACGTACATGCAGAATCTATGTATGTTCAACTGTAATACATGAACCTCTGTTCACGTGGATGCAGCTCTCCTTTTTAATTGCAAGGCAAGGGATGGTGGAATTTTCTTCATGTGCTTTTTTTGGTCAAAGGCTATACTGCAGTACGGTTCTATGGGCTCAACAAAGGGCAACCAGGGGCTTGTGCTGAGAGGGAAGTCAGCTGGGGGAAAGGTCTCTCAGCAAGTGGAACTCTATGTACCCAGGAATTCCATGGTGCAATGGCATCGGGTGATTCTCTTGCTCTGACATGCTACCGCTTGGCAGGGAAATGCCAGAGACAGTGACAGCTGCCTTGCGTGCTGCTCTCCTGCAGACTCTAATCCACCAGGTTTACACAGTTGTTGAAGGAAGATTAAAGCTATGAGGCATTCACACACACACACACAGAGGCACCAACTGGGAAATCTGTTCCAACTAGACCAGCCAATGTAGGGCTGTAATGCATACAATGCCTAGCCCTGCCCCCCAAAGCTCTCAGGGGATTGCCAGCCAATGGCCCAACTAGTCCAGTATTTTGTTTCACACAGAAGCCAAACCAGTTGCCCTGGAGTGCCAAACAAGCAGTGCATAGAGACCAAAGCCTCTCCCTGATGCTGCCTCCTAGCAGAGGGTTTCGGAGGTTGACTGCCTCTGAATATGGAATGTTATTTATTTTATTTTTATTTTTGCGAATTTATAGCCCGCCCTTTCCCATAATGGCCTCAGGGCGGATTTCTCTTAATTCATCCTGCTTACTAGCCATTGATTGACTTTCTCTTCAATGAATCTGTCTAACCCACTTTTTTTGCATTCTGTTTTTTTTAATTAAGCTTTAAAAAAAGATATACAAGTGCAGACAAAGATTCACAAAATACTTAACCCTTTAAATCCCCCCTCTCCCCCAGACAAAAACCTATAACAACACATCTACACCATTATCCTAGGATCAGATTCAGACGGGCAAAGTTCAAGAGGTAGATACAAGACAATATAATCAAAATAAAAAGCTGCAAAATAAACTCCCTACACAGAGAATACATACTGACAAGTGTTCAAAAGAGCTCAGCTTATAGAATGCATGGAATGCACAGGGTGAACTAACTTCCCAGAAAAGGAAGGTAAAGGGGGAAAACAAACAAACAAACAAAAATATACACAATAAAGCCAAAATGCAATAGTAAAGGAGGTGTCACTGCTTTTAGAAAAATATCAGATTACAATAAAATTTGTTTTTTGGCAAAATGTCAGGGTCAGAGAGGTATGTAACAATAGGAAACCCATAGCTTCATGAAGGTTTCCTGGGATTTGGGTGTGTGTGCTGGAGAAATGAAAGAGGATATTTTTCCAAGTATAAAATAGTCCCAGAGCCAGATTCTCCAGTCATCGACTGAGGGCATCGTGCGGTTCTTCCAATGTTTTGCAAGGGTCAACCTTGCCACTGTTAATAATAGTGCAAATCTTTCCATTGAGATTTTATTTTGCAGCTTTTCAGGCCCCCAACCTAGGAGAAAGCCATATATGCTCCTGCTCATCATTATGACCACTGGCAGTGAATTTCTCAATTTAATTACTCATGGAGTAAATAAATATTTATTTTTATCTGTCATACCTATTTTCCAACAATTTCACTGGATGCTTTGAGCTGTATGGAAGAGAGAAGAAGCTCCAGAGAGCCAGCTTAGTGTAGTAGTTAAGTGTGCGGACTCTTATCTGGGAGAACCAGGTTTGATTCCCCAGTTCTCCACTTGCACCTGCTGGAATGGCTTTGGGTTAGCCATAGCTATTGCAGGAGTTGTCCTTGAAATGGCAGCTGCTGTGAAAGTCCTCTCAGCCTCACCCACCTCACATGGTATCTGTTGTGGGGGAGGAAGATAAAGGAGATTGTGAGCCATTCTGAGATTCAGAGTGGAGGGCGGGATATAAATCCAATGTCTTCTTCTTCTTTAATTCCCCCTGACTTCAATAGCTCAGACTAACCCAATCTCATCATATTTTAGAAAATAAGCAGGATCAGCCCTGGTTAGTGCTTAGATGGGAGTCCAGGGTTGCAACACAGAGGCAGACAATGACAAACCACCTCTGTTCATCTCTTGGCTTCAAAACCCCCATGGGGGTTGCCACAAATCAACTGAGACTTGATAGCACTTTCCACCATCCTTTGATTGTCAGATGCTGGGAAGTAATCAGTGCAGGTGGGGGGCCCGTTGTCTGTGGTCCTGACTTGAAGGCTTCCGTGTGACCTTTGATTGGCCACTGTTGGAAGCCAGAATGGCTGGCTTCATGCCTTATGTAATTTTTTTATTAGTGTAAAAAAACACCTTTTGTAAGCTGTTTACAAAAAAAAAGCAGCAATCAGAGATTTGGAAGCCTACTCTGGCAGAGATCATTTAATTTCTTCTGGCTGTAAACGCCTTTCAAAAAAATCATGTGCTCACAAGCCCAAAAGAATGTTGTGGGGAAGGCTCAGGAAAATAAAGGGGGACATGGGGATTCTTGAGTTTGCTCTGAAATTCGCTATTCCATCAGAGACACCTTGTTCCTGCATGCTGGCACTCTTTAACTGCTTGCTAGATCAGAACAGGCTTGGCATCATTTGACCCACTTGCAGACAGAACAAAGGGATGCCCTTCCATTCAGCACTATGAAAAACTGCCAGGCTAATAACATCTTTAACCTGTCCCATCCCTCACTCGATAAAAACCCACGGGCAGACCAATGTCAGCTGCAGCCCAGCCAATGGGGTCAGCTGTAGCTCAGCCTCTGTTCCCTAGACACCAAGATGTTCTGGCAACTGGTCAATCTGAACCAGCGCCAGGAATCCATATGTGTGCTGGGATTTCTCTCGGCTGATTTCTTTTTATTGTACTGCTGCTTGGTTAGGGATGTTATGTCTGAGTGGGCATCCAGGCTGTAAGTAGGAGGTAAGGAAATGGGATGTGGTCCCACATATACTCTGGGAATTTTCCAAGGCCCCTTCCTTGAATTCTGAGTTTTTATTTTTTAAAAGTGAGTCCTCTTGAGAGAGAGAGAGAGATGGGAAGAGTATTCACCTACCTTACTGGGCTATCATAAGGATTACAACAGACAACACAACTGTGGTTCACAGCAGCAAACTCATCTGGAGAACAGAGTTTGAATCCTCACTCCTCCACCACATATAAAGTGCTGGGTGATCTTGGGCCAGTCACAGTTTTCTCAGAACTCTCTCAGCCTCACCTGACTGACAAGGTGTCTGCTGTGGGGAGAGGAAGGGAAAGGCGATTGGAAACTGCTCTGAGACTCCTTAAGGTAGAGGAAAGAGAGTATAAAAACCAACTCTTCTTCAGCTGAAACGTCAAATACTTGAAAGCATTGTACAAATGTTAGGTATAAGTATTATAGGGTGAAAAATGCATGAGTACTGCTTTCTACTCACTAAAATTGAAACCTCTTCCCAGCTTCCAGAGTTCTGGGCAATTAGCCCAAAAGAAGATGTAGTTTATATGGATCTGGCACTTTAAAAAACACACGCTATTTATTTAGACTTTATACTGTGCTTTTCTCCTCAAAGGGAACCTGTAATGGCGTACATCATTCTCCCTTCCTCCTTTTTATCTTCACTGCAACAGCCTCCCTGTGTGGTAAATTAGGGAGAAATGTGTGGCTGGCCAAGGTCACCCAGCAAGTTTCTATGGTAGAATCAGAATTTGAACCCTGGTCTCCTAGATCCGAGACTGATACACTAACTACACTACCTCTTAACACATCATCATGTTATTTTATTATTCATTCAGACTGCTTTTTTATTATTCATTCAGACTCCTGTTTGGTTTTTAGCTGTCAGGGTTACTAGCTCCAGGTTGGGAAATACCTGGAAATTTGGGGGTGGAGCCTGAGGTGGGTAGGGTTTGAGGAGGGCAGGGACTTTAATGGGGTATAATGCCCTAAAATCCACCACCTAAAGTGTCCATTTTCTCCAGATGAACTAGTCCCTGTTGCCCGGAGACCAGTTGTAATAGTGGGCAATCTCCAGCTACTACCTGGAGGTTGGCAACCCTAACCCAAGGTCACCTAGCAAGCTTCACAGCACAGCAGGGATTTGAACCCAAGTTTCCCAGATCCTACAGCTTAACACGCTAACCACAACACCAGGACAGTATTCAGCCACTGCTCTTTTGCATTGACTGAATACAATATTAGCCATAACATCAGCAAGGGTGCCTCAGGCAACAGAGGGTTTGGGCTGCCATTCAAAGACAGAAAATTGCCCAACCAAAGTCTCTTGGCACCTTCAAGATTACCAACATTTATTTCAATGCGAGCTTCCCTGAGTCACAGCTCCCTTCTTCCAAGAGGCCCAAGTCTTCCTCCCACAGACCACAGTTCTGGCCATCAGCCAAGGCGGCATTTTCTTGCTCACATTAAATCCCCACAGATGGCTCTTTAATCCAGCACGGGAGGTTCCCAAAGGCGGTGGCGGCGGCAGGGGGGAAGGGGGAGCTTGCTTTAGTTGCGGCTTAGCAGCCCAAATGCCCTTGCATTCTTTGTGACTTGGGAGGGGAGGGGGACTGAAGGACGGGTGGTCTTGTATTGGGCTGGGCATAATAATCCTTTGGTTTTGTCCCCTCTGTTAAAGAGCCCCGTGGCGCAGAGTGTTAAAGCTGCAGTACTGCAGTCCTAAACTCTGCTCACAACCTAAATTCAATCCCTGGCAGAAGCTGGGTTTTCAGGTAGCCGGCTCAAGGTTGACTCAGCCTTCCATCCTTCTAAGGTCGGTCGGTAAAATAAGTATCGAGCTTGCTGGGGGTGGGGGGAAGTGTAGATGACTGGGGAAGGCAATGGCAAACCACCCCGTAAAAAGTCTGCCTTGAAAATGTTGCGAAAGCAATGTCACCTCAGAGGCTGAAACAACTAGTGCTTGCACAGGGGACCTTTCCTTTCCTTTGTCCCCTCTGGACAGAATTTGCTTCGAGATCGATTGACTATTTATATTGTATTTCTTATCGCACTCTGAGGCTAAAAATTATCGGCTGTCTTGAACTGGAGAATTCCCAGGTATCCAAGGATAACAACTCAGTGAACAGCCATGACTTTTTACTGAGAATAACCAAAATGACACCAAACAATGCACAAGCATGTAAATTCTCCAGAACTCTTAGGCAAGTTTAGGATTACCGGCTCTGGATTGGGAAATTACCTGGAGATTTTCAGGGTGGAGCCGGGGGGGGAGGGGTCGAGTTTGGAGAAGGGAGGGAACTCAGTGCAGTGGGGTATAATGCCATAGAGTCCATCCTCCAAAGCAATTATTTTTTCCAGGAGAACTAATCCTGGCCATCTGGAAGTCAACTGTAATAGCGTGAGATCTCCAGGCGCCCCCTGGAAGTTAGCAGCTCTTGTCAGGCTGGATGTTCAGTGGGGTGGGGAGGAAAAACGCCTTTGTCTGCGTTATAGGGTAGCTTTAAGACGCTCAGCTAACTTCAGTGCACATGGTGGCAACCAGTGTGTCACACAAGGTGGGCACCTCCTGGGTTGCCTGCAGAGTAGCCAGGCTGGGCAGCAGTCATCCATCTGTGTCTTCAACAAACTCACTCCTACACTATGTGTGTCTGCCACTTACAGTCACCCACCACCTTCCAAAGTGTCCCATCCCTTCTAGGCCACCCCTACAAGTGTCCAATCACCACTTTTAAGGCCCAGCACAATAACTGGTCCCTTTCCCCAGTGAGTCCAATCTAGCCTTTATATATCCAATGGCATCCTCTCTCTGACCAGCAATGCTGAAGCTATACTCCTGCCCAGCCCCAGCCCATTGCCCTCCTTCAGCCCCAGGCTCCCAACAACCTCTGACTCCAACCTGGTTTGCATCTTCTGACTGCCCCAACCCCACTGTCATCCTGTACATGTTCCAACAGGGCCCAATTTGCCCATGTGCCACTGGGGTTGTTGTCAGGTCCAAGTTGGGAAACACCTGGAGATTTGGGGGGCTGAAGCCTGAGGATGAGCTTTGCTATGTCTTTGCACATGCTAAGTTTTTTCAGATAGTATTTACTAAACAAAGAGTTCTAGTAGTGTAGCATAGAAGTGTCTGTTGTATGTGTGGTTGTGATCCATCCTCAAAGGCAGCATTTTTTCTATTGGGAAATGCCCCACCTCCCAGCTGCTTTACCAAAATCACCCTCCCAAACTAGGGTTACCAGCTCCTAGAGATATGGAGGGGGCGGAGCCTGGGAAGGGTGGGGTTTGGGGAGGGGAGGGAACTCGGCGGGGGGGGGGGGGTAATAATGCCAGAAAAGTGGCCATTTTCTCCAGGGGAACTAGTCTCTGTAGTCTGGAGACTGGTTATAATTACAGGAGATCTCCAGATCCCACCTAGCAGAGCAGACCCTCATGCAGCCCCAGGGCCAATATTATGACTGACAAATTGGGCTGCCAACTTCCAGGTGAGGGCTGGAGTTCTTCCAGAATTACAACTTATCTCCAGAAAACAAATCAGTTCCCCCTGGAGAAAAAGGCAGCTTCAGGGGGCAGACTCTATGGTAAAGCATAGCATCTAGGAGTGATAGAAGCTCTTCACCAGGTGCTGTCCCAAAATCTCCAGGAATTCCCAAGCCAGAGCTGGCAACCCTAGAATCTGCAAGTACTCCTCGGAAAGACTGATCACCCAAAGTTGACCAAGAGTCCAAGGAACGCTTCAGTTCCCTGAAGAGGATATTCTTGAGTGACATGCAAGGAGATGTTTACTGAAGGGAGAAGCTGCAATTGTCTTCCCTCAGGGAGGCCCTTAAAGTAAATCCTGTGAGGGCCGAAGGGAGGGTGAAACCCAGAGAGAGATCAGAGCAAACAGCACCCTTTGCTGTCAAAGGCAAGGGAAAAGGAACTTCTTCGCAAGGCCTGTTTATTTTTGCTCTTAACAGAGTAACCCACCTGCCCCTCTGGAATTCTAAATGATAGTTTATGGGTGAGGGAGGATTTGAGTGTGGGCAAGAGCAAATATTGAGATTAAGTGACTTACTTTTAGGAGTTGTAAAAAGAAGGCGGGATCTATTTCATGAAAGGCTGGCATTGTCAGAGACGGTGTGATAAGCGTCTTTGGATGGATGGAAAGAATGGGCTGAAACTTGGCTGATCTTAGTTGAAGAAAGGCACAATTCCTTTTCAAAGAATAGTTAAGAAGTGTGCCCACAGTAATATGAGCCTCTCCAGTATCTATGAAAACAAACACTGAAAGACAGAATTTTAGCCACCATTTGCATATCCTTGTGCTATTAGTGGATCTGAAAGGTGGCTTGGATTTAGATTCTAGCCAGTTTGGAAATCTGGTTGTTGATCTGAAAGGGCCAAATCACTTAGATTGGAAGGGCGGGGGGAGGCAATCAATCTGGAAGTCTCCTGAGAACTGGGCTTGTTTGTGAGAGATTGCTGGCGTAAGCATTTTGAGCTGATCCCAGCTGGAATACTGTGAGAACAGCCAATTTCTCTCCTGGGGTTTTAGAAGCTGGAAGCTGCAGGGCAAAAGGAGGGAGAGCGATTCAGTGCTATAAATGGACACTGAAAAAACATTGAGGGTAGCATTTTTCCTCCCATTTCTGATATGGTTCACAGTTCCAAAGGAAGGACAGATCTTCCAACTAGAGAAGGCTTCTGTAATAACCTCTGGTTTTAAGACACTATTGGTATTATGGAAATTGTTCTTATTAGTGATCTATATTCTTGCTATTTTGTGTCTTTGTTTCCAAAAGTGTAAGATTCCTACTGGTTTCCACATTTTATGACCATTTGATGTTTGTTTTTACAGTTTGTTTTGCCTGTATACTGTATTTCTGGTCTTACCGTTGAGAATTGTAATTAGCTGAAAAGATAGGTTATGCGTATCTATCTCCGATCTGTCAGTTGTATACTGTCCATTGTTTTCAGTAAGCTAGCCAGACAACAGCTGCTGGAATGCGGCTCTATACAGGGTAGGGTTACTAGCACTGCCTTAGCAAATGCTGTGAGATTTCAAAGGCGATGCCTTTGGAAGGTTTTTTGGGGTGGACTGTGATGTCACTTCCAGGTAAGAGTCTGGGAATTTTCCCCTTACTATAAAGACCACAGAGAGATGGGAAAATTCCAACCTTGACAAAATGGAGGCAATTTTCCATCCATCTTTTCCCTGGTCCTCATTTTCTCAAGGATGGGAATTGGGGCCAAGGATGAGGAGTTACCCAGTATGACTGAGTAACTGGCAAGCCTAATGGAGGGGCATTTGTTTACTTGTTTGAAAATATTTCTAGGTCTCCTTTCCTTCTGACTGGGTATTCAGGGCTAGTTTAAAAGCAAATAAACTCACAAGGGAGCTCACAAGGAAATAGAAAGCTCCCACTTTCTATTTCCTTTCTCATCCAGCAGAACTTTGGATGTCACATCAGCAAAACTAGTGGTCAGAAAGTTCTGCTGTGGGAGCTGCTAGTTAGGACAAAACATCTCTCACCCATGATTCATGGCAGAGTTACACCCTTCTAAGGCTTTGAAAGGCACATTACTGTGTAGGATGGTACTATTAGTTGTGGAGGAGCATCCCAGCCTGCCACATACATACAGCAGAAACCAATCTTGAAGATGGGGGAGGGGTTTCTTGGCCCAACAGCAGGCTAGACCAGGTCAGCCAGTCAAGAGGCAGTATAATGCTCCTTGTCCCCCCAACACTGTGGCCACTTTGTTCTTTGCCTGCCCTGCCAAATAGCCAGTGATAGTGCAATCTTTCATAAATTAGTCCAAACTGTTGTTCTAATGATGTAGTCCAGCAAATTAAAGAGACCACAGACATATACATGAAAGATGGGGCTTGGAAGGAGGTCACAATACCATCCTAAGCAGAGTTATACCCTTCTAAGTGCACTGAAGTCCATGGGGCTGGAAGGACATTGCTCTGCTTAGGGTTACGTTGTCTCGGACCAAGGGAGAGAATGAAGCAACGGGGAAGAATGACCCAAAAGCAATACTGGTATATCTCTTGCCCTTGCACAGAAGAAACTCAGCTGTGCTTTTTTTTTTTTTGCATAGCTCAGCTGATGTTCAGCTAGCTGAATCCGCTCCTTTTCAGAACAGCGTATTAATTAGTTTTCTAGATGGATGGACAAGCCCTGATGAGAGAATCAGGGTTACAAAAAGCCCTCTTGAGTCAGGGAAGGAAACACAAAACAGGGATTGCTCAAGAGAATAACATGCCAAAAATCAAGTCTGGACAGCATGTCTCGAGGGACCACCACAGTATTTAGGTGCTGATTGCACAGTTCATTTTCCTTACGCACCAATAAGAACAAACTTCAACAATGCAAGTTTCTGTGGATTCTAGCTTCAACTAACTTTAACAATAATGCAAGAATCTAAAGTTCAGACTACTAGATACAACCCAATTCACTTTCCTCACAGGCAGACAGCAGGGGCAGGGAATTTATTTCCCAAGACCCATGAGAATTGATTCAGATTGGGACCATTTCTCTGTTGGCTAGCTTGGAGAAGGCTTTAAATCCCTTCTCCAAGCCAAGCCAGCCAGCAGCGTGGAAAATGCATTTAAAGTTGCTTTCTTTCCACCTCCATCTATCCTCTCTCTTTCTCTCTCTTTTCCCCTCCCTCCCCCTCTAAATTTGCATGTGTTTTCCAAGTCCCGACCAATTGTAAGCGCACCGGCTGGCTAGCTTGGCCCAGAGAAAAGGTTTGTCTTTTTAATCTTTTCTCCAAACCAAACTGGCTGGTGTAGGAGCAGGGTGGAGTTTGAATAACACATTTAAAGTTGAAGGTACTTTCTTTCCACTTTTCTTTCTCTCTTCCTTCCTTCCTCTTTCCCTTTTCCCCCCTCCCTCCCACATCTTTGCTTTAGTTTTTTTCTTTCTCTCTCTTTCTCCCTCCTTTCTCTCTTTCTCTTTCTCTCTTTCTCTCTCTCTTTCTTTCTCTCTTTCTCTCTCTCTCTTTCTCTCTCTCTCTCTCTCTTTCTCTCTTTCTTTTCCTCCCTCCCTCCCTCCCCCTATTTGTTTCTAATTGAGGGAGCTAGGGAAGGTTTGCCAAAATTTTTCACTCTCAAGAAAAATTTCAGGGAACAAATAGTTCTAGTTATCTAGTAGTTCAGTTTATTACCATCAAAGACCAGTTAAAAATTGAAATAAGATGTACCAGCAGCTCAAGGCTGCCTTTATTCTTGCCTGATGTGCGCTCTCTCTCTCTCTGTATGTGTAATCAGGGCCTATGGTACAGGGCCTACTGTAAGCTCTTGGAGGATTGGCCTAATATGCAAATGAGTTCCTGCCACACAAAAAAGCACTGTGTATAATAATGTATAATTGCTGGGCTTTTTTTGAGTAGGAACACACAGGAACACAGTTCCATCTGGCTTTGCATTGGGGGTGTGGCCTAATGTGCAAATGAGTTCCTGCTGGGCTTTGTCTGCAAAAAGAAGCCCTGTATAATTGAATAATGAATTGGACTCGGGCATGGTCAGTGTCTTGGAAGCTGGTGGGCCAGAGCAATTCCAGTCATGTTCATGTCTTATGGCTCTCAAATATCTGACTTTATTCTATGTGGCTCTTATGTTTAGCAAGTTTGGCTATGCTTGCTATAGAGCATGCCCTCTGAAGCTGCCATTTCCTCCAAAGAGCTGCTTTCTGTAATTTGGACATCAGTTTTAATTCCCAGAGAACTCCAGGTTCCACCTGGAGGTTGTAACCCTAAACTTCAGCCTTCCCTTGCCATTTTCACAACCTGAAATGGTCCCAATAGGGCAGTTTTTTCCCCACTCGGAGTCTACATATGCAGCATTTTGTGCATATTGGGAACTCCTATCCAGCTTGTGTCCAAACATACTGTACAGTTTGGACCTAGGTGTCACCCTAAAGACAAAGAGATTTGCTATTGCATGAATCCCAAATATGAGGGAGGATGGTCTCAAAATTGAATTTTAACAACAACAGCAACAACCTTCATGGTCTAGAATGCACTTTACCAGATATTACCTCTCACTTGATGACTATTTATTGCCTTTATTTATTTATCAGTTAATATAATACTGTTCACATCTACAGTATTAACAAAATTAAGATTACATCATTGGAAAGAAACTGATTCTGCACAGTCCAAAATATTCTGGGTGTTGCTTCAGTAATCAAGAAATAAAGTCCATGTTTGTTGACTGAAAAGTGCCTTCCTTGAATGACATTCTCCCCCCCTCCCCAAGCATCTATAAATACAATATCCAAGTCATTCTTTGATTGTGGACACATATTAAGCCTTCCATGATTCTGTCCAACCTATTTTAGCAGCTAACAAGCAGATTTGTTTTTAACATCTTAGCTAAGTCAAAAATCACTCATGGATCAAATGGTAATCTGACCATGTAACTGCTCAGGTAAGTAAAATAATTTTGAAACTTATCTGTCTCTTTGTACACCTATGTATACATACACTGGCACAGAGGGGGGGATTGGTAAACTGTGGGCTTTAAGGGTAATGAAATCTCTTTTTAATGTCCATTCAGTTTTAGCAATTTGTAATCTTAATATTGCATATAAAAACAAAAAACTAAGCAAATCTGAGTTAGGATGAGTGAACTTTATTCATTCTGTTTAGGAGTTAACTATGCCACAGTTTCCACTTTCACGGTCTGGTTTAACGTGGAGAGTTTTCAAAATTAACTTTGGAATTAGTGTATGTGCAGTTTGATGTAAATCCCCCCCCCTTACAAGTTACTAATGCACAGGAGAACACATGCACCCAGATTAAAATACCATGCAAAAAGCAATCTGGACATGGCTGCATGATTTCACAATTCACAGTCACAGGACCTTTATTGGCATAACTCTGCATGATATAATTGATGCACATTTGTGCTCCTGAGCATTGATAATTTGGAAAGAGAAGACAACAGAAGCGAAGCTTTGCAGTGAAAGGCACACTCACAGTGGGTTGAAAGAACAGCAGATTTCTCACTTCTCACTGTTCCTTTCTAAGTACATATGAACATATGAAGCTGCCTTATACTGAATCAGACCCTTGGTCCATCAAAGTCAGTATTGTCTTCTCAGACTGGCAGCGGCTCTCCAGGGTCTCAAGCTGAGGTTTTTCACACCTATTTGCCTGGACCCTTTTTTTTGGAGATGCCAGGGATTGAACCTGGGACCTTCTGCTTCCCAAGCAGATGCTCTACCACTGAGCCACCGTCCCTCCCCAAGTAACATCAAAGAGTTCAGAAACCCCCAAATCCAGAGAGAAATTCAGAGAGGGAGAACATTGTAAGCATTTCTGGTCTGATTGTGCAAGCAACCCAAAGGGGTCACTTGGAATGGGGCAACATTTGAAGGGTAGCACTGCACAAGCCAAGAGGTGTCCCCCTTCAGACACCTTGCATGCAGGAAGATGCTGTTGGTTGCCTTTTAAAAATTGTTCTTAACTCTTTATGCTGGTTTTATTTTGCATGCTGCTTTGGAAGTTGAAAAGGCAACCAAACCATTTGACTATCTGAGTAAAGTAATAAAGAAATAATACTGGTTTATCAAAGTGGGTGTTGTAAAGACTACAGAGACGATGTCTGCAAGATGCTTTGAAAACTCTAAAGCAGTGGTCCCCAATATGGAGCTCATGGGCACCACAGCAATTGTGAATGTGTTTTTGGGTGCCCATTTGCCAAAACTTCAAAAAAAAAGCCGGTAGGGCCCAGCCTCATCATACTGGGGGGGGGGGAGGGGAGGGAGACAGGCAATGGAGCATGACACTGCAGAGGGAGGGTGGCAGGCAGCAGGGGGGGGCAGCAGGGGGGGTGGGCGGTGGACAGGGAGCCTGCCTGGGGCACCATGCACCCTAGGGCCAGCACTGCCACTTGGTTGTTCCTCAAATAATCTCTCCCCTAAAGCTAAAAGCCATTCCTGACCAATATTCCTTCAAATCTGCAGAGTCTTGTGAGCAGAAATTCTACTTTGTAAGCTACTGGCATTAAAGTCGTGAGCTACTGGCATTAAAGTCGTGAGCTACTGCATAAATTATTGTGTTCTGGGGTCATCCTTCCTGAGCTAAGACAAAAATCTGTGAGCAGGAGGCTAAAAATCTGTGAGCTAGCTCACGCTAACTCAGCTTAGAGGGAACATTGGTCCTGACATTTCTCCACTTCACTGGAACCGGAGGCGCTTCAGAAGAGCCCATGTGGAAAGAAACCATGTGTGCGGGGAGTACCAATTAGCTACCTCTTTATATGGAACCTCACAGTATTTTGATATTGGACCCAGCCTGCATGGTGACAACTTTGTTGTACTGTACTCTTCTCACAATTCCAAAGGATGGTCTATGGTTCAACAAAGTTGGGGATTCCTATTTCAAAGGTTAGATGTGTGGCTGATTCACACAGTACACAATACCATCCTAAAAGAGCCGGCCCTAGACTGTCTGCCACATTAGGCAAGGCTAACTTCTAGTGCCCCCCCCCAGCACTGATAACATCACCGAGTCACATGGGGAGCACCCAATTTGGTGCCCCCAGAAGGCTGGTGCCCTAAATAAGCAACCTAGTTTGCCTAGCGGCAGGACCAGTGTAAGCAGAGTTACACCCTTTTAAGTCCATGGCTGACAGAAGGACTTCATATCAGATGTGCGATGGAAATTCCATGCTTCCCAGATGCACACAGGTCCCATTCTGATGATGACATTCAGGTTAGAAGCACCTTCTACCATCCCTCCCCCACACTGTTTTTTTCAACCTGAAAAGGCCTCCAGGAATGGCTTCTGTTACACCAAAATTCCTCAGGGGAACTAACAGAAGCTGACTGTGGAAAAACAGTATCAGTGGCAGTTAGGAGACTTTGTATTGTGTGAACCATCTGTAGGGTTGGGGAAATTCAGGTTCAGCTCTCCGCGCTACTATGGAAGCTTGCTGGTTGACCTTCAGCCAGTGACTCCCTCTCAGTCTGACCTACTTCATGGGATTGTTATGAAGATAAAAAGGAGGGAGAGAGAATCCTCACTCTTCCATGAAGCTCATTGGATGACCAAGGAGTAGTCACTCTTGCTTGACCCAGCCTACCTCACAGAGTTGTAGTAAGGAAGAGACAATCATTTACTCCACTGCAAAGAAGGATGGAAGTTAAAAAGAGATATCTAGATAAATGTTTAACATTACCATTGCCAATGCACTTTTACACGAGTAGATGCTTTATAAGCAAGAAAGTACAACTTATGGCATCTGGTGAAAGGGGGTGTAAAGGCTGGTGTGGTTTGAAATTCCACAGCAGTATGAACAAGCTCTTTGTTCCCAAGATCCTGCCAAGTTTATTGGGGAATGAAACGGTAAAATAGCTATGACACCTTTGTAATCACAGAGAACCTAAATATTAAACGTACCCACGGCTGGCCATAGACTTGTCTCCGATGCGTACATTGTTGCACAATAGAAACGTTTGTGCAAGAAAATTCTTCGGCAGGCATTTACTGGGTCTGTGATATTGAGAGTCAAAGTTAGTTAAGGTGCTGTTGGTTATTCATGGGTTTTATGAATGTTGCAGTAGGTTATTATTACTCCGTCTCTTATGTGTGCATTAGATCAGAGGTTTTAATAAATGCACTGCATGGGAAACGAAGGTTGTGGACACACCAGTGTATCTGGTATAAGAGGACCCAGTTTCCTTCTTGTTACTTTGGAATTTGCTCTGTCCAGCATCAGCTTTTTATAACTCTGAAGGATTAGTTGGTTAGCAGAGTGCTCAAGGTACATAACACAGCAGAGCACCTATCTGGTTTGTATGCACTGACAAGAAACAAAATTACAGACAGAGCCTCTTTATCTTTGCAAAATTGATACGGATCCTTTATTGTAAGGAACTCCATTCCAGACAGGATAGACAGAATTCTAATCTAGTCTACCTAGCTAGGATGGATAGAGATGCAGAAAGCATGTCCTGCCCTCATGATGCCAAGATGGAGAAGGCTAGCGTAGTGTGGAGAGAACATGTCAGGCCAGAAGGAAGGAAGGAAGATTCCCTAAGAGTAGCCATCTATACATCAAAGGGATGGCATCAGAGCAGCAGAAGGGAAGGATGATCAGGGTCCTGGCCTGCCTATCTCTCTGACTCTCTATAGTCCCCCTGGCATCAAGAATAGTAGCCTACTCAGGCTGGCCGAGGTTTTGCAGGGTCTCAGGCAGAAGTCTTTCATGTCACTCACTACCTGATTTCCTTAACTGGAAATGCTGGGGATTGAACCCGGGACCTTCTGCATACCAAGCCAATATTTTACCACTGAGCCACAGCCTTTCCCCGGTATGCTGAATAGTGAATACACACTGAAAAGGAATGTGTTTTTACTTACTTTTGGTCTTCTGGTTTTATTGCGGCAGTGCAGCACCAGAGGACTCAGTACCTGTCTCCTCACTGCTTTCCAGACCTCCTTTCACATCTAGATCAGCCCTGCTTCCTGAGGGTGCCAACAGATGACCCCATTTAAGGGCCATGGTTGAACCAGAAAGAGCTATTGGCCTGGAACAGTTATAGGTCAAGGATGTCATTTCCTGGGGGGGGGGGGGGAGGAAAATATGTAATGTATTGGAGAAGTATATTTGAATTTAAATAGATGAATGTATTTCAATATATTGCAAAATAAAAGTTTGGTTACATAAAAAGGATGTCATTTCCTTTTCTTAAATGTCCCTTTAAAGCCATTGATCCCTCTTATTTTCTGTTTTTTCTCTTTCAGCAGAAGAATTTATCTCGAATTTCTCTTTGTTGCTTTCTGTTACACCTTAATGCACCCCTTCATAACTTCAGCCCTTGCAGGTGGGGTTTGACCACAGGGGGGGTGCTCTAGGAGGAGGATAGGAAGATCTGGAAAAACTCTGCCTGCCTCTGAGAATCTGCAGTATTAAATTCTGAAAATTTGTAGAAACTCCCTTTCTCTCTTCCAATTTCTTTTTTTTTTTTATCAAAGTAGAATTGATTCTAAACAGACTCCAGATTCCTTAAAAGAGGAGGAAAACATATTGTTGGATTTAAGAGAGAAATTAAGTAAAGAGGAGTTAGGAGAATTCCTCCTAACAGGGCTGGCTTTCACCCAATGGATTCTTTCTAGGCTTGCCAATCTCCAGGAGGGACTTGGAGACCTCCCAGAATCGCAACTGTTCTCCAGATGGCAGAGCTCACTTTCGCCTAGAGAAAATGGCTGCTCTGGAGGGTCAACTCTAGGATTGCCAGGTCATCCCTGGCTGCTGGCAGGGGGACCTCCCTCACACGCTTTGAGCACATGGTGCGATTACGTCACGCCAGACACATCACGTGGGGATGTTCTAGTATTTTGGTTAAAAATTCTATGGCACCATAGAGTTAATTACTAAAATGGTAGAGCATCTCTGCACAATTATGTCACTTCCGGATGATGCATTCGTGCCAAGCACGTTGGGTGCTGATGGAGCTCTTCAGGGGTGGGGCTCCCCCCCGCCAGCCAATCTTGCGCTGGTGGGTTGAATAGGGGGAGCTCCACCCCCAGTGGGAGGCTGGGAACCCTGGTCGACTCTATGGTATTATACTCCACTAAGGTGCCTCCCTCCATAAATTCCACCCTCCCCCCAGACTCCACCCACCACTCAAATCTCCAAGAATATCCCAAGCCTGACTTGGCAACCCTAGTTCCTTCTGTTGCTGCTGCAGATACAGAAACATTTGTCCACACAGTAGTTTCTCACATACTTTCCTTGGTTAAAAAAAAGGTAAAGGTAGTCCCCTGTGCAAGCACCAATCTTTTCCAACTCTGGGGTAACGTCGCATCACGACGTTTTCACGGCAGACTTTTTACAGGGTGGTTTGCCATTGCCTTCCCCAGTCATCTACACTTTCCCCCCAGCAAGCTGGGTACTCATTTTAGCAACCTTGCACAGATGGAAGGCTGAGTCAACCTTGAGCCATCTACCTGAACCCAGCTTCTGTCAGGATCGAACTCAGGTCGTGAGCAGAGAGCTCAAACTGCAGTACTGCAGCTTTACCGCTCTTTGCCACAGGGTTACCCTTGCCAATATTCCCATATTAAAACTGGTAATTGACATATTTGCCATTTTTTTATTCCCCCAAACCCCTCTGGTGATATGGGGGAGGATTGGCAGCAAAAATGCTCACCTTCCCTCCCACACAGAACCAAAGGTGTTTTTGACTGCAATATTTTCCAAAAGACTGCAGTAAACCAAGTATGGAAAAGATCACAGCCAAGCCAGGGAAAACACAGAAGGAAGGCAGAAAGAGGACAACACACCATGAATGCTCCTGAAAACTGCTGTAGCAAGGATGCACAAAAAAAAAAAAAAATCCACAGGGAAGGCACACGGCTGACCCTTCTACCTAATGAAAAGAAAGAGACATCATTCTCCCAGTAGATTATAGTGTTTGGTCTAGACACCCTTCCGTTAAAGTGCCAACTGAATAGACTGTGAGATGCAAATTCAGCATTTCAAGGAATCAATTTTGCGGGCGGAGACCAAAGCTCTTTCTATGGTGAGTAAACTAAAGTAATAGATAACAACAATAAAATAAATGTGTGTCTCTGTGCTTTGGCTCCTGTTACTCTGGAAACTGGATAAAGTTGCCATCAGTGTGTGTTTGTTGCCATGGCTATTAATGCCTTGAAACAAAGCAAGGGAATACTACTTTACTTATTGCTACTATAGAAGGTAAGACTGGAAGCCTCTCCCAATGACAGTTCTCACAAGGGTTGTCAATGAGAAGAAATGCCTTCTTAATAGCTGGGTATCAATGAGATTTAGGCAAAAAAATGTACACAATGGAGTATTATGCACACAGAGTGAAGTCGACTCCTAAAAGGCTTGGATAAAAGTCAACATAAAAGTGTTCCCTAAAAAGAGAGAGAGAAAAAGCTATGAAAAAAATTGAAGCGACTCCCATACAGAGGAAAATGTGTGGAGAAAAGGGGGGCGGGGGTGGAGAGACAATGCAGTTGGGGAAAACCCACTGACAAAAATGGTAGTCCTTTACAGGCATTACATTTCTCGCACTCCTGTCTCATGTACAGAGAGAGGATGCTATGTGCACTCCTCATGGTACACATTATTGCCATGTTATGCAAAACAGGCAGCACACATATTTTCCAGCCATGACACCCAAAACTCATATTTTCCAAGAGTGCACGTTTGCTTGTACCAAAGCTACAAAATGGGTCTTTTCAACATAAATGACAATTGTGTTGGCTAAGAAAAAAGTGGATAGCACACTCCCCTGGCACATGAGACAGGAATGCCAGAAATATAATGTATGAAAAAAAGTTGTGATGGGCAGACTGGTCACAGAAGAGAGGTGTGGTTCTAGGTTTTGCTGAGGGGCAAGCAGAAAGTATTTCTTATAACAGGAAAGGGACCAACTGTTTAACCTGGTGTAGGTGGTAAAACACCAGCTTAACTACATTTGTTACATCGGGCTCCACTGATCTCTAGTGCAGTTTGAGGGGGTTGGCCAAAGGGGAGTCCTCTTTCCTTTTTCACCAACCATCAAACTCATGCATATGCAGCAGATTAAACCAAAAAAGATCTCAAAACAAAAGCTTGTGAACAAATTCATGAAGCATAAGCATGCACTGTTGTCTTACCTTCTGGCTCCAATGATCATTTAGAGTAAATACTTTGAATTAAAGAAACAGTTGTGTTCTCTTCTCTGACCCTACTCCTAGTCAGCGCTTTTTGCTTTTTAACCACAAGCAGCAATGCTATTTGGGGATATCAGGGAAGTTTCTTTTCCAAGTCTCCACACAGGAGCAGCTGGTTGACTGAAAAGATTGTTCACACCATGATTTATGGATGTTATCCCAATCAACCATCTGCCTATCAATCCATCTGCTGCCCTTCACCACATTTCTATCTGCCTTTCCTCCAATGATCTCCAGGTGACCATTTACCAGCTAGCCCAAGGTCACCCACAAATTTCATGGCAGAGCTTATCCTTCCCTAAGCAAACATCATGCATATAGCCAAAAGCATAGCCCAGCCTGGCCCAATCTTGTCAGAAGATGGAGCTAAGCAGAGTTGACCATGGACAGTACGGGGATGGGAGACCACCAAGGAAGATGGAGGTAGCAACACAGAGGAAGACCACAGCAAAACACCTCTGCTCGTCTTTTGCTTTGAAAGTTGGCTATCTGACAGCATGCTTTAAACTTTCACCTTATGTATACATGCAAATATGTTGCTTGATTTCTTTTTCCTTGATTACTGTACATTTTTGTTAGTGTCTCACCTTTGTATCAGATGTGCACTGTGTGTCCCCTGCTGGGAGGTCACTTCCCAGGCAAGCAGGGATTCAGACTGGGGAAATGGTGTGTGAGGAGAGATTTTACCTGAATACACAAGACTGCCTCATACTGAATCATACTCTTGGTCCATCAAAGTCAATATTTGTCTACTTCAGGGGTGGGGAACCTCCGTCCCGAGGGCCGTTTGCAGCCCTCGAGGTCACTTGGTGCGGCCCTCGGGTTTTGCTGGGCTGAACCGAGCCATGTGGCAGCCTCTCTGGAGCCTGGCTGGCCAGTGACAATCGTGGAGCCCAGCCACGCTGTGCAGCAGCCTCCCCAGGGCCAGGCAGGGATCACAGGGCCCAGATGTACTGTGCGGCAGCCTCCCTGGGGCCTGGCTGGCCGGCCAGAATTACTGCAGGGCCTTCAAAAGTTACTGTCACAATTCAGTTTGCACTTGATTTTCCCAGATGGTGTAGCCTAATATGCTAATGAGTGTATGACCTAATATGCTAATATTAGGGGATGTGGTCTAATATGCTACTGAGTTCCACCTGGGCTTTTCTACAAAAAAAGCCCTGGACATACGTATTTGCCTAGGGCAGCGGGCCGGGTGTGTGTGTGTGCATGCCAGATTAGGCTCTCCCCACATGACTTCAAATTGAAAAATAAATATCCATATGGCCCTTGGCGGAGAAAAGGTTCCCCACCACTGGTCTACAGCAGTTCTCCAGGGTCTCAGGCTGTCTTTCACATTGCCTGCTGCAAGAGTTTTACTGGAGATGCCAGGGATTGAACCTGGGACCTTCTGTATGTCAAGTACATATGGACATATGGACAAGTAGGTGCTCTCCCACTGAGCCTTGGCCCTTCCCTAATCTTCCCACTGTTTTTCTGACCTGAAATGGCCCCGGGGAGTGCTATTCACCCCATCAGGGAGCGCTATTCACCCAAATGCACACATTACCTTGTTATAAGGAAGGAAGAGAGAAAGTCTGTGATAGGGTACAAATACTGGCAAAGAATTTAATTTTGAGACGAGAGTGAAGGGACAGAATAGCCTAAAGAAAACAGAAAAGATGTTTTCTTCATCAAGAATTTTGAAATCAATGGAGCTGCATGTCTGTCCTGTCCTGTTCTCCCAGTTTCTGCAGCTTCCTTTCTTTGAGAGTCTAAGCTTGTCAGGGCAAGGCCGATGTTTATCTGCTTATCTTTTATGTCTGGAAAATACCTTCCTGGCTGACAAGATTATTAGATTCCAAGAATAATATTAATACATAGACTAAAGATCCCATCCAGGGTTTCACTCAATGTTTGCATAGCTTGTATGAAGCAGAAACATTGGACTTAAATCACATGGTTCTTTCTACATAGGTGGGGGCAGACAACTTGAGAGAGGTGGCTCTTTTCAAACACCTTAGGTGACAGTGCCCAAGTGTTTTTTCTCCTTCATGAGAGAGAAGCCCCTTCCAGTTTGGGAATGTATACTGAGGTAGTAGCAGCTGTTCTGTGGTGGTGCCCACTCAGTGTTCTCCAAATTCCCAAAGTGTCCACAAGTTCACTAAGATTGGGTAGACCTGATCTACAACAATAATTCAAATCCGGCTTCTGGAAGAAAGGGTAAAACAAGTAGAAAGACAGGATGGAAGGATATCCACAGCCAGACCTGTATTGGCTACTGGAATAGTCTTTTGACCCTTTCTAAGACACCTTTCCCTTTATATCTCTACAATAAAAAGGGCTAGAGACACATTTTAGTGAAAGCTGGGCAATCAGAGGAACTAATCAATCATGGCATTAGATTGTTATAACAGTATAACACTATTGCTTAATAGCAATTACTGGTTTTTTAAAGCACAAAAAAATGATGGAGGGGGAATGCACAGGAAATGGCACATGACTGTGCTACATGTGCACAAAATTCCCATATGGATGCTCCATTGCCAGTGTACAATGCCTCTGCATCTGCAGCAATGATGACACAGAATATGTGGATGCTCCCCTGGTGACTTCAGATTCAATCCAGTGTATTGGGGTGGACTTACCCATGACTCTACACAATGCCCCAGCTGATATATAATTATGTATGGACTATACTGTACTGGCTTAGTCATCAAAGGCCTCAGCTATGGAACAAAATGACAGAATCACCCCTCCCAAAGAAACGTTATCAGCTGGCCCTGCACTAGACCAAGCCACTACCTTGTCCTCGAGCTGAGACGCAGCTGGTGAGCATAGCTTTCTAGGCTCATGGTGTGGTGGAACCTATAGATAGTGGCTGCTCCCCACTCCAGAGAGTTTGTTTTAGTCTAGGCACAAGAACATGTGCATGTGTGTGCAAAGATCTTAAAGCACGATGACCTTTTTGAGTCAAGCGAGCCAGCATGTCAATAGCCCCACTGGCGTGGGTGTCAGAAGATGTGGTTGGAGATACTTTGGTGCAGGAGGAAATTAATGAGACTGTGCTGTTTCCTTGCCCATCAAAAGGAAAGCCTCATAGTGCTCGGTTTTCTTGAGCAATGATCCCCTTAACGGGTTGTGCGGAGAAGCTGCTGCTTAAAGGGACCAGTTACACAAAAACACACAACTGGCTGCTTGTTTTGAGTATAAGCAAGGATGGTGCCAGGTCTGGATTGGCTGTGGGAAACCCAGGTTCACATTTGAGCTACGAAGCTTTGAGCAAAATCCTTTCTTGCCCCTGATTCTCTCATCCCTTCCTGCATTTGGTCATTTCCCCCACCTGTTTCCTTTGTCTGGGTCAGGCAATATACTACATTAGAATCAGGCACTGGTAGCCCCTGAGCCAAACCCAGCCCTCTATGCAATAGGGTTGCCAGTCTCCAGGTAGTAGCTTAATTGCATGTAACTTAAGCTATATGAAAATTACCTGTTTTCTCCACAGGAACTGAACTCTGTAACCTGGAGACCAGTTGTAACCCCAAAACAGAGAGGTGTCTGTTATCAGTTTAGCTCAGTGTAATGGTCAGCTTATTAGACTGGTAGCCAGGCACTGAGGCTCTCAACATCTAAATTAACTCTTTTCTGGTATTTTCATTCATTTGTAATAAATGAGAAAAAGTGTCCTAGAAACCATAACCAGCCGGCATGAAACCAGCCTGTGCTCTAAGGTGGGCACCTGTTGTGCCGGGTGGAAGACTTAGCAAAAGTCTTGCACCAAGACATGGGAGAACACTAAAATCTGCCTTCATTCCTGAGGACTGGAAGGTAGTTAACGTAGCCCCCATCTTTTAAAAAGTTCCAGAGGAGGTCTGGAAAATTACAAACAAGTCAGTCTAACATCAGTACCAGGTAAGTCGGTGGAATTCAACTTTCTAAAGATAGCATTAGTAGATGCATTGATGAACAAAAGCTATTGAGGAAGAACCAGCATGGATTCTGTAAGGGAAGATCTTGCCTTGCTAACCTTTCAGAGTTCTTTGAGGGGTTGAACAAAACATGTGGACAGGGTGACCCTGTAGATGTTTACCTAGACTTCCAGAAAGCTTTTGAAAAAGATCCTCATCAAAGACTCCTAAGTAAACTCCGCAATCATGGGATAAGAGGACATGTCCTCTTCTGGATTCAAAACTGGTTAATTAACAGGAAACAGACAGTGAGTATAAACAGGCAGTTTGCACATTGGAAGGTGGTAAGCAGTGGGGTACCACAGGACTCAGTACTAGGTCCAGTGCTTTTTAGCTTGATCATTAATGATTTAGAATTGGGAGTAAGCAGTAAAGTGGCTAAACTTGCGGACGACACTAAGCTGTTATGGGTGATGAGAACCTGGGAAGACTGTGAGGTGCTCCAGAGGGATCTGTTGAGGCTGAGCAAGTGGGTATCAGTGTGGCAAATGAGGTTCAACATGGGCAAATGCAAAGTAATGCACATCAGGGCAAAAAAAATTCCCAACTATAAATATATGTTGATGGGGTCGAAACTGGAAGTAACTGACCAGAAGAGAAATCTTGGGGTCATGATAGATAACTTACTTTACAGAATTGGAAGGGTTCTGGAGTTCAGGCCACACTGGTAGACCTCCTAATGGCACTTGGGTTTTGACCACTGAGTGACAGAGTGTTGGACTGACTGGGTCACTGCCCTGATCCAATATGGCTTCTCTTATGTCCTTATTGCTCCAGAGGTAATATCACAGAAGTCTTTGGGGAAATTTCCTGTTTCTTAATCAGAGGAGACTGGAGGGAACAGACCTGCAACACTCTGGTTCCCTTTAGCTATGCTTCTGAAATTACAGGTGGATAAGAAGAAGAAGATATTGGATTTATATCCTGCCCTCCACTCCAAAGAGTCTCAGAGCGGCTCACAATCTCCTTTACCTTCCTCCCCCACAACAGACACCCTGTGAGTTGGGTGGGGCTGAGAGGGCTCTCACAGCAGCTGCCCTTTCAAGGACAACCTCTGCCAGAGCTATGGCTGAGCCAAGGCCATTCCAGCAGGTGCAAGTGGAGGAGTGGGGAATCAAACCCGGTTCTCCCAGATAAGAGTCCGCACACTTAACCACTACACCAAACTGGGTAAGAAGTGCATATGCATGAGTGCCTGGGAGGGGGAGTTGAGGGAGCTGACTCATGATAGTCCACAGTGGGGGGAGCACTGAAGGGCATTTTGCCTTGCCCCCCCCCCCCAAAAAAAACCCTTGGAGCTAGCTTCGCATGTATTACCACCAAGTTGTAGCAATTCCCCTTCCAAGAACATATGACGGTACATATAGCAACAAAACACAGCTTCTTGGCAACACACCTTTTTTCTTCCCAAGCTATTTCCACATAGAAGGATGTTTTTAAAACATCTGCACAGTGATGTCCTCCACTTTCTGTCAAAGATGGCCGTCAAAACATATTTGCAAGCTGGGTGGACAGGAAGGTGTGCTTCTTTTTTTCAGGTCCTGTCCAAATCAGCACCATTTCCCTCGCCCCGTCCCCCAAAGCTACTATTGCCCCCCCCATTCCACTCCACCAGGGTGGATTTTAGGGGCATTTTAGAATAATTGGTAATTGACACATCACTATAGCATTAAACCACCATGATCTGTGAATTACTGAGGTTATGTAGATATGTCAGTTACTGAATGCTTAAAACTGATAAGACAGATCACCTCCATATAATTCTATAGGGATATGTGAATTGTGTGTGTTATATGCCATCAAGACACTTCTTATTTAAGAAGATCCAATGAATTAATGACCTCCAAAATGCCCTATCATTTACAGTCTTGCTCAGGTCTTGCTAACTGAAGGCCATGACTTCCTTTATTGAGTGAATCCATCTCATGTAAGGTCTTCTTTCCAACTGCCTTCAGAACTTTTTCTAGCACTACTATATGTCCATTACTGATTTTTTTTTTACAGTTCCCAAAGGCCCTACTGCCCTGCCCTGGATAGCCTGGTCTCATCGGATCTCAGAACCTAAGCAGGGTCAGCTCCAGCTAGCATTTGGATGGGAGACCTCCAAGGAATATCAGGGTCAGAGGCAGGCAATGGCAAACCACCTCTGAAAGTCTCCTGTCTTGAAATCCACATGGAGTTGCCATAAATCAGCTGTGACTTGAAGTGGGGGGGGGGGTCCTCCTGTAGCAGGGTGACAAAAAATGGTGTCTGAAGAGCTGGGGTGCAAAAAGCATGGGGGAAACTACCACACAGATCCTCCACTGCTGCTGCAAATGCTTGAGCATTCGCAGTGGCGATGGAAGGAACGCAGAAAATCATTACACATTTAACCTGGCAGATATCAGTTTATGCATGCCAGATATAAACATGGAAATTGGGCTAGCCTTGTACTTTAGCTATCTGGCTGTCTCAGCTGCACAAGATCAGCAGAAAGATTCTTGTAACAAGCCAAAACATGAGCTAAACAACAGCAAAAAGGCCTGTGACTCCACAATATGTGTGAACTGTGTGGGCGAGCGGTTCTTATTCTCTTCCTCCAGATTCTGGATGGAGACTTCACCACCCAGAGGGCAACAGGGAAGAGGAATAGCCCAGAGGAGATAAAGGGGCCAGAGTACAAAGGAACCGGGTTTTGTTATTGTAAACAGGATGAGGTTAGCTTTTGCCCTGATGGCCACAAGCTGGAACTTCTCAACTTGCTTACAAGTTTCATTTTGCCTTTGTGGGGGGCGAGGGGTGAAATATTCTTCTGAAGATATATATATATATATATATATATATATATATATATATATATATATATATATATATATATATATATATATATATATATATATATATATATATATATATATATATATATATATATATATATTCTTGTTGTGCAGTTTTTGCTTCTGGTTTGGCTTCTCCTGTTTCGGTCGAAAATGCAAGCATATATGCAACAGATGGCAATCTCTACCTCCACCCCCATTTCCACTCTCTGTGATCCATCAATGAAGGCAAGAGTCTGGGCTCTTATCTGATGAAGGGAGTTAGCTTTGACTCAAAAGTCTGTACCCTGGAAAATCTTGTCAGTTGATAAGGTGCTACTGATCTCAGATCTTGGGCTTTTACTAGTTGACTACAAGGAGATCCAGCCAGCCACATGGCCTTCCAGCACCGCTGCATAGCATCTTGGCCATGGAGTAAAGGCAGGAAATGCGAGGCACACGCAGGGCCATGGACAAAGATGAAAGTCAAGGAAATGCTGACTCAGGACAATGGGACCGTTGGGGACAGTTTCAGAAGTGGAATTATTTGCAACTCTGAGAATTCGACACCATTGCCTGCATGTGGCCTTCCAAGTTTGACACTTCCTTCACTGCACCAGTGCTTTTGCACTGTAGTCTGCAGAACCAGGGCTTCCTTAAAGCAATGACACACGCTTCTCTGAAAGAGGACAGCTTGACCTGGATCTCCCAGAAAGTGCAATCACGGGAGAGTTCTGGAACATGTTCAAGGCTTGTCAGATCCAGCGGGACAGCAGCAAAGGCCCATCTGTTTCACATTTATTGAGGGTGTGGCCTAAAGCAGGAGAGCAGACGGTGGACCATTGCTGTGTCACGGTTACAGTTTTAGACCAGGATCTGGGAGACTCACCTTCGGATTCCCACCCTGCCATGAAAGCTTGTGGGTGACCTTGAGCCAGTCATACACACACACTTTGCCTAACCTGCCTCAGAGGGTTGTTGTGAGAATAAAACAGAGGAGAGGGGAACAATGCAAGCCACTTTAAAGTCCTCCCTGCGGAGAAGGGTAAGGATACAAATGAAGTGAATAAGACAAAGGAAAATACTAGACCACTGGCCAATTTGTGTGGGGGGGGAATCATCTGGTGCCTGAGGGATCTTCCTGGTCTACACTTCTGATGGGAAAAGATGGTGCAATGCAGTGGGCAGCGGGATGTGCTGTGATCTAGGAAGTCCTTGGTTCAAATCTCACCTCTGACATGAAATCACCAAACTGCTCTCCATATGGACAAACTCACAGGCTCTCCTGTGAGACAGACTCAATGGTGCTCTCCTGGGACTGTTTCAGTATGGGAAAATATGTGCAGAGGCCCTTAACATGACTCCTGTAAGGACTGCCAGACAATAATGTGCATAAGGTACTGTGAAGGTGGCTAGTGTCATATAAAGGCAAAGGATTATGACGTTCTTGAACAAGAGTGCAACTCAGCACCAGAACACCAATTGTTGCACTATAGCAACTATCTCAAGCATATAGACTTTTGTTGTACACTTTAGGCACTTTGGTGAGCTGTGAGGACTCTAGCACAAAAAAGAGGTAGGGGGATTCTAATACAGAAAAGAAGTAAAACACCCAAGAGACAAGTCAAGCCACACCTGCCCTACACCATAGATACATCTCCAGGCATAGTGGCTGGCTAGAGCAAAGGTGTCAAACTCATGTGTTATGAGGGCCAGATCTGACATAATTGAGACTTTGTTGGGTCGGGCCATGTTGGGCCCGGCCATATGTGTACCTATTTAAAATTAGGTAGCAGAGATATAAACTTTATAAAGGACACAAACAAAGATTTTTTTAAAAAAAAAACTTAAAACATTAGCACTTGTTGGTCTTAAAGGTGCTTTTTTTGTATTTCTCCCATGGGATCCAGGGGAAGTTCTGGGTCTTTTTTTCCTTCCCCAGGGGACCAGGAAGGGGAGGAGCCTCAGCCAATAGAAGGAAAAGAGGCTTGGCACAGTAGCTCTGCTGTGCAATTTAGAAAGCCTGGCAAAGCAAGCTCTGCCTCCACCACTTCCTCCCCAAGGGAGGAGCCACAGCCAATGGAGAAAACAAAGGTTTTGCTCTATAACTCCTATGTGATTGAGCAAGCCTTGCAAAGCAAGCTGTTACACAGAAGGAAGCAAAAGAGAGGGAAGCAGATGGTAGCCAGTTGCTCAGGGGCCTGATTCAGCCCCCAGGCCGCATGTTTGACACCCCTAGGCTAGAGGGTCAGGCTAGGGTTTGGCAGACCCCCGTTTGAATCCCCACTCAGCAATGGAACTTCGCTGGGTGAACCTTGGGCCGCAGTCACGTTCTCTTAGCCTAACAAAACTAAAAGAATTGTTGTTGAGATAGAAAGGAGGAGAGGAGAACGATGTTGTAAGCCACCCTGGGGTAGAAAAGCAGGGTATAATTATTTAAAATGGCTTCTTAAAAATTAAATCAGTTAAATGTGCTGATATGCAGGTTTGGCAGATGGCTCCTTGTGAGAGGTGCTTCCAGAAGGTGGAAGGTTTGGAAATGACTTCAGTATACAAAACAGCCCTCCTCCCAGTAATTCCAGCCCCACCCACCTTCAACTCCCTTTTTGGGGTATTTTTTTTTTGTTTCAAGTGTGTGTGTGTGCATGCGCACACGTATGCTTGTACCAGGGCTGGGACACAGAGGCAGGCAACAGAAGCCATATATAGATCACACTGATCACCAAAAACCATATATAGATCCCTGTATAGATCACATTGAACTCATGCATATCTGATCATGGGTGATGTCCTCTCTTGTTACAGGAAGTTGGAGTGTCAACATTATAATGACTAAACAGGGCAGGACATATCTCAGCAGCTGGAAGTGCCACTTATAGAATACATTGCTACTTCTGGGTTTTGTTTCTTATGCTCCTGGCACTACAATTTGGGCTTGAGGTTGTAAAAATGCTGGTACTATATATTTTGGGAGAGGGAGCATCTTTATTAGACAATCAAATCCTGTTCTCATTTCTCCAGGCCTCTGACAACTAAATCTTTCCAGAAGTTGGAAAGTACATATCAGGGAGTTGCCATGATCCCTTTCATGCCCTGAGCTGGGGAGATTCCACACTGCCCATTTCTGCCCCGGGCTTCAACAGCATCTATGGGCCATGCTAGATAACAGACATATTTGATTTGATACACCAGAGGAAACATGACAAGTTTCCTCTTCTTTTTGTTAGCAGCTGATCACTCTTTTAACTGCCTTCTCATCAGTTTCCTGAAACCAACCGTCTTTCAGGATGAGGCTGGAGGGATTTTCCAGACAAGAGAGCTTGACTGTCTATCGCCCCAAAACTAGGTGCAGAAAGCAAGCAGTGCCCAATTCTGGAGGCCCTTGGGCAACATGCCATCCAATGGGGTCCCCAAGAGCTCTCTTCTTCTGTCACCCTGCCCCACATGTGAGAGCTGCCTTGAAGGGCATCCATGCCACTGGCTCATTGGTCCCTCTCCCTCTGGGCAGCCATGGCAAGGCAGGGATGGGCTTCACTAAAAGGAGAGGCAGCTGATGTGACAGCCTCCAGGGAGGTGCTCTCTTGCACCCTCCAGCCACAACAGCTGTTAGCCATAGCTGTGGATCACTTTGTCGCCCACCAGCTCACCTCCATAAGGATGGTGGAGGCTGCAAATCCTTTAAGGGGCCTTGCTAGTACCAGAACTGCTGCCTGGAGGGAGATGGTTACAAGTAGCAGAAGGGGCCCTTTGGGCACTGTCTGCCAAGGGTCATCCAAAATCTGGAACTGTCACTGGCAGGAAAGAAGCTGCACATGCACACCAATGTAACGGGAAGGAGAAATCAGTACTTTTTTGGATCCCCAATTCAACTGCTGCTTCCACTACCTCAAAAGAGAAGGCAAGTGCTGTTTGATACATAGTGATGGGTCAGAGCCTTCATGGGGTCCTGGCAACTGCTTGATGTTGCTGACCCTGAATAGCAGTGCAGTGCCAGAAAGTGCCTCTTTGCTATGAAATCTGACAAGCAGCAGTTGTTGTTGGTCCATGCAACAAAAACAGCTGACTTGGATTAGGCAGTTTTTGACCAATGAGCTCGTTTTTGTGGTTCTAGTTAATAGGAAATGCCTCTGAGAAATCTGACAAGACCTTTTTCTGACATTACGGTGCAGGCCAGAAGGAAAGACTTTTTTCTGCCTTGATGCCAGGTGTGGCCAATCCAAAGACCAGTTGTGTGCATGTTCTCATCAGATCTTGGAAGCTAAACAGGGCCGACCTTGGTAAGCACTTGGATTGGGAGACCTCCAAGGAATACCAGGGCTGGGTTACAGAGGCAGGCAACAGAAACCGCCTCTCTGACCCCAAGAGGGGTCACCAGAATGCTTTCCAGGCACACACGTACACTCATGCAAAAAAAGAAAGAAAAGAAAATTAAACAAAGAAAACCTTACGGGTTCACCATAAATTGGCTGTGACTTGACAGCGCTTTACAAGCACACAACCGGTACCCTTGCAGTGCTTAAAATGGGGGGAAAAAACCAGTGTTCTCACTGCAACATCAAGGAAGCCTTGGCTGAAAAGAGTTAACCAAAGGCACTTGCAGGTGGAGCCAATGGATTAAAGTAATCCAAGCTAGAGTTGGATTAAGTGCAGCAGATCAGACTGTCAGATCATGTTGAACACACACACACCCCTTCCCCACTTACTCTGCACAGCCCTTGGGACTCTCTCTCTCAGCACTCGGAGGCATCAGCAAACCAACCATTTCTGAACCCTGCCTCATCTCCCAGGGATGCCCAGAAATCCCAGCCGGCAGGGCTCAGACTGTTTGTGTAATTCATTATCAGCAAATAAACAGATGAGCACTGAGGTGAAGTGTGCCTTTAACTCTTTAAGTCATCCACTGGCTATTGTAAAGCGCCAAACTGGATGGACAGAAAAAGACTCATTTAGGAATCCAAGGGTTTGGTTTCCATCTACGATTTCCACAGATGGACAGTCCTCTGTTGCAGTCTGAAATGTCCTCAAAATGCCACTCTTGTGGGCTAGGGGACCCTCCAGGAATAGCTTTAGGGGGAATCAGAGGTCTGCCACAGGAGGGAGGAATTGGCAAAAAAAAAAACCCTCTCAGAAATTTTTAGGCAAGGTCCAACCGCAGATTTCTGCCAAATACCTGAAACATCTTTCCACACACCTTTCCATATGTGCACAGGCTCAGTTTGAATCATAACACAGCTGACAGGGAGACTGTGCTCTAAGCCTTCCCTCCTGCATTGTTTTCTAGACCCAAAACAGCTTTGGGGAGCTTTAATTTACCCCTCTGGTGAAACTGACATGTCTTGATGAATACATGTAAGTCTGCCCAGGGGGACAAATAGTAGCCTGGGGTTTTGGAGAGCCATGGCAGCAGTACACACACGAGTACACACACCCTCAGGAGAATTTAGCCCCTGGGTCTTGGCATCATGGGGGATTCAATTTCAGCGTGTTTTGTTATTGTCTGACAACCTGGGTGCCATGTCAGCTTTCAAACCTTTATTCTCTAAATCATACAGGTAAGAAGAAAGTGAGTTCACAGTAAATTCAGACAATTACCTTCATTGGTGGTAGAAAGTGCCACTGCTGACACCTGAATCTTTCGCTAGTTCTATAGCCTTCTAGTTCAGTACGGCCAGAATCACCCCCTTTTGGTGGTGAAAAGTGCAGTCAAGTAATAGTGGACTTATGGTAACCCCTGTAGGGTTTCAAGGTAAGAGACATTCAGAAGTGGTTTGCCATTGTCTGCCTGTGTGTAGCTACTGTGAACTTCCATGGTGGTCTCCCACCCAAGTACTAATCAGGGCCAATGCTACTAAGCTTATGAAATCTGATGAGATTTGGCTAGCAGGTCCTGATCTAGATAGCCCAGGCAAGGCTGGTCGCATCAGATCTCAGAAGCTAAGCAGGGTTGACTCTGGTTAGTTCTTGGATGGGAGACCTCCTTGAAATACCAAGTTGAGAGGACAAGGGCAGGCTTCATTCAACCACTTCCCTAAATATCTTCCAGGCCCCCAGTATGGATCAGTCACCAGAGGTTGACATGACTTCCAGGTGTGCATGTACACACGTACATTCCCCCCCCCCATATGTATAATAACACACAAAATAAAGAGAGATTGGGCTAGCAGAATAATGTGGAATTTTAATAGCCATTAAGGTTATGTGCAGACATTCAGCAAGAGGCTCTGGACTTAGAATCAAGCAGGGGTCATTTTGTAGAAAAAGAGGTGCTAGAGCTCATTAGCATAACTCATTTGCATATGCCACACACTCTTGATATCACTGGAAGGTGTACTAAATTATATCAGGTCAGCATCTACCTTCAAATGCTTCTTGAATTATATATGTCATAAAGAACCTTACTCCTATCATACTTTTAAAATTACTTTCTCCTATGTGGCCACAGTGTCACGATGAAGATTTCCATCTGTCTACTTTATATGTTTTGGTTATTTTCTCATTTTGTGTGTGTGTGTGGGGGGGAATATTAGAAGTTTGTCAAATCTTAGAGTTCAGCAAAATTCTCACAGTGGAGCCCAAAATGAAGCAGCTGCCCAAAATGAGGCCTGGAATCAAGTGTCCAAAACAAGCATGGGGGAAAGTGGCAGATCAGATGGGAAAAATCTTACAGTCACCAGTTCACACATTATAGACTACACAGGTTGAGTCTAGGCTAAATTCCCCACCCTGTGTCGGATGTTTCAGTCAGAGGTCAGTTGCAAGTTCTTCTCAATTCCTGCATTTGCGGTGCTCAATTCAGATCAACACTGTGGCTTTACCTCTCTTACCCCAGGTGCCATTTTGCCAACATGAAATAGTCCTATTTGACCCACGTATAGTCCTATTTGACCCAGCTGTCCCTTTGGTGTAAAGTAAATAATCTTATTTTTAATATAAATAAGACGAAGGAAATTATAGTGGATTACAGGAAGAGTAGTTTGGACATCCAGCCGTTGTTTATTGATGGTGTTATGGTAGAACAGGTGACAGAATGGAAGTTTCTGGGAATTACCATGAAACAAGATCTAACATGGGGGCAAATACTTTAGCTCTAGAGAAAAAGGCCCAGCAACGACTATACTACTTAAGACTCTTAAGATCACTACAACTGTCAGGGAGTCTGCTGGTTGCCTTTTATCGTAGTTCCATTGAGAGCATTTTATCTTATTGCCTCTGCGCGTGGTTTGGGAGCTGCACGGAAGCAGAGAGAAGGGTGCTCCAAAGAGTGACGAGAAGAGCACAAAAGATTTGCAGATGTTCTCTCCCCTCATTGGTGGATCTGTATAATATGAGATGTAAAAGGAAGATACAAATGATCCTAAGGGACCCTTCACATCTGGGCCATTTGCTATTTGAGATCTTACCGTCAGGTAGACGATATAGAGTGTTGAAGGCTAGGACAAACAGATTTAAGGACAGTTTCTATCCAAGTGCTGTGGTTAGGTTAAATGCAGGGTTATGAAGGATTATCTGTTTTAGATGTATTTAAATGGTTTTAATGGTTTTATGAATGTTTATCTGTTTTAGATGTATTTAAATGGTTTAAATGGTTTTAATGGTTTAAATGGTTTTAGATGTATTTAAATGATATGAATATGTGTGTTTGATGTGTTGGTATGTTTGTGGAAGAGCACCTCATTTCGTTGCTCTCTTTTTGTGGAGAACAATGACAATAAATTTATCTATCTATCTATCTATCTATCTATCTATCTATCTATCTATCTATCTATCTATCTATCATCTATAAGAAAGACTCCATCTTTCTTACACAGGATCAGGTCAGAAAGATTAAAATATGGTTGGGCAACACCTTTAATGATCATCTGGAGAAACTCTGCCTTTTTTCTGTATAGAAACAGTGTCCTAGAAATTCAGATTTTGCACTGGAAAGTCATGTACGTGCAGCCCTGCTGCGGGGATTTGAGATCAAACATTCACCAAAGTTTTGAGACCAGTATATATCCAAAACTTGCTTTTCATTTTCCCACCCAGCAGCTTCTGAGGATTGACCCTGGACGACAGAAGTGGAAAAACAAATCCTACCAGCAAAACAGGCCACAGAATCTCTCGCACTATAGATCTTTTTGTGAAATGCCAGATTCTAGCAGCAGATGTCTCCAAGGGAAGCAAGAGAGCAAGGAAAATATACCTGGTAATTGATCAAATAGATATTAACCATGTCATGCAAGCCCTGATAGGGTTGCCACATCTGGCTCAGGAAATATCTGGGGACTTTGGGGGTGGAGCCAGAAGAAGGTTATGACAAGCACAACTGAACTCCAACAGGAGTTCTGGCCATCACATTTAAATACCTTCCCTTCATTGGAAATAATGGAGGATGGGGGTACCTTCTTTGGTGCTCATGGAATTGGACCCCCTGGTCCGATCTTTTTGAAACGTGGAGGGGCTGTGTTGTTGGTTTTTTTGAAAGGCACCAGATGCTATGCTGAAAATTTGGTGCCTCTGCTCAAATAGCAACCCCCCAGAAACCCACTGATTCATTCTCCATTATACCCTATGGCAGGGGTGGCCAACGGTAGTTCTCCAGATGTTTTTGCCTACAACTCCCATCAGCCCCAGCCATCGGCCATGCTTGCTGGGGCTGATGGGAGTTGTAGGCAAAAAAAATCTGGAGAGCTACCGTTGGTCACCCCTGCCCTATGGGAACTAGTCTCCATGGGGTATAATGGAATGCCCAGAGGACATTCCCTCCCCCCTCCACTTTCTGCTAACCCTGAAGTTAGACATGAAGCATGAATCGCTTTGTCATAAGGACTAGCTTCCTGTCCTCCTCTCCATTACCTCTTGTTCAGGAAGCATGAATGTAACCCTCTGGTGCTAGCCCCACAGTAGTCACCAGCTCATTTTTGGCCAGGATGTCTTCTCCGTGTCCCAGTTCTTATACCCCCCTCACCCTCTCCCTGAACACCTGCTTTCCTGCAACAACTGAGTTGTCGCAACTGAAGTGGTGACAAAAAGCTTTTATGAATGAGGACTCTTTTTACAAGTCAGCACCTGTTTTCACCCCCAAGGATTTTTTTAAAAAAAGCAACCACCAAAGCATTTTTGAAGTCTGAATGTGAGAGCAGCTGAGCTGCCATGCGTTGGCCTCCTTGTCAACGGCCTAAAAATGCATTGCCAGGGAATGCGGGTGTTTTGCTGTGTCTGTGCCCAGCGAAGTTCAGCCCTAATTCCAGAGCAGGGCTTGGCCTGAAGCCTGGGACATTCCAAAAAAGCATTCCGGCAACATCTCCTCAAAGCAAGGGAGTCCCCTGACCCCAACACAGGATTATCAAAGGCCAAAGATCCTATCAGTTATCACTTCAGATGTACATTGTGAATGAACAGAGGTAGGAGGGAATTAGATGTTTGCATCTCTTTCATAGGGATCTTCTACTATATACCCACATAGAAAGTCTAAACCTTTCTCCCCTTTATTTACCCATTTAAGTTTAAAGCTAGTTTCAGAGAGTAGTCATGTTGGCCTGCAGAACAGCTAGATTCAATTCCAGGTGTACCTTAGAGACCAACAAGATTTTGGGCAGTATAAGCTTTCCAGAGTTAAAGTTCTCTGTTATCTGACAAAGGGAGGTTTGACTCTTGAAAGCTTATATTCCCCCCACCACAAAAAAATCTTGTTGATCATAAGGTTTTTAGTGTGTCCCTTCTAAAAGGCTCAGAACATGTTTTTATTTAGATCTTTGTACTCTAATATTTCTCCCCAATGGGAATCCAGTGGCTTATTCGGCATCATTCACCCCTCCGCTATTTTATTCTCACAACCACTGTGTGGGATAGGGTAGGCTAAGAAGGACTGACAAGCCCAAGGTCACTCAACAAGCTTCCATGGCAGAGTGGGGATCTCCTGGTCTGATACTCTGCCCCAAGATGGCTCTCACCTATACTCATAATCTCAAATAGATTAGATTTCCCTGCCTTTGAGACTAAAACAGAAGTCTTTCAGCACTTCTAGAAAGGGCTCAGGTTTGGACTTTGGAAAGGCTACAGAGAAAGGGAATTCTATAATATGTATGCATGTGAAGGAGATTATTAGGAACATCTTTATTTGGACGCTTGGGGAGTTAATCAGACAGGAGGTGGCATCATTAAGGCATCACTAAGACACTGCTGGACTGTCTTTTCCACAGAGGAAATCCTTCTGAGAATGATCACTGTAGCACAGTATCCAGCAATGTGCCAGATACTAAGGGTGTCCTCAGCACAGATCAGAATGGAACACACAAAGGAATGAAAATAAAAGTCAGAAAGCAAATCCACATTCTATGCCAAGAACATCTGAGGAGGAGGAGGAGGAAGATGATGATGACAATATTGGATTTATATCCCACCCTATATTCTGAAGAAGAAGAAGAAGATGAGGAGGAGGAGGAGGAGGAGGAGGAGGAGGAGGAGGAGGAGGAGGACGACGACAATACTGGATTTATATCTCACCCTATACTCTGAATCTCCGAGTCTCAGAGTGGCTTACAATCTCCTTTACCTTCCCTCCTCCCCCACAACAGACACCCTGTGAGGTATATGGGGCTCAGAGAGATCTCCTAGAAGCTGCCCTTTCAATGACAGCTTTATGATAGCTATGGCTGACCCAAGGCCATTCCAGCAGCTGCAAGTGGAGGAGTGGGGAATCAAACCTGGTTCTCCCAGATAATAGTCCGCGTACTTAACCACTACACCAAACTGGCTCTCACTCTTACTTAGTAACTTGAAGCCTAATACTAAAATCAAATCAAAGAGCACCCAAACTATGGACCCCATTTTCATTTTTAAATCTGAGCAGGATCACTGGTGTTTTTCCAGTGCTGTGTTGTTTTGGTTGCAAGTGGGGGTAGAACAGCATGATAGCCACAGAAAGTGACTTTTGTGTTCCTAGATCATTGAGTGGTCCTAGCGCATAGCCAGCATCATGAGCACAAACAACCCAAGTTTGGCTCCATACTGCCATCTGGTGTATGCAAGGCACACAACAGTAGATATAGCACCTCTATACAGTTACAGGTTCATAGGAATTGTGCTGTCATATCACAACTGACTCATGGCAACCTCCTGAAGTTCCACCTCATGGGGTTTTCAAGGAAAGAGTTGACCTGAGGTGGTTTCCCATTGCCTTAATCTGCGTAGCAACCCATTTTCCTGGGTGGTCGCCAACCCGAGTACATTGCAGACTCTGCTTAGCTTCTATCCCTGCTATACAGGCAGCTACATTTGTAGGAAGCCACCCTCATTCTGGGTACATATGAGGTGCACACTTCCTACCCCACATGACAAATTATCTAACTCTGAACTATCTGCATCGTTCAGCCTTGTGAGAACCTTCCTCATTAGCTTAAAGAGCAGTATAAATGTTATTGGATCTGAGAGAAGAATTGGTTTTTATACCCTGCTTTTCTCTACCCTAGAGTCCCATGGTGCAGAGTGGTAAAGCTGCAGTACTGCAGTCTGAACTCTCTGCTCTGAGTTCGATCCCAGTGGAAGCTGGTTTCAGGTAGCCGGCTCAGGTTGACTCAGCCTTCCATTCTTCTGAAGTCGGTAAAATGAGTACCCAGTTTGCTGGGAAGAAAGTGTAGATGACTGGGGAAGGCAATGGCAAACCACCCCGTAAAAAAGTCTGCCGTGAAAATGCTGTGAAAGCAACGTCACCCCAGAGTCGGAAATGACTGGTGCTCGCACAGGGGACTACCTTTACCTTTTTCTCTACCCTAGGGAATCTCACAGTGGTTTGCAATCACCTTCCCTTCGTCTCTCCACCACAGGCACCTTGTGAGGTAGGTGGGGTGAGAGAGTTCAGGGAACTGCAACTGGCCCAAGGTCACCCAGATGGCTTTTTGTGGAGGAGGAGTGGGGAATCAAACCCTGTTCTCCAGATTAGAGTCCACTGCTGTTAATCACTATGTTGTGCAATCACAATGAAACACGGGGTCTGGGCATCTGATTGCTTTATCTAGCAGAACCAGCAGAGAAATTATTCAAGTTAATGATTTTATTTAAAACAAGACATGCCTCTTTTTTATTAGGAAAGAACTTGAGATAATGGAGAGCTATTTTGGTGTACTGGTTAAGTGTGTGGACTCTTAGCTGGGAAAACTGGGTTTGCTTCCCCACTCCTCCGCTTACAGCTGCTGGAATGGCCTTGGGTTAGCCATAGCTATCGCAGGAATTGTCCTTGAAAGGGCAGCTTCTGTGAGATCCCTCTCAGCCCCACCCACCTCACAGGGTGTCTGTTGTGCGGGGAGAAGTTATAAGAGATTGTAAGCTGCTCTGAGTCTCTGATTCAGAGAGAAAGGCAGGGTATAAATCTGCAGTCTTCTTCTTCTTCAGATGCTAATTGATCCTATAATGACGGGGGGGGGGGGGTGGATAGACATGCAACAAAAATCACATCTCCTAAGATTTCATAGACATGGCTAAGCACATGAATTTTAAGGCAAATCAAGCTTTAGCTGACTGGCATAATTCTAAGCAAAGTTTTTAAGCCCTGCATGCCCAAAGAGAAAACTCAACTAAAATATTCTCTGACTGGAAGCCACCAGCAGAGAGCCTCATAAGCCCCGTAAGTGACACTTTTTATACAGAAGGTGGCAGTCAGCAACAGAAATAAACTTTTCGAACTTTAACACGATTGTCATCTAAATAAAGCGATTGGCTCCGCAAGTGCTCATAATGATCAACAACAGTCCTGATAACACTCATTATTTTCTCTGAGCAAAGTTGTATGACTAAACTTTGTTCACAACTAAAATAGCAATAAATCTACTGTTTCTTCTGCTACACTAATGAACTTGTCAGGCTTAAAGGCATTCCTGTAGTCTCCCTGACCAGCTGCTAAATTCTATGAAGGTTTTAAAAACTAGATAAGAATGTATGTGATTAGTGTTAATACCTATGAGTACACTTCACCACTGGAGAAGATCTGAGATACATTTTTGAAGGACACTCTGTGTAGTGTCATTGTGGAAGAACCTGAGGGAGGAGTAGAGAATGGTGTTGTCAGTGAACATTATCCTAGCTTAGAGAATATTTGCAGCTGCGTTTCATCCAGACCTTTCCTAACAAGGGAGTGCCAGGTACAAGCACTGAAACCTGACTTAGCATGTCTGCTAGGTGATATGCAGGCTAGAAGGCCTGAGTCTAAGCAGGGAATAAAGAGGAGGAAACAGTAGCAGGGGGCCTTCACTGGAGAACTGGAACTGGTGCAGTAAGAACTAGGGATGGGCATGAACTGCATTTTTGTGGTTCGTTTCAGATTGCCAACTGATACAAACCAGTAGGCTGGTTTGTGAACTGAACTGTTTTATAGCAGTTTGTGAACCCTGCTTTCTGCTCCTTGCCAGTTTTTGTGGGGAGCAGAAAGCAGGGGTTCTTTCCCGCAAAAAGTGGCAGGGAGCAGAAGGCAGGGACTCTCCCTGTGAAAAGCAGTGGGGAGCAGAAAGTAGGGGTTACATAGTTTGGAGCCATTTAAATCCTTGTTTTCTGTTTCCCACTGCTTTTTGCAAGGAGTAGAAAGCAGGGATTTCCCTGTTGTGTATGTGGACTCATGCTTATGTTTCTTTACCAGCGTTCATGCCTGGCTCATTGGAGCTTTGAGGACTAAGCTTGGGTACTAGAACAATGGGCAGTACGATCCAAATCCCTACCGCCCTGGTCCAATCAGAAGCCCCCAGCTGGTTCAAATGAACCAATGGTGTTCTAGCGCGAGAACTCAGGACTGTATATAGTTGGCCCCGTTGACCCAGTTAGCCAGTCTTCTAATCCAGTGGTTACTATGCTGTAATTAATAAAGAGAGCTATGATCACTGCAACCGTGTCTCCTTCATGCATTGAACCCACTATATCAGGGGTGGCCAACGGTAACTCTCCAGATGTTTTTTGCCTACAACTCCCATCAGCCCCAGCCAGCATGGCCAATGGCTGGGGCTGATGGGAGTTGTAGGCAAAAAACATCTGGAGAGCTACCGTTGGCCACCCCTGCACTATATTATATCTGTGAAAAGCAGAGGTTGAGCAGAAAGCAGGGGTTTAAAACTCTGTTTAACCCCCTGCTTTCTGCTCCCTGCTGTTCCCCTGTTTTTTGTGAAGAGCAGGGGTTTAATGCTTTCTGCTCTTCATGAACCACCACAAACCACCATGAACTGCCTTAAAATTTGTGGAAGTTTGTGGCGGCTCTTCAGTTTGTGAACTTTGGTTTGCAAACCACAAAGCACCCAAAATTCATCATGAACTTATGTCCATGAGACAGTCATGCCCAGTTGAGCTTTCTTTAACCACCCAAAGCCATTAGAAAGAGCCCTTGCCTCAGGCAAGAAAATGGCCTCTGGCACAGCTTTCTAGAAGGCTGTGGTCCCCTGATATCCCACCCATACAGTATGATGGAAGAGAACAGGTTAACAGCTGCATGTATTGTTATATATACTGGTATGTGTCATGCTTTTCAGAAATTACTGTTGTGATGAACCACACATGCTCTCAGTCAACATTTGGGGTGAATACAGCTACATGTGTATTTTCCAGTGAGCACACATCCCTAAAAAAGCTGGATATCCACTTGTGTGTGCTGAAGCTGGAGAATAAACATGTCACCTGATTCACACAAAATGGTGGCCTCATAACTCCCCACAGGAGATTTTTTTTAGGCTCAGAGGAAAAGCCAATGGGGGGAAGGAGCCCTCTTGCATGTCACCCCTTGACAGCACAATCAGCTTTGAGGCTTTTATAGAAATACTGAGTGCTTTTACACACACTAAATAATGCACTTTCAATCTACTTTCAGTGCACTTTGCCACTGGATTTTACTTAGGGTTGCCAGGTCTGTAGTGGAAAATACCTGGGAGACTTTGGGGGTGGAGCCAGGAGAGGGCAGGATTTAGGAAAGGGAGGGGCCTCAGCATGGTCCAATGCCATAAAGTCCATCCTTCAAAGCAGGCATTTTCTTCAAGGGAGCTGATCTCTGCCAACTGGAGATCAGTTGCAAAAGTGGGAGATCTCCAGGCCCCACCTGGAAGCCGACAACCCTACTGAAATGGCAAAAACTGCTTGCAAACTGAAACTGCATTATTTAGCATGTGTGAAAGCATGCATCCTTGGAGCTGATGTTTAACTCTGATCAAAGTGGTGAAAGCCAGAGGCAAACTTGTAAACAAATATATTGTTTATTTTAGGGCTCAATGCTACCCCAGAAGATGTAGGATCAGCCACATTATCCGATGAGGCGAGAGGGAGGCAAGCGGCCTCAGCAATTGCGGGGTTGGGGGGGGGGGAGGGAAGGATTGTTATGATCAAGACTCCATTTTGTTGGTCTTCCCTTTCCCCTCCCATCACGGCACCAACTTTTCTCTGCCAGTCACCCGAGGCCCAGAAAACAAAAGGCTGCTTACAAGACAGGCAAAGAACCAACAGAAAAGGAGCAGGACCTGGGGAATTTCAATGTAATCTTTCATCACACTAATCAGAAAAAGGGCTGCTTTAAAGGTAAACAAGCCACTCCCTTGGCCTAGCTGCAGGGCATTATTTAGGATCTCACCGTACTCGATCAGGGTATAAAAAGTATAACTTAGGGTCAAATTATGACAAATTGAAAAAGACTGAAATTTTTTTTTTGAAAACCTTATTTATATGGTATGTTTTTACTTCCCACTTTCTCCACAAAGCTCAAGCCACTATACATGGTTTTCCTTCCCTCCCTCCCTCTCAATTTTACTCTCACAGTAACTTTGTGAGGTGGGTTAAGCTGGCCCACAGTCACCCAGTAGGGTTGCCAAGTCCCCAGTGTCCTGTGGCAAAGCACGCACGTGACACGATGACATCACTCAGAAGTGACGTCATCACAATTGCGGCACACACAGTGACAGCTGTAGGCGTTTCTGGGGAAATGCTATGGTTTTCCTGGACGCTCTAGCCATTTTGGAGGTAGAAACTCTATGGTACCTATTGTACCATAGAGTTTTCCCTCCCAAATGGCTAGAATGTCTGGGAAAACCATAGAGTTTTCCTGGAAACACCTAGAGCAGCAGCCGCACAGCATCGCCAGCACGACGGCATCACTTCCGGGTGACATCATCGCGCCAGCAACGTAGGGGGAGAGGCCAGCGGGTTGGGAACCTACACCCGGACTGGGGACTTGGCAGCCCTATCATCCAGTGAAATAACTGGGGGTTGGAATCTGAGTCACCTTGTTCCTCAGCCAGCACTAACTTAACTACTATACCACACTGCTTTCTTATTTCTTAGATGGGGCAAAGAAGCAGTGTCTGGAGGGGGTTGTATTCTCAGGCCTCACCCTGCCTACAGCAACACTAACTGCCCAACTACACTCCCCTCTACTCAGTTTGCTTGTTTGTGAAGACATGGGCTATTAAAACCACCATAACATTGTAAAAAAGCAGACTTAGAGCATGCCAGAGAGAGACTTTCCCTGTAACAACCTCCACATTAGAGTTGCCAAATCTCTTGTGGCAACAGGTGGGGGATGAAGGGGAGTTACCAGTAGAAAGAAGGTGGCCTAGGCCACATTACCAGTGTCGCACAGGAAGTGACATGCCAGTGACTTCCAGGGACACTCTGGTATTTGGGCAAAACTCCACAGTAAAACCATAGGGTAACTCTATGGTAAAACCAGCTGATTGGGGACCCCCCACCTCCACCATGGATCTGGTAACTGTACTCCACATGGGCTTAGATGAAGGCCTTGTCTACAGATGCAGCAGAATGAGACAGTCAAATGGACAACACTAGTTACAATAACAGGCAGGGCACCCTCCCCCACCAAGTTCCTTTGGATAAGAACCCCCACCTCAAGTCAAAAAAGGGTTCTTATGTTCAAAGAAAGAAAAGAGCAAGGACATGGTTGGCCCACTTAGGGTTGCCAAGTCCCTCCGCCACTGCGATTATGTCACCTGAAAGTGACATCATCATGCCGGGGGCGTTACACAGGGATGCTCTAGAAGAAGAAGAAGAAGATATTGGATTTATATCCCGCCCTCCACTCCGAAGAGTCTCAGAGCGGCTCACAATCTCCTTTACCTTCCCCCGCCACAACAGACACCCTGTGAGGTGGATGGGGCTGGAGAGGGCTCTCACAGCTGCTGCCCTTTCAAGGACAACCTCTGCCAGAGCTATGGCTGACCCAAGGCCATGCTAGCAGGTGCAAGTGGAGGAGTGGGGAATCAAACCCGGTTCTCCCAGATAAGAGTCCGCACACTTAACCACTACACCAAATTGGCTCTAGGACTTGCGCTAAAAACTCTATGGTACCATTGAGCTTTACTGTGATTCCTACAGTGTCACACTGGAAATTCTGGTACCATAGAGTTTTTAGAGCAAGTCATAGAGTGTCCCTGCGACATTCCTGGCGCAATGACGTTACTTCCAGGTGATGTCATCGCGCCAGGGATGGCACATGCCAATGTTCCTCTTTGAGGGCGGCGATCCCCCCGGCAGCCTGCTCTCTGCTGGTGGGCTGGAGCCCTCCCGAGCGGGGTATTCCCCGCCCCCAGCGGGAGCTTGGCAGCCCTAGGTCCACTGCAGGGAAAGGAAAGCGAATTTGTAACAGGTGATTAAGGGCAGAATTCTCAGTTCCTACTTTTCCTTAGCCTTCTCTTGTGAGGGAAATGGTGCTCAACATGGCGAAAACAACACGTGATGAGGGAAAGGACTTTCTGCCTAAGATTGGCGTAGGAGGTAGTACATAAACAGTTTCATTCAAAGAAACTAAGTCCTTGGGGCCAGATGAACTGCATCCAAGGGTACTAAAAGAACTTGTGGACATAATTTCTGAGGCTCTGGCCTTTTTATTTTTGAGATTTCTTGGAGAACAGGTGAGGCAGTGGAAGAATGGAGGTGGGAAATGTTGTCCACATCCTCAGGAAGGGGGAAAAGGAGGATCCGGGTAACTACCAACTTATCAGCTTGACGTCTATATCTGGGAAAGTTTTAGAACAAATCATGATTTATTCTACATAGTAGCAGTGCTTATCAACATGTCTGGGACTGGTGATTAATTAGTAATTTGGAAGACATTACCTTCATTGCTCTGGACTTTGTCGGACATGTTGTTTGCGGATTCTGTATTTGTATAAATGTGGACTGACTGGATACTGTGCTTATGGAATGTTGAATTACTGTGGGGTTTGTAAACAGCATGAAGTGCAAATTCTGTACTGAGTGAATATGCAAAAATAATTAATGTTAAAGTGAATTTTCTGGAGAGTTTATTGAGAATTCCTTATATCGTATACAGCCCTTGTATAATTTTCCCCCCCAACGTAGGCTGTGTTCCCTTTGTCTTGTTTGCCAAACCTCCAGGTGGAGCCTGCTGTTCTCTTGGAATCACAACTGATCTCCAGATCAGTTCCCTGAGAAAATGACAACTTGGGAGGATGGACTCTATGGCAACACATCCCTCCTGAGCTCCCTCGCCTCCCAAACTCTGCCCTCCCCAAACACTGCACCCAAATCGCCAGGAAATTTCCCAAGCCAGAGTGGGCAACCCTAGTTCCACTGCATATGTAGACCAGGCTTAGGGCTGCCCGCAGGTGACGCACTTAGATAACAGTGCTCTGTATACAGTTCTGGGTCCCCTGAAGCAGGCAAGGTGCCACTGGAGAACAGCAGCTGTGTCCCTGTTCTAATGAAGCATTTGTGTGTGTTCTTCTCAGGCCTATAACCATGGTGAGGCAAAAAGGAGCACCGCCCATCAAACATTTGTCATGCCCTTTTAATCAGTACAAGAGCCCCGTAGCGCAGAGTGTTAAAGCTGCAGTACTGCAGTCCTAAGCTCTGCTCACGACCCGAGTTCGATCCCAGCGGAAGCTGGTTTCAGGTAGCTGGCTCAGGTTGACTCAACCTTCCATTCTTTCAAGGTTGGTAAATAAGTACCCATCTTGCTGGGGGGAAAGTGTAAATGACTGGGGAATGCAATGGCAAACCACCCCGTAAAAAGCCTGTCGTGAAAACGTTGTGAAAGCAACGTCACCCCAGAGTTGAAAACGACTCGTGCTTGCACAGGGGACCTTTCCTTTTCCCTTTAATCAGCACCATCAGTATTAAATCTGTCATGATCATGAGTAAATGCTGTACTAAAAGGAAAAAGGAAAGTAGAAAGGTATGAATCTCATCATAAATCTTCCAAGCTGAATTCTTTATGTAAGGGAATAGAACAGACTTAGTAATTAGCAGGGCTGGAGAGCTTTGATTTTAAAAGCCTGCAGCAGGAAATGGGGCATGTGTAAACTCATGTTAGAAGAAAGTGGGGGGAGACTAATTAAGGCGAGAAGGGGTAAAAAACCATGTTATAGCAGATTCAAAGCAAAGCAGAGAAAAGGAAAGAAAAGATAACAAAACAGCATCCCACATTAGTCTGCAGGTCTCTTATTGCTGAGGAAATTATTTTTGACAGGACAGGAGACAAGTAATAAGGGGTTTAGACCTAGAGGTAAGTGAGCATCAGTTTTCTTTTACTAATATATGCTACCCCACAGGAATCTGCATTCACAGGGGAGGGCTGTGGTGATTGCTCTAAAGAAGTAAAGGTGCTGGGGAAGGACTCATCACCTGCGGGTAGCTCAAGAATCATGCCATACAGGCAGTTGTTGATCTTATCTGTTTGCAGGGTGGCACTTTAGACAAGGGCTTGCATTAGTGATTTAGTTCTTCTGTTCAATCTGTGAATCATTTTAAAAGGTTGTTAAATGTTATAACTGACTGGCATATTTGATATCTTTTGGCATTTAGTAACCTCTATATTCTCTTGTCAGGAAATCGAGAGTTTTGGCCCCAATGTGCATTACTTTGCACTTGGCCACATTGAACCTCATCTGCCACGTTGACGCCCACTCACCAGAACAAGATACTGATTTCAAATGCAGACCTGCAACAGAGACTATCAGCAGAGAAGTGAACCAATCTGACCTCCAGAACTAGGTACAGAAAATCCATCATAATCTCGGCTGCCAAATTATCTCCAAACAAAATCTGAATGTACCATGTGAACTAGTTTTAGCTACAGGTGATATGATGGATATTCTTGGTGGGAATACTCTGTTTCAAATGACAGAGTTTTCTCTCCCTTGTAGAAAATTTACAAAGGACAAAGGAGATTGTATTTACAGTTTACTATTTCAATAACTGGGGAAAAGGCTTCTATGATTCTGTAATTCTGCAAACTATGAAAAACAGAGTCTTCTGGGAGGGCGTGTTTTAAAATAAAGGTAACATGGCAACAGGGAGCAGAGGAAATCCGGGAAATTACAGGCCAGTCAGTCTGACTTCAATACCGGGAAAGTTGGTAGAAACCACTATCAAGGACAGAATTAGTAGGCACACTGATGAACACAAATTATTGAGGAAGACTCAGCATGGGTTCTGTAAGGAAAGATCTTGCCTCACTATCCTGTTATGGTTCTTTGAATCATTTTAAAGAAAGCTTGAGAGACATGGAGTAAAAGGACAAGTCCTCTTGTGGATCAAAAACTGGCTAATTAATAGGAAACAGAGTGTGAGTATAAATGGGCAATCTTTGCAGTGGAAGACAGTAAGCGGTGGGGTGCCACAGGGTTCAGTACTGGGTCCCATGCTCCTTAACTTGTTCATAAATGATTTGGAGCTGAGAATAAGCAGTGAAGTGGCTAAGTTTGCAGATGACACTAAATTGTTCAGGGTGGTAAGAACCAGAGAGGATTGTGAAGCACTCCAAAGGGATCTGTTGAGGCTGGGTGAGTGGGCGTCAATGTGGCAGATGAGGTTCAATGTGGCCAAGTGCAAAGTAATGCAAATTGGGGCCAAAAATCCCAGCTACAAATACAAGTTGATGGGGTGTGAACTGGCAGAGACTGACCAAGAGAGAGATCTTGGGGTCGTGGTAGACAGCCCACTGAAAATGTCAAGACAGTGTGCGTTTGCAATAAAAAAGGCCAACACCATGCTGGGAATTATTAGGAAGGGAAGTGAAAACAAATCAGCCAGTATCATAATGCTCCTGTATAAATCGATGGTGCGGTCTCATTTGGAGTACTGTGTGCAGTTCTGGTCACCGCACCTCAAAAAGGATATTATAGCATTGGAAAAAGTGCAGAAAAGGGCAACTAGAATGATTAAAGGTTTGGAATACTTTCCCTATGAAGAAAGGTTAAAATGCTTGGGGCTCTTTAGCTTGGAGAAACGTCGACTGCGGGGTGACATGATAAAGGTTTACAAGATTATCCATGGGATGGAGAAAGTAGAGAAAGAAGTACTTTTCTCCCTTTCTCACAATACAAGAACTTGTGGGCATTCAATGAAATTGCTGAGCATTAGGGTTAAAACAGATAAAAGGAAGTACTTCTTCACCCAAAGGGTGATTAACATGTGGAATTCACTGCCACAGGATATGGTGGTGGCTACAAGCATAGCCAGCTTCAAGAGGGGTTTGGATTAAAAATATAGTGCAGAGGTCCATCAGCGGCTATTAGCCACAGCATATTTTGGAACTGTCTGGGGCAGTGATGCTCTGTGTTCTTGGTGCTTGGGGGGAGGGCAAAGTGGAAGGGCTTCTAGCCCCACTTGTGAACTTCCTTTTTTTTTTGGCCACTGCGTGACACAGAGTGTTGGACTGGATGGGCCACTGGCCTAATCCAACATAGCTTCTGTTTTTATGTTCTTATGACTGTAATCTATGCTCCAGATTAACTATTTGCTTATGTACTATCCTGCTCTCGCTGCACTGTTTTTTGCTTTTGTAATTCCATTTCTGCATTACTTGACATAATCACGTCTGATGCTTCCTTGCACTTTTCTGATTTTAGGGATGCAAGCATCCAAGTAGGACCTGGGGATCCCCCAGAATTGCAGCTCATCTCCAGACTACAGAGATCAGGTCCCCTGGAGAAAATGGGTGCTTTGGAGGGTGGACACAATAGCATTGTACCCCACTGGGGTCCCTGCCCTCCCCAGGCTCCACCCTCAAATCTCCAGCAGTTTCCCAACCTGGATCTGGCAGCCCTGCCCTCCTCCCATCCCTGCCAGTGGCCAGAGCAGACCCCTGGCACCCCTATCCTACAGCATTGCTTATTAGACCTCTCATGCTTTTGAATTACATTGCTTTATGCCCTATAATCCTCCTCAAGTTTCAGTGAGAAAGGCAGACTTTAAATAAAAGAAGCAAATGAATAAATAAGGATGAGCTACACAGCACTGTCCTCATTTGCCCCTCTAACAAAAAATTTCTGGCTACAGGCCTGGTGTCCTTCTGAATATGGATTGGGGGGAAAGGGAGGGAATCTAGTGCGCTGTAGCATGCTGCGCTTCAGGGCTTTCTCAGCCACAGATTGCAAATGCATATTTGTTTATCCAAAGCAGATTTCCTCCATGAGTCACGCCACTGCACACAGCACGAACTCCCATCTTTTGTAACGACAAACAGAGCCAACCACCGTCCCTCCCATGGTATCGCTCAGCAAAGAGGCGGGGACTGGAAAGAAGGCAAAAACTCCCCGAGGAAACTCAAGGGACCACAAGAGACGAAAAAGCCAGCCTAGGAAGGCCGCATCCGAGCTAACATCATGACCGGGGGACACATCAGAACTGTCATGGTGACCGGAGCCAATCGGGGCATCGGTATGGAACTGGTGAGGCAATTCGCAGAAATGCGCAACCCCCCAGAATGCATCTTTGCCACGTGCCGTAATCCTCAGGATGAGAGAATGCAGGTGAGAGCCAAGAATTTTTGAACAAACAGCTTTTTGGAAAGGCCGGTTTTAGAACACAGGAAAACACAGCTAGCTTTCAGGAAAAGGAAAAAGAAAAGCTAGCATGCTGCTATCTTTGCGGGCTAAAATACAAGGCCTTAGCAGCTCGAAGACAAAGGCATTACTTTGGCCCTTGGGGTGTGCCGATTTACCACAGTCAGGAAAGTCTCCCTCACAAGCCTCATTGAAAAATGTGGCCTAAAGGGAGGAAGAGTTGGCTGTAGAGCAGACGTATTCTAATTCTGTGGGAGATTGGGGCAGGGAAAGTGTTGGGCCTGGGCCAGCGTCAGCACAGCCAGAGATGAGGCAGCTGCCGAGGCCCAAAGCTTTTGGTGGAGCCCACGGCCACCAGCACTTCATCCACACACCTTCCCTACTGCCTGCCCTTTCCCTGCCTGCTCATAAGTGCCCAATACCCATGCTACCAGTCCCAGCTAAGCATGAAGCCCAGCATCATTGAGGAGGACCATGCAGTTGGTGCATGGCAGTGATGCTCCTAGTAACTATGGCAGCAGCACCTCCAACTAGGTGTGCTGCCTAGCACCATCAGGCAAAGGCCATGCAGGTGATGAGAAGGCTCACGGTTAAAGGAAGGACACACAGGCATGGGGAGAGCATGGGTACGGATGGAAGGGAAGTGTGACCAGTGGGGTGTGGTGGTAGATCGCATGGGGGCCCATTAAAACTCCCTGTCTGGTGCCCCCACAAATATGGAACTAGCCTCCTGGGGAAGAACCCACTGTGTGGCTGAATCATAGCCACTGCAAATGTCTCTGCATTCATAGCCATGTGAGGAGGCCAATCGCTATGTAGAAGCCGCCTTGGAGATATGACCAATTGCCTGGTGGGTGTGCTCTTGCAGGACCTCATTACAAAACAGTTTGAATCTACAGTATAATTCAGTAGAACTTCTGGAGGCCTGTTACTGATAAAGATTTGCAGAGCCCCTGTGTATGCTGCATTCCTGCAGAAGCATGGCATTTTGTGGCTTTAATATTTCTGATCAAGTTGCTGCTCCTTGTGGCTTGAAAGCATGTGGGCAATGCCTGCAGAAGTTTCAGCAGCTGTGGGGCATGTCAAATAGGATTTTTGGTGGTCAGGTATGGGGCTTCCCCTTCTCCAAGAATACATTCAGGTTAAATAACGCAAACATAGATAATCAGGGGCCCTAACAAAATAACTCTGTTGAGTCATTTATCTTATACCAGCTTCTTGTGATATAACATACAACCTTTTCTGATTCCAGGAGCTGAAAAAGCTGGCTGACAAACATTCCAACATTGTAATAGTGAAACTTGGTATGTCCACTGCATTCTTGTTTTTTCTTCCATTATTATTTCTTTATCCATATTGCTATGGGCGGGGGGGGGGAACACTAGGGGTGCAAACTTCTGGGAGCTGAGCTTACCCTGAAGGTCCTTGGGAGTCAGGCAAGGGAACTAGTGGAAAGTACCATTGAGTCACAGCCAACTTATGGCAACCCCTTGTGAGTTTTTTTGACAAAAGAGTTGTTCAGAAGTGGTTTGCCATTGTCTACTTCTGCATTATGACCCTGGACTTCCTTGGTGGTCTCCAGTCCATGCTCAGCTTTTGAGATTTGACAAGACTGGGCTAATCTGGGCCATCCAGGTCATGGCAAATGACACTGGTCATGTTATTTACTTCATTTCTCTCCAGTGGGGACCCAAAGTGGCTTATACAGCTTTCTTCTTCTCCATTTTATCCTCTCAACAACCCTGTGAGGTAGGTTAGGCTGAGAGAGAGAGGGAGAGTGAATGGCCTGAGGCAAGTTTCCATGGCAGAGTGAAGATTCAAACCTGAGTCTTCGAAATCCTAGTCTTTAACCACTATATCACATTGTCTGTCATGTCTCCTACCTGAGAATTGTATGTTTTCTCCTAAACAAGCGGGGCCAAAGGAATCTTTCTGGCAGGTTTATGGTAGCTATCTGGGTTCAATCCTGGCACCAATGCTGTGCCAACCAACCCAGCAGAGTGTTTCTTTAGTGATCCCATTTTTGTTCTGGCTCTGTAGATACCTTCACGCCTTCTGGCTTCATTCAGGGTGGGAAGAGGGACATTCATGAATGAAGTGCATCACTCAACACTTGATGCTTGGCCTCTGGGCAAACTTTTCATTCCTATATGCTTTGTTCTTTAGAAAAATGGGTTCTTCCTTAAGCCTATCTTCATAGGGCGGAAAGTTCAGGGCAGCTTTCACCAAGTCAAGGCCTGTTTAGACTTTATTCAGTAGCTAGGATAGTAGCTGGGGGAAAAAACTATCCTCTTGCTGTTTTTTTCCAACTCTTTTTTGAGGGGGAGAAGGGGTCATTTAGTGCTCTGTTTTTCTCCCTGAGGGGGACCCAAAGTAGCTCACAGAACCACCCAATTGAAATAAGCAGCAAAATAAACAAGAAAAACTACAATGAATTTAAAAACCCACAAACCCTTCATAGATGTTAAATCTGGTGGCCAGCTCCTAACAGTCACAGACCATCAACTGTGGCTAAAAGGCCAAGGGACCTTTGGTTCTCGGCCTTCAGTGCCAAGATGCTCATACCTCCAGCTCTATACCTGACAGACAGAAGACACAAACACAGCTGAGGTAGAGTGCAGCTGGCCAGATGTTCCCGAGCAGTTCCCCTCTCCTTGCCCCAGCTGACTCTTGTTGGGGATAGTAACATTACGCAGACAGTAGTAACCTTAAAATATTACTCTCCAAATCTTCACCACATGGGTTGATCTCACAGGGAAAGGCAGTGGGTGGACAGAAATATGTCTCTGGGCGTTTTCGCACTGACCTTCAAGTGGCGCGACGACCCTCTTCACACCGGAGGATCTGCGCGGATTTCGCACAAGAAGCGCCGGCGCACCCAAAAGAGCCGGCAACTTCCGTCGCAAAAGCCGCTCAAACGTTTTCCTGCTTCTTGGCGGTTTCCGTTTGAGCGGGTTTCGCGACGGAAGTCGCCGGCTCTTTTGGGTGCGCCGGCGCTTCTTGTGCGAAATCCGCGCAGATCCTCCGGTGTGAAGAGGGTCGTCGCGCCACTTGAAGGTCAGTGCGAAAACGCCCTCTGTGTAATGCTCTAGTTTTGGATGAATCCTAGAGTGTCTCACTGATGTGGTTGGTGGTGTCACTTCTGGGTTTGGATCAGAAGTGACATGGTGCTTTTGGTGCAACAATACTTTCCCCCATCTATTTCCCCCTCCACCCTGCTAAGCAGCGGCAGGAACAGAAACCAGATAGCAGGAGGTCTTCCACCACAATGGAAGATCTGGAAAGCATAGAATGCATACATCCTCTGGAAATTCTCCCTACCTGAATACATGAAAACATAAAACTGTCTTTATACTGAATAAGTCCCCAAAGGGGACCATCCATCACATGATGGTCCCCAAAGGGAATCTTGCCCATTTGGACAAGCAGGTTCTCTTGGGTCTCCAGTATTCCACTTCATCTCTTACCCTATCCTTTTTAGCAGGAGATGCCAGGGATTGAGTCTGGGATCTTCTGAATGCCAAGCAGATGCTCTGCCACTGAACGACAGCCCCTCCTGACACAGGAAGCTGTCAGGCCATTGATCCATCTCAACCAGTATTTTTTTGGCTGACCTGACAGCCCTCCAAGGCACCTGGCTGAGAAAGCTCTTTTCCAGCCCTGCTACCTGAGACTTGAATGGTTCAGGCAGGCATCTCAAAAGAGATTATAAACTTTGTGCAAATAACAGCACCAGTTAGATTAACTGTACTACTTCTAGACAAAAGGAACAAAGAGACTTCCCCAGAATGCCCCTGCGCTGCCACGCCTTCTGTCAATCTGTCCTCAGTGCTCTCGCTTTTCAGATATTGTTTGCTGCCCCCCCCCCCCACGTACAGCATCTCTCAGGCAACTCCATTAGCTTTGCTTGTTTCATCCTGCCTGCAGCTGAGATTCTGTTCCTCCACCCATGAGAAATGCTTCGGGTTTTGTGTTTTAAACAAACTGTCCCCACAACTTACATAACCACCCTACACCGAGTCAGAACCTCCACCCTTCTAGTTGACTTTCAGTGAAAGCCAGCATGGTGTAGTGATCAGAGTGTCAGACTAGGAGATCCAGGTTCGAATCCCCACTCTGCCACAAAAGCTTGGCAGGGCAACCAGGGCCCAGTCATGTCCTCTCCGCCTAACACATCTCACAGAGGAACTAATGGAGGAAAAGAGGATGACTTAAGTCACTTTGGATCCTCATTGAGAAGAAAAGCAGGATATAGAATCAGAGTTGGAAGGGATCTCGAGGGTCATCTAGTCCAACCCGCTGCACAATGCAGGAAATTCACAAATACCACCCCCCTCCCCCAACTTCATATAAATGAAATTAACTAAATACTCAGATGGGCAGCAGCTCTCCAGGGTTCTTCCCAACTCTGCAAGGATCCAAAACTGGGAGATGCCAGGAATTGAAACTGGAGTTTTCTATATACAAAGCACAGGTTCTGTCACTAAGCCATGGCCTCTCCTCCCCTAAAGCAAGCCACATTTGTTAAAAAAACAAAGCATAAAAATGTGGATTCTATACTGAATCAGTCTCACTGAGTTTAATAAATGTATGATTGCAGAGGATAGAAGTTTTCACCTTTATGCCAGAGATTCAGACTATGGAGTTTCACAGGGGTCAAGGGTAGGCTTATAACATGCAGTTGTCTTTAAATAAGCCTCTGGGATCTATTGGTTCTGTCCTGGTTTGAGGCTGAGGGAGTGGCTGAGGGAAGACCAGGTACACTGAGAACTTTACAGCAAACCAGTTTGCTATTCCCTTGATTATGTGAGAGGTCAGCTCTTGCTCAGGTTGCCGCAATGCTTCGATTGTATGACTATGATGGAACCCGCCCTGAGCCTGCTTTGCCGGAAGGGTGGGCTATAAATCAAATCAAATAAATACATAAATAAACCAGTTTGGATAATAACATCTATCCTGGAATCTCTTTCCTGACGCTCTATTTGTTTCCTAATTTAAGGTGCCAGCTCTTTCCTTTAAGCTTTTTCTGGCCAGAAACCCACATGCTTGAAGGATCATCACTTCCTCTATCAACCTGTGGGGCCACTAGGCTGCTTTTGAGTGTGTGGCAGTCAGTGCATTGGACTAGGAACTGAGAGACTCTGATTCTGGACCCCACTCTGCCATGGAAGCTGGCTGGGTGACCTTGGGGCAATCGCTCTCTCCCTCAGCCCAGCCTACCTCGCAGGGTGATTGTTGTGAGGACAAAAGTGAATGCTAAGCTGCTTTGGGTCCCCACTGAGGAGAAAAGTGGGGGTACAAATATATAAATAAGTGCAGTTGTGCTAACTGTGTGCTAAGAGTGCCAGCATGCAGGCTGGAGAGTCCTGACTCAGCCCGGCTCTGGGCTTTCTCAGTGGTGGCTTCTGCCCCTTGGAATGGCTTTCCCTGTTGGCCTTCAGAGAGCTTCATAAGGCAGAGCATTTTAGGCAGGTACAGAGATACCATGATGGATTATTTGGCTCTTCTACAATATTTTGCTTTGATAAATGTTTTCACACTATCATGTTTCATTTCCAATGTATTTTTTGTCAGCTACTTTGATGCTTTCACTGAGGGAGAAAGTGCAGGATATATATTCCAAATGGGAAGAGATGTGTTTATGTCCAACCACCCAAAGGCATACTAGACAGCTCTAGAAATGGACCTAAAAAATTTCCATGATTAATTCCTTTACATCCCCACTCTAGAGGTCACCGACGAAGAGAGCATCAAGGCTGCTGCAAAGGTAGTCGAGGGCCACTTGGCCGGAAGAGGGCTCAACCTTTTGATAAACAACGCTGGCGTCATGCCCCCGAGCACACTGGAGACGGTGGACCAAGAAGACATGCTGAGTGTGTGCAAAATCAACCTTGTTGGGCCAATGCTGATGACCAAGGTAGAGTTTTGTATCATGCTATGTTCTGGGGCAGACCTTCTCCCGGAAAGGAAGAAACTACAGAGTGAATACACCAGTAAAATCCAAAGAGGGATCCCCAACCTGTCTTTTAGCCACAATGCAGATCTGGCCTTCTCCCATTGTGGCAACTGAAACAACAGGTGTACATCTAACACCGAATTCTGAACTGGAGTTCAGATCAAAAAACCCACACAATGGGGCCAGGTACAGCAATTGGGGAGACATTTCTGCACACCTGGATGTGCAGAAAAACTTCATTTGAAAAATTGTGGTGTTTTAACCCCATCCACCTTCAATGAGAGATCATTAATGGCAATTTGGGACTGCTTAGCAATGCTCCACATGAAAGAAGGGAAAGTAGTGGTAGCTGGATGGGAAAAGGGAGAGAATATGACAATGGGAAGTCTAGAGAAACTGGAGGAGGCAGATGGATTTTCCCTCCCTTGCAAGTCTTGTGGGTCTCCGCTTACTCCACTGTGCAGAGAGCCATTTTGGTGTAGTGGTTAAGAGTGCGGACTCTAATCTGGGAGAACCAGGTTTGATTCCCCACACCGCCACATGCAGTTGCTGGGTGACCCTGGCCAAGCCATAGTTCTCTCAGAGCTGCTTTCTCAGCCCCACCAACCTCACAAGGTGTCTGCTGTGGGGTGAGGAAGGAAAGGAGATTGTAAGCCACTCTGAGACTCCCAGGGAAGGGCGGGATATAAATCCAATCTCTTCCTCTTCCACCAGCAAAACATGTGGGCTGGACATTCATTTAAATGTCAATTCGCTACATTAAAACAAACTAAGATGTTCCGCAAATGAGGGAAAGACAATTGTAGAAAATAACTTTCTCTCTACAGACATTCCTGCCTTTGGTGAAGGCAGCTGCCAAGCAGAGCAAGGAGAAAGGACTGTGCTGCAGTAAGGCAGCTATTATTAACACTTCCACCATCGGAAGCTCCATGGGAACCCCACCCAGCATGAAAGTCTTCCCGGTCATCTCTTACCGTTGTGCAAAGGTAACTCAGCAGGCAGTAAACCTGTTCCTACCTCCTGGCTTTCTAGCTAATAAGTGGAAAGATACTAGGACAGCCAAAAATCACATTTTTAAAAGCAACGTCATTTATAAAAGCTTCCGTTTCCAGACAGGCTTCCGTTTCCAGACAGGGCGCACTTTGTTTGGCAGAATGCACAGAAAGCCAAGGTGGTGTAGTGGTTAGAGTGTCAGACTAGGATCTGGGAGACATGGACTCAAATCCCCACTCTACCATAGAAACCTGTTGTGTGACTTTCAGCCTTACACATAAACTCAGCCTAATTTCCCCTCACAGGGCTGTTGTGAGGAAAAAAGAAAGGAGAGCTATGTAAGCAGATATGGGTCCTCACAGGCGGAGGAAAGAGAAATCTAAATAAACAATGCCAATGAATTTAGGAGTGGCTCCACAGCTTTGTCCTTTCAGGACACTGCCACTTGTACAGTAGTAAACAATGTAGGTACCATACAGTCTCATATCTCCTGTAGCTTTTTATAGAAATGAAAAAGCACAGCTGGTGTACAAAAGAACCATCAAACCTACTTGTGTTTTTTTTTAACCCCATGTCATAAATTGTATTTATTTATTTTTTTTTAAAAAAATCTGTTTTTTAGAAAATTGTGCTACAGTGAAGCATTTTGAAGTGCTCTGGGGAGACAGAGCTCCTTTGCATAACATGGAGAATATCTATCTCATCACAGAGAAAGCTTTGTAATTATTAATGCATTTCTTCTGCCTCATCAGACAGGCTCTGGGTGGCTGGCTGGCTACTGAGTGTCTGGGTACTGTGAAACATAATGTCTTCTGCCATATTATTTTTTGGGACATTTTCTACCCCCAAGATAAATTTGATAGGAACACAGCCCAAGGCATAATATGTGAAAGCTTATTCAGAAAGCAGTAGCAGGGTTAAATAACCACATTAGATCACACACTCACCTGCATACCCTGAGTTCTCTGCAAACATTTCTGGCAACATGCCTGTGGATGATAATGTAAGTTAGCCTGACATCATGGGACTAAGGAGATACTTCCACCATGCCCTCGCCAGCCCACCCTTTTCACAAATGCATGAAAGCATCTTGCAGCTGTTGTGCATCAGGGTTCATTGAGTAACCTCCAGCATTCTTCTGATTGTCTCCAGACTGCACTGAATATGCTTACCCGGTGCCAGGCACTAGAATACAAAGATGACGGGATCCTGTTTGCTGCAATCCATCCAGGCTGGGTGAAAACTGATATGGGGACTGAAAAGGTACCATCCACAAAAGCTTGACCTGTAGATTATTGGCCTTACAATGGTTTTCCTCCTTTCTCCGGGGACGGGGACAAAGGGTGGTGGCTTGGCGAGCAGACTTCCTTGTGGCATCCACTTATATGTGGAGTGCCGCAGGGAGCCATTCTCTCACCAACATTATTTAACATCTATATACGCCCCCTTGCCCAGATTGCACGAAGTTTTGGGCTGGGTTGCCACCAGTACGCTGATGGCACCCAGCTCTATCTGTTGATGAGTGGCCGGCCAGTCGCTGCCCCTGACCAGTTGTCTGAGGCATTGAGAGCCGTGGCTGCGTGGTTACAACAGAGCCGGCTGAAACTGAATCCAGCTAAGATGGAGGTCCTGTACCTGAGTCGGGGTGGGATGGGTATCAGCATCAAGCTCCCAGCTTTGGATGGTGCCACATTGGTGCCAGCCCAACAGGTGAAGAGCTTAGGAGTGACCTTGGATGCCTCCCTTTCCAGTGAGGCCCAGATCACGATGGTTGCCAGGTCTGCCTTTTGTTATCTTTGGCAGATCAGGCAACTAGCACCATATCTATCCTCCCAGGACCTGGCTACACTGATCCATGCAATGGTCATTTCCAGACTAGACTACTGTAACTTGCTTTACACTGGCTTACCCTTGAGACTGATCCAGAAACTGCAGTGGGTGCAGAATGTGGCGGCTCGCCTGCTGACTGCACCACCTTTATGGGTGGGCATTCGGCTGGCACTCCACAATCTGCACTGGCTGCCCGTTGAGTATCGGATCCGCTTCAAGGTTTTAGTTCTAACGTTTAAAGTCTTACGTGGCCTGGGACCAACATACCTGCGGGACTGTCTCCTTCCATATATGCCCAGGTCATTACGTTCGGCCTCCCAACATCTGTTGGCCGTCCCTGGCCCAAGAGATGCCCACCTCGCCTCAACTAGGGCAAGGGCCTTTTCAGTCCTGGCCCTGACCTGGTGGAATCAGCTCCCTAAAGAGATCCAGCCCCTACCTGGCTTATTAGCCTTCCGTAGGGCCTGTAAAACGGAGCTGTTTCGCCAGGCTTTTAGCTGAGGCTGCGAGCATCTATTCTTGATCAGGTTGGCCTCCCCGGACAGCACTGTCATCTGTGCTAGGAAATGGAATAAAAACTGCCATCTCTATGAGATATCATGATGTGAGATGGCTAGGCTGGGCAATATGTGATGACATGGTAATCTGAGTGCTTTTGAGTTGACTGTTTATAGAATGTTTTTATTGTATTTTATTGTTTTGTCATATGTTGTACTCCACCCTGAGCCCTATGGGGAATGGGTGGAATAGAAATATACTAAAATAGTTATGAGGGCCCCTGGTCTGTTGAGCCTATGGGCCCTTTTGGAATGTTGTGATCAGAGAGCAGGAACCACCATGACATGGCTGCTTCAGGGGTCAATCACAAAATGGCTGCCATGGGAAAGCTGAGGCCAATCATAAAAGGTCAAGGTTGCAAGCCAAGCTTTCTCCTAAGATGGGGGCAATTGTTCCCAAATTGGGTTCTCCCTAAACACAACGGTGATGGGCTCCTGAGCTCTTCCAAAGGCCTTCCTGCTTCAAGGAGAGAGGACAAAGTCAGCATTTGACTCTTTGCTTTGATGATTATTTGCTTTACCAATGCAACTAGGGTTGCCAGCTATGAGCTGGGAAATACTTGGGAGATTTTAGGGGTAGAACCTTAGGCAGGTGAGGTTTGGAGAGGGACTTCAGTGGGGTATGATGCCATAGAGTCTACCTTCTGAAGCAGCTATTTTCTTCATGTGAACTGATCTCTCCAGACACAACTGGGAGGTTGGCACCTATGGGTGTCATACTGGGGAGGACTGTACATATGGCAAGGGGGAGGGGGAAAAACCAGGAATTGCTGACCAGACTAGAGACTTGGTGGTATATTTTGAACCAACGTAGGAAACAGTCTTCTTCTTCCCCATGACCCTGCTCAAGTAGGCAGGAAGATGATGACATCTTCAGTAGCATTTTCCCCATCCTAGAGTCTGCAGCTTTTCTTGCATACTCACCATGGGCCTCCTTCACCCTCTTAAATGTCTGACTCCCTGGTTCCAAAGAACATAATTGTTTCCTAACCCCACCCAGCTCCCAAGTCCTCTAGTAGCAACTTAGACCTTTTTTCCCCCCTTTTCCACTGTTTAACCAAATGCAGGCAGAACTGCCAGTGGAAGAAAGCGTTCATGGGATCCTTAATATGCTCTCCAACCTCTCTGAAGAACAAAGTGGGCGATTTTTGAATTGGAAGGGCGAGTACGTTTCTTGGTAAAAGAAAATTGGGCAGAAGCTCAACGGAAGAACCCACCAACGTGTGACAAAAAAGCAACAGCTGGATCTCCCTTTTGCCTGCTTTACAATTTAAGAGGAACAGCATGGCCTAAAATTCTTTGCATAATAAAAATGTTAGGAAGCACAACACCAATGCTTCCAATTCTTATAATAAGTCTCCTCAACTTCTTTGTGGACTGACAATAAGGTCACCTTTCAATAGGAATTCCCCACAGAACAGTTGAAGAACCTTAGACAGAATGTTCTTGAAGAAATCAGATTCCAAGTTGGATTTCAGAGTGCTAGATGAACCATGCAAAAGGATGAAGTCCTTCTGAATCAAACTATCTGAGACCCACAAACAGGTGTTCCCGGGTACCATAAAGACACACTGCTCTAGCTCACAGGAATCAGTGGGGATTTTATTAGTAAAATATATCAAACACGGAAGTGTCAGTAGAAAAATAAAAACCTGATATTAGCAGTACTGTTCTTCCTGTCGTACAAAGGTTTGTTCACACATCACAGCAATCAGCGGAGTACAAAGTTTCAGATGCGGTCTCAGGGCAGCTCAGGAAAATCTCCATCACAGACGAGGAGGGCCAACAGTGGCAGATCTTGGGACAGCATAGCTTGAAAGATATATTAGGCAAAGATCACAACCATAACACATGGTATCCTCTTGAGTTATTCCTTGAGTTATTCATTTAATGCTTCATTACATTTCAATACATTTTCCAAGGAATCCCTTGCAAGTGCCACAATTCTGCAGGCGTTTTAGTAAAAGGGCAGCCTATCCCACGATCAGGATGAGGTGAGCGGAGGAAACGAAGGAGATTCCTGTCCATTGTAGGGTTACATAGACTATTATTCTGCTGGTCAAGATACTGGTTATGGCCCTTGCTGAGGGGGATTGTCCTCTGTGTCCACTAAGGCCGCAATCCAAACATTTAGGAGCAAAGCAAAACAGATTTGATCTTGGAGTGGGGAAAAGGAGGGGGGGGGAAATGTTTTCAACCACTGGATCAACAAGGATTTACAAAACAAACTAACAGGATCAAACTGCAGTAGCTGAAAAAGAAACAAAAAGCAGGAGAGAGAGAAATAACAACAAAATAATAGTGACTTTTTTCAGATGCAGAGAAAGGAAGAGCCACAGACAATAGCTATAAAGTGCTCCAGCCCATCCTAAGGCACAAAAAACCCACAACCACAATGATCGGAGGATCTCACTAAATGATCCTGATTGTTATAGAGACATGAGAGGAAAGAAGCAGCCTTTCCTAACTAGGTAGTCTGCTGCCAGCAACCACTGAGTTGCAGACTATGCAATTTACGAAGTTTAGAGCTTCTAGACAGGGCAGCTGAATTGGGGAAGGCAGTGAATAGTACAATGGAGAAATAAATATAGGTAAGGGGAAATCTGATTTTAAACAAGAATGTATGCCAAGAGCCAATTCAAGGAAGGGTTGGAGATGGGGGTGCTTTGAAGTGTCTTACTACAAAGTCATCATGCGAAGATGATGTACAGATTGACACAGTGAAGTGTTTCTATCCAAGAAACACCACCCATGTACCAAAACCATGAGAGGCCTGTATAACATACCACCACCACCCATCCCCACATGGCTTGTTCCTGTCAGCTGTTAACAGCCTCCTCCAGAAAGAGCTGGCACCAGATCTTTAAAAGACATTCAAGACACTGGTAGGATTCATGGCCTCATGGCAGGTGAGTAAACGCCTGAACTAAACCCCTGGAGAAATAACTTCTGGGTTCCCAAGTAGAAACCAAATTACCTTCACTCAAGGAATAGTCAGGTTTCTAAGACTAGTCACTGGAGAGGGGAAAGGGCAAGCTGCTCAGGCACTTATAGGCCCCAAAATTCACTAAAGGTCCCCTGGGGTGAGGTCCAGTTCACAGATACAATTGCTAGCTGCACAGCAAAACAGTGACCCTGCACGAATGTCTTTGAATTCAGGCAGATACACTTTTTTACCCAAACAAGATTAAGACAACGGATTATCACAACACTGCTCGCATAAAAGAAGTGCTAAAAATATTTCACAGCTTAACAATAGAAAGCGTGCTGGGGTTTAGGAACCAGTTACCATAGCATTTAATAGATTTCATCCTATTGTTTACCTTGCAAACAAGACACAAAACACCTGTCTGCAAGCTTCAATAGAGCAGCATTTGCAAATCCACTGTTTTTGAGGTAGCGGCAGAGAATATCTTGTATTAAGACAGTGGTAACTGGAATCTGAAGAATGTCTTGCCCGAAGAAGCAGTTCGGTGTGTCCCGTAGAGCTTCCAATTCACATTTCTCCCTATAAGGGGCGTGAGTTCATTAAAGTGCATCTCCCTTACACAAATTGAGTTCAGTAGTAAAGTTGCTCAGAGGTAAGCATCCTGGGATACTTTTAGTTACTACAAGATGATCTTCATGTCTGTTCACTGAATTCACACAGATACACAACATCCCACAAAGACACGCCCCCCCACACACACACACTTGGCACTTAAGGTTACAAAAACAGTATAATTTTTAAAACACGTAACCAGCGTCTGTTTCAACCAGCTTTATAAGACAAGCTGATAGCCTGTTTGACAGCAGAGCTGGATGTGAAAGCTTCCAACCCATTGGGCAGCATTCTAGAAAGATTTAAAAGCATTTCATCCTTCTCACCCATTCATGCGCACACAGTCATTCCATCATACTAACTGGCCAGAAGACAGAGACTGAGCAGCCTCAACTGCCTTAAAACATCATTCGAAGCTCACAACATGAGTGCATGGAATAGTCTTCCTTGTAATCGAGGGCTTTGCCTGATTAGAGATAAAAGGGCCACTCGAACACAGGATCCATGGGCAAAATTCTCCAGCACAAGCTTCAGCGAAACAAAGGGCAGCTGGTCCCCGAGTGCCCTTAGTCTAAGTATGACTCCCATCAGGCTTCAGCAGGAGCATGTCTTTGCTTACTGAACCCTTTGATTTCTTCAACAACCAGGATCGCTGCTTGAAGCTGCCCTGGCCTCCATTTCCAAAGCACCGCTAAAGGGTGGCTAAAATCCGTAAGAAGGAAATTATCACCACGCAGCAGGACTGCCCCACGCCTAACATCAGGGCCACAAAGGGAGTCATCTCCTTCCCAGCAGCTCTGTAAACACCAGCAATTGCAGCACCTGTAAAGAAGGTGGAAAGGGGAGAGAATATGGAATTCACAGCCCACTTACTCTCTCCCATTGTCTTTCCATTCCCACACAACAGCAACAAAAATAAACCCTACAGATCAACTTCCACTTTTTCTGATGGTTTCAGCCATAAAACTGGCACACTGGATCAGACTGATGGCCTATCTGGTTTAGCACTTTTGACAGCAGCTAACAAGAAGCAGATTGCTCTGACCTGGATGGCCCACACTAGACCAATCTTGTCAGATCTCAGAAGCTAATCAGGACCGGCCCTGGTTAGTACTCGGATGGGAGACCACCAAGAAGTCCAGAGTTGCTTTGCAGAAGCAAGCAATCCCAAACCAGTTCTGTCTCTGGTCTTAAAAATTCCACCGTCTCAAGGTCACTAAAAGTCAGCTGTGACTCACTGGCACTTTCCACCACCTACAAGTTGCACAATGCAGCATTTGGGGACATACTTCACCTGTTTTGAAACAGCTACACTATTTGCCAGCTTCTTTTCAGCTCAGTTAATGATGTTGGTCATGACTTTCAAAGCTTTCATGACCTGGGAGGCTGAAAGCACCATCTTGTCCAATATACAGCTGTGTCCCAACTACTGTCTTCAGGTCGCCACCTGTTGGCTGTTCCTTCTACCTGCTTGCAAACCACTACACCCTGCACTTCCTCTATTGTTAACTTCCACCCCATGGAACAAAAGATTCCTGAGGAGACAATGGTTTTAGATTTTCTTTAGAAGGCACTGCAAGGCTTGTTTCATTTGCTGGGGCCTGCAATGAGGTATAGACTTCTAGGATTTTTAGAAAGATTCTTTGGGAGTGTTACTGCATTTATGTTTTTAAGCTCCAAGTTGCAAACCACTGTGAGCCACAAGGGAAAACAGCAAGGTGGAAATACTTTAATAAATAAGCAAGAACAAACAGGAAGGAGGACAATAGTTGCTGAGCTTCAGTTTCTGGCAGTCATACACTGGTTCTATTTCTGGCCCTCCTAGGCTGGAACTAGGCACTGCACAACAAACATGACATTGGGAATCCTGAGCTGGGCCCTAAGTGGTTCAAGAGAGGGCATTTGCAAGGATAAAGTGGTAAGCAGAAAAGGGGAAAGAATTTAATCTCTCTCCACACACTTCTTTTGTTTCCTTCTCATTGCTTGTCCTCACCTGAACAAGAAGTCTGGTCTTAAATGCTACACTGGAGGAAAAGCTGCCTGCAATAGGTTGGGGACTACAGATATAAAGCAGAAGACAGGGGAAGGATTAAGCAGCTCTTACTGTCTTGCTGTTGCTCCCCTCTACATGCCTTCCTTACCCATACTTGACATAGCAGAGGCAAACACAGGATTAGGATATTTGTAATCTGTTGCCAAATGTCTTTGTGCACCTGCAGCTGGGTGTTGAGAATAGCCCATCAACTGTACCAGATACATGAACAGAAATATGCGTTCCTGTTCATATCCTAGAGAAGGAGATTGTCCCAATTACAGTCAGGGGTGGGCTAACTAATCTTTTGAGCAGCCAACTTACTAGTTAATGTGCCTGCAGTTATTGGTCCCACGATGCCCATCAGCAGGATACTCACTGACATGTACTTGCCATAGCTGTGTCGCCGAAGGGTATAGAGGGCCAGCAATCCTGCAGGGATGTGGAACAGTATGGACGACACCAGAGCCCACAGGAAGACACCATACCACATCTCTGATAGGAAAGAGCAAAGAGATTTCAGTGTTGCTACACCTAACAGTTCACACCAAGATCAAGCTTCTGCAAGGGCTTATAGGAGGTGCATAGGTGCATAGTGGAATCACAATGACACATGGGGTGAAGAAATACCTCTAATAAACCAACAAAACTTAAATATATATTGGGTTTACAGAACGGCATTACACTTCTGTGAGCTAAATCATCCAAAAGGCATACCAAAAACAGCAACATCGCTCTACTGTACCTTCCAACTCTAAAAATCATATTTCAAATAGCTGATGGGCTGACCTTGGTCTCAGGCTAGTCACAATTTTATTAAGCAAGGATACACAGTCCTAAAGATTAACAAACTAAATGATTCTGAGCATGCACTACTGCACTTAAGAACATAAAAAGTACCTTGCCAGATCACAGTATTGGTTACTGTAGCATTCCCCACAAAAATCCCTCCAAACTGCAAAAGCCAAGTGGTTCTCATGCATCATTAACAAGCCACTGACTTTCTGCCAGTAACCATTTCAGCCTACCAGCACATCCAAACATAACTTTGTCTTACAAACAGAAGTCCTAGAAGATGCAACAGAAAAAATATCCCTTCCTCTCCACACCTAAATCTTTCACTAGCCCCGCCCCCCGTTTTCAAGTTCAAAGTCACTAGAAGAACCACCCTTTGATAGTGGAAAGTGCTACCAAGTTGCAGCTGACTCACAGTGACAGCAAGAGACATTCAAAAGGGGTTTGCCTCCGCATCACAACCCTGAACTTTCATGGCGGCCTTCCCATCCAAGTACTAACCAGGGTCGACCCTGCTTAGTTTCCAAGATCTGATGAGACTACTCTTTATTGGAATGCAATTCTGCCTGCAGGGAAAACTAAAGAAGGAAGCCGTTGAAGCCTGATCCAGCACCTGTTTAACGCGGGCAAAAGCAAATCAAGTGAAGCGAAGAACCTGTTGACATCTCAGCCCCTGGAAAGCGAGGCGTCGCCTCACCCCGCCCCCAACAATCAAAGACTAGCTAAGGGCGTGTCTCGAGTCCGAGTCCTACAATGACGTTGAAACAGATCCTCCGCTTGCCTCCTCACGCGTCAGCCCAATCTAGGGACCCGATTCCCCATGCGCAGTCCCGCACCCTTATAAGCCAGCCTAGGCGGCGGGGGGCCTACCTGGGAACTGGCAGAAGGCGATGGAGCAAGTAGCGTTGCCTTCCGGCGCCACCAAGCTGAGGCTGAAGATCTTCTCCAGGACTCCCGGCACGGGACCCGCCGGAAGCCCCGCCGCCCCGGTCCATGCCGCCGTCGCCATCAACTTCGCCTTAGCGGCGCCATGGAGAAGAAAGGAGACAGAGCGCCAAGCAACTCTCTGCTTCCGCTAAGCAGAGCATCGCTCTTCCCCGGCCTCTCTATGGTGGAGCCGGTAGCGTAGGGAGGAGCGAGTGTATCCCGGAAGTGCCCATAGGCACCAGCCATTAATTGGGCCTAGCGGCTGTCTCTCTACGGCTTTTTTTAAAAAGTCGATGTATTACGGAAGTCTAACTAGGGCGAGGCTGCATCACGTGGCCCAGGGTCAGAGTCTCTATTGGTTGCGCGGTCTTAACGCTACAGTAGGCCTCAGGACACCATTTTGGGTGGCTCTTTATCCACCTGAGAGGCAGCAGGGTCTGTGTCTGGGCTGAACAGTCGAACTAGCATGAAGGGAGAGAGAGGTGGGCGGGTCTTGTTATCCTCACGGACGACGACTCTCGCCATACATTGCACACTTGCGTCACGGCCTTAGAAAGAACATGGGCCTTTAAAAAAAAAAAGGCCGGTTTCTGGGACTCTTCACTTCCGGTTTCCATCTGCTCGCTTACTATAGGCCAGTGGGAAGAGAACGTCAGCTGAAGTCTCTCTTTCCCCGATTCTTTATGGTCGTACAAGGCGTCAGTGGCGTCCGTTCGTTGACAACCGCCAGGTGCTGTCGCTTCACTTCTGGAGCCGCGGCGAGCCTCCCGTCGCTCTGGCCTACCTCTCTGTGGCGGGGGAAGCGCTCCTGGCGGCCTGGGGAGTGCTTCCTATTGTGAGCGCCGAGTTGTGTGTGGGCTTGAGCTGTGCCGGAAGAGCCATGTCGGACTCAGAAGAGTATTCCTCGGGGGAAGATGAAGATTACCTTCCTTCGGGTGGGTTCCTTCTCCCTCCTGCCCTTAGGGAAGAAAAGCAGAGGGTGAACATAGGCTTGCCAACCTCTAGGTGGTGCCTGGAGATCTCCTGGGATCACAACCGCTCTCTAGACTTAGACTACAGAGGCCAGTTCCCCTGAAGAAAATGGCTTCGTCAGAGGGTGGATTCTGTGGTATCTGCTCCTTCCCCAAGCATGCCCCCCTCAAAATCCTGGAATGGCCCAAGGTGGGGTTGCCAATCCCCAGGTGGGGGCAGGGGATCTCCCGGTTTGGAGGCTCTCCCCCTGCTTCAGGGTTATCAGAAAGGGGGCGGGGGAGAGGGCACTCCATTATTCCCTATGGAGACCGATTCCCATAGGGTATGATGGAGAATTGATCTGGGGGGGGGGCATTTTCTTGGTTAGAGGCATCACATTTTCAGCACAGCATCCAGTGCCTTCCAAAAATGCCCTCCAAGTTTCAAAAGGATTGGACCAGGGGGTCCAATTCTATGACCCCAAAAAGAAAGTGCCCCAATCCTTCATTATTTCTAATGGAGGGAAGGCATTTAAAAGATTTTAATGTGATGGCCAGAACTCCCTTTGGAGTTGAATTATGCTTGTCACAACCTTGCTCCTGGCTCCACCCCCAGTGTCTCCTGGCTCAACCCCCAAAGTCCCCAGATATTTCTTGAATTAGACTTGGCAACTCTAGCCCAAGGTATAGCTGACAATTCCAGCTTTTTCCAGGAAAAAAAAAAATATATATATATATATGCAAGGGATTCAGTTCTGGAAGAATTTGTATGTTAAATCCCAAAGAGACCTCGATCAAAGAGCTTTGTAGTGTAAGGATCCTAATTCAACCCGTGGTACTTCCATTTAAAGGCTAATGTCTTGGAGGGGAAACGGTTGAGTCCAGTGGCACCTTTAAGACCAACAAAGTTTAATTTAAGGTATAAGCTTTGTTGTTAATACCTCACACAAAATCACAGATTGGTCCATCTAGCTCAGCACAGACTTCTCTCACTGGCAGCAGCTCTATGGGGTCTCAGGTACAGAACAATCTTTTCCCAAGAAGATAGATTGAGGTGGGTAGCTGTGTTGGCCTGAAGCAGTAATGCAAAGTTTAATTCAGGGTACGCGTTTTGTTGGTCTTAAAATGTGTCACTGGACTCAAACTTTGTATTATGGTTAGAGGAGTCAGTGGTGAGCTAGTAGGACCAATCTGTGATTTTGTGTGAGGTATTAGAATGCTGAAACCTTATTGGGTCAGAGTTAAGTTTATGGTACTGTGTAAATGTATGGTTTCTTTTTTAGGGGACAGGGCAGTTTGGTGACATAAACCAATGTGATAGCAACCAGACAACCTGGTAAGGATGAAGTGAAAGACTAAAACAGAAGCCATTACCAAAGAATCCATCCTGCTCTGTGACTGCGCTGTTTCCCCCTCTTCTATTCCCTTGCTAAGATGCATTCCCAACATCTCAAAACCTGAATGACCTGTGTGGCAACTGTCGCTTTTTTAACACAGGTGAGGATTACAGCGAAGATGATGTGAATGAACTAGTGGATGAGGACGAACATGAGGAAAAACAGTCACACATGGAAAAGTGCAAGAAGAGTTCCAAGGGGATCACAGGCCGGTAGGCACTGTCTAACTTGACTGTGGATTAGTAGGCTCAAGTAGACATTTGGTGAGAATTACCTTGTGACTACCTGCAGTCATGTATTTCTTTGTCCTGCTTAGGATGAAATATACTGTGCCTTGGGCTCGTGTGTACTCTGTGCTGGAGCCTTGGAAAGAGATGGCAACAACAGAGTAAAATTGCCCATTAAGACGTAAGCAAGGACAGAACTCAGCGTAAACCTGCAGGAACTAGCTTGCAGCATCTATATACGCTGAATTTTGTCTACAGTTAGCAACCCTGTCACTTCTTGCCCCAATACTAGCATGTTAGCAGAGCTGTGTCTCAGTCTGTTATCTGAGTGCCAATTGGCTCTTGTCATCCTGGCCTACAGGGCTTGCACTGAAATACATATGTACTGTCGCTTTTTTGACCAGTGTACTATTCTAGCCCAGCTTCGGTTCATCTCTGAAGCTACTGCAAAGGGAATGATTTAGTGTAGCAGCTAAAGTAATAAGCTGTGACCTAGGAGGCCCCAAATTCACATGTTGCCTCTAAGGCAAGTCAGCCACGTTCTTTCCTCCCCACCTTGAGACTCCAAATCTGTAATATAGCAGTCATTATATTGGGCTATTTTTAAGATTGTTAAAAAATAACATATGTTAAACTCTGTAAATTGTTTCACATTTCTGGGCATGTGAATGATAATGTTTTGCATAGAATAACAGGCAGTGGTGGTAGCCAGCTGGCCCATGTGTGTGTGGATTTTGATGTCTGTCCTTAGGAAGAGGCGCAAAGGAGGTGGCCTCTCCTTAGAACCGGGTGGTGAAAGCTCAAAAGATGAAACAAGTGACAGCAAGGATGGTGATGATCTGGAAGAGAGTTGCCCAGCTGTGAAGGAAGAAGCGAAAAAGAAAAAAGAGGATGCTCTGTGGGCCAGCTTCCTCAGTGACGTGGGCCAGAAACCCAGAGCTGCTGCTACGGAACAGGCAGCCTGTACACAAAAAGACAAGGTGAGAGCAGTCTACGGTGGGACAGAAAAAGTACAGTGGGCTTGCTTGTCAGGTTCTCAGGGTCTTTTTAGTGATGTACCTTGAATTGTAACATTTGCACTTTGTGTAGTCTCTGCAATCCAAGATGTTCTAGGTAAGGTTTTTTTTGTGAATATGCCTCCACTGCCGCATATCACTTACTCACTGATCTCAGGAGTAAGCTGACTGGAGCCCTTGTTGCCATTTTTTTAAAATGATGATGGAAGGCTTTAAAACCTAGGTGGGGATATTCGGTGCCAATAGATGTGGTGGGACAGGAAAGAAGCAGATTTTGTGGTTATACAAGGAACAACTTAAGCTTAAACCAAGAATGCATTGGTTGGGAAAGTCAGTGAAGATTTCGTCCTCATTAGTTGCAGCTTAAAGTTGTCCTTAAAATATTTTTGATGTAGATATTGTTGCAGTAGTTTGAGCTCAGAAAACTCTGAAGTAAATGTAGGAGATGTTGGTTATAGGCAGCCTTGGTGCTGAAGCTGATGAGGTGCTTCAGACCACGCACTTGAGTGAAATTAAAGAGCATCTTTATGTCTTTGTATAAGGTTTTTTGGTTTTCTTAAAGTGTTCTATGTTTATGGCATGGAAGGGTGGAGTCTGGGGAGTTCAGATGTAAGTGGCTTTGTGACAGCAGGTTTCCAGTTCTCACCTTTGCATGTATCCAGGTTTCCCACCAGGGCCAGAAAACTCCTTGGCGGGCTGAGAGCATGTGGTGGTGAAACACTGCAGCCACCTGGAAATACAGTGTCTATATGACTGCTTCCCACCCTCTTTTCCATGACAGAAACCACTCCTCCAGCAAGGCAGTAGTGTTTCTTAGACATCACCTTGCTGTAGTAACCAGGCTACGTAATTCTATTCTGGGCCACAGTGCTGTCATGATAGATGCTGTACATAGGCAACAACATTTTGTTCCTTTATTGGACTCTGAGGCCTGTGCTTTTTGGCACTCATGAAACTACTTTCAAGGCCACCGAAGTGCTTGCCAAAGGAAATGTAATCTCTCAAAACCTCATTCCCACCCCCCAAAAAGCGAATTTTGTTGGTTTTTAAGGTACTACTGGACTCAAATCTAGGTGTTTTACAGCAGACCAACAAAGCTTCCATGACAGAGTGGAGATTCAAACCTGAGTCTCCCAGATCCCAGTCTCTCTAACCCAGGGGTGTCGAACTCATTTGTTATGAGGGCAGGATCTGACATAAATTAGACCTTGAGGGGCCAGGCCATGTCAGGTTGGGCTGAGCCATGTCGGGCCGGGCCATGTACGTACCTGTTTAAGATTGGGTAACAGATATAAATTTTATAAAGAACACAAACACAAATATATATATTTTAATAACTTAAAACATGCTTAAAACGTTAGCACTCTTAAGGATGCTTTCTTTGTATTTCTCCCATGAGATCCAGGGAACTGGGCAAAGGAAGCTCTGGCTCTCTCCTTCCTTCCCCAGGGGCCTGGGGGGTTAGCCTCAGCCAATGGAGAAAATAGAGGTTTTGCTCTGCAGCTCCTGAGCAATTGAGCCAGCCTTTTAAAGCAAGTTGTTATGCAGAAGGAAGCAAGAGAGAGGAAGAAGGAAGCAGATCACAGCCAGTTGCTCGGGGGCCTGATAGGAGCCCTCCAAGGGGGCCTAATTCGGCCCCCGAACTGTATGTTCGACACCGCTGCTCTAACCACTACTTTAAGCTGGGGATTGAACCCAGCACCTTCTGTATACACAGCAGGTGTTCTGTCACAGAGCCATGGCCCCAGCCTGTCATAGGAAGAGGGATAGCATTCAGGTGTGGAAAGTGCAGGCCCCAGTGCTCCAGATGTCTAATGAGCATCCCAGTGCCCATTTCCCTGTGCAGAAGTAATTCCACTGAAGTGCCATCCCTGGGGTAGCTACATTCCTTCATCCTGCTCAGTGTTCTAATTGTAGTTTTTAATGTTTTTGTGTATATTTTAGCTCTTTGGTTTGGTTTTCTTGTTTTTAATGATTTCAAAGGTGTATGTTTTTATTCATTAGCCGCCTTGCTGGCCCTTTAGAGGACAGAAAGGCAGGATATAAAATCTGTTAAAAAAAAAAAGAACATTATTGTATGGAGAGCCTGGGGTTAGAAACATTTTAAATAGTAGAGTTTGCAAGTGGACTGCTGACCAGCAAGAGAGAAACTGTGGGAGGGAACATAAATCATTTCTAGCATTCAATATTGAGAATGTGGTGAGCGCTAGAGGGAATCTGAGCTGGTTCTGGCATTTTGTTGAGTGTGATTTCTCATCTATCTCTCAGCCAGCAGAGAAAAATGTGTGCAAGCCTCAGGAGGTGGCAAAAGAGCCCATGAAGCCCAAAGTCGCCATTACCGAAGTGTTTGACTTTGCAGGCGAGGAGGTGAGGTAAGTCTGGCCTGTGGTTACCTCAGCCTCAAAGAGACCTTCATTTAGCTGCTTTCTTCACCTAAAACCTGCCTGTGTTTGGAAAACACTTTGAAAGAGGTCTAGAAAGTGCTTAAAATGGACTTGTGCCTTGCCTCTAGGGAGTCTCAGGGCAAGCAAAGGATGCTTCATCTGTCTGACAATGCATAGCTTTAAAACAGAACGTTCAAGATAAGTGGAATTCCTAGCAGTCTGGGACTCTCTCCTAGCCTTGGAATGATTGAGAGAAAGAAACCTTTGTCACTTTTCTCTGTGTTTGAGAAAAGCCAAGAATTGGTTGTTATGCTAAGAGTTCCCTGGGCCAGTTTTGTAGTCCTGTTGGTGTTTGGCATAACATCCACCGGCTGTGACTTTTGAGGCTGCAAGGGAGTCCAAGGCATGTTTTCCCTTTGCTCACACCCAGTTGGAAAGGTGGCTTCTGCTAAATGTTAAATATGGTTTCTTTTAGCATTTTCTTAATACCACCTTCCTGCCCTATGGTTTAATTGACATTTTTCTGTTTTTATATTTTTTGTATGCATTATAGATTTATTTTTGGCTCATTTTATGGCATGTTTTTTAATATTGCTGTTGCTTAGTTATCTATGTTGGTGGCCCTGATGGGGCTGAAAGGTGAAATACGTATCTAGTAAGTAAATATGGCAAGTTGGGTTTTGTTTTGTCCCCCAAGAGAAAGGGCTGTAATTTAAGGAGGCCTGGCGAATCAGACCAAGGGCTGTCTTAGGTCAACATCCTGTTGCCAGTAGCAGCTGGTAAGCTGCCTTTGAGAAGTCCACCCACATGGCGTGATGGGCTTTCCCACGGTTTTCTTCCCAGCACGTGGCATTCTAAAGGATGCTGCCTTGACTGAATCAGCCCTCCAGGTTCATTCCTTACTACTCACTGTTGTTAGAAAGCAGGATGTTGTAAAGCACATCGTAAAAACCAGTAAGAACCTGGTAAAAACACAAAACCAGTAAAAAACATTGTGCTGGAAGGAGGGATCATTGATCAGACAAAAAAAATTCTTCAGCCACTAGCAGAAAAACAATGATGGAAGGTGGAGACAGAGGAGTATTCCTGGGGAAGGAATTCATTAATATTGGTGTCATGATCAAGAAGCTCCCGAAAAAGTAATTCCATTATGTTTTGAAAATAAGCAAGCGTAAAATGGAATCTTCAGTCATGCTACTTTGGCCTGGAGCAGAAGTTGATGCCCTGTTTATGTCTGAGAGGCCTTTCAATTGCTTGCTCTCCCTCTCTTTCTCTGGTTTTGGCTGCACAGAAATGTTTCTATATTTACTGTCTGGCTCTGTTCTTTCTTTTTGTAACAGGATCACTAAGGAGGTAGATGCTTCGTCCAAAGAAGCCCAGGTCTTTCTGAAAAAGCAAGAGCAGAAGGCGGTCTGCCCAGTTTCTCATCCTACAAGTTCTGGGTAAGACCCTGGCATTTGAGTTATACAGTAGGAAAGGTTGCAGGGAGGGCTCAGTTCAGCTGTAGAGAGTGAAGCTGAGAGGCTCATTGCATTTTTTAAGACAGTGGAGGTTTTGAATGCGTGAAGTCCCTTGGATCTCTCCAGGGTCAGTCTGTCTCCAGCCTCTTTGAACCCTTACCCTAGGTGGAACAGATTGATTGCCTGAGCTGCAGAGGTTCTGTGGGTTTTAGCTAGTAGGGAGGGAGAGATTCCACTGTCAAGTGAGTGCTACATCTCCCCAATTCAGTTGTATGCGTCTATCCTCTCTGCGTCTGCTCCTGGTCTTGCTGAAGGCAGAGTGGGGCCCTGGAGAGCTGGGAAGATCACACGCTATTTGTGGGTGGGAGTTCTTGGTTCTGGCCCCTGCCTTTCCAGCTGCACCTGCGTGTATTGGTGGGTATTGCTGTGAAGCCCTCAGCGTTCATGTTATGCAGCTTGGCAGTGGAAAGTGATTTCAAGTCACGCCTGACTTATGGGGTTTTCAAAACAAGAGCTGTATAGAGGTTGTTTGCCATAGCTTGCCTCTGCATAGCACCCCAGGACTTCCTTGGTGGTCTCCCATCCGAGTACTAACCAGAGCTTTGCTTCTGAGATCTGACAAGATGAGGCTAAGCTGGGCTGCCCAGGTCAGTTATGCATCCTAGCTGGGCATAATTCCTCAGTGCTGTTTGTGTTTATAAACTGGGGGCTGTAACTGTCAGGCTGTGTAATTGGTTTGACCAAGGAGTTCTGTCATTCAATGCATAATAAGCTGTTGCATTAGAAAGCAGCCAGCCTGTTTTCATTGAATCCCATCCTGGAAAGCAAAAGCCGTTGAAAACAGTGGAGTTTGGCAATCTGTGAGATCCCTTGGGTCTCTTCATGGTTGATCTGTCTCCAGCTCCTTTGAGCCGTTACCGCAGAGGGTAGGGCAACCCCAGAGCATACAGGGCAGCAGTGCAGTTTGTAACCTAGGCTCTTGAAGGCTCTTTGGCTTACTCATAAATAGAACCATGCTGAAACTATTTCCTGGGGGTGCGGAGTTGAGGCTCACTGCTCGGGTGCAAGCCTCATGTGATTGACTCATTCAGTTCGGATTTGCCTGGCTTGGCTCCCCTGCACACAACAGGTCCATCTCTCCTTTTGGGCAAGGCCAGAGGTTCCCTTTGAGCGCTTACTGGATGTCACAGAAGCTCCCAAGAGGAGTTTATCAGAACCTGTGCATACTCAAAATGGCAAAACCATCCCTTCCACCATCAGCTTTGTGATCAGGATAGAATGGGAATGCAGACTGTGGACACACAAGTCTTGGGAATTAAGAGAGGTTTGGGAGCAAAGATTTGTTCAGGTACATATAGCTGCTGATTAAGGTTGAAAATAAGCAGATCTGTGGCTGGAGCATACTTCAGACAAGGGCCAGTCTGCACAACCCAGGGCCAGCACTTGATGATGGGGTCTTTGTGGTGGGCCCTTATCTCTCATTTCACTTAAGCATTCAGAAGTTCTTTTTAATCTTCATCCCTGCGGTAACAAGTTAGCATAACGAACCAGAAATTTGCAGCCAGTCTACTTGAGAGTGAGCCATCCCAAGATGAACCATCACTTAATTTCTCTCTTCTGATTAGCTGACTGCTTGAAGTTCATTTTCTACACACCCGTCTTGGCTAGCCTGGAGCGCTGGCCAGCTCAAGCCCTTCTAGGTGCTTCCACACACTTCTTATTCTTCTGCCCCCTCTGCAGTTGAGAGGCTTCTGTTGCAGCCTGTTCATTAACTTCCAAGGACTTGGAGTAAAGCATTCTGTCCATCTGACCACAATGGTTAGTCCCCCACAGAGACAAGGTGGTTGGAGGGACCAGACTGAACTTCAGAATCAGCCTCAAGTGTGCATCGCTCCTTTCGGGCTCAAATTCCTCTTTCCTTCCTCACTTTCCTGAGCCTGCTTCACCAGATGGAGACATGGCAGCACACCCTAGATCTTAGGACCCTTGCAGATCACCTGCAGTAGCAGGAAAGCTGGTTTCAGAAAGTCCAGCTCTCCACTCTTAAAAAGCTGTGCTAAGACATCACTGATCAGATGGCTTCAGAAACTGATTTCTCTGGCACTCAAAACTCTAGGGAAAAGAACTCAAGAGAGTATTGTTGGCCAGTTAGAAGTGCAGCAGCACTGGCAGTCTTCAGCATTAACGATAAGAGACATCCACAGCATGGAGTCTGTCTTCATGTTTTGCGGCACTCTCCCATGTCCTTGACTGATGCAGTCTTCAGACATCAGGTACATCAGCATGGATCTCAGTCAGGCTGGACCTAGATGGGAAAACAGCTTTCGGGCACCCAAACAGTCAATTGTGCTTTCCTCATCTGAGTGGGCACAGAACTTCAGGGTTAAAAATAACCATACCTATTATTCAGAGTCGTGCAGAAGCTCTTTGGCCTGCCTGAAAGCTGGGGCCCTTCTGACTGCCAGCTAGCGATAGTCATAGGGCAGCCTTTTGCATCTCATGAAGTGACACATACATGTTTCATCTACCACCCTCTTTACTAATCCACTGCTTTCTGTATCTCACTTTTCATCTCCTGAAGGAAAGCGCTTTTCCCATGGTTAGCACATTATCCGAGGCATTTATCCCAGGATACTTACATTCGACTCATGAATCTGCCTTATCCTGAGCCAGATCATTGATTCCTCAAAGTCAGTATTATTCTGCTCATACTGGCAGTGGCTCTTCAGGGTTTCAGGCAGAGGCCTTTCACATCACCTGCTATGTGATCCTTTTAGCTGGAGATGCTGGGGTTTGAACCTGGAACCTTTTGCATGCCAAACAGATCCTTTACCACTGAGCCACAGTCTCTTCCCAGTTTCTGCTCTGGAAGTCTCTAACCCAGAGAGTTCCTTCCACCCATAGATATAGAAAGCTATAAATTGAGCCTGCCTCTGCTGTTGGTGGGTGGAGGTCCCCAGCCCAGCAGTCAACAACAACCCATTCTTCCTTTCTTGCTTTGATCTCCAAAATTACAGCTTTGAGCCTGTGACCTCTACAGCCCTTTGATGCCTTCCAGGTTGGTATAAGCTAGCCATCAGGTAAAGTTCAGCTTTGGAGCAAGTCGAGGCAACTCCCTCTTCTTTGAGCTTGGTCTTGACTGACGGAGCATGGATTCACACAAAGCAAATTGCTGGGTCAGTAGTAGCACCTTTGTTTTTAGCAACCGGGAATGCTTGTGGATTTTCTTCTCTCCCTCGCCTCTTCCTCAGCACTTTGATCAGTCCTGTATAAACGACAGCATCTTGGGAGTTACCACAGAATGACCAGAGCTCTCAAGTGAACAGAACCATCTTGGTTCCCCTCTGCATGTAGTTGCAGGACCTTGTGGATTTCTAGCTGTCTGTCCCAGTGCTGTTGGGAAAACTGGCCCAAAGCAAAGAGGAGTTGTAGGACTTTCTCTTCCAGATGACCCCATCTTCTGTTACTGTCCTTGCCACAGAGTATTTGCATTCTTTCTGCTGAACTGCTGCTTGCTTTCCAGTTCTGAGGAAGAAAAGGAGTACTCCCACCAGCCCAGACCGTTGAATGCCCTGCCCTGACCCAGGCATTAGAGGCCTTGTAGAGCTGTTCGCCTTGGACCGTCCCCAGTCTCATCTTTTGATGTGAACTGAAATAAGCCTTAGCCAAATGCAGATGAAAGTTTTGGCTGGGGTGTGTGCGTCGGTGATGAGAGTCCCCTTGTCAACACCAGTGCAGCTCTTCAGATCACAAGGGGAAAGAGCTGGTTAACTTGCTGTTCTCAGCCACCAGAGGGCAGCAAACTGTCCTCTGCCATATAAACAATGAACTTGATTCCTCTCTGAATGATGTCATGCAGACTACTGGATTTAATAGCCATTAGAGAATCTTTTTTCTTTTCTTCTTTTTTTTGGTTTTTCAGGCCAGAGTAGGGCCTCAGCCTGCCCCTCCAATAGTTCTGACATCACAACAGAAATATCCCACAGGTTTGAATGGTTATCTACCTCGGTCTGTGGCCAGACATGCTTTTTTTGCATTAAGGGCTGCAGTTTGCATAAACCAGCTGTGTCAAGATTAGAACCTCCCCCTCCCTTGTTTGAATGAGGCGCTCACATCCAAGTGGTCTCATGCTGAGTGAAATAATGGGGGTTTTAAACCACCGGCAGTTTGAAATGCCCCCAAGGGGAGAGGTAGACCTGCAGTCTCAGCCAGACTTCTGGGTCTATGAACCAGCATTTGCTATCTTGTGGAGGGTAGGGGGGATGTCCTTTCAAATCAGTTGGTGCCATGAGCACACCTTCTTTGGGAAAGGATAGCAGGTGAGCTTTGGGAAGAATACAGTTGGAAAGAACTCTGTTTTTAAATCAAGCTTTTTTGGCTGCGTAGGCTGCCAGCCAGCTCCGGAAAGCATTTCCTATGCTTCTAAGCGATTGATAGCATTTTGTGGTGCAAAGCTTTTTCTTGTGTCAAGCCGCCGCACTCCTTCCCCACAATTCCTGGGCTTTGGGGGCCTGTCTGCTGGGCAATGCTCCATCTTGCCTCCTGGCCAAACAGAGGGTAGGGCCATAGCGCTTCAGCTGGAGAAGACTGATTGGTCCCTGGCCTTGAGGAGGGAGGGACCAGGCACTGCGAGCATCTGTCTTTATGGAGGCAGGGAAGGGAGCACAGCTGCAGCAGCCCCAATTTTTGGAGGCAGCAGCCAAAAGAGAGTCTTTGATGCGCCTCTGCAAACGTGTCTTGGAGCATCAGTACAGCTCCTGTAACTGCAAGCATTTTGCCCTGCTGCCCAGCAGCACCCTCTGAAGAGAGGGAGCTTCTTTGGCTCATTTGAGAATTCCTTTGGATCAGGCCTGGGGATGGGCAGAGTTTTGAAGTGGGCAGCCATCATCAGTGTTGGGGGGAACTTGGGTTCAGTTACCTGCCTGGCATAGTCAAAGCTGGAGTCTTGTGCTCTGTGCTGGACAATCAGCGTCCTCCTCCAGCTCCTGGACCTTTCAGAGAGTGCCAGTTTGGAGTGCTGAATTTCCCCTCCCCACTGTGAAAGTGCCATGACCAGCCACCTGCCTGGCAGAGAATGATGGAAGGATCCTGGGAAGAGCTTGTGTCCTCCTTGCTTGATTTGGAGATCTCTCCCTTTACCTCATTTTTCCAGGCAAGACACCTCTGCTGGCTTGCTGCTACTTGTGCCAGGCAAATGCTAGGAAATCTCTCTTGGGGGAGTTGGTGATGTTGCACACAGCTCTGTCTCCTCTGGAGGACACAGCTGAACCTGCCCCTGTAGATGTGTAATGCTTTGTGACTGGACTCTTGCAAGCTCACCCTTCCATGGCATCCAAAATCTCTTCCAGCAGTGAATTGCAGCTGTTCAGTCCCATGAGAGCGCTTGCATTCAGGAGGAAATTAGGGAGGCTCCAGTGTCGAGCCGCCTTCAGACTGACTGTGCTGCCTGATCTTTTATCCCCACCTCCCCTGCCCCCCCTCCCCCCGGAGCAGCCTTTCTCTTTGGCACCAGGAGCATAGAGGGCTTGATGCCAGACTGCCGCGTTAGCTGTGGAGGGATGAGCGGCACCTGCTCTGAAGATCTCCTTTGTAGTTATTGTCTGCACATGTGTGCCCATTTTGGAGAGTCTAGGAAACAGAAGGGGGGGGGAGTCTGCTCTGGAAATCCACTTTAGCTTTTGCACTCTGAAACTCTTTCATCACGAAAAGGGACACAGCTTTGTCAGCAGCCCATGGAAGCAAATCATGAATGTGGACAGAAATCCTGCAAAGCTGTTGGACCCCTATGGCTTTTTCCCTGGCATCCTTGCAAATTTCTGCTTATTGCAGTAGAAGATTCTGCAAGCTTGCAAGGGAATAAGATAAAGTTATATCTAGACAGCATTTCCTGATTTGAACAGAGATGTCATCTGTCTGATGCCCTTGGGAGTGTCTAGCCCAGATGTGGCCTCAGGCCAGGGACTTTTCACAGCCCTGTCACCCAAGAGCTTTTCATCTGCAGATTAGACTTGGCCCCTTTGCCATACAAAGCAGGTTCTCTCTGCTGAGCTAAGGCCTCCCTCTCTTTTTGGCTTCCTGATTTCCAGATGTCCTATCAGTATTCTTCTGTAGTAGCAACCTCTGCCCTGAACCCTCAAGTACCCGGCTGGATCATGCAGTTCTTCACAATGTCCCTCCTTCGCCCTGAGAACGGCCTTGTAATTAATTTCCGAGGCTTTTGGGAAAGATTGGAAGGGATACCTTTGCAGGTACTAGACAAGATGCTGGCGATGGACCCCAGATTTTGGAGAAGTGGGAAAATCTTGGAGTGACTCATCATTTTCAAGCAAAGTATCCTGGATAGTGTGTATGCACTGACCAAAGTTTGCCCCCTGGCCCCATTAGAATGCAAGTCATTTCCTCCCAGGCTCTTCGGAACAACCATGGATTTCCAGCAAGGAAGTTATCCCAGGACTGCAAATAAAAGTCCAGGCTCAAGAGCTCAGTTGACAGCTTCTGCAAGTCCACAGCACCATTTCAGAGTGGTTGATCTGCAGCCGTTTCGTAAGGCCATGTGGTGCACGGGCACACCCAAAGAAACATGCTTTTCAGACCCTCGGCCCATTACAGTCAGCACTGTCTGCTCAGACTGGCAGCAGCTGTCCAGGGCTGGAGGCAGAGCTCTTCCGCATCAACTGCCACCAGATTCTGTTACTGGAGATGCCGGGGATTGAACCTGGGATCTTCTGCATGCCGGGCAGATGCTGTGCCACTGAGCCACAGCCCCTCCTTCTGTGCTTTGTCTCCCCTTCGGGAGGCGGGATGTGGTTCAGAGTCAAACCTCTCCTCTCTTGAAGTCAGCAATCAGTGTCATAGTGCAAAAGCCTTGGGAAGGATAGAAGCCAGGTTGGTATCTTGCTCCTGGGCAAGAGACGCCGGCCCTCCTGCACTTTGTTTCTGGTCTCCTTTTTGCTTTCTAAGAAAATAACTAGCACAGCTCTGCTGAAGCTGCTGCCTAGCAGTGGAGGGAGACCTCTTGTCGGAGTGGGCTGTGAGGAGGCCATTCTCTCCTGTGCACATGGCTTCTTTTTTGGAGGGATCAGTAGCAGGCCACGCTTGTACATACCTGTTGACGGACGCTTTAGCCATACCGCGTGGCAGTTTTTGAGGATGAGGGTCGTGAGGGTGTGGGACCTTCCTGAACACTCTTGTGTGGTTTTGGCCCTGGAGAGATTTTAGGGTGATAATTCCAAAATTGTGTGTGTGTCTGTCTGTGAACGGTTACAATTGTTTCTCTGATTCCGAACTGCCAACTGCTGCTGTGGCCTATCTTCCTTCCAGCTGACTCCTACGAAGGCCTTTTCCTTCTGCCCTGTTGCTTCATCAGGCACGAAGGGATTGCTTCTGAGGTAGAGATGCACTTGAGCACCCTTGGAAGAGGCTGTTTGTTGTGTCTCTGCATCAGCCACTGTTCTGGGTCGGCATCTTTCAAATTGAGATGCATGCGCCAGATCAGTGACTTGCAGAAAGAATTGGTCCCTCCAGACAGGTTCTTTTGCTTAATGGCGTGTTCTCATCTACTCAGTGTCATGGTATGTCCGAAATGCCTCTTGTACATTAAATCAATAATCCTGGCAGCAGCTATGCAAGGGAAGGCTAGGGTTATCCCTTATGAGGGGATAAGGTGGTTGGGTCGAGTGTGTGTTTAATCTCCTCTACCGTGGCCAAAGTGAGATTTAAACTGGGTACACCCTGGGTCACACGTTGGTTTTGTAACTGCTGTGCCAGCGGCTGGACTTGGTGAAACCCGCAAGAATTTTGGCTAATATGCAGAGCTGCCAGGAAGCATTATGGCCCCTTCGGGGACCTGGCTAGGAATGTGCTTCTCTGTGAGCTCTGTCCAGCCAGGCTAGGCATTTGCCAGGTATTTACTCACTTCATTTGCTCTCCACTCTTCCTCCCAAAGTAGCTCATAACATCAAAAGAGTTTCTGGCTCAACATTAGGAAGAACTTCCTGACGGTTAGAGCGATTCCTCAGTGGAACAGGCTTTCTCGAGAGGTGGTGGGCTCTCCTTCCTTGGAGGTTTTTAAACAGAGGCTAGATGGCCATCTGACAGCAATGAAGATCCTGTGAATTTAGGGGGAGGTGTTTATGAGTTTCCTGCACTGTGCAGGGGTTTGGACTAGATGACCCTAGGGGTCCCTTCCAACTCTATGATTCTAAAGGTTGGGGTAAAATGAAATGTTTGGTCTGGCACCTAAAAGAGGATAGGATGCCTTGACCTGGCTAGCCCAGGCAAGTCTGATCTCCTCAGAACATGGAAGCTAAGCAGGGCCAACCCTGGCAAGTACTTGGATTGCAGATGTCCTTGGAATACCAGGGCAGGGATGCAGAGGCAGGCAATAGCAAGCCACCTTGCTGAATGTCCAAGCCATAGTAGGGATTGTCATATGTCAGCCATGATGTCCAGGCATGCATGCACACACATAGACACAAATACCCTCTCCACATTTCTTTTTAGTATATGCCAGGCAAACCTCAAGGAAGAAGGCCATTTTGCGAGTGAGGTGCCACTGCTGAAAAAGCCCTGTCCCTGATTGCCAGCCACCTCAGTTCTGATGGCAAGACTCATAGATCTTAGAAGGCAGGCTGAGCAGTAGCCCTTAACAGGTAAAGGATTCCTTCTGACCCCCAGAAACTTTTAGAGAGATGCCCGTTTTTAATCTTCTGGAAATGAGGCTGCCCGTTTTTAATCTTCTGGAAATGAGGCTGTATTTTTTTCTCTTAAAAGGCTCTTCAGATCAAAGGCTCTCTTGGCCATCTCTTCGAAAGTACTGTGGATGTCAGGGAAACCTTGGGAACTTTGCCTTGGAGAATAATTTGTATCCAGCTGTGTCCTGGGTTATGAGAAGGAAAGGCTTAGCTTGCAGCAAAAATTGTTGAACAGCTACAGAGCGCAAGGGAAATAAAACGAGGGGGAAATGCAGTCTTTTCTTCCTAAGCCTAGGACTTATCTCTGCCTGATAGCAAGTCAAGGCGAAGGGAGAAGAATCTTAAAACGACAGGTTTCCGTTGCATCCTTTTGTGCTGCCTCTCTCTGGACCTTTTCATGAAGCCATTTCCTTTTTATCTGGGTGGTATCTTGGCCACTCTTTGTCCCAGCCCTTCCTGGCAATTGTAGTCAAAACTCTCTTCTTCCATTCCAAAGATGACCCCTCCCTCTGTCGGCTTGTGGAAAATTACTAGTCTCTAAAGCATTTTCAATCTGCTCACACAGGCACTGAGGCCGGAGAAAGAATCTCTTTTGTTCTGTTGGTTACTGGCTCTTGCGTGTCATAACATCAGTTACTCTATAGATCCCATGTAAACAGATCCAAGTGGGCAGCCGTGCTGGTCTGAAGCAGTAGAACAAAGTAGGAGTCAAGTTTCACCTTTAAGACCAACAAAGTTTTATTCAGAATGTAAGCTTTCGTGTGATGAAGTGTGCTTAGAGCACACAAAAGCTTACATTCTGAATAAAACTTTGTTGGTCTTAAAGGTGCAACTTGACTCCTACTTTGTTCTGTAGATTGTTCCGTAGATTCCCAAAAATGCTTCTGACTCTTGACCCTTAACGCATAAACTGGCTTCTTCCTATCCTGGTGGACTTCATGGAAAGCATTTATCTACAGCAAAGGTCTCCAGCGTGATACCTGTGGGTGACATAATAGCATCCACCAACACCTTTCCTGGTGCCCGCCAAGCATTCTGAGAAAGTGGGCAGAGCCAGATAGGGCTTTTTTCCAGCAAGGCTTCTTACTGGCCTTTGGAAGTTCAATTCACGGGTCTCTAACCACTGGGCCATGAACCGGTACCAGTCCCTGGTCTGCTAGCAACCAAACCACAGAGTGAGGCAGAGCAGCCCCGGACTAAAGAGGCAGCACGGCCTCACTCCAAGGCTGCCTCCCCTTACAGGGTCCCGGACAAGTAGAAGGGGCAGCGCTGCTGTGACCTTAGCCTACCCCTCATTTATACTCTTTAAATGGGAGAGGGAGGTAAAAACAACCCCAGTCTCCCCCCCCCCATTTAAAGACGCCCATGGGGGGCAGGGATGTGGGGTGGGGTGGGGCAGCTTGGGGGTGACAAAACCCCCAGCACCCCCCCCCCAACTGGTCCATGGAAAAATTGTCTTCCACAAAATGGGTCCCTGGTGCCAAAAAGGTTGGGAGCCACTGGTTTAAATGACTGTGCAGATTTTTTAAAAAAACCACGTTGCTTGGACAGTAGCTGCCACCACAGCACAAGGATCTTTACCATGTGATCGAAGGTAACCCGCAGCAGCCATTTTTGCAGCTGTGCTCACCGCACTGCGTCAGAATTCCAGAGGTGCCTGCAGGCTCAAAAAGGTCGAGGGCCCCTGATCTACAGTCCTTTGCTTACTGTCGAAGGTGGTTCGGGGTTGAGCGTTGGCAGAGTGCACTTTTTTTTATCTGTCAGATACCTATGGGGTTGAGGGGTCATGTCACTGCAGGGTCTGCCTGCCCCCTCAACGCCAGGCCTCGAACAGCTTTACACTCTCTTTTTGTTCATTTTCTGCCAGAGTGAAGCGGCCAAGTGGACTCAACAGCCTGGTGGGGAAGCTGGGTGCCAAGAAGCAGAAGATGAGCACACTGGAGAAATCCAAGCTGGACTGGGAACACTTCAAAGAAGAGGAGGGCATCGGGGAGGAGCTGGCCATCCACAACCGAGGGAAAGAAGGGTGAGAAGAGGGTGGGCTGTTTCCTGACGGGAGTTGGGGCTTTGCGGCAGAGCATCTGCTTTGCATGCAGAAGGTCCCTTTCTGCATGCAGAAAGTTCCTTGTTTTAAAAAGCCCAGTAGCCGGTGATACGAAAGACTTCTATCTGGGAGCCCTGGAGAGCCACTGCCAACCAGAGTAGGCAAGCCTGATGATAGACGGAGGGTCTTACTCAGCAGGAGGCAGCTTTCTGTGCTCAACAGACCTTTGAAGCTCTGGGGCTGACTATCATTGCTTACCAGAAGGTTGAAATAACGAAATACTGGGTGAACACCAAAGCTCCTTTTCAGCGCTTCAAATGGTACATGCTACACCTCTGGGTTCCCATGCACAGAATTAAACTTTGTTGGTCTTAAAGGTGCCACTGGACTCAAACTTTTGTTCTGCTGCTTCAGACCAACACAGCTACTCACCAGTGTTCCCCCTAAGCTGAGTTAGTGTGAGCTAGCTCAGTTTTTTAGCCTCTGGCTCACACATTTTTGTCTTAGCTCAAGAAAAATGGCTCCAGAACAAACTAATGTATGCAGCCACTCACAACTTTAATGCCAGTGGCTCACAAAGTACAATTTTTGCTCACAAAGCTCCACACCTTAGAGGGAGTATTGCTACCTACCTGAATCTCCATTTTTGGGTTTGGGAAATCATAACACTATCTCGTTCCCATGGCCTTGAAAGAAGGAAAGAACACTCTCCTGATGGTTTCTCAAGCTTCCTGTCGTTACGGGTTTTTTGTAGGGCAAGCTCCATAGGAAATGCCCTTCAGGTTTTGACCGATATACCAGACACTTAGAGCAAGACTCATGAGAGGCTGTTGGAGATAGAGGAGAGGCAGTCAGTGGTCTTGAGTTCCTGCAAGTATCCAATGAGCTTCTGCTAAAAAAAAAAAAAAAAACCTCTCTAAATGTGCTTCATTTTCATTAAGGCACTTGCCTTAATGTCATTATTGAAAATTATTTATAGCATGCAATTAGCCAGGCAATCTGGGTTACTTGGCTTGGCTGCTCTTGACGTATCCTCCTTTCTGTCTCAGTCCAAAGTTGTTGCCCAGGAAGTATTTGTGGGTGAGCAGACGAGGACTTTGATAGGCCTAGTGGGAAAGGCAGGAATCACAACCCACCCACCACCACCACCACCCCCCGAAAGAACCTGAGATAGTTCTGTGCATGTGTTGTGCATGTGGGTTTGCCCTTCCTTGTGCAGTATAAAGGGCTGCTTGTAGGCAAGAAAACTCCACCTTGAATGGTGGAGTCGTCCCCCCCTGAATCCCACCCAGTGGCCCCAGTCATCCGGCTCTGTGCCTGCTCCTTTGTTAGGCTCCCAAGCTGACTTTTTTTTTTAAAAAAAAATCTCCTTCCCTGCAGATACCTGGAGAGAAAAGCGTTTCTGGAGAGGGTGGACCACAGGCAGTTCGAGCTCGAGCGGGACATCCGGTTGAGCAACATGAAACCCTGAGGCTGCTACGGATCCTCTTCTGATGAACGCCTCTCATCTGGCTATCCCCAGAAGAGAGTGACTCAACAAACCTTTTTTCAACACCTTAGTAAGTAGGTGAACTGAAGACACCCCCACCCCTTTTCTTTTAATACTGCCAGAGTACTGCTGTGTGCTGCAGGCACCAGTCGCTGTCTGTTGGGTACCCATCAGGGGGTGCTTGCCCAGGAGAGGGACTACCACGGGTATTTCCCAGTTCTTTACTTCCCCAGCACTGAAGAGGGAAGAGGCAGGTTTTGTGCTGCAGAATACTCCTAGTCTGCTGATAGCAGCTGATTCCATGGGGCGTCAGGGCCATGGGGTGTCAGGCCCAGTGGTTTGCACGGCTTCCTTGTGCAGCTGGAAGGCCAGCTGGTTGAGAATGCTTAACAGTTGTTCGGTTGCAGGAGAAGTCGCCTGCCAACCAGCTTCCCGACGAGACCTGCTGTTCTCGCTGTGGAATCTCTTGTGTTTTTGGTTTTGAAAAAAATCTTTTTCCGGGATCGTTTTCCGTCAACTAACTTTCCTTCATGCTCGGCAGCCGCTGCAAAGGCGCAAGAGAGGCAGCGTGCATGTGAGCAAGGATGGTTCCTTTTGAATAAAGCATTAAAACCTGTATCTGGGAGTGTTCGGTCATCCTTCCATCATTGACTGTCTGAAATCAGCCCTGTCCAAGCCAAGAAAATGGGTTATTCGTTATACTGTTAAAATACTTGGAGGAGAGCCTGCTGTTTAGCTGCCTTCTGCCTCAGGCTCTGAAACATCTCTGATTGTCTCTGAATTGATTCAGAGCTTCCATTCCCCTCTTGGGTTTGCTAACTATGTCTGCCTTTGAGAGACCAGCAACGTAAAGGAGGAAAACCACACTGAATGGTGCAGAAGCAGCATGTGTTGTCTAATCCAGGAGTGTCAGACTCATTTGTTAGACGGGTCAGATCTGATACAAATGGGACTTTGTGGGGTTGGGCCATGTGTGTCATAAGAAGCAAAGTGAGGTGGCAGAGAGAGAAACTTCAAAGGACACAGACAAACTCAATTAAAAGTATGTTTTGACTTAAAATACAAACATGCTTAACTGGAGAGTCAGTTTGGTGTAGTGGTTAACTGTGTGGACTCTTATCTGGGAGAACCGGGTTTGATTCCCCACTCCTCCACTTACAGCCGTTGGAATGCCCTTGGGTTAGCCATAGCTATCCCAGAAGTTGTCCTTGAAAGGGCAGCTGCTGTGAGAACCCTCTCAGCCCCACCCACTTCACAGGTGTCTGTTGTGAGGGAAGAAGATACAGGAGATTGTTAGCCGCTCTGAGTCTCTGATTCAGAGAGAAAGTGGGGTATAAATCTGCAGTCTTCTTCCTAAAGCTCTTGCAGTATTTTGTTTAAAATGGAAAGGTGGGGGAATAGTGGGATTCAGCAATATGATTTTTAAAATATCAAGAAAAAGCACAAAGATCACAGCAGAAACTAAAAATATAAAATGCTCTGAGCCTGGAAAAACAATGAAATGGCATCACAAGCTTCTCTCCCCCCCCCCCCCCCGGGGTCTACTCAGACTGGCGATGGCTCTCTAGTGTAATATCTCCCTTTGGCTTTGAGTTCCCAGGTTAGAGTACTCACTAGATACCAGTTCTCACATCCATTGAGCAGAGTCAAACTGACTCAAGACATCAACCCTTTATTTGCAAGGTCATACAATGCCATGAAGCAACAGCTTCAACTGGCCATAGGAACACTGCAGCACAGACAAAGTTTCAAGGTAACATGGAATGGATTTTCCATTAAGGTCTTTGGGCCCAGAGACCTTAATGGAAAATCCATTCTGCATTTTCTTTGCAAGTCCAGAATTCATTCCTGCTTCCACCTGCAAAGACAAGGAAGGAGCTGGGAACTCTGGCAGCCTTGGAGCTTCAAAGGGTGAGGACAGGAGGGGGGGGAAAGAGCCCCACAGGGCTTTTAAAAGCCCTGTGTGGCCAGTTCTGGCCTGGGCCAGACATTTCAGACCCCTGATCTAATCCTTTTGGGCTGGAAGTTGAGAATTGGGAATGATCTTGGCAGGTTTCTCTATTGGGTGACTTCTGCTCCCTGTGGGCAAGGCCCTGGAAATCAGCTATTTCTGCATGCAGTCCCTGGCTGAGATTGCTCACCCATGAAGCACACATCGCTGCCAGTATGTGCTCTTTTGTTTCCGCTTGCACCAAATCCGATTAAGGACATCACTGCAGCGGTGACTGTGGATGAACGGGTCTTTTCAAGGGGAGTTGGTGTCACCAATTCCATATGGGGGCCTTAGGTTTGTGGGAATTGTCTTGGATCAAGCTTTGTTCTTTATCCAGGAGGCAGCTGTGGCCCCTCAGTGCTCTTCACCAGATGTCTTGCAAGCCAGCTGCATTCCATGCTCAAAGATCAGAGGTCTGGTCAGCTCTTCAGTAGTTTACTGTCATCAGTTCTGAGTGGAGGTACCCTTGAAAACTGTTTGAAGCAGTCTAGCTGGCATCTATTTTTGTTGGCCAGCCTTCACTTCCTTTTGACTTCCAGGAATCCTTTATGGCCCTCATTCGTCCAGACCACAGGCGGCCAAACTTGCTTAACATAAGAGCCACGTAGAATAAATGTCAGATGTTTCAGAGCCACAAGACATGAACGTCAGATGTTGGAGGGAAGGGAGGGTGGGAGATAGATGGGGAAGAGAGAAGAGGAGGAAAGAAAGAAACTTTAAATGCATTCTCCAAACCGCCAGCTGACTTGGCTTGAAGAAGTGATTTAAAAAGACAAATGTCTTCTCCAAGCTGGCCAATGGAGCGATGGGGGCTTTGAGAGCCACAGTTTGGCCACCCTGGTCCAGACTCAGCACTGCTGTTGGGCCACCTTCTCTGGCACTTCCCTACACCTTGGGCTGGCCCTAGACTGTCTGGCACCCTAGGCAAGGCTAACTTCTGGTCTCCCCCCTCCCTTTGCACTGACAATGTCACTGAGTCACATGGGAGCACCCAATTCAGTGCCCCCAGAAGGCTAGAGTCCCAGGCAATTGCCTAATGGCAGGGCTGGCTCTGCCTGCCCCCCAAGAACATCTGATGAGCTTTGGTTTGGACACAAGAAATCCCTGATGGTCTATGCCATGGTGGTATCGTACTTGAACTCCTCTCCACCAATTTCCAGCAGGTTTCCACTTTTTTTTTTACTTTAGAAAACAGGTGGGGGAAGAGTTCTATTTTTCTCAAGCTTTCAGTGGATAATTTCCACCATTCCCCAGCTGAATATCTTGATAGATTGTCTTTTTATTGATGAAACTGTTACTGCCTTTGTCTCGTCAGATCCAGCCATCTGTCCTGTGGCCACATCTGTGGAAAATCATCTAAGGAAGCTTATAAATAGCTCTCTAAAGTTCTCCATCTTTCTGCAGCAGCCTCCTTGGCTGGCTAGCGCGCCTTCCTCGCCAACTCCAGAGCGTGTTGGCCTGCTGCAGGGGCCGCCACGTCTCTCAGTTGGCTTCAACACTTGTGCTTTCTGCAGCCATGTGGCAGCAGCCCCAGCACTCCCCTTCAAGAGGGCAGGGGGGGAGGGAGTACATCTTTTGCTGTGACATTGGGAGAAACCAAGATAGTATGAAAGTACCTGCTGGGGAGCCGGGAGAAGGTGGAATCGGTTGGACCAATTCCTTGAGACTCCTCAGAAGCCCAACCAGTGAATTTTCCACAGATGCTAGAAGCGATTCCAATTGAATCTGGATTTTAGTGAGCAACTGAAGCCAGAATGAAATTGTTTTAATTTATTTTTTATGTGCAGGAATGGGGGAGAGAATTCTTCCATGGAAGCTGAGGTAGAATAATCCAGAAGGTCAGCAGTTCAAGCCTCAACTCAGTAGGGGGCAATGAGTAGGCCGCTCTTAGCCCCCAATCCCACATCTGTGATATGACAATAATTCTACTACCCTACTTAAAGGAGCATTTTGAGGATCACTGCGATAGTATGCGAAGGGTGAAGGGCTTGAAACAGTATTGTGAAGGGCTTGAAACAGAAAGAACACTAGAGACATACTCAGTTGCTGTATCTTACTGGGTGTGCTGGATTGTGATTACTGCTGTGACCACTAGGCACTGGAGAGGGTTAGAAATGTTCTATACCATTCCCTTTTTTAATGCAAGGGAAGGTGCTGTGGAACAGGCTTTTTAAAACACTTCACTGACCAGTTTTCCGTTCTCTAGTGTGGGAAGATTATTTTGTTTGTCAAGGTGTGAAAGAACCTTCTCCCCTGTTGGAAAGTAGCCCAAAGTAGTGATCTAGTTCAACTTAACCTGTCTCCCAGCTGTCACTATATGCAAGGTGGTTTTTATATTCAGGAATATTAAAAAATATATGCCCCACAGGCATACAGTCCAAAGCAATGGAGGCTAGGGTGCTATTTTTTCATTGTGGACAATGTTTAGAATGGGAAGGTCATTTTTGCATATGCCGCTGTTTGACAAACATACAACCTTTTCTGGCATCATGCGACTATCATGATGGGTTAGTGGAAAGTCGGGGACCTCTGTTAATAAGGGCATACAATACTCTGGAGTTTATTTTTATAGCTAGTTCTGAATTTGGCCTGCAGAATGTGGTTCAAACAATCTGCACAATACTGTCCAGGTACGAGTGGGAGACATTTGTGCAAACCTGGGGAGGTTTTCCAGAAAAATGCCAAAATATTTTTTTAGTTCAATTGGGGGGGGGGGGGTGTCCAAAAACCCAAAGTGGACCCATGAAGATCTTGAGAAACTGCAAGATTACATATGGCATTGTAGGGCCTGGCAGCTTTTTCAGAAAGGCACGATAATGGAGAGGCCCTGAGAAAGGGGGAGAAAGTGAGTGGAAGAGAAACTGGGAGTCAGTGAAAAGCAAATTGACCTCCCCTCCATTGTGTGACTTGTAGGTCCCCTGATTGCAGGGAAGGTGGGATAAAAATCCAAATAATAATAAGTCACACCTTTTTCATGCTCAAAAACAAGCATGAATGGATACTGGATTCACTCTGTTGATTACAGTTGAGCCTGCGTCTTTGCCAGCTGCCTTTCATCCTCATTGGTAGAAATGATGGTAGCAGTTTCACCCGGGGAAAACAAAGTTATTTTCTGTGACTGAATACAGTGCTGGGGCGGGGGAAGGGTAGGGCAGAATCTTTAACTTTCTTTAAAGAGGGCGTCGCCCACCCAGTGTTTCGAGCAGCCCGCACAATGAACAGTTGGGTCCTGAGCCCTGTAATCCTTGCACATTGCGTCAGGGGATGTATTTTAACTGGAGGCTGAAGCTGTAGTTGAATAATCAGACTACTTAATTAGTTCAAGCTTTAGGGCTTCTCTAAGCTTGCTCCAAAAATGTGGGAATCTTGGAACTGATTTGACCTGCTGGCACAGCGCGCATCACAGGCCTCGGCTGCTTGGCACTGGGCTGCTTTCCCAGGAGGCAAATAGTTTCCAGCATCCCAAACAGCGATGCTCGTAGAGCGAGGTCTCTCTCCTCTGCTCAACTGAAGTCTGGGAAGGAGCTGTGGAGAAAGCCAAGAGGCCTTTTCTAATTAATATTAATAGGCCAGTCAGGCTTGAATGCACCTTCTTTAGGATTTTGAGGCATCCAGAGCAGGCCTGCCACTACGGGGTGGGGGGGCTGTGGGGGGCCTGCCCCCTGACTTCCAGTCAGGTGCCTCAACTCAAGTGCCCCTGGCCTTCCCCACTCCCCCTACCCCTGCCATGGGGAAGAAAGCTGAGGGCTGCCCCCCCCCCCCCCATGATTTAAATTGCACTGGAGGAGTACCTAGGAGCAGATTCTGTTCCTCCCAGTCCTTTGACAGAGTTTTGATACGCGTAGGGAAGTGCCCCGTTGAGTAGGTAGTAAAGTGCAACTCCAGAACACTGTGGTAAAGAAAACAAAACTCCAAGACAGCCGGGTAATCAGTTGTATTGGGTTAACACGTAAGAAGCAGTCTCAGGCAAGCCAATGGGTCATACACATTAAAGTCAGTCAGTTTTTAGTTGTCTTAAAGCAACTTAACACTGACATCCTTTAAATGGTGTGGGAGGGGCAGTGGCTGCTCCTGGGTGCCCCTCCTGTGCAATTTAAATAACTGGAGAAGGAGGGGGTGACCCTGGCTCTCAGCTTTCACCCCTGCGGCCCCTCAAGCTTTGGTGGTAGCAGGGGTTGGGAGGAAGGGTTAGGCACCCTGAATCATGCTGGTGGCAGTGGCGGCAAGGGGAAGGGAGCCATTAAGTGCCCCTCTGGCTTTTTTACATGCCCCTCAACTTTTATAGCGGCCCGGTGGCGCAGAGTGGTAAAGCTGCAGTACTGTGATCTGAACTCTCTGCTCTCAACGTAAGCAACGTCACCCCAAAGGTGGAAACGACTGGTGCTTGCACAGGGGACCTTTCCTTTCCTTCCTTTCCAACTTTTATAGGAGAGTGTTAAAGCTGCAGTGCTGCAGTCCTAAGCTCTGCTCATGACCTGAGTTTGATCTCCGGCGGAAGCTGGGTTTTCAGGTAGCCGGCTCCAGGTTGACTCATCCTTCCGAGGTTGGTAAAATGAGTACCCAGCTTGCTGGGGGAGGGGGGGGAGTGTAGATGACTGAGGAAGGCAATGGCAAACCATGCCGTGAAAACGTTGTGAAAGCAACGTCACCCCAGAGTCGGAAACAACTGGTGCTTGCACAGGGGACCTTTCCTTTCCCAACTTTTATAATCCTGGCTATGGGCCTGACCCAGAAGCAGGAACACTTAGTGCCCACTCATTATCTAGCAAGTAATGTGTGCAAGCAAAAGCATCCCCACTTTTGCTGCACACAGTTGGGGAGATGCAAGTACCCTGCCCAGCAATCGCAGAATGTGGCCCACGCTTCAACTCAAATCTGCACTGTACCCAGTTAATCGTATTTATTTGCTTTGTAGCCCATCTTTATGGAACAGCCTCAGGTAGGTTACCTGGCTTTCTGACCTATTTGTGGAGAATGCTAATGCGACACAGTTCTTTAGTAGGAAGGATGCTGATGCAGTAGGATCCTTTCACAGCTCAATGCATTTCAGAAGGATCACTCAAAAGGACTTAAATTAAAGGTCCAATTACATGATACTAGGCAAGTCTTAGCTCTCAGGTACTCTTTTCCTCAGTAGGTGTGATGGAATGATGCTCAGTGCTACTCAACTCTACCTTTTGTTGTGGGGATGGCTAGAAAATCTCTTTTTGGCCTCGTACTAAGCAGAGAAACTGGCCCTGGGTAGAGGGAAATATAAGAAAAAATGGAGGCTGAGTAACAACATCAGAGTTCTCTGCCCGGGCATCTCATGCAAGAAAGCCCAAATTCTTGCAAAGAAATTGTGCCATTTTCTGTACTGGTACAACCTAGAAGCAGCTATATTGCATTCCCCCCCCCCCCCAGCAATGCCTGGGCCCACCTACATGAGCAAATGCTTTTATGTTCTGTATTAATCCAGAGCTACATCTGGAACAGATCTTTATAATCTCTGTTAGAGGTTAAACACACACCTCCAATTCACCCAGCATTGGAAATATATATTAAAAAAACAAAACAACCAATCTTTTTGTAGCCAGCAATGTGACTACAAGCCAAGATTAATGGCAAGCTGAATTAATAGTGGTGTATTATTTCTTTCATTTGGGTAATTTGTGAAACCTCTTCATTGCGGCTGTTCTTGAGGGTGGAAATAGTATTTTTCACCCTGTCCTTCCTTAGTTTATACGCAAGCCATCTACTAGTTTTATTGGCATATTTCCCCACTTACAGGCGTTGGGGCCTTGATGACATTTACCCAGTTTTAAGTGCTTTAGGATTAGAATTATCAGTGGCAGTAGTGGCTTTCGCCACAGGGCATCCAGAGCAGCTGTCATAGGGAGGGCCCCAAACCACATGCTGCCAGTTAACCAGCCACTGGGGTTGCCAACCTCCAGGTGGTGGCTGGTGATCTCTTGGGCTTACAGCTGTTCTTCAGGTGATAGACTGGTGTAAGTGGCCCAGAAAAAATAGCCACTTTGAAAAGTGGACAGTACAGCATGATACTCTATTCCTCCTCCCTCCAAACCACGCCCTCCTCAGACTCCACCCCAAATCTCCAGGTAGTTACCAACCTGGAGCTGGCAACCCTACCAGCCACTGCTCTGTGGAAGCTGTGGCCACTCCAGGCTCCCCTAACATCCAAGAGCTGATCTCGCTGCTTGAGTTTCAGAGCTGCTTGCCAGCTCCTGCCCTAAAAAGCTCTGGCATCATGGTGGTGACAGCTTTGCACAGCAAACAGCAGTGCAGTGGGGTAGGCTTGCCTTCTGGAGGCTCCAGAATCACTAAGACCCCTCCGTTTGGTTAAATAGTGGAGACTCCATGCAGAACTATTGCGGTTCTAGAAGACCGGAGGGAAGCATTTCCAAGCATCTGGCCTTTAAAAAGCCTCAAAGGTCGGCCAAGCAAATTGCTATCTTGACTTTGGAACAAACAGTCAAACAAATTTAATTGTTAAGTGCCAAGAGGGAAATTAAGTGATTAAAAGCCGAGCGTGTTCTTTTATTAGGAACTAATTGTGCTAGACCATCCTAGTTTCCTCCTTTGATACAGTAATTGCTTTAGTAGACGAGGGAAAGTGGTTAATATAAAAAAGATTGAGGCTTGTGCTAGTCCCCTGTGATAACCTTCCAGAAATACTCAAGGAATGTGGGCCAGAAGACGCTACCCGGAAAAGGAGGACACAACCGAACAGCAGCATGTAAAAGGTGGAAGGAAATGGTTGATGCAGAATTCTGAAACATTTCAAAGGGGTGGAGGAGGGTTTCAGTAATACATACTGAATCTGCATGAACAGACTGGGAAGGAGGGGGTCTGTAAGTTGGGGCCTTTGTTCCCATGCAGTATATTTGCTGCAGGTATTAACTTTGCACGTGATCAGCACTTCACAGAAGTTGGCACCCTCAACCAGAAATGGCTTCCTAATTACAGAATGTCAACATCCTGCCGCATACAAATATATATATTATATTACGTCTGTACTGCCTGCCAACATCCTCAAAACAGTGGTGGTAATGCCATGGGGAAAACTCCCTCTTAGAATTTGAATGCTTTCCTCCCCTCCCTCTTTCCTTATGACCGAGCAGTCAAATGTTTTGCCGTTTCTATTTTGATAAGGCTGTCAGAGGGTCTCCACGGTCTGACCTTCAGAGCCCTGTTCTAAATGACAGGTTAAAACAGCTAAACAATTTGAACAAACTCCTTGAGTTCAGCACTGGCAAGACTTTGGACTGTTGTAGTCAGTTTAAAGCTAGAGTCACGATAAGGATACCTGCCACTTAGGGCACAAGCACCAGTTTTGCCACGCACACTTGCTTTTTAACCGCTGTGTCCCGGCTCAAGAGGCTCACATAAAAAGAGCCCTGCTGGATCACACCAGAGGTCTATCTAGTCCAGCATCCTGTCTCAACCAGTTCTTCTGGACCGCCAGCAAAAAGGCCGAGGCCTTCCCCTGATGTTGCCTCCTGGCTCTGTGATTTAGGATCTTAGTGCCTCTGAAAGTGGAGGTTCCCCTCAGTCACCATGGCCAGTAGCCACTAATAAACCTCTTCAAGTTCTATCATGTCACCCCATTAATTTTCTCTTTTCTCAACTGAAAAATCCCAGACTCTTCAGTCTTTCCTCATAGGGAAGCTGCTCTAACCCCCTAATCATCTTGACTGCCCTCCTCTGTACTTTCCCCAGCTCTGCAATGTCTTTTTTGAGAAACAGTGACCAGAACTGTACATAGTATTCCAAATGAGGCTGCATGATAGATATACACTGAGGCATTATAATATTGGCCATTTTATTTTCAATCCCTTTCCTAATAGTCCCTAACATAGAGTTTGCCTTTTTCGTTGCTGCAGCACACTGCGTTAATGCCTTAATTGAGCAGTCTACTACGACCTCAAGATCTTGTTCTCTCTCAGTTTCAGCAAGTTCAGACCCCAATAGCGTATACTTGAAGTTGGGATTTTTTGTCCCAATGTGCATCTCCTTGTACTTACCCACACTGAACTTTGTTGCCCATTCACCCCGCTTGTGAAGGTCCTCACAGTCAGCCTTGGTTTTCACCATCCTGAATAATTTTGTGTCATCTGCAAACTTGGCCACTACACTACTCATCCCTAATTCCAGATCACCCCTGGTTCCGGTTCACAAAGGTCACTGAGTCGAAAGTGTGCCGATCTATGATTTTGCTTCACCAGGAAATATTGTTTCCAGAATCACAGATCCAAGCCGAGAAGCTGCAAGGGGGATCCAAAGGAACAGGAGCTAGGATGCCCTAAGGCTATCTATCTTGGATTGCTTTATCCTGCACTTTCTCCAAAATCTAATCCTTGTCAAGAGCCCTTGCCATTGTTTTTAACTGTGTATGAATGCTTGCTTTGTCTAGAGAAAACCAAAAGTTTGCACTCCATGAGAGAGGCCAGTTTACTCCTCAGCCTGGTCTTCAAGGTTACTTCTGTGTGTTATCTCATAGTGATTTCATATGTTGCTTTGTAATGTGAGAAATCTTTTGTAGCATCCTACGTTTGCCTTGCTTTTGAATTCATCTCGCACCCAGCACAAAAGGCGAGCTTGTAACGGTCACAATGAACGTATATATCTGACACACCTGCAGTTGTATCTCCGTTCAGACACTGGTGTTAACCCATGTCACTAGTCCAATAAATGCTTATCCTGAACCCACGGAGAGTCATTATTATTGAAGGTAGTTCAGACCTAGTATCAGAACTGAGATACAACTGCAGATGTGTCAGATATATACATTGCCGTGTCAACATATCAAGTGGCTGTCCTGTCTGAGTGAGACTGGCACAAGAGGAGCCCAGTTCCCACTCTAGCTCAAATGAAGGGTCTTCAGCCTTGTGCAGCACTGCCAAGAAACGTAGAGAGATGTGGCGTTTCATTCTTCCCGTTCTTTTTAGCCTTCTATTCTCTAATCTAGAATAACAATCTCATCATTCTCCTTTTCTCGATTTCAGTCAAAGTACTTCTAAGTAACCGCTTCAGCGATAAGACCTATGCTTTTTGAAAAGAGCATTTTCCACTTTCAATTGGTGTCCATGACTAACGGTCTCATCTGCATCTTGTCAGACCCACATTTGACTGGAAAGATCTCTGCCCTGAGATCCTGGAGAGCCCTTGTCAGTCAAGCCCTTGGTCCTTCAAAATTAGTATTGTCTACTCGGACTGGCAGCAGCCCTCCAGGGTCTCGGGTTGAGGTCTTTCACATCACTTGATGCCTGGTCCTTTTGACTGAATATGCTGGGGACCAGGGTGGGGGTTTTTTTGGTAGCAGGAATTCCTTTGCATATTGCATACTCCCTGATGTAGCCGATCCTCCTGGAGCTTACAGTAGGCCCTGTACTAAGAGCCCTGTAAGCTCTTGAAGGACTGGCTGCATCAGGGAGTGTGTGGCCTAATATGCAAAGGAGTTCCTGCTACAAAAAAACCCCATCCCTGCTGGGGAATGAACCTGGGACCTTCTGCATGCCAAACAGATGCTCTACCACTAAGCCATGACCCCTTTCCCTGTTTTTATAGACCCAAGGGTATGACTTGAGATAAGGCAGCTTCCTGTGTTTGTGTGTCAAAGCCCTTGGTCACCTGATCCTTAGCAAGAAAAGAGTTTTCCCTGCCACCAATGTGGAGCAAGCATTCCTGACCTCCAAAAGACAGGGAAGTAGAACTCCTTTGTGTCATTTCCCAGGGGCAGCTGGACTGTGGACCTGATGTACAAGAAGTCCCTGTGTCAGCCTGCCTTGACTGGACTCAGCCTGATGTTGCTCCAAGCTTATTCGAAAGTTTCCAGCATTTCCGCTGAGGCAGGCTGGCTGGCTGGGAGGCTGCTTGACCCACTGCTCTCCTTCCTGACTGCAGACCCGGAGCATCCTGGAAGCTGAAGCCTGTCAGATAACATTATGGAAGCCAAGACAGGCCAGCAGGTCAGAGAGGCTGGCAGGGCTTTGCGTGCTGCAGTGCTGCCTGGGCAAAACACAGCTTGGGGAGGCTTCCGCTGCGACTTGTTTTGCTGTTCTGCGATTGGCTTCTCTGCCCCCTTTTCCCCTGCTGACTCTGAGCAGGCAGAAGGAAACATCTTTGCCATCTGGGCAGCTGCAGGCCAGTGTAATTGCCGAGGAGCCAAGTGCCAGAGCCAGAGAGGAAATTCGGGGGAAGTGGAGAGGAGTCTTTCAAAATGAATATATTTCTTCCCCCGAGAGAGTCAGCTCAAAGCCATCTAAACATTCCAGCAGAGGAAGACAAATGCGGCAGAGGTTCAGCGAGGTGGTAAGAGCACCTTCATTGCATGTTGCTCCAGGCTGGCCCCTTATTTAGACTTGGTGGACCTAATCACGTTGGTCTATGCTACTGTAGCCTCCAGACTGGACAAGTGCAATGTGTTCTGCGTGAGGCTGCCTTTGAAGACACCTCAGAAGAATACAAAATGCAGTGGTGAGTCCCTGTAAGGAGGTCAGCCACCCAGAACATAATCATTCCAGCGCTGTGCCAAATGCTTCTGGGCCCAATAATTCATAGAAATAGAGTTGGGAGGGACCTCCAGGGTCATCTAGTCCAACCATCTACTCTAATGAGTGCTGGTCTCATTGCAGTCTAGGGCCCTGTGTGTGTTTCTGAATCCTTCTGGATTTTTTAAAAAACTGCATTGTTCTTTATTTGTGAATGGGTTTAAGTTCAGTGTTCTTGCAGTTTGTACTTGTCCAGTGAGTGGGGCTGTCAGCCTCCAGGTGAAACTTGGAATTCTCCTGGGATGATCTCCAGAGGTCAGGGATCAATTCCCATGGAGAAAATGGCTGCTTTGGAGATTGGACTGCATGGCATCCTGTCCCTGCTGAGCTCCTTTTCCTTCCCCAAACTCCATCACCCCAGACTCCATCCCCAAACTCTAGGCAGGTTGTAAATGTTTTAAATGAACAAAGGACTGACCCTAGAGCAGGGGTGGCCAAACTTGCTTAACATGAGTCACATAGAATAAACATCAGCTGTTTGAGAGCCACAAGACAGGAAGGAAAGAAAGCAAATAGATGGGGGGCAGGGAGGGAAAATTGGAAAGAAAGCAACTTTAACTTAAAATGCATTCTCCAAGCTGCTGACTGGCTTGGTTTGAAGAAATGATTTCGAGAAAGAAATGCCTTCTCCAAGCCAGCTAAGGGGGCAGTGGGGGCTCCGAGAGCCACACGTGTGAAAGAGCCACAGTTTGGCAACCCCTGCCCTAGAGTCAGGCCCAATGAGAGGTGCCCTTAGGCTTTCCAAGTCTCTGTGCCCTGACTGAGCAGATGCCATCTCCATCGTCCATGGCACCAGGCTTCACCCTTGACCGAAGAGCTCAAAGCTGAGCTTCCAGGCTCCATTCTCTGTGTCTCCTGGAAATCCACTGGAACAACTGAGGAGGACAAAGGACATCCCCACCTTGTGTATCTCAGACCACACACCAGCACCTCTTTCTGGCTAATTCATGGTTTCTTGTGAGGAAAGGGATTCACAACAAGCCTTTCTCTGTTCTTTCTGGCTGGACCTCAGGTGGAGGGAAAAGCACTATGGCTGCAGCAAGTCTCCACTTGGCAACATACCCCCTTCCCCTCATTCCCAAGGGAGCCAGTTACAAACCAGGTAACCACTGACTGCTACCAAAGACTCTGAGTGTATCTTCTGCCAGATGAAGTCCTTCTGTCCTTGTGTTGCCCTTTAGAGGTTCCACCGAATTGCTGCACCTCCCACTAGACTTTTACAAGCAGATGTGGGGGCCCTCTACACCACTTTGCAATTTAGAGCTATCGCGCTCCATGGATCAAGAGCTTCTCCACCACCCATCCCCCTTACCATACTTCAGACAACTAGACCGAATAGGTAGAGTGAGTTTCCAGAGCTCAGACTTAGAGAGTTCAAAATATAAGAAAGCTTAATAAATGAATAAAATAATAATGTTCTGTTCAAGCTTTCACACTCAGCAATCCCTCTTGATTATCCCCCAGAGAAGAGTCCCTAGGTGAAAGCTTGCTCCATCATAGTTTGTGCTTATCTGCAAAGCTGCCTGACGTGGAAGAAAGCATCTTCCTTGTGTCCTGAGTTTAAACTCTTTTTTTCTACACCCCCAACCTCCCTACCTTGGGATGACCTTACAGTTCTTGCCTGTCCCAAAGGAAGAGTCTTCCTTCTATCACTTTAGTCTCCCCAGCTTTTTGGCTCTAGGTATGACTTCCAAGCAGGGGGTGATGTAATAAACCATCAGTTTAATCGAGGGTTTGACTGCTGGGAACTTGATGGCTCAATTCTGCAGCTCCACACACACACACACACACACACACCCTGCTGCCTTCTTCCAGCTATCATTCTGCATCAGTGGCACAGTGGTAGAGCATCTGCTTGGGAAGCAGAAGGTCCCAGGTTCAATCCTTGGCATCTCCAAAAAAGGGTCCAGGCAAATAGGTGTGAAAAACCTCAGTTTGAGACCCTGGAGAGCCGCTGCCAGTCTGAGAAGACAATACTGACTTTGATGGACCAAGGGTCTGATTCAGTATAAGGCAGCTTCATATGTTCATCAGAGCTTCTGTTCATGGGAAGAGAGCAGTTCCAGTAATTGAAATTTTGGGGTAAATTTTTGGGTGGAGGGCATTTTTCCACAGCTAATTTAAGGGCCTGAGCTAATAAATATGAACACACATGAAGATCTTACACTGAATCAGACCTTTGGTCCATCAATATCAGTACTGTCTACTGAGACTGGCAGCACTTCTTCCAGAGTCCAGGATCTCAGGTGAAGGTCTTTCATGTCACCTATCACCTGATCCTCTTAACTGGAGATGCTGGGGATTGATCTAAACCACAGTCTGTCCCCTACAGAGCCAGATTGGTGTAGTGGTTGGGAGCACAGACTCTAATCTGGGGGAGCCAGGTTTGATTCCCCACTTCTCCATATGCATTTGGTGATATGACCTTGAGTCAGTCACAAGTTCTCTCAGAGGTGTTCTCTCATGAGCAGTTCTCTCAGAGCTCTCTCGGCCACACCTGCCTCACAGGGTGTCGAGTGTCTGTTGTGGGCAGGGGAAAGGAAAGGAGATTGTAAACTGCTCTGAGATTTTGAGTGAAGGGTGGGATAAAAATCCAATCTCCTCCTCCTTTTCCATAGCCACTAATGCTTTAGAGAAAATGGTGACTATCTCGCCTATAGCAATCTTGATAACATTGCTATAGCTACTATGAAGTATGTTTTTTGAAAATAATTAGAACTGCTGTCAAATGGTGTTGGTTTTTTTTACAGTTTAATCTTGAATACAGCTAAAGCAAGGTCTTAAAAGGAATATCTGCACAGTGCCTTTGAAAGGCTAAGCAATGCACACACCACTGCCAATAGGTTTCCTGGACTCTGGTGTGCAGGGCCTACATTTTGTGTGGCTTGTTCAGTTTATTGCTTTGCAAATGAAAAGTGTGGTCAGGGAAATCACATCGAGTGGTTAGTCAGGGTTCAGAAGATAAGCAAAAAGCAAAGTAAACAGATTGCATGGATTGATTTTTTTTTTTTAATCAATGTTTCCCCAGTGATCTATTGAAGCGTAAGCATTGCCCTGACCTGGATAGCCTGGTCTCATCAGATCTCAGAAACTAAGCCGGGTTAGCCCTACTTAACATTAGGATGAGAGACCAGGGTTCTATTCATGGGAAGGCGATGGCAAACCACCTTGGAACATCTCTGTGGGCTCTCCAGGTGTCGGTTGCGAATTAACAGCACTTTCTACACTAAACTTTCATGGGCTAATACTCCACTTCGTTGGGTACATCAGGGGTGGCCAAACTTGCTTAAAGTAAGAGCCACATAAAATAGACATCAAATGTCTGAGAGCCACAAGACATGAATGTCAGATGTTTGAGAGCCGCGAGGGAGGAAGGAAGGAAAATAGACGGAAGGGAGGGAAGAAGAGGTGGAAAGAGAACAATTTTAACTTGAAATGCATTCTCCAAGCCACTGGATAGCTTTTCTTGGAGAAGGGATGTAAAGAGACAAATACCTTCTCCAAGCTGGCCAACAGGGCGGTGGGGTCTTTGAGAGCCACACAGTATGTGTGAAAGAGCCACATGTGGCTCCCGAGCCACAGTTTGGCCACCCCTGGGATAGATGGAGCCAGCTCCAATTCAGTGTTTTACATACATGCATGCTCAAAGGAGAAAAATTGTGAACTGCAGGATTAAAAGGCCATTAAATGCAGAGATAATCTTTGAAATGCTGATGCCAACTTCAAAAGTATACATGGTAAATACAGTGATCATTCAAAACAGCTATAATTAGTGATAACACCATCTGCAAGTTATGTTAAGCAGCTGAATGCCTCTACTGGCTAAGAAAGGTCCCACCTCTCTCTGCTCTCTAGTTAATACAGTTAATTGCAAAGAGGTGAGTGTGTGACAGTGCTGCCTTAGCAAATCTTAATCAAAATTCTACTTAGGCCTATTCAATGGGGCTTAATCCTAGGAAAGTGGTTTTAGGATTGCACTGTTGTAGGAAAAGAACCTGCAAGTCCAGAGGCACCTTAAAGGCTAGCAACATTCATTTCAATACGAGCTTTCGTGAGACACAGCTCACTTCCTCAGACAGGTTTAATTCCATTAAACCTATCGATAAATTCCAACTCAGCACTTTCATGCGAGAGGATCCCTTTGAAGTTCGTTTGAAGAATGGCCTGCAATAATCCTGTTAGACTGAGTGGTTCTCTGACAGAAGTCTGAATGTTGCAATTTTTAATGTCTAATTGGTGTCCATTTATTCTTCTGTACGGAGATTGACCTCTATAGCAGATGGCGGAAGGGCACTGTTGACAGACGAGGGCGTATATCACGTTGGCAGACGAGCCAGGGAATGGCATTATTGTGTCTGAGCACTGCCTGATTAAGATACGGGGACTGGATTGGCAGCTGAGTTGTTGCTGGGACTGGTCCCTGGGCAAACCCCTCTTTGGGGTGGTCTTTTGTTACTGGTGAGTAACAGTTTTTGATTAGAGGGCTGTCTTGAAAGCTGGTGGATCCAGGCTAGGCTGTAGACCATTGATTATACATTAGAATGTTTTGTAACTGGGAGCTGATGTTTCTAACGGAGTGGGCTTTGAACTGGTTAGTCTGTAAGGTGCTACAAAACTTCTTTTTCTTTCCTCTCTGAGGAGTTGCCAGCTCCAGTTTGGGAAATTCCTGGAGATTTGGGGACAGAGTCTGAGAAGAGTGAAGTCTGGGGAAGGGGAAGGCACTCAGTGGAGATGTAATGCTGTAGAATCTACCCTCTGAAGCCGCCATTTTCTCCAGGGGAATGGATCTCTGCAGTTGGGGGATGAGGTGTAATTTTGGGAGATCTCCAGGGTTCACTTTGAGGGTGGCAAATCCAACTTCACCACAGCCCCCCCCCCCCGAACTGAAAAAGAAACATAGCAGGGGTTGGTCTGATCAAATAAGAATGACACAGAGGGGTGTGAAAACAAGAATTACAAAATAATGCACCAGCTTTTCAGTTTCACAGAACTCTCCTCCAGGCAGAAACAAAAAAAATGGAGAGTTGGGGAGCTGAAAGAGAGCAGGATGAGGCTGAGTGTGCTAGAAGCCTCAAGATTTAGTTTGCTTGCAGTCTTGCGATGGAACAGAGGAGGCATTTTTGCAGACTTGCAGTGCAATCTGAACAACACTTCCCTGGGCGTAAACCCCATTGAGTAGACCTAATTGGATTCTGAGATGATCTGTTTAGTACTGGACCGTAACTTCAAGCATCTCTGAAGAGACAGCATTAAAATGTCATAAACAAATAAACCGTGCAATTCTCATTTCCTGATGTATTTATTTCTTCATTGAGGCATTTTAACTGATTTCCCTCCACATTGTGGACTCAGCAGCTTACAACATGATTAAAAATAAGAACAAACCATCAAATACAACAAATCTACCTGTCACAGGGTAGCCAGCGAGCAGAAAGAAAAATATATTGCCCCTCTAGCAGAGGCCTAACATGTGAACCTTTTCATGCCACGAAGTAAAGAATATCTCAGTAATCTATTAAAGGGACAGGACTTTTTTCCTCAAGGCTGTCCTGTTTTCAACAGATTCATTGGGAGGTAGGGTTGTCAACTCCAGGTTGGGAAATTCCTGGAGATTTGTGGGTGGAGCCTGTGGAGGGTGGAGTTTGAGGAGGGCGCTCAGCAGGGCCCTCTCCCAGGCTGTGATTTTCTCCATGGGAACTGATTGCTGTAGTCTGCAATTCTAGGAGATCTCCAAGCCCAACCTGAAGCTTGCAATCCTAGGAAGAAAGAGCAGGTTCGAAATGCTCTGCCCTGATCACAACAGTCTCCCAAGACACTTCTTTCCTACTAGCAGGCCGCTTCCCTTTAAGCTTCCAGGGGCACTGCTGTACCCTCAGTGGTCTACCAAAGTCCACCACATTCCATTCAGTTTGATTGCACTTAGAGCCAGTGACTTGGCTACATCAAACCACACTGGTGGTTCTGCTTTTGACAACATTCAAGCTAAGAGTTCTTTGAATCTGTCATCAGAGTGTGAGAATCTAACAAGCGTCCTGCTGGAGCAGACCATAAGTCATTCTACCCTAGCATCATATTCCCCATGATGGCTCACAAGTTGCCTTTGGGGAAACCCTCAAGCAAGGAGCGAGAAGAATAGCCTTCCCCTGCTGCCATTCCTAAGTAACTGGAGAGAAACCTTGCGAAGCTAGAAGTCATGCCACTTGCACTGTTTTTGCTGCATTTCTCTGCATAACCATCTGGCAAAAGTGGTGCAGTGTGCATTGAAGCATAAAGGTACACAAATATATACTGATTCTACAGACACTTTGATTGGCATTTGAACAGCAGTGACAGATCAGGAAAGAGCACTTGGGGTCCTGGTGGCTAGCTTAGTAAGAACACTGGGTACCCGCAGTGAAAAAGGCAAGCTCCATGCCAGGAGTTAGTAGGAAAGGGATGGAAACTGAAATGGCCTGTATAGTGGTGCTCTTGTACAGATATACCGTGTGGCTGCATTTGAAATAATGTGTATAGTTCTGGTTGCCCCATTTCAAGGATATCATAGACCTGGGAAAGGTATGTAAACATACAGTGAAAAGGAACAAAGGATTACAGCAAAGTTCCTGATTTTAAAAAGGCTAATGTCTAGAGCAGTGGTGTAGAACTCATTTGTTATGAGGGCCAGATCTGACATAAATGAGACCTTGTCAGGCCGGGCCATGTTGGATCAGGCCATATGTGTACCTATTTATGATTAGGTAGCAGAGATATAAACTTTATAAAGGATACAAACACAAATATATATATTTTAAAAATCCTTAAAATAAAACATGCTTAAAACATTAGCACTTGTTGGTCTTAAAGGTGCTTTTTTGTATCTCTCCCATAGGATCCAGGGAACTGGGCAAAGGAAGCTCTGACTCTTTCCTTCCTTCTCTAGGGGACCAGGAGGGGAAAGAGCCTCAGCCAACAGAAGGAGGAGAGGCTTGGATCAGTAGCTCTGCTGTGTGATTGAGAGAGCCTGGCAAATCAAATTTTTCCTCCCCAAGGGAGAAGCCTCAACCAGTTGAGAAAACAGAGATTTTGCTCTGTAGCTTCTGTATGATTGAGTGAGCCTTGCAAAGTAAGCTGTTTTGCAGAAAGAAACAAGAGGGAGAAGGAAGCAGATGACAGCTAGTTGCTCAGGGGACTGATAGGAGCCCTCTGGGGGCCTGATCTGGCCCCCAGGCTGCATGTTTGACACTCCTGGTCTAGAGATTCTTAGTTTAGGGAGGGAAACATGGTGTGATTCGATAGATGGTTATAAAGTTCCACCTGGGGTGAAGAAAGCAGACAGAACGTTTTCTCCCTCTCCCAAAGCTCTAGGCATTAATGGGCAATCAATCCAGTCACAGCCAATCTTGTCCCTTACAATAAACGAATTCTGATATTCACAGGAATCCAAAATCTGTGCCAAGTGCTAGATTCCCCAGGGGATTTGTGCCCTGGTTAGGTTGCCTGGTTCCCATCTTTTTCAAAACTCATAATCTTCCTAAGCTCATTTTGTTGCCTTATTTCCCCTGGCTGTTTACGCACTCTATTAGCCCCCCCACACCCGGCCTTCTCTGTGCTTTTCTGTCAAACCCCAAAAGGAATCTTAAGGGCCAGCTGGTAGTGACTGATTGTGGCATAAGGTTCATGGAGTCAGGGGTGGCAGCAAAGGTCAGCAGCATCAAGCAATGGCATGGAACTGTACCTCTGGAAGGCCCACTCTTAAACTCCTGGACTTCCAAGAGAAGTAGCAGAACTGGGCATCCAAAGGGATTGGGCCCTCCTCTCTCCCTGGGTGCAAAGACCACCAAGGGTCCTCTACTCTGCTTCTAGCAAGTCTATCTGCCACTGTCCTCCTGCTCATGGTATCTAGGATCAGCTGTAGCTGCCCTGGGAGGAAACATGCAAGCAGGCTAGCAGGGGCCATTCTTGGCTTGTTCTCTTGCATGGCTGGACAAAGGACCAGGAACAGGGCTTAGTGATTCTGGGGCCCTAAGAAAAGTCAAGGATGGGGCCGCAGAATTACTGGGTATGGCGGCTGGGTTGGGCATGTGTTGCCCGTGGATGCCCCTTAGCTTAAACCATCCAGGCAAGGGATCAATCACAGCAACTACAGCCCCTCTCCCTTGCTGTGGTGGCGGGACTGGGCTAATGGCTGTAAACACCTACAAATCTGCCCACTGGTTTACTGCTTTTCAGAAGGACTTAATACTAGTGTGCATGCACAGAGATCAAGGGCAACTCCTCCTTGCACGCTCACTGAAAGGACTAGCAAGACAGCGAAGCAAGAAGTAAAGAGGGGTTTTTAAAAAGAACAAACAGAACTGCTCCCTCCCTGTCAATGTTCTCCCTTTCCTTTCCTTTCCTTCCCTGGCCTGGCCACCCACACCCCAACCCTGCCATTCCTACACTGCTCTGTGAGCAAAGTCTCCCCATTGGTGAAGTCATAGCTCTGGCTCCTCCTTTTTGTCCTCCTCCTTCCTGTCATGTGCCTGAGGCCATGTGACTGTGGTGGCATGTGATTTCCTGCAAAACGCTTGCACTTCGATGGGTCCCATGCCTCCTCTTGGGTTTAAAGGTGGTTCCCATGTTTACAAAATTTGAGGACCCCTGAAGGAGGTCACTGCAAGGGTCCCGTTTTCACTCACGCAGGGACTAGGCTGGGGCTAGTGTGCAAAGCAAGAGACCTAGGGAGCAACTCTATTCATTCTAGTGCATCAGAGCATGCCCCAATCCTGAAAGCACTTGCACTGGAACCTTCTCTTCTGGAACAGAAGCTGGGGAAGGATGGTTCTTGGCTGCCAGGGGAGCACTATGCGTTCTCAATATGGCTTCTGACAGAGATTGCTGCTGGTGCTGTTATTAGGGTCCAAGGGGTGACTCTGAGGATCTTGTGACACAGCAGAAGCACAGGGATGTAATAAAGGGTGTATTATAGAAGAGTTCCAAGGACTGGTGGGCTCAAAGGGCAGGGTGTTTATTGTAGCAGCAAGGCCAATACCTTCTTTCAGGGTTGCCAAGTTCTCCCTGTGGGAGCATGAGCTAGAACTTATGGCAGGCTATTCCTCCTCTTCCCATACCCAGAGAGCTGGCATGCAGTGACACTGAGGTATAAAGAACTGTAAGCAGGTTGTATCTTTCCGAGAAAGGGTGCTGCTGGTGAACAGGATTCAGTGAGTAAAAAGCATCTTGTCCTATAAACCTCGAGAACCCATCTCCATTGTCATGGCAACTTACCTAGTCACCAAGGTTCCTGTTAGGCTGCCCCAGAGGAAGACTAATGCAGGCCTGAGCCAGCCACTGATCATAAATCATACTTCTCTTAATCCAAACTTGGTCCACCAGGAATGGACAAACAAGCTACCTGCCTCACTGATCCTCAGCTCTTTAGACTCCGTTTCTGCTGCCTGACTGACACTGGATGCTATCTTTAGCTTTAATTTGGGCAGGGGTGGTCTTCGTGATACTGGGGCAACCTAGAATCATTGCCGCCCCATTGCTGGGATTCTCGCCAGAGCCAAGCAAGGGGCATTCCTCATCCTGAGAGGTGGGCAGGAGCTGCCAAAGGGAGCCAGCTGACTGAGCCCTAGATGGGACAGGCCCAAAAGGTAGCAAGCATTTGATTTTCTTTATTTCCCCCCTCATTCGGGAAAACATAAGAAGAGCAGAGGTTCATTCAGTCCAGCAACTTGTCTCACATAGTGGCCAACCAATTCCTCTGGATGGCCAACAACGAAATAGAGGCCGAGGCCTTCCCTGATGTTGCCTCCTGGCTCTGGGATTCAGAGGCTTAGTGTCTCTGAATCTGGAGGTGGGACTGTGGGTGGTTGGAGCCCCTCCTGGTGTGGGGGCCATGGGCGACAACCCCTGTTGCCCATTGGCTAGAACCACTCCTGGATTTTGGCTCTGCAAAGAAAGATGCTACAACAACTGTCCTAGGGTTGCTGTTTGATGGCTATCCTTCTCTAGCAAGTATTTTGGCTGGTCCCTGTGAGATTCTAAATCTAAATTAACCTCACTGCCTTTCTGGAAGGCACAATAAAGTTATTTTATTGACTTGTTTTATTGACATGATTTGTTTTTATTGACTAAGCTTTTATCATCTTGGACTTTATTACTGCTGCTGTGAGACGCTTTGAGCAGGTCTGGAGATAGGGCATACAAATTTTCTAAATAAACCACCCTTTTCAGCTGGCACATCTGTTTTCTTTCTCTTCTCAGAAGAAGATCCCTGCTGGCTCAGACCAGAGGTCCATCTAGTTCTGTTTCCCACAGTGACAAAATTGGTGCCCTGGGAAGGGGAGGGGCCAGTAGTGACTCTGTGGCAGGGCACTTGCTTGGTGTGCAGAAAGTCCCAGGTTCAATCCCTGGCATCTCCAGTTAAAAGGATGAGGTAGGAGGTGTTATATAGAACCTCTAGCTGAGACCCTGGAGAGGTGCTGTCAGGCAGAGGAGATAAGGTGGACCTTGATGGGACTGAGAACCTGATTCAGTATAAGGCAGCTTCATGTGCGCACAAGCAGGGAAGCCCAATGAATGCAACAGCCCTTCTGATGTTGTTGGTCCTCAGACATACACTGCCTCTGAACATGGAGGTTCCGTTGAGTCATTATGTATAATCTAACAGGCAGGAGTGAACCTTTCCTCTATGAATCTCTCTTACATCCATTTAGGCAGCTGTCTATTGCCATATTTTCTGGCAGGAAATTCCCTAATACAGTTATGTGATGTGTGACATGGTCTCAGGATTTTTGTAGAAAAAGCCCAGCAGGAACTCATTTGCATACTAGGCCACACCCCAATGTCACCATTGTTTCACACAGGTCTTTTTGGAGAAAAGGCTCAGCAGGAACTCATTTGCATATTATACCACACCCCCTGGCATCACCATTGTTTCACACAGGTCTTTTTGTAGAGAAGGCCCAGCAGGAACTCATTTGTATATTAGGCCACACACCACTGCTGCCAAGTCAACCAGAACTGTGTTCGGCTGCGTTCCTGCTCAAAAAAAGCCCTGCATTGTCTCATCTGATTAAAAGAATTGTGTTTCTCAAAAGCTTAGGAAAGGAAAGGTCCCCTGTGCAAGCACCAGTCGTTTCCAACTCTGGGGTGACGTTGCTTTCACAACGTTTCACAACAGACTTTTTATGGGGTGGTTTGCCATTGCCTTCCCCAGTCATCTACATTTTCCCCCCAGCAAGCTGGGTACTCATTTTACTGACCTCGGAAGGATGGAAGGCTGAGTCAACTTCAAGCCGGCTACCTGAAAACCCAGCTCCCACCAGGGACTGAACTCAGGTCATGAGCAGAGCTTAGAACTGCAGTACTGCAGCTTTAACACTCTGTGCCACGGGGCTCTTATTCTCGAAAGCTTAGGCTACAATAAAATTGGTTAGTCTTAAAGGTGCTGCTGGACTCTTACTATCTTGCAGCAATAGACTAGCACAGCTAACTCCTCTGGATCTGTTGCCATTTGGTTTCATTTGGGTGCTCCTGGATAACAATAATTATATGGTGGTAGGTGTAATATAGCTAGGATATCTGAAGGTTGTCTGGCAGTCTAAAACTCTGTTTTTTTGTGTGGTGGGCTAGGTTTGTTTTGGAGGCTGAGAGAACTGTGACTGACCCAAGGTCACCCAGCTGGCTTCCTGTGGAAGAGTGGGGAATCAAACTGGGCTTTCCAGATTAGAATCTGCTGCTCTTAACCACTACATCAAACTGGCTCTCTGGTGCTCCTGAGTTCTAGTGTTATGGGAGAGGGTGAAAATGTTCTCTCTGTCTAGTTTCTTCATCCTGTGCATAACTTTATAAATCTTTACATGTTGTCTCCCCCCACCAAGTCACCTTTTTCTAAACTGACCTTTTTCTAAACTAAGCATTGACATTTTTAGCCTTTCCTCATAGGGAAGAGAGCCTGAAGAAGGAGTTTGTTGGATCAAAGGAATTCTTGGGGACCACTGTAAACCCAAATTAATGCTGGCCACAGAACCATACTGTGGGTTAGCAAATTAATTGGCTTATTAGATGCTAAGCTTATCACATGTGTGCCAATAACCTTCAAAACAAACCCTCTGTTCAAGCATGCTTAGTAAATTATGTAGTTCTGACACAGTATTCTACTAGGCAGGGGGGAAATGTTATAGTTATAATTACTCTCTGATATCATCTTAAGGGATGGCTCAAAAGCCTAACCTGTCCTTTTATTTCTCTTGGGTTTTTTTCTCTTGCATGCACCCCATTACCCTTGGTTTTTATATTGGTCTTGCAACCCAGGTCTCTTTCTTGCTTTGGCTCCCAAGCTACATTTTGCCCTGAATTTCTTTGGTGTCTAGCCAGGAAGGTTATTTATTTATTTATTTATCCTTTGTTTTATATCCCACCCTTCCTGCAAAGCAGACTTTCTGTATGCCCTGTGGAAATGAAACAAGTCCAGCAGGGCATGGGTGTCATCCAGAGGTGCATTCCATAGGGTAGGAGCCTATGGCCCTTCCCCTGGTGACAGCTAACTGAGCCATCCTGGGGCCAGGCATCTGCAAGAGGACCCTAGACGATGACGGGGGTTGGGAACACAGGGGGTTGTAAGTAAGTTAGGGTTTTAATTTTTAGCCTTCATGTGCAGCAGTTGACACTTGCTATGGAATTTAATGTGTCGTATGGGTCATGATCACACACACTAAATAATACACTTTCAAGCCACTTTCCAACTGAATTTAACTGTGTGAACTGGCAAAATCCAATTGGAAAGTGCATTGAAAGTGCATTATTTAGTGTATGTATTCGCAGCCTTTATTCTTATTCTTTGGCCCATTATTTTTTGTATTTTAACAATTTCATATTATAGTTCTCAATAGCCATGCCCATGTTGCATCTCTCAGTCCATTCCATCTCTCCTTTATAGCTGAATAAAAAGAGAGAGTGAATGTCAACAGGTATAGCTTCTTCCAGCAGAGAATCTGCTGAAATTCTACCTTCTGGCACGACTCCCACTCTAGGTAATGCTGACTGAATTGACAAGAAGACCATTTAGTTGGGACCATGACTCTCATCTGAAGGGCTTTGCTTGTTGCTTTTTAGGTACTTTGCAGTGGCATTCCAAGCAAAGTTAGGGTTGCCAACTCCAGGTGGGAAATTCTTACACATTCACAGTGGAGCCTGGGGAGGTCAGGGTATAGGAAGAGGAGGTACCTTAGCATGGTATAATACCTTAAAGTCCACCTTCCAAAGCATCCAGTTTTTCCAGTGGAATTGACCTCTGTAGACTGGAGATCAATTGTAATTCCAGGATGTCTCCAGGCCCCACCTGGAGGTTGGCTACTCAATTAAAGCAGTGAATTGAGTGTAACTAAGACTACCCTGTAAAGCATTTGCCATCCCATAAAACCACCACTTCCAGGAGACAAAGGACATCTCGGAGGACAATGAGGGACTCATCCTTGCAATTGTCAACTTCACCACGGGATGTCTTCCATGGCAACAGTTGCCAGGGCAACCTATAGGCAAAGCATCATTTCCAGAATCCTTCACTTATAGAGATGGGGCTTAAGAGGCCAAGAGCATTTCTGCATTATGGTTTTGCTTCAATGAAGGCAGAATGTAGCAGCACGGGATCAGCCGTGACTGAAAGAAAGATGCTCATTCTCTCTGACTGTCCCTTGTGGCTGCTACTGGCAGATTGCCTTGCAGTTTGTAGAATGCTTACAGATCACATTTCAGGCTGTTTGTATCCAATATTCTGTAGTCCCAATTTGCCAGCAGAGAAATGAGGATCAGGTGCTAAACCCAGCACCCGGAAGATCTCTCCTCTTTTCCTAAGACAACTTCATAGTCTTTCCGGGAGCCACATGCAAGCTTGAACATTTGAGGACAATTCTTAGTGGTATCTCAGAAGCCAAGGTAGAGTCAAGATAGTCTTTGGTAGCCTTGAAAGAAGGAGTCAAAACTAATGGCAGAACTCATGCTTTACATGCAAACAAGTCCCAGGTTAAGAACAAAAAAAGTCCTGCTGGATCCGACCAGTGGTCCAGCTACACCAGCATCCTCTTTCACACAGTGGCCAATCAACTGCTGCAGAGGGCCAACAAGCTGAGCATAGAGGACACAGCCACCTCTAATGTTGCCTCCTAATTGCTGTTTTGAGGTTTACAGTCTCTGAATTTAGAGGTCCTGTAAAAATCACCTTGGCTAGGTAGCCATTGATGGACCTCTCCTCTGTCCAATATCCTTCTAGAGCCATCTAAGATAGAGCTTGCATTGGCAGCATACATTGTACATGAAGTTATCAGATTGCAACCCCCAAACTAGCATGGCTTTCAGAGCAGGGACCAATGATCTCTTCAGTGCTGGTAAATCCTTGACTTTGGAAGTGAAGATCACAGTCTGTATGGGAAGCCAGGATGCAGGGCCAACCTTTCTACTACCTGGGATAATATCAGCCTGGGAGCTTGTAGATTCCTCTTCTGTTGCCAGCAGTTGGGATTTGCAGGGCTGCCTGGCTGCCACTGGTGCAGATGACACTCATCTCTCCTTATTCTGCCCTTCTCCCAAGGAGCTCAGGGTGGCATATATGTTTCTCCCCTCCTCCAGTCTGCCCCTCACAACAACCCTGTGAAGTAGAACAAAGAGTCCAGTGGCACTTTTAAGATCAACATTTTATTTAAAATGAATAGCTCAAGGTCACCCTATGAGCCTCATGACTAACTAATTAGGGATTTAAACATGGGTTCTAGTCCTCCCTCCCTCCTTCCTTCCTTCCCTCCTCCGTCCCTCAATAGTGGGAATCCAAACTTACATTGTTCTCCTCTCCATTTAGGGTTGCCAACCTCTAGTTGGGGTCTGGACACCTCCCAGAATGAAAATTGATCTCCAGGCTGCAGAGTTCAATTCCCCTGGAGGAGATGGCTGCTTTGGAGGGTGGACTCTATGGCATTATAGCCTGTTGAGGTCCCTCCCTTCCCCAAATCTTGTACTCCCCAGGCTTTACCCCCAAATCTCCAGGGATCTCTCAACTGGGAGCTGGCAACCAGATTTATATTTTATCCTCATAACAATCCTGTGGGGGCAGTCTGCAGGATATATGACTAACCCATGGTCACCCAGCAAATTTCCATATCAGAGTGGAGATTCAAAATGGAGTCTCTCAGATCCTAATCCAACTACCACCACTCTGGCTCTCCAAGCATGTGTGAACTATGTGCCTGTTGTCAAGTCCAGAGGGTGGCAGTAGAGGAATTCTGGGAAGACAAATGCTGGTACAAACTTGGCCTCGATCCCCTGGAGAAGCTAGTGGCAAGCCTCCTCTGTAAGCCATGATTGGTGGGCAACAGATGGTCTGTGCAACTGTCCTCCGACTGGCCACAAATGGTCCCGGTTGCCATGGAGGGAGAGAAAAGGGAGTGAACAGATGGCTGGGCAGGGGGAGAAAGAGGGCAGGGCAGTGTTTGTCATTCCATCAGTATAGCATTCAATGCTCTGGCCCCATGCCTCAAGTTCCCTCAAGGAGGAGGAGAGGGCAGTGGAACTTTTTTTTACTCAGAGGGCAGCTGACCTGACATCCCAAGGAGGCTGTTAATGTCTATGTTCAATCCAGCCTGAACCATATGAAAATTTGGGACGAGCTCTCACAGAGGTGGCAGGTAGGGGCTGCCAGTCTGTGTGGGGACTGGAGAACTGCCAGAACTGCAACTAATCTGCAGGGTTCAGAGAACTGGCCCTTTCTCTACCTCAATGGCTGCATGAAAGCAGCTGTTCTGAGATGCATGAGACAACCTGTTCTCTAACGCAGGTCTAGGTGGACTGTGGAGTTCCCAGTATTTCAAGAGAATGCCAAACTGCAGAGATCAGTTCCCCTGGAGAAAATGGCTGCTTTGCTGGGTGGGTAGCATTGTGCACTGGTTAAGCACCAGTCTCCACTTTTAAATCTCCAGGAATTTCTCAACCCAAATTTGGCAACCCTAACTCTGCGCCAGGAGAACTGTTATAATAAGTGAAACGGAAGCCACCCAGTTCATCTGATGAGAACAGATTCTGGCCAGACAAAAGGAAATACTTCTTTATCCAATAAGTAATTAAATTGTGGAGTTCACTGCAACGGGGTCACTGCAAGAGTAGACAGCTTTAAAATGGGGTTAGGCAACTTCATGAAGGCGAGGTCCACCAATAGCTAGTAGCCATGGTAATGAAAGGGAACCTCTATATTTAGAGACAGGAAAACCTCCCAATGCCAGTGCTAGGAGGCAACATCAGGGAAGGCCTGTGTTGTGCAGTTGTTGGCCCTCCAGGGCAACTTGTCGGCTGGTGTGTTAAAAGTATGCTGAAGCAGATCCTCTGGGTGACATAGGCACATCAGTGATTTCTGGGGCATGACATAGGGGAGGGGAGGGTTGTTGTTGGGTAGGGTTGCTATTTCCTCAGGGCACCAAGGAAACCCCTGGTTTTCAGGGCTTCAGCCTACTAGTGGCCAGCAGGCCAGTGGGAGAAGCTCCACCCCCAAACCTAGAAGTGATGTCATCAATGCTGGGACGCTCTGGTATTTGGGCATACTGTATGGTTTTGAGGCTGAAAAAAACATAGTTTGCCCAAATACCAGAGCATTCCTGACATGATGACCCGAGTATGGTGATGTCACTTCCTGGTAACATCATCACACCAGGAACATCATGTGACATTCCTGCCCACCCCTGGAATGCCCACCAAAGTCTCCCATCCCAGCAAAGGTAAGCCCTGGCAACCCTAAGGGTGGGGGAGGGACACTCTGATTTTTGGGTAAAACTCTATGGTTTAAAGCTAATTCTCCCATAGAGTTTTGTCCCCAAACCAGAACATCATTTCCAGGTGACGTAGGCACATCATGTTTAGGGTGGTAACTCTCCCCACTGGTCAGCTGGTGAGAGGTGGGGGATAGGGTTGGAAACTGGGGGATCCCCCGTGTGTCTGAGGGTACCTGATAATCCTATCCAGCAGGGCTCATGTTCTTATCCCAAAGTGGTTTAGTCCACACAAATGTTGAGAGAATTAGGCCTTGATATCATAAGAACATAAGAGAAGCCATGTTAGATCAGACCAATGGCCCAACCAGCCCAAACCTCCATGTTATACAGCGGCCAAAACCCAGCTGCCATCAGGAGATCCACCAGTGGGGCCAAAACTCCACACCTCCCAGTTGCCCGCAATCCCAAGAATACAGAGTATCACTGCTGCCCCAGACATCATGAGAGAAGAAGATCTTGAGAATACATTTAGAGAGAAGGAGAGAGATTGAAAATATGGCTTTTTGACAATGAAAAAGTATCTGTCACTGAGATAGCCCAAGGCAATTAAAGACCTGAAGCAGAAAAATTATCTGGTACCCCCACACCTCGTTCTTGGCATAGTGAAAGCATATAATGCAATAATTTGCTACTCTTTATTGGTATCCCCAAATCTATGGCTGGCTGCCTTGTTCTTCCCTCAGATGAAAGAAGCTAAATGGCAAGAGGTCTGGGGGGGGGGGGGGGGAGGGGAGGTTCTCTGGCTCTCTGTCCTCAAAGTGAACAGAACAGCTTACAAAGAAACCCCTTATCCATGCAAGCTGTTTGAACAATGAAACGTACAGATTAGGTTGACTGCCAAATTCCAGAAAACCCTGGAATTCAGTGGCAGATTAGAGTCTAGGAGAACCAAATCTGCTTCGGAATACAAAAAGAGGTTTCACTGCATGAGTCCCTCGGCTGCTCAGTGAGCCCAGCTTTGCAGTTCAAGAAACAGACACACATGCCAGCCCTTGGCCACTCTGAATGGATCAGAACAGGACTGTCTTTTTATTTTTTTTAAAAAAAATGCTGCATTTGTATGCTCATTTATCACATTAGTAACTTTTAAAGAAAACATCTGGGGGAGGGGGTTAAATACAAAACTGCTTTGCAGACAGGAGGGAAATTCCTCTTGACGGGAGAAGCATTGGCCAATCAGTGCTGTGCAGAGCTGGCTTCTGCAGCCTCACAGGACTAATTTCCCCTCCCCAAAGCTCAAGAGAGGAAAGGTATTTTTTGGACTGGTTGCAGAGGGGGAGCTTCCAAACTGGCTCTCCTGCTTTCAAAATGTTAACTTGTCTTCACCCTTAGGGAGTTCGATCTATTACTGAACTGGTTTTATAAGCAATCAGCCATGTTCAGAGACACTGGTGATAGGCACAGGGGAAGATGCAGAGTTTCTGCCTACCAGTGGATGGTAGGCACCACCAATCTCGCTAATCCCTTTGGCAACATATCTGCAACCTCTGTAGTTCTAGAGCCAAATGTGGCTCAGTGTAGACCCAAGTTGTGGCTCTTTAAACAAGGCAATCAAGTTAAGGTATATTGGAGAGGGGTTGGGTAGATGCTAGAATAACTAAGATTTGAAGGGAAAGGCACTAAAAGCCTTTTTATGGAATGAAAGCGCTTCTTAAAGATGCTTCACAGAAAGGGGAATGATAGCTGCGAACTGTTGCCAGTAATCCAAGTGTGAGCTTTGCATAGGTTTATGTCAGTGCATCAAAACAACTGTAGAGGGTACTTCTACACAGGACTTTTTTTTGTAGAAAAAGCCCAGCAGGAACTTATTTGCAAATTAGGCCTCACCTCCTGATGCAAGCCAGCTGGAACTGTGTTCTTGTGCGTTTCTGCTAAAAAAAAAAAGGCTTTGCTTCTACATATATTTATTACTTACTGTGGGAACTTGTGTCACCACTTCCTAATAAAATATTTCTACCAGGTAATGTTTGGGCTGCGGAAACCTTATGGATTATTCACAGGGCTTTTTTTTGTAGAAAAAGCCCAGCAGGAACTTATTTGCATATAAGGCCACACCCCCTGACATCACCATTGTTTCACATAGGGCTTATTTGGTTGGACAAGCCCAGCAGGAACACTTGCATATTAGGCCACACCCCCTGATGCCAAGCCAGCCGGAACTGCGTTCCTGTGCATTCCTGCTCAAAAAAAAGAGCCCTGATTATTCATCAATATTTTAATTGTGGCATCATGCATTTTGTTTTGAGGTTTGAGCTTGATACAACCACCATATTCAAGTTTTTTTTAAGTTTTTCTCTCTCCTGGTAGATGTTAAGCAAGAAGGGGGAAGTCAGCGCTACCAAGTATCACACAAGTGCCCATCATCAAAGTTCTGGAAATGCTAATGGCCATCCTGGTTGGAGAGAACGAAATGGTCGGCTCTCGCCTTGGCTGGAATTTGACAGCTAGAAGGGACACAGAGACTTGGGGATGAAAGGGGCTAGAGGGTATCTTCCTGGAGATTTCGGGAAAGGTTCTTGGGCCTCAAAGGGGGTGGGGAAACAGGAGAGTTAAAATCCCGTGTCATGGAGAGGGAGGTTTCATTTCCGCAGGTCCACTTTGGTTGAATGCACCTGGTTGAAAGGGGTTTCACACCTGAGCTCCATCTTGATGGCTGCCATCACTTAGACAAAGAGTCCAAGGTAATGGGAAGCTTTTAGAACTCTGTAGCTTCTAAGTTAAAGAGCCTGTCTTAGAATAAAATCAGCCAGGGCATGTACAGAGTGAGGGGTAGGCTAACTGAGTGTTAATACCATTCATTTGTATTTCTTGCTCAGTCTGTTGTGTTGCATAAAGCACATGTGGGTACTTTTTACTTTTTATCAGTTACTATTTTAAATGCTGGTAGTTGCTTTCCATACAGCATAGACCTCTTCCATTGAACCATGCTATTTAAAAACCAATGCCAAGGGGAAGGGTGGTGATCATTTGCTAAATCACTATTTCCCCAGAAGTGCAGAAAAGTGGTAAGTTATCCCCATGGAAGCAGTTACTGGGTAACGGGAGATGCAGACTGGGCAAATACTTAGAAATGACCATGTGGGAAGGGAAGCTGAGAGTACTGTCTTCTTGATAGGTAATTCTTCAAATGACCAGCTGGTGGCAGTGAGGAAAGAGGAGGAGGTGGAGGAGGACCCCTTTGAAGGATGGATGAGCTGGGAGAGAGACATCCATGGGTGGAGACTCTACCCCTAAACACCTTGGAAGGCCAAACATAGTGGAGCTTGTGGGTCAGCAGGAGGGCTGGCCCTGCTATCAGGCAAACTAGGCAATTGCCTAGAGTGCCAGCCTTCTGGGGGCACCAAACTGGGTGCTCCCCATGTGACTCAGTGGCATCAGTGCAGGGGGGGCACCAGAAGTTAGCCTTGCCTAGGGTGCCAGACAATCTAGGGCCGGCCTTGGTCAGCAGAGCCGGCCCTAGATTGTCTGGCACATTGTCAGTAATATCAAGCCGTATATATGAAATTATGCAAATATGCTTTCCTATGCTTCGTTGACTCTTTAATTTAAAAAGTTTGCAGGCTCCGGACTAGGAGCAGTCAGTATAAATAGCCTTCCACTTATGCCGGCACCATGCAAATCCCCCTGGACTTCCCAGATGGACTTTTGGCAGACAGAAATGCAGGGAGGGTTTCCTTGGGTACAACATGATTACAGTCAAGGGACTATATCTGTGTCCTATCCTGTCCACAAAGTACATGGTTACAGGAGAGCCACCTTTTAAAAAACAGCTTTTTCTATGCCTCTGAACATCTTCAGTTTAATCCTTGGTTCCAGGTTCAGTCCTCAGAATCTCCAAGTAAACAGGTCAGGTAGCAGGGGTTGAGAAAAATCTCTGCTTAAAACCCTGGAGAGTTACTGCCATTCTGGGTAAATATTACTGACCTTGATGGACCAAGGCAGCTTCATGAGCTTCCTGGCTCGAAAAGGCAGGATCCCACAAGGAGGGGGGATTCCCACTCTCCATTATTTCCCCCTTTGGCTATCAACTGTAACATCATTCTAAACGCTATCTTCATGTTCCATCCAATCACTCTCTTCCTTTTGACATTCTTTAATGCTAGAATGAAGCAGACAGCAGAAATGGATACAGCATTTTCACTGTCTTAGGCATACAACTGAAAATTGCTTTGGCTGTTTATGTCACATTACAAAGCTTGTGATTCATACTTTGATTATCCACTATAAGCCCTAAATCCGTCACTGAAATTCTACAACCCTGTCATCTCCTCTAGAATGCAGGAGTGGATGTCCTTCAGTGGTTCTTTCTGCGAATCTAATTTGGTGTTTTGTTTCATTCAAGCCACAGTGCCCATCCATTTCTGAGAAAATGAAGACATTAACAACATAAATTCTAGAAAGTTCCACTGTGTGCTTGTGGCAAAAATATGAGTTTTGTTATTGTGCTTGCAACTTGTGGTGTTCATTAGCAAGAGAAAGAAGAATTAAAGGGAGGAGTCCAACTGGCATATTTTGAATTGGCAACCCTACTTCTCATGTTGTGGTATTTATTTATTTATTTATTTATTTTATTCGATTTATATCCCGCCCTACCCAACCGAGGCGGGCTCAACCTGGTACTGATCCAGGTTGGGCCATACAGTGCCTGGTGAAGTGAATTTCCCTCAGTTGCTGTCTGGATGTGGGGAATGCGAGTCAGATTGGAAGGTCCCTGACCTGACTCATATATAGAAATGTCTTGTGTGGTTCAAATCATAATCAGTGATGTGAAAGACCTCAACCTGAGACCAGGGAGAGCTACTGCTTATCAGAGTAGACATGACTGACCTCAAAACCAAAGACCTAACTCAAGGCACCTTTGTGTGCTCTAAAATTTTGTCATATTTTGATGATTTAATATAGGATGGCTCTCGATAAAAATCCTATGCCAGTATTTCGATTTTTGCTGTTCCCTGTGGATTTATGACAACAAGCACTTCTCTCCACCTTGATTCCCACTCCCCCCAAAAGTCCACCACAAAATTTCGGGCTACAGGCCTGAGATAGACCTCTTATCTGGATGCGCAGGTAAAGTTCTCCTTCTGCCATGGGTGATTTCTATAGCCATGAAGGCTATGCACCCTTCACAGCTATAACTGCTCGGAATTTCTGAGCAGGGATAGACAGAAGAGCAGCCTTTGCACCAGGAGAACAGCAGCTGCCGGGGGAACTCCAGTGCTCTGATCGTGAGCCGAGAGTTCCAGCTCCACACAGGCAAGTGGAAAAATCAGAGGCCCAGGGAGGGACAGCTGTTCCTTATTAGAGCCAGGGAGGGAAAGAGAGAGTGGACGGCAAAAAGCTCAGCTGGCCCCAAGGAGGAATTCCAATCTAAATGTCCGGGGCAAGGGGGATCCAGAGGGGAGAGAAATGTTGCTTTTCTCCCAGAGAAGTCAGTTCTCATCGGAAAGGCAACTTTTAGCTTTGTGCAGACACCGTAGCTGCACTAGCACTAGGATGCTACACTATTGCAGCCATTTATGACTGGGATTTCCTCCGTGGACAGGACATTCCAGTAGGTGAATGCTTGCCACGATAGCACAAGATCCACTGATGGATAGATTCAGTTTAACTTGTACAGAACGAACATGAAGAAGAAAGGGGAGGATGTTGGGGTTGCGTCTGCAGCCCCTGCCCTGACTCCTTTGTATCCATGTGGTTTATTTCAAGAGTGCCTTCATACATGGAGTTGCCAACTCTGGCTTAGGAAATTCCTGGAGATTTGACAGTGATGCCCCAGGAGACCAGAGTTGGGGGGGGGGGGGAGGGAGCTCAGTGTGGTATTATATCGTTCTAGGATTTCTGATTCTCCTAGATTCTATGGTATATCATGGGATGGCCTTCACCTCGGCCGAATTTCAGGATTTCTGTGGCCGAAATTTAATAAAACACATAAGGTCAGCTCTCTTTCACCCAGCCACAAACGGTCAAGCAGAAAGAATGGCGCGGTCTACAAAAGAAACACTCCCTCGAATCATATACGGGGAGTGGGAAGCACACCTCGCTGAGTGCCTCTTAGCTCAACCCCCAGTACGGTCACCGGCCATAGCCCAGCAGAGCTTCTCATGGGCAGGCGGCTGACAACCCTCCCGGATCACATGCATCCGGACCATGTGCCCGACCTGCAAGAGGTACCAGAGGCAATCCGGGCCCCCCGGGGGTTTGACACAAGGGACTTAGTGTTTGCCAAAAACTTTGGGGGGGGGGAGCATGAATACCAGCGTGAGTATCCCGAGTACTAGCGGCCGTCATGTACAAAGTCACCTCAGAGGGGGGATTCACAATAAGGTGACACATTGATCAAATACGTGTGCAAGAGGCACGGGGGGGGGGGGGAGACAAGAACGCAACCTCCCTGGCTCCTGATTGTGGTGGAACAACCCCTGAGCCGGAGGAAGCAGAAGAGACAGCAGCTACACCCGTGCCAGAACCAGCGGAACAAACGGGACCACTGTCAGCGCCAGAAATCTTGGAGGACCCAGTCCAGCCGGTGGATTCTCCCTCAGCACCAGGGCCTCCGCCAGCAACGCCTGAAGAAGAAACCACGTCACCGCCAACCCATGCTCAGGTGGTCGACACGAAAGCACCGCAAGCCCGCATACCTAATAGACTATGTCCACTAGGGGCTTGCGAACTAGGGGAAGGATGTTATGTATGTGGACTCAAGGGAAGACTTTGGTGTTTCCACCTGGCTCATTGGAGCCATACGGACTGAGCTTGGGGACTTGGGAACAAAGGGCTGTAGGATTCAAGGATTCAAATCACAAGCCCCCGCCGGTTTGAATGACCCAATAACATGCTTGAGCAGGAACTCAGAAATGTATATAAGTTCGGTCCATGGGCCCCAACTCCAGTCTTGATTGTAAACCTTTACTATGTGATTCCTATTAAAGAACTTGTACCACTCATTCGGAGACTCTGCCATGCTTAGAACCCACTATATTTTAGGGAGCAAGAAAGAGCACAATTAAAGTTAGAGCTTCCAGAGCTCTGTTCCTGTGAGCTCCTGCCCAAAATGAGGCCTGGAAACAAGTCTCTCCTTCTCCCATGTCACTTGTATCTGGCCCCCTCTTCTTGTCTCCCTCCCCCCCCCTTTGTCACCCTTCCACTTTGACCTCCCTTAGTCTCTACAATTCTTTTATCCTTTGAAACATCCTTCCTCCACCCACCCCTACCTTCCCCCTCCATTTCCCTTTTATCTTCATTTCCACTCGATTCTTGCCTCCCCACCCCATTCATGGCCTTTCTGCTTCCCCTTTCTTCTGCCCTCCTCCCTTTCCCCGAATAGACTCTTCGGCTTAAATGTGATGAAGCCAAACTATAGTGCTGTGGCCAGCTCTGGTCAGTGCATGGTTGCATGGGGGCAGGAGTAGCCCTAGGGCACATGGCACCCTAGGCAAATTCCTGCCCCCTGAGGACTGTGGGCAAAACCAGAGGAGGGTGGGGATGGCAACTGGCCTCTGTGGGGGGGGCACAGAAGGGTATGGGTGGTGGTGTGGTGTGGGCACTGCAAAGGAGAGTGGCGGGCATTTGCCTATGGTGCTGGGCTGGGAGGGGGGATAGCCCAATTCAGCCTTCCCTGGCCTGGTGCCCTAGGCCAATGCCTAATAGTGGCAGGGCTGCCTCTGCATGGCAAAGCCCTCCCAGCCCTCCCAGGAATCCTACATATAACATCTGGAGTTCCACCTCTTCCCCTGTGACTTAGTCACAGTGATCCATGCAACTGTCGCCTCCAGGTTAGACTACTGTAAATTGGGCTGATTCCGCATTAGCCTTTGCTCCAGCGGTGTGTTTCCCCCGGGGCAGATGTTGGTTTCCGCATATCTTGACCCGTGGCGGCAGTTTGACCCGCCTCCAAAGCGGTGTCGCCCCACATTTAGGAGATCGTCATTTTGCAAGAAGTTTATTTTTGATGCGGTTTCGGGGCTCGAAATTTATGTGCGGAACTCACACCAATGCGCTGTCAAACTTCTTGCATCAGTAGAACACACCCACATAACTCCACGCCCATGATTACTTTCTTCCACCCTCCAATTAAAATCACTCCTATTATAATTTTTTTTCAAATAAGATTGTTACAACGCAATAAATAGTGATATTACACGAACTATTTCAAAGATGCGCAATTGCCACCTTTATCGATCCCCTCCGTCCCCCCCACCCATATGGCCTCAAAAGGGAAAGGGAATTTGATTATGTTTATAGGTTTATATTTTTGATAGGTTGGGGAAACTTTCTCCCTTAACCCCTCTGCATAAATCTCCCCCCCACACACACACACACCTTCATGCATCTGTTTGTAATTTGTTATAGCTTTTAATGGAAAACTGTGTGCTTAACATTCAGCGTGTGTGGATAAAAATGGTGGATCGCCGACTCAGATTTCCCGGGGCTTAGATAACCTGCCAATGGCAGGGCGAAAGGAAAACACGAGACTTTGCCAGTATTATGCCTCTGGCATTACGTTGTAACGCAAACAAAGACGATCACGTTGTAACGGGAACACGCATGCATGTAAAAAAAAAAAAAAGGAAACGTATGAGGGAGGGGAAAATTGCTACGATTGTGAGGGAAACTCCGGGAGCAGCAGTAATGCTGAATCAGAACACACGGAACAGATTGGGAATTGAATCTGGGAGAAATCCTCTAGTACGGAATCGGGAAATCACACCCGCATGGAACAACCCCAGAGCGAAAGGGAAGCAAACGCCAAATGCGGAATCAGCCTTGCTCTACACAGGGCTACTCTTGAATCTGACCCAGAAACTCCAGCTGGTTCAAAATGGACACCACTGACAGGGACACCACTGAGACTTCATATAACACCAGTGCTCTGTCAGCTGCATTGGTTACCAGTTGAGTACTGGATCAGGTTTAAGGTTATGGTCCTAACCTTTAAAAACCTATGTGAACCGGGACCAATTAATCTGCAAGACCATTTCTCCCAATGTCCCTGAAGAACTTTTTCAGGTCTGGCATTGGCCTGGTGGAACACACTCCCAAATGAGATTAGGGCTCCATGGGGCATATTACAGTTCTGCAGAGCCTGCAAAACAGAATTGTTCCACTGGGCCTTTGGTTGAGGCAGCAGGTGTACAAATTGCATTGACCTCCCCTGCTCTACCCTGTTCCATCCTGCCCATTTCTCGGGGCTTGCACTAATTAAGCTGTGCTCTTGATGGTGGTTATGTATACTTGCCCAGCATTCTGATCCATCTTGGGCACAGATACAACATTCACGTAGAATTTTTTTGTCAAATTGTAAATGCCATCTTGTGGATTATGTTATATGGAGCTTTATTGGTTTTAACTAAGAATTCTGTGATGTTTTAAACAGTTTTATTCTGTCATAATTTGCCCTGAGCCCACTTGTGGGGAAGGATGGGATAGAAATACAATAAAACAAACAAACAAATAAAAGATCAGTGGAATACATAAAATCAGTGGAATACAAATATCAGTGGGATACATAAAACCCATCAGCATCAAGGATTCCCAGGGAAGCCAACTTCAGAATCGCTTTCAAGTCTAGGGCTCAGCTCTGAGGTAGGGAGGGGGGAAAAAGTATTTCCTGTGGGGATGCACTGAGCCCTTTTCCTTCACCCCTGAGCAGCTACAGCCAGCACTCACTGGAGGAAAGGTGTCCTTAGAAGAGAAGGAAGACATGAAGCTGTCTTATAACTGAATCAGACCCTTGGGCCATCAAAGTCAGTACTGTCCACTTAGGCTGGCAGCAGCTCTCACGGGGTTCAGGCGGAGGTCTTGCCCATCACTTTCTACTCGGTCTTTTAACAAGGGATTGAAACCAGGACCTTCTGCATGCAAAGCAGAGGCTCTACTGCAGAGCCACAGGCCCTCCCCAGGAAGGAGGGAGCATCTGTGGGAGGAAAACCACCAGTAGCTGCTAGTAGGGCTGGGGGAGGGGGTGAAAATCCCGCATCATTTCGCAACTGAAACAATCACTTGCGTGGTTCTTTCATTCATTCTGTGCCTGAGTTGCAAAGAATTAAACTGAAAATGTGAAATCCCCAAAAAAGAAAAGTACAGCTATGGTTTCTAATCTCAAAGGTTGATTTCTTTCGTTAGATATTTACACCCAATTCACCTCCTGCATACAAATTTGAAATCTAAAATGCTAAATATAAATGCACCCTAACAGAAGTAAGTTCCATTGTATATGGTAGTGTTTTTAAAACCATATTGAAGGGAGTGTTGGGGAGAAATGCTTTTTTGTTTCATAATTATTTTTATATACAGAATTGTGTTATACAACCCCTTTTTCATTTCTATATCCCCTTTATACCTTTACTTTGTTTCCCAATATTTAATTTAGATAAATGAACAGAAATCTGTCATCTAGAAAATTAGCATGTCCAGACAGAAGACAAGAGAAGATTTGGTTAGATTTGACCTGTGACCTCTCCCTACCTCACAGGGCCTGCCCTGGGAAGTTCCCAGTGGGAATCCTAAAACAATGGCAGTGGATTGGCACTGAGAGACAACCACATGGCACAGAGCTAAAGCATCACACTAGGCCTGTGCAATTCGGATCGCTACTCCGCTCGGTAATGATAAGCCAGCACGCTCTCTCAGCCTAGCATGCCTCACAGGGTTTTGTTAGGGTAAAATAGAAGTAGTTAGAATGATGTTGTAAGATGCTTTTGGGTTTCCAATCTGCAAGGCAGAATGTGCTTTTGGAGACTTGTGGGTGGAGGTCAGCAGGGCTTTTTTTGTGGCAGGAATTCCTTTGCATATTAGGCTACACCCCCCTTTTATGTAGCCAGTCCTCCAAGAGCTTACAGGGCTCTTCTTACAGGGCTTACTGTAAGCTCTTAGAGGATTGGCTACATCGGGGGGGTGTAGCCTAATATGCAAAGGAATTCCTGCCACAAGAAAAAGCCCTGGAGGTCAGTAATTATGACGAGGTAAATGGACTGGTCTCATCTTGTTGTTTGTATCGTTCTTTTGTGAGATGGGATATTAGCTGGTTAAGAAGCCTTGAATCCTGCTGCTCAGGGGAAAGCTGCTGAGAAGAAGGCATTGTAGCCTTGAACTAAGTAGAGCTAGACAGAGGTGCTCCTTGGAGTATGCCTTTCAGAAGGACATACTTGTTATATTAATGTTGCATGAACAAGTCAGTGCCCAAGCTCCCTGTCTGGCAGTAATACATTGCTCTTCTGCCTCTTGCATTCTTTTACTCTGTCATAGGCTGTCCAGCATTCATCAAAATTCAAATAGCGTCTTTGTTCTTAAATACTACAAGCACATGATTGTCTACAACATATCAATTATTCAAAACGAGCTTTCACCAGCTGTGGTCTACTGGTGCACTATGGTCTACCAGGTGCCTTAGAGTTAATACCTCTGTTTGTATGTGCGTATGTGAGAGGCCCTGCTGGTGGACCTCCTGGTAGCACCTTGGTTTAAGAAGGTAAAGGTAGTCCCCTGTGCAAGCACCAGTTGTATCTGACTCAGGGGTGACATTGCTTTCACAATGTTTTCATGGCAGACTTTTTACAGGATGGTTTGCTATTGCCTTCCCGAGTCATCTACACTTTCCCCCCAGCAAGCTGGGTACTCATTTTACTGACCTCGGAAGGATGGAAGGCTGAGTCAATCTCAAGCCGGCTACCTGAATCCAGCTTCCGCCGGGATCGAACAGGTAGTGAGCAGAGCTTAGGACTGCAGTACTGCAACTTTGGTTTGGCCGCTGTGTAACACAGAGAGTTGGACTGGGTGGGCCGTTGGCCTGATCCAACATGGCTTCTCATGTTCACAGGCACACATGCATTTTACTTATTTTTTACTTTGTTTACACCCCACCTTTCTCCCAAAGGGGGACCCAATGTGACTTAAATCTTCTTCCCCATGTTACCCTAACTAACAACAACCTTGTGAGGTAGGTTAGGCTCTCTGTGTGTGATTGTCCTGAGGCCATTCTGGAAGCTTTCTGGACCAGAATGCTGGGATTTGAACCTAGGCCTTCCAGATCCTAGTCTGACATTCGATCCACTGCGCAATCATGGTTTTCTGTGCACAGAGAGACAAAGGGATGTCGCATCTTCCCTCTCCCCCTCCCCCCACGTGTAATCTCTACAGTGGCTGATCTTGTGACTCACATGAACACTTGGAAAATGCTGCCTTTCCAAAATTTCCCCAGATATAAAACGAGGACAGGAAATGGGGACTTTGAAATAAAGGGAAAGGAAACAGGGAGGTCTGAAATAAGAGCATCTGGGGGCAGTTCTAAATATCAATTCTGGAAATATTGATCTGACCTTTGAGGTTTTCTACGCATGGGTTGCAAGAAAGTCCCTAAATCGCCAGATTTACCCTTGGATGAGTCTGGATGAAAGGAGCATCAGAGGATTTGAACTCCAGCTGACATTCTCCCAAAGTGGCAGAGAATGTCTCTGCAACAGCAGTGTGCCTCCAAGGGTAGACTCCAGGCTTCAAGAGCCCCCCGTCCTGAGGCTGTGTGGCTTCCTCTGGTCTGGAGTATTCTGCCCAGGGAGACAACAATACGGAGCTTGTTGAGGCTTGAGACTCTGCTGGGATTTTCTTTTGCCTTCACAAGGCAGGGGCTCAGGGCACTGTGCAGACTGGTCTGTGTCCTACTGAAGACGCATTGTGCTCTTCCAAGGGGCAAGTCTTTAAAGGGAGGGAGCTTTGCTGAAAGCCCATTTGGCTGGGGCAGAAAATAGATCAAAACCAAGAGAGGAGCGCAAAGAACAAACAAAACACAGAGCTTTTGAGGTCCCTTTTCTATTTTCACCCATCCCCAGAGCTAGACCTGATTTAAACAGGACTTTGCCTGCAGCCAAATACAGTAAATCTCTTCTCTTCCCTACCTAATCTCCCAAATAATCCTTTTTTGGCTTTTGGGGGGTGCCGGTTCCTGCAAAGAGAGGAGCTAGAAATGGAAGCCTGCCGCAGGCGTGGAAAACTACTAATTATGGCATTGATGAACGCTGGATCAAGTATTAATGTAAATGGAAGCTCAAAGGCTATTTAAGCCTCATCCAGAAACACCCTCAGATGCTTGTGGCAATGGAGACAGCAAGAAATCCTGCCCTTCCTGGGTGCAGACATGTTGTGCCTATGCGCTACTGGGCACCCGGCTTCCCCATACCCCAGGCAGAGGAACGGCCCTAGAGAAAGCAGAAGGATGTTTGGAAGGCACAAGAAAATGAGGGGAAAAGTCAGTTCTGGCAAATGAAATCAGGATACAAAATAAATTCAGGAAAATGAAAGGGGAGAAAGGAGCAGCAGGTTGGAGGAGGAGTTGGTTTTATATCCCACCCTTCACTACCTGAAGAAGTCTCAGAGTGGCTTACAATCACCTTCCCTTCGTCTCCCCACAACAGACACCTTGTGAGGTAGGTGGGGCTGGGAGAGCTCTGAGAACTGTGAGTGACTGACCTGAGGTCATCCAGCTGGCTGCATATGGAGAAGTGGGGGATCAAACCTGGTTCTCCACCGTTCTTAACCACTACACCAAACTGGCTCTAAAGGGAGTTTCCACATGACATCCATTTCCCAGGCAACCATTGTCCAGAATGGCTGTTGGGTTTTTAAGTGCCATGCTTCCGTTTTCTGTACCTGCATGAACAGAGTTCACATGTACACATCAGGGGCAAAAGTAAGCTGGTACAGGCCAGTACAGACTATTGGTAAGGAACTGACTGAAGTGGTTCCTCCCATCTTCTGCTCCAAGCCCCCTGAATGACAGACAGTACCGGTAAGGCCCTCTGAATGCTAGAAAAGCACACAACTCTGAAACAACACAGTTGGTCAAGCCTGCTCACCCCCAGAGGCTGAATCCTGCCACACTCATTGAGCAGCACAAGGAAGAAGAGTGATAGCTTCCAGCCAGAAGGGAACATCCACCGCTGCCTAGTGCTGTCCTTTTGTTCTGCCAAATACAACCTCCCACACACCGTGCAAAGCTGTCCAAAGTGACTCCACCGTTCAGAGGGAAAGTGATGTGCAAAGGTGTTTATTCTGAGCATCTGACTCCATGAAACTGTCCTGGGATGGAATGCCTTGCTTGGAACCCAGTTTCCCATTTGGAAAATATCTAACTTTGCATGTTGTAGGAAGACGCATCAGTAACCTCTAGTGTGGAGCCCATACATGCCATGACCAGTGTTCCCTCTAAGAAGACTGTAGATTTATACCCCGCCTTTCTTTCTCAATCAGAGCCTCAAAGCGACTTACAATCTCCGTTATTTTCTTCCCCCACAACAGACACCCTGTGAGGTGGGTGGGGCTGAGAGAGCTCTCACAGAAGCTGCCCTTTCAAGGACAGCCTCTGCGAGAGCTATGGGTGACCCAAGGCCATTCCAGCAGCTGCAAGCGGAGGAGTAGGGAATCAAACTCGGTTCTCCCAGATAAGAGTCTGCACACTTAATCGCTACACTTAACTGGCTGAATTAGTGTGAGCTAGCTCATAGGTTTTAACCCTCTGGCTCACACATTTTTGTCTTAGCTCAGGAAAAATGGCCCCAGAGCAAACTAATTCATGCAGTTGCTCACAATGATGATAGATAGATAGTTAAATTGATTGATTGATTGATAGATCCTTTATCTTCTTCCCCCACAACAGACACCCTGTGAGGTGGGTGAGGCTGAGAGGACTCTCAGCTGCCCTTTCAAGAACAACTTCTGCCATAGCTATGGCTGACCCATGGCCATTCCAGCAGCTGCAAGTGGAGGAGTGGGGAATCAGACCTGGTTCTCCCAGATAAGAGTCCGCACACTTAACCACTACACCAAACTGGCTTAATGCCAGTAGCTCACAAGGAAGATTTTTTGCTCACAAGACTCCACAGCTTAGAGGGAGTATTGGCTGTGACACCCACAATGTGTTTACTGGCACCCACTTCCATCTTCTCTAAAACAAGAGCCAATCCTGGCTTTCCTGAACTGCACTGGAGCAATGGGTGCTTCAGAAGAGCTCAGGATGCATCACTGTTGTGTATGCTGGGAACTCCCATTCAGAAACAGCCGCCTCCATGGCAGGAGGATGCTTGGCTTGGAAGCTCACAGCCACGACTAATTGGCCCCAATCCATATCGAAGCTACACTGTAGCTTCCAGTCCCCACGGCAGCCATCCTGTGGTGGTGTCCACTGTTTTTCAAGGGTTCAAAGGTGCACATGAGATCAAGAAGGCTGGGGACCTTTGGGATATCCAGGGGTGGAATTCTAGCAGGAGCTCCTTTGCATATTGGGCCACACACCCCTGATGTAGCCAATCCTCCAAGAGCTTACAAGGCTCTTTTTTGGGGGTATATCTATCTGCATGGGCCAACCTAAGGGTAGATGGAAAATATGACCAATATGCCTGGGCCACTGCAGGGGGTACAGTGGGGTCAATCCTGTCAAATTAGCTACACACGGACAATGACCTATACAATCCGTCTCTGAAGGACACATGCCCCCAATCTGTCTTATTTTACTCCATTTATATCCCACCTTTCTCCCCAATGGGGACCCAAAGCCACTTACATCATTCTCCTCTCTTCCGTTCTATCCTCGCAACAACCTTGTGAGGTAGGTTAGGTTGAGAGAGTGTGATTGCCCAGCAACTTTCCATGGCAGGGTAGAGATTCAAACCCAGTTCTCCCAGATCCTATCTAACACTCTTACTCAGGGGTGTCAAACATGTGGCCTGGGGGCTAAATTAGCCCCAGAGGGCTCCTATCAGGCCCCAAGCAACTGGCGGTCATCTGCTTCCTTCTCCCCCTCTCTTGCTTCCTTCTGCATAACAGCTTGCTTTGCCAGGCTCTCTCAATAACACAGTAGATCAACTGAGCCAAGCCTCTCTTCCTTCTACTGGCTGAGGCTCTTCTTCCTCCTCATCCCCTCGGGAAGGAAGGAAAGAGTCAGGGCTTCCTTTCCCGAGTTCCCTGGATCCCATGGGAGAGCTACAAAGAAAGCACCTTTAAGATCAATGAGTGCTAATGTTTTAAGGATTTTTTTAAAAACATTTAATTGTGTTTTGGGTCCCCATTGGGGAGAAAGGTGGGAAGTCTACACACCATAAACTTCTTAATATACAGCATTTGCCAAGGCCTGCCTTTAAACTAACTGTTTTCAGGTCCCACTTGCAAAGTTACACCATGCTACTCTCCCCTTCCTCAGCATAAACAGAGATATCGCATTGGTTAATAAGATTACAATTTAATTTTCACGATTAGTATTAGTAATTTTCACGATTAGTAAATATTCAGCACTACTGAGCAACAGTCTGTATTTCATGGCCACACTACACATCATGCGGAGGTCAGCCCAAATATGCCATCCCCTCTCCCAGAAGAGCCTCTTCCCCCAGCCCGCCCTCTTCTTCCCTCTGGGTTCTGTGTCCCACCAGCAGGAAAGCTGCAACTCACTTCTGGGTCCCAACCCCACAGTTTGAGAGCCACTGATGCAGGTGGATAAAGCAACCTGGGGCATGACGAATAAAGACCAGCGCCTATAAGAGGTGCGAGCTGGAAAAAGAACTTATAAAGTGATTATAAACATATAAGGTGATTTCTAGATGGTACCTAACCCCTGCTCAACTCTCGCACTCAATCCCTGACCTGTCCCCACATTGTTGGAAAGGTTGTGGTTCTAGGACAATGTTTTTTCATGCTTGGTGGTCTTGCCCTGTGATTACCATTTTTTGGAAACAGGTGATTAAAGAAATTTTCAAGATCACAGGTGTTAAGATTCCATTTTCTCCAAGTTTTATTCTTCTAAATCTATGGGAATCTGGTTCTGCCTCAAAACAAGATAGAGAGCTTATAATGAATTTACTTACAGCAGCTAAAGCAGTCATCGCTTGTAAATGGAAAGATGTGCAGTCTCCCAATATTCAGGCTTGGTATCTCAAAGTTGGGATTATTTTACTATTGATAAGATCACTGATGAGGTGCAGTCACATGCTATAACACCTCAGTATAAGTCTGTAATGGAAAAGCAGTCACCTTTTTTAAGAATTCATTTTGCTAATTATTTAACTTAGGTTTATTTTTGTGTTATTATCTGTGTGTGGAATTTAAGTTGTATCATATTTTGAAGCTTTATGATTTTGTGTAAGCTGTTTGAATTATCAATAAAGAAAATTTTGAAATTAAAAAAGAGAGAAAAAAAGAGCTTATTCTTTGAAGGATGTGTGCCTTTTGCTGACATTGTTCCTAAATTCCCTGGGCAGCTGCAGGCATCTGCTCCCATCTGGGATCAAACTTGTACAAACTTCTGTCCAAGGGTGCTTCCCCGCAGTGACAGTTCTTTGTATGACTCACATTGTTGCTATGAATGTAAAGGCATTTGCAGCAGAAGCTGAACATTCCCATGGTGGTTTTTCCTGAAGTCTCCTTGCTTTGGATCCTTGTGACCATTATGCCCCCTCCCTGCACCACTGCAAGGCTTGAAAAAAATAATCATAGCATCATAGTATTGGAAGGGATCTACAGGGTCATCTAGTCCACCCCCTGTACAATGCAGGAAAATCACAAGTACCTCTCCCCCCCGCCCCCCCACACACACCCAGTGACCCCTGCACTATGCCTAGAAGACAGGGAGTGGGAAACAGCTCCCCTGGTCAAACTGGCCTGGAGAAAAATTGCTGCCTGACCCTGAAGTAGCAAACCACATTTCTCTGGGCGTGTAAGAAAGGGCCACGAGAACTAAGCACTGGTGCAGCCCTTCCTGCCCTCCTTCTCATGATCTGCCCAAGTTCACAGAATCAGCATTGCTGTCAGATGGCCATCTAGCCTCTGTTTAAAAACCTCCAAAGAAGAGGAACCCATCACCTTGTGAGGAAGCCTGTTCCACTGAGGAACCACTCTAACTTTCAGGAAGTTCTTCCTAATATTTAGTCAAAAACTCTTGATTTGATTGAAACCTATTGGTTCTGGTCTGAACTTCTGGGGCAACAGAAAACAACTCAACGCCATCATCTATGTAACAACACTTCGAGTACTTGAAGATGGTTATATCACCTCTCAGTCTTCTCCTCTCCAGGCTAAACATATCCAGCTCCTTCAACCTTTCCTATGTTGCTATAGCATGATAACACTATAGCAATATGTCCATTACCTGTTTTTTAAGCCATAAAAGGCGGGGTATGTGCAAGGAACTGGGACAAAGAAAACAGCACCAATGTAGAGAAACTGTACTTTCCCTTCTGCACTGGTGTAGACGTATACCGTTTTCGCACACAGCTTACCTCGCAGTCACAATCCTGTTTCCTCCGCAGCATCCGGTCGGATTTCCCACCATCTGCGCCGGAGTTACAGGAAGTGCCGTAGCTTCTGCGTAGCAAAAGTAAACTGGGTTTTAGCGGTTTACATTTGCTACGCAAAAGCCGCGGCACTTCCTGTAACTCCGGCGCAGATGGTGGGAAATCCGACCTGACACTGCAGAGGGAACAGGATTGTGACTGCGAGGTTAGCTGTGTGTGAAAACGGTAGTAGTTTCCCAAAACACTATCTCTAAATAGGCATAGACCTAGTTCAGCATCCTTTGTCACACAGTGGTCAACTAGTTGTCCAGGAGAGCCAATAAACAGGGCACAGAGACTGAGGCCTCCCACTTACATTGCCTCCTAGCAGTAGTATTCATGAAGGCAGAAAGATGCTGTGCATACATGAGAGGAAAGACTGCTCTGTTTGGGAGCCAAGGCGGAGTAAAATAGCCATGTGAACACAGCTGTCCACATCCTTCTAATTCCCAGACCAGAGAGCTGTAATGCTTAAAATTGCCATTCATATCATTCGGAAGCCTAAGCAAGCGTAAAACCATTCTCTTGTTGAAGCGTATTGCTCGTGATCTCTGAGGCGGGTGGGCGGGATCTAGTTCCCAGTTGTTTTTCAGATGCCATTCAGATGCTGAGTTCAATGTGTGACAGTTGGGTATCATGAACGGTCTCAAGAGGGTTTGGGGGGGGAGATGCCTATAAATCTTCAGAGTGCGAAGGATGGGTTATGTCAAAAAGATCACACGCCCCCACCCCTCCAGAACATATGCCTCTGGTGTCGCCTGAGCAAACCACAAGAGTGATATGCTCACGCCTGACAGAATTTGGGAAGATTCCGCAGAAGGTCGGCCAGCTGACGCACCGGCACCTCCTTCACAGTCCAGCAGCTGCCTTTCTGACTTCAGCCACAAATCCTTGAGGATGATGAGAAGGCCTCTGTATGGAAGTCATTATCCTGCGGTCACTTTCATAACAAATACACTTCAGTTGTCCTACTTCATTTGTCAGCGTGATAACAGGGTATCGCTAGCCCATATTTAAATTCCAATATTAACCAAGGGATGCAGAGGACTTTGCAGTGAACATGTTCAGCAGGCAAATATAGTTTTTGGGCACTGTAATCACCGCCAGCATGGTGTAGTGTTTAAGAGCGGTGGACTGTAATCGGAAGAACCAGGTTTCATTCCCCCCTCCTCCACCCATGAAGCCTGCTGAGTGGCCTTGGACCAGTCACAGCGCTCTCAGAGCTCTCTCAGTCCCACCTGCCTCACAAGGTATCTGTGGTGGGGAGAGGGAGGCAATTGTAAGCTGCTTTGAGACTCCTTGAGGTAGAGAAAAGCATGGTACAACAACATGGTATAAAAAAATTCTTCTTCCTCTTCTCCTCCTCCTCCTTCTTCTCTGTGTCTCAGATCTCCTTGCCTTGCCACCATCCAAAGCAGACAATGTCCTGAACGTCTTTGCAGGCATGCAGTAGTGGAGTTTATTTTTCTTTTGCCTTGTGGCTTCTTTTATACCAGTGCAGTAGGTCAAGCTGATTCTTCCCTATGGTGATGGATGATTAGGTCAGGTAACCAAATGTTGGGATGGAGGACTACAACTTCCATCAGGCTGTGCAAAAACATGTAGGCACGAAATAACAATAGCATTAACTTAGACCAGGGCTGGACATACTTGCTTAACATAAGAGCCACACACAATAAACATCAGATTTTGAGAGCCGCAAGCCCACAAAACATAACAGGTGTTTGAGAGCTGCAAGATCAGAAGGATGGAAAGGAGACAAATAAATGAGTGGAGAGAGAGGTGGAAAGAAAGCAATTTTAACTCTAAATGCCAGCTGGCTTGGAGAAGAGATTTAAAGAGAGAAAAGCCTTCTTCAAGCCAACTGATGGGCAGGTGGGGGCTTCAAGAGCCACACAATACGTGTGAAAGAGCCTCATGTGGCTCCCAAGTCGCAGTTTGGCCACCCGACTTAGACAAACCACACTGTAAAACTTCTAAAAACACAGTGTTTATAAAGAACTGAGTGACTGGTTTGCATACTCTTCATTTCAACAGTTGGCTGCTGAGGGGCGCACAGTGACCACAAGTCTGTGGGGGGAAGTTGGACTCCTATCAAGCTGTGCATATGTAGAATATTGCCCACTGCATCGTGTTGCTCTGCATGAATACCTGAACAGTAGCTTGCTGACACTCCATTGGTTGCCCATTTGTTACCGAGCTCAGTTTCAGGTATTGGCTATCACATACAAAGCCCTTAATGGTCATGGCCCCTCTTACTTATGGGACCTCCTCTCTCCTTATGCTTTGCCAGACAATTCTGCTCATGTCAGCAGGTGCCAGCCTGCAAGTGGGCAAAACCTACAACTGCCCGTACACCCATGCTTTGCCCATTGTGGGCTCCTGCCTGGAAGAGATCAGGAAAACTTCCACTCTCCAGGCCTTCCACAAACTCTACAAAACTGATCTGTTCCAAATAGCTTTTCTATGCAGATAATAAGGCTGAACCATACAAAATGGCTCACAAACTTGCTTGGATCAATAATTGAGACTTATAGTCTATACTGCTGCATACAGCATATATTGTAAATGGGATCCTATTGTGTAATTTCTGTACTGTTTAATATGTCATGTTAATACTTACACTATGCTTCTCTTTTGTGCTGGTGGTTCCAGACTTCTAAAATCCTAATGCGCTGATTACTGAATGTCTCATTTTGTTGATTGTACAGACTCGCTATGTGGAATCTGCCTTCAGTCCCTGTAAGAAAGGTGAAATATAAACTATGTAAATAAATATATTTCGATCAGGATGCATGTAATTAAGTGGAAAGGGGCAGGGAGTCTGTCTCCTGTAGATGTGACATGATTCAGAAGTTCTGTATTAGACACAAACAATACTTTCACACACGCTAAATAACGCACTTTCAATCCACTTTCAAGGCACTTTGCAACTGGACTTTGCTGTGTGAAAGCCCAACCGGAATAATCCCACACGGATCTCTTTAGTCTTCTACCAACACAAAAACTTAAATGAGTTGAAACATGGGATTGCCCTGTGGGAGGCAACAGCTGGAGTGAATGGAAACTGCATTCTTTAGCATATGTGAAAGTGTATGACTTTGAGGGGGGGGACCTTTCCAGTTTCTGGCAAGGCCATGTCCCCCACTGACCCCTTTACTAACAACAATCTAGCAAAAAAAGAGAAAACCTTGAAAATTGTTCAAGTACTTCACAATCATTAGCTAGCCCAGTGTTTCCCAAAGTGGGCGATATTGCCCCCTGGGGGGCACTGGAATGATCCAGGGGGGGCGGTAGTAGCCTTGGGTGCAATTGGGGGGCGGTGAATAAAAATAAGGGGGCGGTGGAAGCATAAAGGGAGGAGAGGGTGGGAGGTGTCAAAACATCACATTTCTGGAAGGGGTCCAGAATTTCTAATTTAGAGAAAAATTCCAATTAACAAAAATAGAGGGTTCCTTTTTGTCTGCTACTTAGTGTGATTTCACCCAATTAGACTAGTAATGAGGACCAGAATTTCATCGAATTAAAATATAAGAAGGATGCAGTTTATTTACAAGACAGACAAACAAGGAAGACAGAAACAAAAAACCTTACTAGTCTATCCTAGCCAATACTTGCTATAGTTAGCAGCTTCTCAAGGTTGCTTGCAGTTTCTCTCTCCGCAATACAGTTCAAGTCAGGACAGTGGAAGCACTGAGGCAATTACACAAACTTCTCTGAAGAGTTTCAACCTTGTAGCTTGCTTCTCACAAGGCTTTCTGCAGAGCGTCAAGCTTCTTACAGTCCTCTGGTTACCAGGTGGTTGTTTCTGTTGATTTCGGCCAACCACAACGCCCCAGACACAGAAACCAACTCATCTTCTGTGGCTCTCAAACTCCTCTTCTCAGCGGGGCTTCCCTTCGATTTCACACTATTTGCTCCAGGGCTACAGCTAGCTTATTTTTATATGTAAGTTAAATGCCCCGTGGCGCAGAGTGGTAAAGCTGCAGTAGTGCAGTAGGAGCCCTCTGCTCATGACCTGAGTTCGATCACAGCGGAAGTTGGTCCAGGTAGCCGAGTCCAGGTTGACTCAGCGTTTCATCCTTCTGAGGTTGGTAAAATGAGTACTCAGCTTGCTGGAGGGAAAGTGTAGAGGACTGGGGAAGGCAATGGCAAACCACTTCATAAAAAGTCTGCTGTGAAAACGTTGTGAAAGCAACATCACCCCAGAGTTGAAGACGACTGGTGCTTTACCTTAAATGCAGTACTAGCAGGTAGGGATGAAAACAGATGTTTAAAGTTTGTATATTGCTAAACGTTTAAACTAGCCTTGCTTTGCCGATGCTACAGGCAGACCTTGGAAATCATGCAGGGACAGAGCTCAACAAACACATTAGGCTGGTTGCTGGGGGTGGAGCTGAGAAAGGGCATCATTAAGTTTTACTTGTATTCTGCTACTTCTGTATTCCAGTTGCCACAAGAACAGATCATGCTTTTGCAGCAGTTCAAAAATCCACTGATTGAATATATTTTAATCACAATTTCCCTGACTTTCCCTGACCAATTTCCATTTCCTTGACTTTCCAGAAAGTGGCAACCCTGCTTCTACAGGGCCAGTGCATGGGAGTAGGTGGGTAAGCAACCGCCTAGGATGCGACCCTGCCAGAGGGTGCTGCTGGGCACCCCCTTACTCCCCTTTCCCTTGTGGCATGATTCCTTGGCAGCAGGCAAGCCAAGAGCCCCAGGTGGTGTTGCCACGCTGCTACTTTTCTTTGCAGGGCAAACATTGCCTGCGCTTGTCGAAGGCTTCCAAGGAAGTCTCTGAAGAGTGCCCCATTTTACCGCTGCCTGCTGCTTTCAGGTTGAAAGCGGCTGGGAGGTGACACCTTCCCATTGCGTTAGTTGGAGCTGATAAGGGGAGGGTGGATAATAATTCTAAAGAAATTTTAAAAATTCTCTGTGTATGGGATCTATGTTACTATGGTTGATTTTATAAAATAATTTTAGAATTTCAAGTTTCAAAGTGTCTTCTTTACAACAGCTTTGTTTAATGTGTGCAAATATAACATTGCATCTTTTAGTCCACTTCTTGAAGGTAGATTTCCAGGGGGGCGCTGCTTAACTTTTTTTTCTGAAAAGGGGCGTTAGGCCAAATAAGTTTGGGAACCTCTGCCCTAGCTAGTCCTCACAACAAACCAGCAAAGTAGCCCAGCAGGATTATTTCCCATACTGTGGTGTAAGTGGAAGTCATTGACTCTGAGTTCATGAAAGATTTAGATTTAACGAAGGGATCTCCCCGTTCACAGTCTCTAACCCCCAAGACATAGCGCAGCCAGTAACTACCCCGGGCACCCGCCAGTTTCTAGGTCCTAAAACGCGGAGGAGCGGCGGGCTTAGGCAACGAGTCTTCCGATGGGTAACTCTGCGCATGTTCAGAGAAACCTTTTCCTGCGCCCGGCGTTTGATTTTCCAAGCCGATTTCGACGAGAGGAGGGCTTTGCCCTCGGCTTGCCTCCGCCGGCGTTGCCCGAGCTGGCGGGAGTGGAAGCGGGAGAGCCGTCTACGACTGAAACGAGCCCTTTCTGCCTCCCTCCCCGGCCATCTCAATGGGGTTGCTGTGCACTGCGAGCGCGGTAGGAGCAGCGCTGGAAGGCGGCGAGGGAGGGAAGGAGGGCCATCTGGCGTCAGACAATCCGCCTCTTTTACTCCGCCCGTCCCTGCGGACCAGGCCGCCATCGGTCCAGCCCCCCTTCGGTGCCAGGCGGAGGCAGCCTCATCGCCGCGCCGGGCTCGTCCCTTGCTCTGCCAGCGCCGCCTCCTTTTCTCCCTCGGAGCGGCCGGGCAGCCAATGAAGGCGGCTTAAGGCGGGAGCGTTTCTTCCTCCCCCCGCCCCCCTTCCCTCCAGCCCAGGAGCTGGCTCCCTTCGTCTCCGGCTGCAGCGGGGGACTCAGTCGGCGCGGCGAGCGCCAAAGGGATGATGCGTTAAAGCGCACTGCCGGGTACTGCGGCCGCGCCAGGCCGGGAAGATGAACTACCTGGTAAGCGCCGGGCGCCGTCGGAGTGTTCTCCGCCTGCTGCCCCCCCCCGGTCTTTCCCCCCTCTTTTTTGGATTCCCCCCAAGTAGTCGGCGCTAGAAGGAGGCTTGCGATGCCGCGCTGGGGCTACTTCCTCGGGAGTAAATGGCCGTAGCGGGGGCGGCGGGGGAGGGAAAGCAATCGGGCTCAGTCAGGCCGAGCCGGGGGAAGCCCGGGCGTGCTTCTCCGACGGCGTGGTAAGCCTTCGCAGAGCCTCTGCCGGCAGGGGCCGCCCAGCCTCTCAGCCCCGAGGCGGTTTATGTGGCCGGAACCAGCAGCAGAGGAGAGAAAAGGCCGGGGGGGGGGGGGGGAGAGAGGACGTGGCTTGGGGGGCTGGAGGAGGCGCGGAGCCGGGGAAAGGCTGCGATCCTTCGCTGGCTTCCGTGCGCCTTAAGGGGGGATTTACTTCCGAGGAGGCTCGGCTGCTGCAGCGCGTTTGGGGAGGCAAAGAGAAGGAGGGGGTCCTGGGCACCGTCGAGCCGCAGCGTGGAGGGTGGGGGGAATGACCCTGGTGTGTCCCCGCCAGACGTGAAGGCGGTTCTGGGTCGGAATCGGGACCGGGACAGGAAGCGCCAAAGCTTTTTTTTCCCTTTTCCGGCCGGGAAATGGGGTGGGCCAGGCTTGTCCTCGTACGTGGAAGCAGGGGAAAGGGAGCCAGCCGAAGAGCCGGCCTCCTTTTCCTTTCCCCTCCAGTCCCGTTTCTTCTGCCTCGGTCCCGCTGCTGTTTGCTCGGAGAGTTCTCCACGGGCTTCCCCCAGCCCTGTCGCCTGCTCAGCGACTGTCTGTGGTTCAAGCAAAATGCCACCCTTTGTGAAAAGATGCCAACCAGTCCTGGGGGCTTTCCGAAGGGCGTCCTGGAGGGCAACGCAGGCGGCTGGCTGGCCCTCTCTCCAGGGTAGCGCCACGTATGGGGAAGATGTGGCTCAGGAACTCTGCAGTTAATTAACCCAGAATCATTACTCTCTTCCCCCCTCCCCCTTCCATTCCTCAACTTTGCAGTCACTGTTGGAGATTGGAATACCTCCTCTTCCCGTTAGAATCGGGTCCCTCCTCCCGGATCCTGTTCACATCCGGGACTATAACTGGGTGACTGGTGTGAAGTTATGATTTATTGATTTAAAACATTTCTGTCCCTTCTTATCTCCTTGAGCTCTTTGTGCCTGAGTGGAACCTCGCTGGGATGTTTGGGCTTTGTGCCTGCTGAGGATCTGTTTAGGAAGGAGTTCCTTACCCCCACTCCCTATATAATTGACTGCCAGTAGCTGGGGGATGTGCCTGTGATTGTTGTTTTGCCATAATGTGGTTTGGCTTGCTTTCTTGAGTCATCTTGAGCTCTTTTCCAGGCAGCCCTTGTTTGAAGTGGGTAGGCCTGTGTCCTCCTTAAAGCATTCTGGAGCCTAGAGCCAGTAAACTGTGAGGTGGAGAAAGCTGATAGAGATTCTTGACTTGCTGCAGTTAGACCCTTCCACGTCTGGGCATGATCAAGCCGAAATTCAGCATTTTAAAATCCCATTCATTTCAGTATGAGAGAGTGCCGGATCCATGATTTTGGGGGACCTTTTGGTAAAGCACCACCAATGGGCCCCCTTAACTTGGCAGAAGTGGGGACACTATCTGACAAATTGCTGTGGCCTTTTGACCTCTCTGCCACATGAGAATAACTGTTGGGGCCTGTGGAATCTGTTTGACCCTTTTGGACCATAAGAAGAGTCACTGTAATATAGACGTTCAAATTTCCAGTTGTCTGTGAAATTCCATGGCTGGGTTTTTTCCCTCTGTTTCTCTCAGCCTGGCCTACCTCACAGATTATTGTCAAGTACAATGAAGGAGGAAGAATGACAGGCTGCGTTTCTGTGCTCCACTCTGATACCAGAGATTCTTTAAGAGTTTTGATAATGAATGAGGTTCGGATCGATCCTGATAACCGACACTGAAGGAAACCTCTCAATTGGACAGCTTTTGCTAGGGTTAAATCTTGACCCTCCAGTTTTGTTAGGATATAAAACAACACACTCCCTGATGTCTTCTTCAGTCCAGTCTTAGATGTGTTTGTTCTGCAGTAGGCCTGACCAGCTGTTTATTGGAGCTGACATCCTTTAACTGAGCTGAAGATTTCCAGCCTTACCCTCCTCAGTGAGGCCTCTGGATACTTGAGATTTTGCGGGCATTGGGGCCCTCCAGGCGGCATCACTCGGTTGTGCAGTATTTGCTGAGGGAAATAAATGCTGTGATTTGTGCGTTTGAAAAGCTCTTCCTGCGTCAGGGCTCTGTGGAGATGGTCAGCTGAAGCGGGGAGGGACTCAGCCTGAGAGATTCATGTTTCTCCGTTGTGCCAGTGACTGTTAACAGCGGGGCTTAAATCTGAGGAAATCCATTGCTGGTTGTTGGGAGTCTATAGGAATGTGGGATGTTTGGGTTTAAAAAAAAATCCTGGGTGGTGGACTAGTCAGATGGCGCCAGAAACCTGCAGTGCTTCTGAGTGCTTCCTGAGGGAAGAAAGTTATGCACAAACTGAATGGAAGATAAGGAGATCTGCCAACATTAGCTGGTGGAAAGATGGCAGAGGAATTGGTTAACGTTTACCTCATGTGGCTAGGTCCATGGAGAGTATTATGGTGCAGGCCTGCTGAGGCGTTCCATGTCATGCAGAACCTTACATCTACCTTTTGCCAGCAAAAAGGTGCCCTTTGTGCACAAAGTCCTCTTACCTGTTCTGGTATTTAACACTGGTTGTGTGTATGCATGGGGCTGAGGAGACAGCAATATGGGATGCTTAGGAAATGGTGTTTGAATGCCTCCCTTTTTGAGGTGCCAGTAGAGCCAGTGTGGTAGATGCCTCTTGTCAAGGGCTGGGCCGGAATGTCAGGTGCCTGCTGTAGCTGCTAGATCCTTCATCTCTTCCTTCCCTCCCACTTATTGAGGTGATCCACCAGGAGTTCCTGCAATTTACTGAGCAAGCAGGGAAGGGTCTTGGTTTCAAGTGGTTTTGACTCAGGAGTAAACTTTCAGACAGTGGCTGGATCAGGAGAGGACAGCAGGCAGTATACAGCTTGGGAAGAAATGGCAAGGAATCAGATTGGAAACCTAGGACTGCCTGTGTCTTCACAACTTTTCCCAGTGTGAACAGGGGCTCCTGAGCAGACAGGGTTGCCCTCCTGACCGCTCTTATTCTCCTGTGGTCAGGGGAAGGAAGGCTGATACCATTTGTCACTGGGAATTCCCCTGTGCCTTCATATGTGTGTGTGTCTCTCTCCTGCCCTTCCTGTGCTTCATATTTTTAAATTGGTAAAGTGATTTCCAGATTAGGACCAGGTAGGGGTGCGGAAACCCCTGAACTCATCCGAGTCCATTTGGTAAACCCATAGCAATGGCCAGACTTGAAAACATGAATGCCTAAATTGAAGAAATCACTCTGATTTCCCCCCGTCTAGAATGTGCTGGTTTGGCCAGAATTCACTGTTTGTGGACAGGATTGTTACAAACATTCATTTGAATTTCTCCCCCTGCCTTCTAATTGATGCTGTCAGGTCTGCTTTTGTGGCTTGGCCAAAGAAAATCCCATTTCCAGCGTCAGCCAGCTGATGCCTCTGAAATGAGAAGTAGTCTTCTCCCTATTCTCATTCCTCTCAGTGTTGCTCTCCAGGGTCTCTCGGCTGGAGACGGATCTTGCCAACACCTGCTCCCAGGGATCCTTTAACTAGAGTTGTTGGGAATAGATTCTGTGACCTTCTGCGTGTGAAACAGATCCTCAGCCAGTAATCTTCAGGCTCTTGGACATTCTGGGAATCTCGCAAAGGGAGGCATGAAGGCCGTGGACATCTCTGGCTTTCAGAAGGTGGTTGCTTTTGAACATGGAGATGTCCACACCTCTGCCAACTTGACTGGATTTAGTGTTTTGGGAAGCAGACCAGTGACCTGGGGATCATGGTGCATGTTGGTCTGGAATCCTGGATTCTTTGGCAAAGACATCTAAAGGAAAGGCTCTTGCCTTCCATGGTGGCCTCAGAACTTCTTGAGGGGGATGAATTGACCTTTGGAGAGTACCTGGAAGGTGGTGAGAACTTTGTGTGTCAATATGTGTGCAAGAAATGCCCAGGATCTAAATAAGATTTTTATGTATCTCTAAAATTTTAAATATTTATACTCTGCTTTTCTCCCCAAATGAGTCCAAGATGGCTTACAACGTTGTTCCCTCCTCCATTTTATCTTCTCAGCAACAACCCTGTAAGTTAGGTAAGGCTGTGAGAGAGTGCCTGGCCCAAGATCACCCAGCAGATTTTCAGGGCAGAGTAGGAATCTGATCCTGGGTCTTCTGGATCTCTGACCACTTGATTGTCCTGCGTCCCTTCTGGGAAGACTGTGTAAAGGGTTAGTTTGGTTGATGAGGAACTCAGGGCAGAGAGAGAGAGAGGAAGAATGGGGACTTGAGTGCGAGATCTTTCCAAGGTGGAAAACCTTCTCAGAATGACCATGGCTCTCTTTGTCCCAAGGACTGCATCTGGCATGGCCAGAGGAAGAAAGGGATTCCTAGACGAGTCCAGAGTTTCATCCTGAACACCTGTGCAGAGTCTCCCTGCACTGGAGCATTGGCAGGGAGAGAGCTTGAGAGCTGGTGTGGCCCAGTAGTTAGAGTGCCGGATGAGGATCTGGGAGGCCAGAGGTTCAACTCCCCACTCTGCCACAGAAGCTCGCTGGGTGACCAGGGGGCCAGCTAACCTTCCTCACAAGGCTGTTGTGGGGAAATGAAACAGAGACTCTTGTACGCCACTTTGGGTAGAAAAGAGAGATAAACATGAAGTTAAAATTTTAAAGAATCAGTAACTGGGTTTCCAGGCAGACTTGAGCCCTGGCTGTTCTGACTGATTTCTCTCTGCAGAAAGCGGCAGGCCAGCTGTGCCATTCCCTCCCCCTCCAGTCGTGCAGCTTTCTTTGCCATTGGTTCTCCTGGCTCTCCTCCTTCCTTTGGCCACCAGCAGGTTTGCTGCTTGCTGGCAGTGGCGAGGCTGAGCAAGCTGAGTAATTGGGTGGGCAGAGGCTGCCTCGGAGGAGCCAGAGAGCAGGCGGGTTGAGTTGCTGCAGAAGGGGGGGGGGAATTGTTAATGATTCTCTAGTCGAGGACCTGAGTAGCTGCCAGCCACTTTCTGTGCTGTGTGTGTGTGGGGTGAGCCAGAGCTGAACGAGAGCACGGGGCCTTCCCCGCTCAGTATCCGTCTGGCTTGTGGCCAGCTTTGGTCTGTGTGTGGAGGGAGCTCGTGTTTGGCTTCCCCCGCTGTGGGTGTCACTTTGCTAAAAAGAGAAGCGGAACCCTTTCATGCCGCTGCTGACCCGGAAGTTTGGTACCTCAGCTCAGCGAGTGCGGTTTTCTGGCTGCAGTTTATTGGGGAAGGGAAGTACATCTTTGTTTGGGTATGCCAGCAGGGGTTAGAGTGTCCAAGTAGGATCTGGGAGACCTGAGTTCGAATCCCTGATTGGTTGCAGAAGCTTGCTGGATGACCTTGGGCTAGTCATGCCCAACTCTCCTTGGAGTAAAATTTGTCGAGATGCACTGCTTGAAGCGATGTCTTGCCCTTGAATCTGCCTTAAAGGGCATTGCTGGGAATCTCCACTTTCCCCAAGGCAAGGGTGTCAAACATGCAGCCCGGGAGCCAGATCAGGCCTCCAGAGGGCTCCTATCAGGTCCCCGAGCAACTGGTCCTTGTCTGGTTCCTTCTTCCTCTCTCTTGCTTCCTTCTGCATCTCAACTTGCATTGCAAGGCTTGTTCAATCGCACAGGAACTACAGAGCAAAACCTCAATTTTCTCCATTGGTTGAGACTCCTCCCCCCCTGGTCCCCTGGGGAGGAAGGGAAAGAGCCAGAGCTTCCTTTGCCCAGAAATACAAAGAAAGCACCTTTAAGACCAACAAGTGCTAATGTTTTAAGCATGTTTTACTTTTACTTTAACTTTAAAAAAACCCTTTTGTCGTGTTTGTCTGTGTCCTTTAAAAAGTTTATCTCTCTGCTACTAATATTAAATAGGTACACACATGGCCCGGCCCAACACGGCCTGACCCCAAAAAGGTCTCATTTATGCCAGATCCAGCCCTCACAACAATTGAGTTTGACACCCCTGCCCCAAGGAGTCTATGCATGTCTGTGAAGGAAGTGCTTAATGTTGTGTGATGCCCTTTCCACTTGATCTGCCTCAAAGGGAGAATGCTGCAAGCCACTTCGGAGTCCCCATTGGGGAGAAAAGCAGGATGTAAGCAAAGTAAATTTTATACTACCCTGCTTTTTTCTCCTAATGGGGAACCAAAGCAGCTTACAACATCATTCTCCTATCCTCTGTTGTATGACTGAGTAGGGATTCAAACTTGGGTCTCCCAGATCCTAGCCTGACACTCTAACATGCTGGCACTCAGTACATGGTTCACCTTTGGGAAAATACACACTTTTCGCATCACATGTTCTGGACTCCGGTGAAGAGAAACCAGCCAATGTCTTGGGGGCTTTAGCTCTGGTTTCTGTCTCGTACCATTGCGTGTGTGTGTGTATGTGAGGCTCTGAGCATGGCCTTTTTAGAGATTTACAGCAGTTTGAAAGGGGAGTGTCATCCCAGCCCCCCTCCCCCATTAACTAGGTTTTGCAGGGTTTTTATCATTTCAAAAACCTGCTTGTCCTATTTTACTGGAGGCCAGCAGCCAAAGTCAAAAGACATATGCCTATGCTTTTCTTAAAGCATTGTCAGCTCTCCTTGAAAAGTGATATTTGTGTGTAACCACAGTCTGCAATTCCAAGAGGCCAGAGCCAAAGATGTAGTGAGCAATGGGCAACATACATGGAGTAAAATTTGTCAAGATGCACTGCCTGAAGTGATGTCTTGCCCTTGAATCTGCCTTAAAGGGCCGGGAGTCTCCACTTTCCCCAAGGGGTGCAATGCATGTTGGTGAAGGAAGTGCTTAACATTGTGTGATGCACCCACACAGAGACAAGGGCTGTTACCTGGGGACTGTGAACACTGTGCCCCAGAGGTGATGGTGGTTGTGGATAGTTTGAGGTCCCAGGTTGAGTTGTGAAGGGAAACAGGACAAGACTGGATCTCTTTTGGCTGCCGCAGATATAGAGATTTGTTGTAGTGTTGCAAGAAACAGGGGGGAGGTAGAGAAAGATATATAATTGCATCGTGCAAGAAAGATTAGAAAGAGAGAGTGAACATCTCAAGGTCACTCATGAAGGGTTGTGCCCATGCAGGGGGATCTGAATCCACTCTATCCGCTGCCCTTCAGTCATGAGGCTGAATTAGTTCTAGGGATGCTGGGTTGCAGATTGCATTGTGACCTTCTGGCATGACACACACACACATACACACTCTTTGCACTGGGAAGAGGCGCCCCGCAACCCTATTCATGGCATGAATGCAAAAGTGATAGAAGTGTGGGAGGGCAGATCATAGAATCATAGATTTGGAAGGGACTTCTAGGGTCATCTGGTCCAACCCCTGCACAATGCAGGTAACTCACAAACACCTCCCGCTAAATTCACAGGATCTTCAGTGCTGTCAGATGGCCATTTAGCCTCTGTTTAAAAACCTCCAAGGAAGGAGAGCCCACCACCTCCCGAGGAAGCCTGTTCCACTGAGGAAGCGCTCTAACGGTCAGAAAGTTCTTCCTAATGTTGAGCCGGAAACTCTTTTGATTTAATTTCAACCCACTGGTTCTGGTCCTACCTTCTGGGGCCACACAAAACAATTCCACACCATCCTCTATATGACAGTCCTTCAAGTACTTGAAGATGATGATCATATCACCTCTCAGCCGCCTCCTATCCAGGCTAAACATCCCCAGCTCCTTCAACCATTCCTCATAGAACTTGGTCTCCAGATCCCTCACCATCTTCGTTGCCCTCCTCTGGACCCGTTCCAACTTGTCTATATCCTTCTTAAAATGTGGTGCCCTAAACTGAACACAATAATCCAGGTGAGGTCTTATCAGAGCAGAGTAAAGCGACACCATCACTTCACATGATCTGGACACTATACTTCTGTTGATATAGCTCAAAATTGTATTTGTCTTTTTAGCCACCGCATCACACTGTTGATTCATGTTCAGTGTATGATCCACTAAGACCCCTAGATCCTTTTTGCACATACTACTGCTAAGACAAGTCTCCCCCATCCTATAATCATGCATTGGATTTTTCCTACCTAAATGCAGAACTTCACATTTATCCCTGTTAAAAATCATTTTACTGATTTTAGCCCAGTTTTCCAGCCTGTCAAGGTCATCCTGTATACTGTTTCTGTCTTCTTCTGTGTTTGCAACCCCTCCCAATTTAGTATCATCTGCAAATTTAATAAGTATTCCCTCTATTCCTTCATCCAAATCATTGATAAAGATGTTGAACAAAACAGGTCTCAGGACAGATCCTTGAGGCACTCTGCTTGTCATTCCTCTCGAAGAGGATGAGGAACAATACACAAGCACTCTTTGGGTGTGATCTGTCAACCAGTTACAGATCCACCTAACGGTAACAGGATCCAAACCACATTTTACCAACTTGTCAACAAGGATAGTATGTAGAACCTTATCAGAAGCCTTACTGAAATCAAGATAAACGATGTCTACAGCATTCCCCTGATCCAGCAAGGTAGTCACTTTCTCAAAAGAGATCAGGTTAGTCTGACATGACTTGTTCTTGAGAAAACCATGCTGGCTTTTAGTAATCACATCCATTCTTTCTAAATGTTCCAATACCGACTGATGATTTGTTCTAAAACTTTTCCAGGTATAGACGTCAAGGTGAGGGGTCGGTAGTTACCCAGATTGTCTTTTTTCCCCTTCTTGAAGATGGGGACAGCATTCGCCCGCCTCTGGCACCTCTCCTGTTCTCCAAGAATTCTCAAAAATAATAGCCAGAGGCTCAGAAATTGCATCCGCAAGCTCTTTTAGAACCCTTGGATGCAATTCATCTGGCCCTGAGGACTTAGTTTCATTTAAAGAAACTAGGTGTTTATGTACTACCCCTATGCTGATCCTAGGTTGGAACCTCATACCCTCCTTATATGTTCTGTTTTTGCCACGTTGAGCACTGTTTCCCTCAGAAGAGAAGTCTGAGGTAAAGTAGGAATTGAGCAGTTCCACCCTCTCTTCATTACCTCTTCATTACAGATGGAGGGAACAATGCTCAGAGTTCACCCTTGACTAGTGTCACTCCCAGCATTTTTCATGACGGTGACCACAAAACACGAAAACATCTGTGCCAGGCTTCAAGCAAGTCTTAACAGGAAGGGAACAGGAGGCAGGAGGCGTTGGTTATTTGTGGGGTCAGATGCAGTGCAGGGCTGGCTTAACCCTCCTGCTGAGGATTGGGAGCTGCTTTGTGCTTTTATTCTTTCACAGTTCCCAGTGTAACAAAGCCAGCGTGCCGTGGTGGGAGTATCGGACTAGGATCTGGGAGACCCAGGTTTGAATCATCGCTCTGCCGTGGAGGGCTGCTGGGTGACCTGGGGCCAGTCACACTCGCTTGGCCTAAGCTTTGTCATAGGCTAGCTGTTGTGAGGATAAAAGGGATGAGAGGAGAATGATGTAAGCTACCTTGGGTTCTTGTTTGGGTTGAAAGGAGGGGCATGGATGAAGAAAATAAACATTGTCAGTTCTGTGTCTTCAGATTCAAAGCACTGACAGTTGCAGGCTGTTTGATGCAGTGAAGCTTCCCTGGAATGCATTCCCACCCTGCCTGGAATTTGTAGGATGAGGACCCCCCCACGCCCCAGATTGTTGCAAAATGCCTCCTGGGTTTGAATTCTCTGCTGGGATCCTGATAGTGATCAGCTGCCTGCCCCCGGCAAGGGAAAAGGGGCAAGAGGAAGGCAGGGAAAGCTCAACAGGTAAAAAGAATCTCCAGCATCTCTTTACTTTGATATTTATTTAAAACATTTCTATGCCGCCTTTCCACCCAAATAGGGTTCCCCAAGGTAGCAAAAACATTTGAACATTAAATTCAAAATAATGTAAAATATAATTCATAAAAAAATGTATAAAACACACATTACCGACAATGTTCCCTCTAAGCTGTGGAGTCTTGTGAGCAAAAATTCTACTTTGTGAGCCTACTGGCATTAAAGTTGTGAGCGAGCAATTTGGCTACTGCATAAATTAGTTTGCTTTGGGGCCCTCTTTCCTGAGCTAAGACAAAAACGTGTGAGCCAAAGGCTAAGAAACTGAGCTGGCTCACACTAACTCAGCTAAGAGAGAACACTGGTTGCCAGAACCAGAGAACAGGGCCATTAACAGTTACAGAGTGGAGAGGGGGGCTGTCCGCAAATGAACAAAAAAGGTCTCCTGCTGGTGGAAGACACCAATAGAGACAAAAGAACCTCCCTAGGGAAGGAGTTCCAAAGTTTTGGTGCTGCAACCTAGAAGGCCCTTTCTTTGGTTGCCACCGATCTTCAAATGGCGGGGCCCCCAAAGGAGGGTCTCTGAAGATGACCATGGTTGGACAGGTAGGTTCACAGGGGAAAATGTGGCCCTCCAAGTATGCTGACTCCAAGCTCTTTCAGGCTTTAAATTTATTTGTTTACTTAATTTATACCCCCTTTTCCATGAGTGGGCTCAGAGCGGCTTACAACACAAAACCCATGAACAGTAAAACAATAAAACAGTAGTAGCTGAAACAATGACAACAACAAAGACCCATGCCTTATGTCAGACAAAGGTAAGTCCCCAGGAAAATCCTGTGTCCAAATGGTATCCAAAAACAGCAGAGCATGGGAAAAGGGGCACAAGCAGAGGAGGCCACAGTGTTTGAATATTTGAATGCTGGGCCAGTGGCCACCAGCCACTGTTCTCTCCGAACTCCGTCAGCCCCACCTACCTGACAAGGTCCCTGTGGTGGGGAGAAGAAGGGAAAATGATTGCAAGCCACTTTGAGACTCTTTAAAGTAGAGGAAAGCAGGGTATAAAAACCAATTCTTCTTCTTGAATTGAGTCCAAAAGCAAATTGGGAGCCAGAGAAGTAGATGCATAAGACTGGCATGATAAGGTTCCTACAACCCATTCCAGTCAATAAATTTTAGCATATTGCTTTGCTGCCTTTTCAGGACAGAAGCTGTTAGAGGGAGCTAACAACACCAAAAACAGCATAAATCATTAAAAAGCTCTCAGCAGCTCAATTAACCAGCCAGTAGTAAATGTGATAAAGCACCCAGATCAGCAGGAATAATTTAAAACAACTAGGACCAGCTTAAAGCAATAAAATCAAACTCAACTGCAAAGCACAGAATCAAGCAATGAAACAACAAAAGTGCAAAAATCTAAACTCCAAACCACCAAGAAAAAGGGGGGAAACTGATGCAAAGACATATTCAACCATAAAGCACATGTCAAAAGAGGTAGCATGGCGTAGTGGTTAGAGTGTCAGACAAGGATCTGGGAGCCCCAGGTTTGAATCCCTGCTTTGCTGTGGAAGCTTGCTGGGTGCCCTTGGGCCAGTTGCACACTCTCAGCCTAACCTCCCTCACTGAGTTGTACAAATAAAATGGAAGGGGAAAATGTTGCAAGTTGCTTTGGATGCCCACTGTGGGGAAAAACAGGGCACAAATGAAGTAAATAAAAATGCACCTGTGGCTAATTAAAAACACTCAAAGGTGGTCAGGAGCAGTGTTCCCTCTAAGCTGAGTTAATGTGAGGAAGCTCAGTTTTTTAGCCTCCAGCTCACACATTTTTGTCTCAGCTCAGGAAAAAATGGCCCCAGAGCACACCCAATTTATGCAGTAGCTCACAACTTTAATGCCGGTAGCTCACAAAGTAGAATTTTTACTCACAAGACTGCAGCTTAGAGGGAACATTGGTCAGGAGTGTAAAGGCTGTCAAATAACATCCTTAACTGGGTGCTTGAAAAGACCTCAGAAGTAGAGTGGTACGCCACAGGTAGAGTGCCATGATTCTTACATGAAGCACCATATCTGGCTGTGCACAAGCTTATGGAAGGAATTCTACTTACACTTCATAGCTGAACATGAAAAGTGTCCTGTCCCAAATGTAAGTCTTGTTCTTTCCTCTTTCTAAAACTCAGAGGCCATAGTTGCATTCCTGGTGCAGAGCATGTTTTTGAGTAGTACTTTTTGGGCTGGCTTGATCAGAATTCTGCTGCACAAGGACCAGAGTGCTGGTCAGATCATTGCATGTGAACATTGATGGAGTGGAGCACAGCCCAACTCTGATCTGTCTCTGGCTAAATGAAGTTCGGCTGTGTTGTAGAAGCAGCAGAGTTTCATGGCTGGGTTAAAGCAGTACAAGCTGTTGCTTCCGACAGCTGTGGTTTTAGATGCACTGATGACTGTATAGGAGCACAAAGGTGCATCCATGAATCCTTTTCAGGACTGGGAGGGGGTGGGTGGGTCACAGCACAGTTTAAGCCATGCAGTATCAAATGCAGCCAGAAAACTACATCTTGTATTTGCTGTGATGGCACATGGAATCTTGCACATGCCTCTCAGATATAGTGGAGGCTGGCAGAATGTGGGAAGGGGGGAGGAACTGAGGATGGGGAATGAAGAGGATGGGGAATGAAGAGGATGTGGCTCTCTTCCCTCCTCCCCCACTTCCCGAACGATTGGCTGTCCTTCCCCAAGTAGGAGCAGGGATACGCACAGGCACGCTGTTGTGTACAGTATTGCTAGCCTGCAGCTACAGGCTGGGGCTGAGGAATGGCTTACGCAGCACGGCATTCATGTTTGGGCAGGCCGTTGGGAAGCCAGCATGAGATCCCTGACCAGCTGCCTTGCTGATAGCTTTCACCAGAGTCAGGTTCACCTGGCCTCACTGGGCAGAGTGCCCCTGGCTCTTTTTTTGTCCTCTTGGGAATAGAAGCCCGGTGAGAGCTGTTGTCTGTGAATGTTCTGTGCATTGGCATCAGTTGGGAAATGAAACGGGACCACAAGAAGGTATGTTCCAAACAACTACACCTACTGCAGCTATCCTGATGTTGTGATGCTGGTTTTTGCAGTAAAGGGTAACTCCTCAAAACTTTTGAATGTATGCTGGGATCCCTGATTGGGTAGTTTGTGGCTCCCTGGTGTGCCCATGGCCACTTCATGATGTGCCATTTTGTAAATGATTCCTTGCAGAGTTTTGTGGGGATTTGATTGGTCCAACAAATTTTACAGATTTTGCTCATGTTCTTAGATTTTGCACTGACTGATGTGGCTGTACAACTTTTTTTGGCACTGTCTCTTGCCGTGTTTCCTGTCAATTCAGTCATTTCTCATATAATGGATTTGCTGAGGGGGTCCATTAAGCCATTCAGCTTAGCATTGCCTGCTCTTATCTGACAGTGTCTTTCCAAGATCAGTTCCTTTCCAGGAACTGCTACCAAGTTTCCTTTGCCTGGAGATGCCAGGGAATCAAGCCTAATGCCTTTGGCATCTAAAGCAGGTGCTCTCACACTGTGCCACAACCCCTTGTCACCCTTTTCTTTGGCTCCTTACACTGTCACACCTGTGCCTCAGCTTCTAATTTCCAGTCCTGAAGTGTCACTTGTCCCTTGACCCCTACTGTGTGTCTTCTCTTAATTTTGTTGTTATTTCTCTCCCCATAAGATCTGGGCTGAGCTTGGTACTGGTATAAGGTACTGGTAAACTGCACGCTTGGGGGTCTTCACATAGCGCTTACCAGTTCTGATGCCTTTGGCATCAACACATCAGGAATCTATGATTCAGCCACACAGTGTGCCTGCATGCTAAGGTCACAGGCATTGGAAGTGGGAGCATTAGCATGCTTGCCAGCATGCACCCCAGCCATCGATTTCTGGAGTGTTGCTGTTACGAATGTCAGAACTCATGGCCCCCAATTCAAACACATTCAGCATCCTCCTAAACTCAGATTAGTGGTGATCACCACATCTTGCAGCTGGGTAAATTAAAAGATCTTCTGTAACTCAATACAGAACTTACTTCTGATCCTTTTCAGTGGGAGGACACCCCCTCCCTCACACACATTCTAATATTACAAGAGAGGACAGGATACCTCCCTTGGGTCCTGTTGGTCAGCTTATCGGGATGATGAAATGGGTCTGCAATTCCCTCAGAGAGTTCGTCAAGGGCGGCCAGTGGCACGTTCCATTTGGAGATGTGCAGCTGCTCCTTAGGAACTCATCCGCATACATAAGTGCCAGCTGACTTCCACCGACCCCAGTGAGGGGTGTTCTAGGCGAGTGAGAAGCAGAGGTGGTTTGCCAATGCTTTCCTCTACAGCCACCTCTGCTTCTCTTCCTTGGCGGTCTCCCATCCAAGTACCAACCCTGCTTCTCTCTCAGGAGCATATCAGACTCACTTCAAAAGCTGACTGAGTTCAGGAGATGGAAGGAGTCAGGGGCTCTCATTTTGGTGGTGACACAACAGACTGCACAGCGTCTCCAGTGCCTCAGATTCCGGTAGCATGTCTTATGAATCAGGGGGGGAGGTGGAGGAGTGCAGACATTCGGCTGCCTCCTTTTCTGACTCACGGAGACAAATCCAGGTCGGGGGAGTGAAGACTTGGCCTCACTGCTTGCTTCTTGCCTTCAGCCTCTTAATCCCAGACTTGGCAAGGACAGGAATTTGTTTGTGTTGCCAAAGTGGTTCATGCTGGTTGGGAGGCCCAGGAACAGATGAAGTGAGTGGTGTTCCAGAAGAAGACGACGATGACTGCAGATTTATACCCCGCCCTTCTCTCTTAATCAGAGACTCAGAGCGGTTTACAATCTCCTATATCTTCTCCCCCTACAGCAGACACCCTGTGAGGTGGGTGGGGCTGAGAGGGCTCTCACAGCAGCTGCCCTTTCAAGGACAACTCCTGCAGTAGCTATGGCTGACCCAAGGCCATTTCAGCAGCTGCAAGCGGAGGAGTGGGGAATCAAACCCGGTTCTCCCAGATAAGAGTCCACACACTTTCTCTCAGGAGAAAAGCCCAAGTGTTTCTGTGGAGTTAGCAAGACTGTAACTGTCTGTGTGTCAGAATGAGGTGGAGCATACCACTTCAGGCTGCAAGTGGGGCTCCAAAATTTCCAGTACTCCCCGTTTTTGACTGAACTCCCTGTGGGTAGAAATTGAGTAGATTGGAGAAGGCACTAGGCTAGGATCTCTCTTCAGATGTGCTTTTCCAGTTGCGGGAAAGCATTTTCACGGAGTGGGGGGAGCATTAATAATGTGATTTCTTCCCACCTCAAGTCCAGAGTGGGTCGTACCTCCTTTTATAGTACCTCATTCCAGTTTGTATAGTTGAGGCCTTTGCTATAGATGAAGAGGCAGTTTCTCAGATTTCTCCAAAATGGTCATAATGCACTAGGAAGAGAGTTGATAGATCCAAGTTCAAGTCCCACATCTGCCTGCAACGCATTTTGTGGTCCTAGGTAAGTTGTGATCACTCTTTGCCATTGCCATTGGTAAAATAGAAATGTTCCAGGAAGTTGTAAAGAGAAACAATTGAAAAGTTATATACCATGTACGTGAGAGAGTAGAGGTAGCTATGAGTAGAAGTAGCTATGACACAAGCCTGTTAATTTTTTGTTTGCATGTGTGGTGGGTTGTGGGAGTTGTATGAGGCAACACCGTGGTCCTGTCTCAAGTTACAGCAAATTGAAGTACAATCTGTGTGCAGCATTCGCTTGGTTCTTCCCTGCACATGTGCTGAATAATTCTCAAGTTACTTGCAACACACATAAAAGCTGAGCATGTGATTCAAACCTTGCATGTATTCAGGTGCTGCTTCCTGGTTTCATTTGCAAAGTGAACACCTGTTGACTCTTATATACAGATGCATGCACCATAACCAGGTGCATAATGGAAGGAGGGAGTGTGCATGCCACCAAGGATCCCTGAAGCTCATTCACAGCACAGCAAGCTCTGGCTTGGGCTTACTCACGAACCAGTCTACTTAGGCATATTATTTATTAATTTAAAACACTTTTTGCCTGCTTTTCTCCACACAGTGCAGACCCAAAGCTTCTTACAACGGTCAGTGGTGTCGCAGATATGCAAAGTAACCAAATTTCACAATTATTTCTTATCATTAACAAGCTCGTTCATAAGGCACAGCAAGTGGCAGCAGCTCTGCCCTTGCTGAAATGGTCTCTGCTTAGTTAGCCAGGCTCTGGTACTGATCCATCTAGCTTTGTGCTGTCTGCGAGGTGCAAGGCAGACATCAGACTTCAGCTCGGGTATGTGACATGTGGGATGAAAGAGCTTTTGCATTTCCCCCTTTGCCATTTCCCTGAGGTGGAGCAAGCAGCAACGGGGGGGAGTAATTTGCCCCACATCACCCATAGCAGGCTCATTAAAAATACATGTATTTTGGTTCTGAGCTCCTTTTAGCTGAAGTAGCCAGGAATCAAGCCATGAGATGGGAGGGTGGGAATGTCGTTCACTCAGATCACAAAGCGGGAACAAGGTCAGGATGGGAAGTGTTGGATGGTTTCCATCCAAATAGAGGTATTGAGCTTCCTTATGAAGGGTGTGGGAGGCAGAGCGATCACTGGGGGGAGATGCTGGGCTAAGACACCCAGAGACAGGGCCCAGACCACCACGCAGACTACTTCATAACCTTGCCCACTTTTCAGTGAACGCATAAAAATGTGCCAGTGCAGACATCTGCGGTTGCAAGTGTCCCGTAAGCCACTGTGATAACCTTGCGGGAAATTGGGGTCCCTGTGGGTCTGAGCAGCAGAGGGATTGTTCTGCTCTCTCCCCACACTCCCACATACCCCAGGTTTCTAGGAACTAATGAGCATGTTTGCAAACTTGCAGGTATTTAAACCCCTCTCCCACTCCTTTTTTCTCCTCTCTCCCCTGCCCAACCTCGGGCCTTGCGCTGCCAGCTTCCTGGGACAATCCCTGCGCTGTCTATAGTGACTCGGGCACAAAAGCACATTGTTGCACGGGGGGCGCCAGGAGTCGGTGGGTGGATGGATGGATTGCGCCAGTGCCTGCAAATGGGCTCCAGCCTGGACCTGAATAACCACAACTATGTTCTAGCTTGCTGAGGAATGCGTGGCTGGAGAAGACAGGAGGAGAAGCTGACGCCCCGCAATCCATCACAGCTGAACTTCTGCTGTCTTGGATCCTTTGCTCAGTGTTAGGCTGGTGTTTCCCAAGCTTGTGAGTCACCCATTTCCTGGACTGAGAACATCACTCTTACACCCAAAACAGTCTTGTCAGATGAAGAATTCCCCAGTCGCCGTGTTGCGCACCCCCTCATTTGTTTGTGTGCGAGTCATTGTTCAGGTCACAGCCGGAAGGAGGTAGACCTTCCATTCACTCTTGTACTCCCACAATGTTCATGCAGAGATGTTGCGCTTGTGCTCCCACTCGTGCAGACATACAATAAACAGTCTCCTTGAAAGGCAGACAGATCTACTGTATGACTCCATTCCATGCAACTCAACCAGACAGAATGACCTACACCCTGCAGAAGTTGAGTGGCAAGATGTAAAGCCAAGGCAGTAAATCATACATAGACCCAATGGGCATCCTTTCCCCTGCTTGCTACTGTCCTTGTCCAATCAGGTGCCTTGCTCACCTAGGAACTGAGTTCCTGATACAGAATTTGCAGAATTCATCTGAGAGAACACCCTTGTGGTGGACGTGGCCAGGATACGAGCACTCTGTAATGGGTAATTAGACTTTTAATAACATTGCAAAGTGGAAAGAGTGTGGGGCTGCTCTGCCCCCAGGCTTCTGCTTTCCCCGGATCAAGCGATCGATTCCCCACCAGTCACCGCGGGTCATAATGGGGCCGTGCAGCAACTGGTGGGGAATCGATGGTTCGGTCCGGGGAAAGCAGAAACCTGGGGACGGAGCAGCTGCTACTGCAGAATCAGTGTGCTTATGTCTGAACTTGATTCAGTTCCATGCAGATCCTTGGTACAGGCATGACTTGGGGGGGGGGGGGTGAAGCCCCTTGACTCACATCCACCTCTTGCTTGTTTACAAGAGCAGAGGGCAGCAGTTGGGGACTGGAACCTTAGAGAGCAATTTGGCACTGTCTTGCATAACCACCACTATCAACATTAGCAGGCTTTATCTTGAGTCTCATAGACAAGAGTGGGTGGAGTCCACAGGTGCACCAAGACAAACAGCAACCCCTGAATAACCTACGGTCGGTTCAGCAAGGAGCTGTGGCTCAAACGCCTTTGGAATGCCCAGTCTGTGTAAACAGGAGTGGGTGTCTTCGAATAACAGCCCAAAGGAGGGAGCTATGCCGTCTCCCTTCATTTTGTCTCTTGGGAACCAGCCTGCTGTTTTTTTCCCAAAGAGGCATGAGGAGAAGGGAGGACTTGCAGGGAGCTGTTCTAGGCCAGGGGTGACCAAACTTGCTTAAGGTGTAAGAGCCACATAGAATAAAAGTCAGATGCTTGAGAGCCTCAAGACATAAATGCCAGATGTTTGGGAGAGGGAGAGGTGGAAAGAAAGCAACTTTAAATTCATTCTCCAAACTGCTGGCTGGCTTGGAAAGGTGATTTAAAGAGAGAAATGCCTTCTCCAAGCTGTCTGACAGGGCGGTGGTGGCGGCTTCAAGAGCACACAATATATATGAAAGAGCCACATGTGTATATGCAGCTAGATCAACAATAGCCAGTACTTGGGAAATTGACAAAACTCCATCCTTAAAAACCTGGTACATTAAACGCTGGAATTTATATATCCTAACAAAACTTAATGACAAATTGAAACCATTAAGGGACTCTAACTTCCATTCTGATATAGTGACTGTATGGTTTCCAATTTTAGAATTCCTACAAGAAAGATCTGAGACACCTGCAGTTATAGAAGCTTTTCATTTATGGTAAATGGAATTTATTTACTTGTAACAATAAGTTTGACAACAGTGACATGGAAAAGTATTTGTTTAGTTATACTGTTAAATAATACATAAGTTTGTATTGCTACATTACAAAACAACCAATAAAAATTATTGGGTGGGGGGAGAGGCACATGTGGTTCCTAAGCCATAGTTTGGCCACCCCCTGTTCTAGGCCAAAGGAAAGTGGAGAACTATTCCCCTGCATTACAGCCCTGGCTGTTTCCCACTCATCCAGAGTTTCGAACCCATGCTTCAGTTCTATACCTGGAGCTGAAGTCTTGCCTGGGAGCCAAGTGGACACGCAGGACAGGAAAGTGAAGGGGAAGAGAAGAGTGTTAAGTCCTCTGCTTACAAATATAGTTTTGGAATTCTGCTTGAAAGAAAAGCAGCTCCAAGGTGGGTTGCTGGGGAGACTCAAGTTCAAATCCTCACTCTGTTCTGGAAGCTCCTTGTTGGACCTCAAGCCAGTCCGCTCTCAGCCTAACCTACCCCGCAGTTTGGTTGTGAGTTAGGAGACCAGTGGCATGAGCTGTTTTGGAAGTGAAAAGAGGTATAAATATCAAAATGAAAATATAATGTTGGGGAGGGGGAATTCCCCTTTGGCTACAAATGTGGCTTTGGAGCCCTGTCTGGAGCAAAAAGCAGCTGGAAAGGGAGTTTTGGGTGAAAGCGTTGGGGGTGAAAAAGGGTTAAATACCTGTCTTGCCTGTCTGCTTCTTCACTCCTATAAACTGCAAAGGAACAGTGCCCAAAACACAGTGGGGAAGACCTGAATACCCAGTTTAAAAAATCCAGAGAGTCTTGAAATGTTTTATCAAAATCCTGAGCAAGGAGAGACCACTGTTTCCTGAATCCCAATCCACGTGGTGTGCCCACTTGAGTTAGGGATCCTTGGGGATGGTTGGATATCAACAACAGATTAGGATATGCAGGGTGAAATTTCAGGGAAGGGCAAAGCACCGAATGCAACGAAGTGTTATAAGCTTTATCTTTCTCGTTCTAAGTGAGCAGCTGCTCAATTAGAATGTAATAAAAGGTTTGAAGAATTGGATTTATTCAGCACTGTCCTGACATTTGTTGGTTAGCCTAAAATCAGCTTCTTGGTTCCAAATGATGAAGCTGGATCATGAATATGGAAATTACTTATCGGATCCTGACTCAATTAATCTTTTTTTTTGTGGTGGTGGGGGGGAGGAGAGCTTTGAAAGCTCCTACAAATGTCCGTCATGATCTTAGCAGATACAACAAGAGTGTCCCTTGCTATCTGAGACCCTGTGTTTGTGGCAAGGGTGTTTCAGAGGATGTTTTTCCACAACGTGGTCTAGCTTTTAAGGGGATAAGCTGACTCTGGAGCTATACTGCTGAATGAAGGGTCTAAAGATCTTCTGAAAGAGCCAAAGGTACCTAATGAACATATAGGAAGTTCCTAAATTAGATCATCTAGGTTTCTACTATCCAGGGCTTTTTTTGTAGAAAAAGCCAGGGAGGAACTCATTTGCATATTAGGTCACACCCCCTGATGCCCAGCCAGCTGAAACTGTTCCTGTGAGTTCCTGCTCAAAAAAAGCCCAGGTGCTATCCATGCTTTGTTAAGGCCTCTCAGCTTCCACAAGGACTTTCAATCAGACAAGCACCAAGAATTCTGTTCTTGGAAGTCCACACCAAAGGACATAGAGAACCACTGGGGAAATTTACATGCTCTGGGTAAGTTTCCGCAGTAGGGCTGTATCTAGTTGGGAAAATTGCACTGGGTGGGTGACTTTCCTCTCCTCTCCCTGCACATGCTCTTAGACTAAATCATGTCCCCAGATACCTGGGAATTAAGTTCTGAGCAGGGAACGCCTGGGTCTTATTTGTAAACTGACTGTGTGGGAACATGAGGATTGTATCAGGTGTGAATTGGCCTTGCCTGGCGGTCGTTCTCAGAGGTGGGCAGAGAGAGGGTCTTTGCTAGCTGAACTGGAGCAGTCCGGGGTTTGAACCTGACGTCTAAATGGCATGCAAGGGATGAGTTCTGCTGAATCACGGCCCCTTCCGTGGAAAGTTTGCCTTATTTTCACATTTTTCCTGCAGCACCTCTTGAGCCCCAATTTCCTGTTGTTCATCTCAGTGCTTCCCCCTACCCAGTGAGTTACTGGGGAGGTGACCTGACTTCTGTCCCTTTTAGTTGGATCAGCAAATTGTGCATGGCGGAGCTGTTGGGTGGCTGAGGCTAAGAGAGGGGCCCACCTTGCCTGATGAATTCCTGGCAGCAGCAAAGGTTGAACCAGGGACTTCCTGACATGTAGCTCAGCCACTGCGCTACCAGAGCTACGTGTTAGTGGTAGCTGTTCTTGTGCTGGAGTGATTGAGATAAATTAACTCAGCTACTCCTGTGCAGACTGTTTTGAGGAGGACTGAATGTAGTATTGTCTGTCATAGTGTATGTTTATCGTTCTCTTGGCTGGGGAGGGTCATAACAATGTGTGTATTGATGCTACAGTGTTGTGAGAGGCACTGTCTGTTGCACTGGCGCCAGATGCAAAGTGGTTGGCTTTCCTCTAGTGCAACCAGCTGTCCCAAGCCAACTTTAACAGGCTAAGTGGTTTCCGTCTTTGTCAGACCATCGAAGCTCAAGCTCAGCCTCACCCTTTGGTTGGAAAAAGCCGCACCACACATGGTCACTGGAGCTGATTGGGGGAGAGCCTGCTTTTGTGCTGCTAATCTCGCTCACACACCCATTTAATGCACTGGGTCCCTCAGTGGATTTCTTTAGAAAAATCTTATGTGCTGACACGTCAGAGACCTGCATCGAGGCAGCTCACAGAGGAAAAACAGCATTATTGTAGAACAGCATTAAAACCACTAATGCAAACATTCTTTTAAGAAAACAAAACACCCATCTGGAAAACATTGGGTTGGATCTCACTTAAAATTCCTGCAACATTTCAGGGACTGTTTTGGGCTGCAGTGGGAGGAGAGCGATAGAGGAGTCTGGGAAATTTTTAGATGGTATCCAACCCAATCGTTTTGGGGGGACCTAACAGATTGGATATAAAACCCAGTCCAAAACAAAACAACTCTGCCTGGAAAGGAATCTAATGGAGCTGAAGCTCTGCTTTCCTTTCCCAGCCTTGTTGCCTTGGGAAACTGATAAGCATTGAAGTCATCTGGGTCCTGGTTCTGTCCCGTTCAGACTGGACCAGGCTGCAGATGGAGATATTTTCTCAAGTGGGATAAATTGTGGCATTGGAAATGGAGGTTTCCAGCAGAATATGTTCCCATATGTTTGCCCAGCACTGAATGAATGAGTTAAACTTTTGTCCAGTACTGAGACTATGACACAGACCCCCCTGACTGCTACCTCCTTCCACCTTGGTGCTTTTAAATTGCTTGTGTAGCTAGCTGAAGTTGCCTTATACACCATCAACAACAGTATTGTCTGTGGAGGGGCCACAGCTCAGTGGAAGAGCATCTGCTTGGCGTGTAGAAGGTCCTGGGTTCAATCCACAGCATCTCCACTTTAAAAGGGCAAGTAGTTGTTGATGTCATCTACACTTTCCCCCCAGCAAGCTGGGTACTCATTTTACTGACCTCAGAAGGATGGAAGGCTGAGTCAACCTTGAGCCGGCTACCTGAACCCAGCTTCCGCCGGGATCGAACTCAGGTTGTGAGCAGAGAGCTCGGACTGTGGGGAAGGCAATGGCAAACCACCCTGTAAAAAAGTCTGCTGTGAAAACGTCATGATGCGATGTCACCCCAGAGTCTGAAACGATTGGTGCTTCCACAGGAGACCACCTTTACCTTTAGTTGGCGATGTGGAAGACCTCTGCTTCTTGAGACCCTGGTGACCCACTGCTTGGAAGGGTAGATGATACTGACCTTGATGGACAAAGCGTCTGACTGAGTACAAGGCAGTGTCTTCTTTGGCTCAGTGGTGGAACATCTGCTTGGCATGCTGAAGGTCCCCAGTTCAACCCACAGCATCTGCAGCTTAAAGCACCCAGCAGTAAGATCTCTGCCTGACACCCTGGAGAGCTACCAGCTGTCAGAATAGACAATACCGACCTTGACGGACCAGTGATCTGATTCAGTATAAGGTAGCTTCAGGCGTCCATTCTGACTGGTGGTTTTTTGCATCACATCTCCAGTTGGCTGATAGTTTTTACTGGAGATGCTGGAGGTTGAACCCGGGACCTTCTGCATACAAAGCTGATGCTCAACCACTGAGCCACACCCCCAACAGGTGGTGAACAAATGAGGCAGCTTTGTGCTGAATCAGTCCATTAGTCTAAAGGTCAATATTGTCTCCTCTGACTAGTAGCAGCTGTCTGGGATCTCAAGTCCTGCACATCACATCACCTCCTACCTGATCCTTTTAACAGGAAATGCCGGGGGCTGAACCTGGGACCTTCTTTTTGCAAAACAGATGCTCTTCCACTGACCTATGATTCCTCCTCTAACTTACATCTTTTACTCAAGAAACTGACACACAGCTGTCTTAAAAACGTTAGGGAGAGGGAGGGCTAGAGTGTACAAGCCAACCGACAGCCCTTCCACTTGAAGATCCTTTTTAGGAGAGCCGGACCTGACAGGAAATGATGCTTCTGTTGGAAGAAGAGATTTTATGGAAATGACTCACTTGACTATTTGCAATTGTACACCGCTGTCTGTCTGTCATCCCTCCCCACCACCACCACTGCCATGATTGTGTTCACAAGATGATTTAGAAAGTCATTGCATGAGTCCTGAGCATTCTGTTATAATTCCTGAGAAACTGGCCCTTAACATGCCTTCTGTGATGCGGCTTGTGTTTCTCTAAGAGATGAATTACTCATACATTCCTTAACTCCTTTATCCCCATGAAGATTCTTGAAGGAGAGGTTCAGAGGGAAGAGGACAGTGTTTCAGCCTCTTTTTTTGTGTGTGTGTGGGGGGTGTTTTCTTCACAGATGGAGGCTGGCTGTTTTCATTCTGTTTTTCCAGCATCAAATACACAAGACAAGCTGTTAATTCTCGTAATTATGGTCCTAGTAGCCGAAGCTGTTGCAGGATTCTGTGTAGGGGGGTGGGGTTAGGCTTGGTGGAACAGCTCTGCTTTACCAACCCCGCAGAACGGTGAAATTAAATGCAATCCGATAATATCCACTCCCCCCCCCATTATAAAATGTCAGCTTTCCTTTAACATCGCGTCATATATTTTAAGCCATCGGCTTATTACAAATAGATAAGTAAATATAATAATAGAGTAGATAAGAGTATTTAAAACAATACATCAAATGAAATAAATAATAAAATAAGTATTGCAGGAGGGCGGGGAAAAGATGTGAGTCAGCAGATGCCACAAATGAAAACGCCAGTTGTGAATCCGTTGGCATCTCTTTTGATGGATGGATGACTGCTTGATAGAGCATCCTTTTATTAATTTATTGAAATGACTGCCTTTTCTTCAAAATGTCCAAGGCTCCTCACGATCTTTATATATTTATTTAGACATATTCCACTCTCCCCACAAATGGGCTCAGAGCAAATCATGTTATATATTTTAAGCCATCAGCTTATTACAAATAGATAAGTAAATATAATAATAGAGTAGATAAGAGTATTTAAAACAATCAAATAAAATAAGTTAAAAACAGGTAGTGGTGTATAGCAGACTATATAGTTTCAACAGGAGCAGTTGGATCCTGAGCAGTGTTCCCTCTAAGCTGAGTTAGTGTGAGCTAGATCACAGATTTTTAGCTTCCAGCTCACACATTTTTGTATTAGTTCTGGAAAGATGACCCCCAGAGCACAATAATTTATGCAGTAGTTTACAATGGTAATGCCAGTAACTCACAATTTTAATACCAGTAGCTCACAAAGTAGAATTTTTGCTCACGAGACTGCAATTTAGAGGGAACATTTATCCTGAGATCTCCTTAATCTGGGCAAAATAGTGATGAAAGATTTCAGCAAGGGAGACTGGCTTCACTGGATGCCCTCTGCCTCGACCAAAGGCTTGGTGGGACAGCTCTGCTTTACCGACCCTGCAGAACAGTGAAATTAAATGCAATCCGATAATATCCACCCCCCCCCCCCATTATAAAATGTCAGCTTTCCTTTAACATTAAATAGTAGCAGCTCTATTCAAACATACTAAAATATAATTAGAACAGCAGTAATGGTAATAAAAACTCAGGAATATGAGGTTGTGTTTACCTACATTAATGAAGAAATCAAAGATGAGATTTACTGAAAGATGTTTTGAAAAGATAGGCAGTACAGAAGTCTCACGAGAATTGTCTGAAAACATATAGTTTTGTGTTAAATCAAACACTAGCAAATAACAATTATTTGAAAATGTGGGGAAAGGTCCAGCAGCAAGGAATTTGAGAGTGGATGGTGGGAGGCTGTTCCGCCGAAATTAGCATTATCAGATCTTACAGGAAAAAGAACGTTTTAAAGGTTATGCTAGGCTGGTTTGTGATTCTGTACAGGCCGACATGCATATACAGTATTCTTATAGATTTATTCTGGAGATGAAATGCTTCAGGTGCAGATTCATATCACACATTTTGGACGTGCCCCGTTTATATAAAAATATTGGATTCAAGTTTGAAGCTGGCTGGTTATGAAATTCCATTACATCCAAAGGTGATTTTGGGGGTCAGTTCTAGATTGTGTTCCCTAGGAGACTTCCTCCTCTGTGCCTCGGAGGTTGGTGCCCCTGCTTATTTTGTAACCCCCTGCTCCTCAGAAAACCATGCCTTGATGGTCTCTATTTGTCAGAAGAAGACACTGAGGTGTAGGTCTTTCAGCGGGCCAAGCATCCCCCGCATTCCAGTAAGTAACTCAGTTTTGCATGCCACCCCCAAAAATCCTAGGTTCAATTCCCATAATCTGTGATGAAAAGGATCTCCATAGGGCTGGGACAGAGCTCTTTCCAGAGATTTTGGAAAGCTGCTGCTGCTCAGGGGAGTCAACACTGCTGGACTCAGCAAGTCATCGGCCTCACTCAGCATAATTCACAGCATAAAGTAGTTACTCCCGTCTGAGTCTATTAAAATCAGTGGACTTGAATAGGTTTGCACTGTCAGTGTTGGGTATTTGGCATGCCGTGGGAGAGTCTGCAGTTCAGTACTCCTGGCTCAGATCTTAGCTGTTGCCAGTCTCAGGAGCTGATGCTGCGTAGAACTGGGCAACAGCATTCTGGCTCTATGTAGTGCATCTTCAGTTAGTGTCGGGTTGGGAAGACTCGTGTTCAAATCCTCCATTCTGCCACAAAGTTTTCCTTGAGCTGCCAGTTCTGCCCTGGCCTAGCCTACCTCACAGAGTTGTTGTGAGAATAAGAGGAGGAGGTGAGAACGATGTAAAATGAGCCTAATTGCTTCTGATTTTTGTTGTTGTTGGAGAGGAGAGTGGGGAGCCCAGTGCCTGTAAGTGAATGCAAGATCAGACAGGTTTGTCTACCTTCAGGTTTGTGTGGTCTGTTGGGGGGCTGATGGGAGGTGAGCAGGAAATGCGTGTAAGACCCGGCATTGAGCAGACTTTGGAGGATGGTAGAAGACAGGAGGGCCTGGCGTGACTTTGTCCATGAGGTCGCAAAGAGTTGGACTCAACTGTGCGACTGAACAACAGGACTCAGCATGGGACAGTTTCTGTCTTCCCATTGAAAGGGCAGTATTCAGGGAAGAGTAAGGGGTTAGGAAGCAGGGTAGGAAACTGTTTGCTGCTCCACCTGGTTTCAAAATTAAATCCTGTTATTGCTGGAAAATTCATTTAATGTGGGGGGGAGGGGGAATAGAGCTTTCCTATAGAAAACAGGGCAGAAGGAAGATCTCTGCCTGGCATTAGGTGGCATGACTCATTTTCTTGGGGGTATTAAGATTACATTGCTTTGCATTCCTTTCCTACAAGGCACCTCTGTACTTGGCACACCTTAGCCCTTTTTGTGTGGTATTTCAAGATAACACCAGGTAGGAATGCTCAGTTAGTGGCGTTCGATCCTTTGGGGCTGGAGGAAGTCCTTTCAGTTGCTTGAGGGTGTATTTAAAAAACATCAGTGATAAATTTATATTCTTTATGTTTTAAACTAGGTTTTAACTTTGAGCCTGTTTTTTTCCTCTACCAGTAATAACAATACCATTTATCATTTACAAAACATATTTCAAGTGTTCAAAGCGCTTTGTATGCTTTAACATACTAAACCTCTCAACAGCTCTGTAAGGTAGGCTGGTTTGATTATTCCAGGCTCCAGAGGTGGCTGAAGAGAATGGCTTGCCTCAAACACGGTGAATGAATTTGTAGGCAAGGCAAAATTTGAACTTTGTCGCTTTTGTGCTCCTAGTAACCCAAACAGTTTGGTGTAGTGGTTAAGAGTGGTGAACTCTAATCAGGAGAACCAGGTTTGATTCCCCACTCCTTCACATGCATGGATCAGTCACAGTTCTTTCAGAGCTGTTCTCTCAAGAGCAGTTTTCAAAAGAGCTCTCTCAGCCCCATCTACCTCAGAGGGTGTCTGTTGTGGGAAGAGGAAGGGAAGGAGATTGTAAGCCACTGCATGACTCCTTCGGGTAGTGAAGGGTGGGGTATAGAACCAACTCTTCTTCTATGAGAGAAGTAGTGAAGGGTGGGGTAGTGAAGGGTGAAGGGTGGGGTATAGAACCAACTCTTCTTCTATGAGAGGAGGTGAATTATGCTTTTATGTTTGTGTTTATACATAATCTCACAAGAATCTTAATTCTTACTTGTTTATTGTGGTATAGGAATAATACTATTGCTGGGAGGGGGAATTCTGACAAAGCCAGTCTTCTGTAGGGAAATGAGTTCAGAAACATTTTGGTGATGCTTAGGCCCTTAACATTAATTCCATGAATCTTCTCTCTCCCTCTCTGGCCAGCAAACTGATATCTACCCGTTTGAGGCCCTGCTTCCCTCTGCCTTCCGCCTCTTTCCCATGGGGCATGTATTCTGCTGCCTGAGATATTCTAGCTTTCAGATTCAGCCTTCCCCTCCAGAAGGCCTCTTTTGGTACTCCTTGGACAGGCCTGGGAAATATTTCACATTCTTGAGAGCCAGCTCTGCCGTACTTGGCCTTTCTCCAGCTCTGGTTTGTGTGTGTTGCGTGGCACACTGGTGAGAGGTGTTCTGTGGTCCATTGAAAACAATGTGGTTGGTTCAGAGTTCAAGAAGAAGGGGAGCAGTGATTGTATTTCTCTTACAAAAGCATCCATGTCTCCTTAAGGCCCCATCTTCCCATGTGCAACAAAGACAGTTGTATGGGAGGAAACGAAGGGAATTCTGGGAATAATAGGAATATCACATTCTCCTTTGGGGAGGAGCTGTGGCTCAGTGGAAGACTGTCTGCTTTATATGCAGAATGTCCCAGGTTCAGTCTCTGGCATCTGCAGTTAAACGATCTGGCAGTTTGTGAGGTGAAAGCCCTTTACCTGAAACCCTGGAGAGCTGCTGCCAGTCTGAGTAGACAGTACTGACTTCGATGGACCAAGGGGCTGATTCAGTATAAAGCAGCTTCAGGTGTATCACAGGGGCTTAGAGGTACTCATCCCAGACTACAGTGTATGCTTTCTGGTGTGATCATCAGCAACAGGTTTTATCTTGCCTTTCCTTCCAGGAAGCTCAGGTGCACATGCGATTCCTTCTTTTTCCCATAGTCTCCTCACAGCAACTCTGTGACATGTGCAAAGCAGCAAGAAAATGTCTGTTCCCCTGTTCATGCAGTGACTTTCATGGCAAAGGGGCATTAGAGACCTGTTTTTCAAGGCTGTTCTGGACAATTTTAGTCTAGAGTTGCCAGATATCCATTTTTTGGAGTAAATGTTATCATTTTTTTGTTGTCCATCCTCTTTGGTGGTCCTCTTTTTGAGTTAGAAGGTTATGAATATTCCAAAGGAGTCGTAATTATCTCAGCTTAAATAGTAAAGGTAAAGGCAGTCCCCTGTGCAAGCACCAGTCGTTTTCGACTCTGGGGTGATGTTGCTTTCACAATGTTTTCACAGCAGACTTTTTACGGGGTGGTTTGCCACTGCCTTCCCCAGTCATCTACACTTTTCCCCCAGCAAGCTGGGTACTCATTTTACTGATCTCAGAAGGATGGAAGGCTGAGTCAACCTGGAGCTGGCTACCTGAACCAGCTTCCACTGGGATCCAACTCAGGTTGTGAGCAGAGGGCTCCGACTGCAGTACTGCAGCTTTACCACTCTGCACCACGGGGTTCTTAGTCTAAATAGTAGAGGTATTTAAAATGAGATTTGTTGTAGTGATCCCTTATTCGAAGTAATCAGGAAATATGTCCACTTTTTTGCTTTTCAAAATATGGTAACCCTATTTTAGCCTGAAGGGCTAAATTGTAAACAAAACACTCTTTGGCTGACAGTATTGTGCGCTTGGGTCTCCTGGGAGGAAATGCAGTACAGGAAGCCCGAACCAGCAGAAAACTAGAAACCAGATTAAGGATGGGTAGGATCACACAGCTCTTTCATGAAGTGCCTGGCTGTAGCATCAAGCACCTAATTCCCTATAATAACACTCACGAGCATTTAAATGCCACCAATCTACATATTTCTCCATATGCCATACCAGCTTACTTCCCAACACAGTAATTATGTGAACTAGCAAACTTGATACGTCTGGTAAGTAAGCCAGATAATTTTTTGCTTGGCTGTCAGGTATGCTTAAAATTCTGTTGGAAAGAAAGAAAGAAAACATTTTAGCGTCTGCTACCCAATGAGGAAAATCTCCCACAAGGACTCTACCCCTCCTCTGCCTCCATTAGAAACTTTAGTGCTGGAAAGTATGTAGTTAAATTCAGGCCTTCATACCGCTGAGGGAGGAGGAGGAAAGGGGATTCTCTGATTGACTCACAGTTCTGGCACTTCCTGCGGAGGGGGGGCGGGTCCCCCATTCCTCAGCAAGCAGGCAGGTTTTCCAATAAGTGGCTGGGGAAAAAGATTAACCTCCCATCTGTTAGGCATTTAATACTTCATGATTAAAAACTGATATGTATGGCAATTTTCTTTGCATATTTTTGAGCTTCAAGGAAAACATATGGTGGTAAAGATGAAATGGAAATCGTGTCCAGAGCCAACGTGGGATCATGGCTCTGAAAAGCTTATGGGAGAGCTGGGTGACTGAGGGCCGGTCGCACTCTCTCAGCCTAACCTACGTCACAAGTTTTTCTGAAGATAAAACGGAAAAGGGAAAACTGCTCTGAGCTGTTTGAAGGAAGTGTGGCATAAAAATGTCTGTTTCCCCCTCACAGCTGTTTGCCTTTGCTTCTGTGGAACACAGTCTTCTTCAGTTTGTATTTTTTTATACTGTTTGATTCTGTGTTGGCTCTGTTGTCTTGCCTTAGATTGAAAACGTTGGTGTGTGTCCCCCCCCCCCTTTTGATGTGGCGTGTGTGCGTGCTGTCAGCTCCTTGGCTCCCCCACGCCCCAAGAACAGGGCCTATCAAATTGGTCTGCAAAAGTTACTGGTCCACATGTCTTTTTAAAATTATTGTTTGTCTGTCATGTTAGTCATCTGTGGCCTGAAAGGAAAGCAAGAAAGTATCTTTAGGCAGAAGCTGCTAGCTCCTTGGAGCCATTTTCCAGCAGTGCCATCCTAAGCACAGTTATACCACTCTAGGCCCATCGATTTGTTGGTCTTAAAGGTGCCACTGAACTCATACTTTGTCTTTTTCATGTGTAACGATAAAATGTCCCTACCATTTTAATTGGGGGGGGGGGTGGTATTTGGGAGATTTGGCCACCTTAGATTTGGTAGGAACAGTCATGTCATTGTATGTAACCCAATCATGAATGAAATGGGGTGTGTGTCTTTTTTATACTCCAAAATGCCTACGAGTGAGGGACTCTTCCCCTGACACGTACATTTCCACGTGATTATTTGCACACATTGCACCCCATTTTCATTTTCAAGCAATTTTCTCCAAGCTGAGAGAAAAGTTCATGACTCAAAGGAGAACTGAAGGGAAATGGGGAGGAGAGGTTCACTTCCCTTCCTCCCTGTACAACTCTTGAGGCTAAAATTAAATCTAGCTTCTACCCACCGTTTTACATATGAATGAGCTTTGTAGTAAAACAAACATTGCTTCCCTGTGGCATCTACTTTAGCTGTTGACTCTCAGAAGTTTGTATCTTGGTGGCGTTGCCAGATCTTGGCTTACAGCTGAAGACTCAGGTCATGCTACGTAGCACCTGTGATCGGATTTGGCTACTGGAATGTCCTCCATCTTGAGGCTCGCATGGCACCTACTGTATTGTCTTTAAAGTGCCAGGCCAAGGGCTTTTTTTGAGCAGGAACACCGTTTCGGCTGGCTTAGTGTCGGGGTGTGGCTTAATATGCAGATGAGTTCCTGCTGGGCCTTTTCTACAGAAAAGCCCTGTGTGAAACAATGGTGATGTCAGGGTGTGTGGCCTAATATGCAAATGAGTTCCTGCTAGGCTTTTTCTACAAAAAAGAAAAGCCCTGGCTAGGCCAATGCATTTCACTTTACTTGGGCCTTTAACTGCAGAGTTTAATTTTCTTTTATCTGTTGGTCTCTAGCATGAAAACTGTTTCATGGATCTCATTTTATTTTTTTACCTCACCTGTTCCCTGTCTTTCTTCCAAGCAGGCAGGCACCCAAGGCAACCTACCTTGTTTGCTTTTCTATTTTGTCCTCACAATCACCCTGTGTGGGAAGTTAGGCTGTGTGTGTGTGTGTGACTTGTGCCAATGAGGTTTAAAGCACTAGATTTCCCATCTGTGTTCCAGGATGCCTTCGGATCAGTGGGTCGTCAGATGCTGACACCCCCTTTCCTAAACATCCCACATGGCTGGTGTTTCAGTCCCTTAGAAGCAGGCCTTTCTTGCTCAGTGGCCAACCACCACTGCCGTCCGTCTCTCCTTCCGCCACCCTGCCCTCCTAACCGTATCTCTGTCTCGTCTCTCTTGCAGAACGTGCTGGCCAAGGCCCTCTATGACAATGTGGCCGAGTCCCCAGACGAGCTCTCGTTCCGCAAAGGAGACATCATGACCGTACTGGAGCGCAACACGCAGGGCCTGGAAGGGTGGTGGCTCTGTTCACTACATGGACGGCAAGGCATCGTTCCCGGCAACCGCCTCAAGATCCTGGTGGGCATGTATGACAAGAAGCAGCTGCCTGGGACCGTCCAGGGAGCACCTCAGCCTTCGCAACAGCAGCAGCCGCCGCCAACGGTGGGGCAAACCTCTCTGGCCTACCCACATCAAGGGGGGTATCTACCCCTGTCTCCTGCATCTCAGTACACGCCTATGCACCCCTCCTACCTGCCCCAAGAGGACAATGTCTATCTCGTGCCAGCACCAAACAAGACCCAGGGGGGCCTGCACCAGGGCATTCTGCCCAGCGGCCAGTTCCAGACCCCTCCAGGGAAACAGACGCCCGCTTATCCAAAGCAGAGCCCCCCTCAAGGCCAGGATGTGTACCAGGTGCCGCCCAGACCTGCCAGCCCGCCCCAGGACGTTTACCAAGTCCCCCCAGCTCCTGCTGGGCTGGGGCAGGATGTCTACCAAGTGCCCCCTTCTCTGGACGGCCGGGTCTGGGATGCGCCCAAGCCCCAAGGAAAGGTAATCTTGCTGAATGCTTGACTTAACCAGAAGCTGTGCTGTTGTGTCATGTGTGGGTGACAAGGAGTCAGTTAAACACAAGAGGTGGCAATAAGGATAGGGTTATGGTTACCAGCTAGCCTGCTGTCCTGGTTTTAACTGAAGATGGGTGTACAAATGAGGACAATGAGGCTGTGATAAGCGTCACCTGCTGATGTTGTGCTGTTCAGGTTGCTTTTACAGGCAGAGGCCATTGGAAAAGCTGCCACTTTTAGTGGAGGAGTGCTGGTGATTTTTCAGTGTACAGGAGAGGAGAGAAGAAGAGGAAGTAAACCATTGCCACTTCCTACTCCTGTTCTCTGGCTTCATTTCATGATGTGCAAAGCATAAACTCAGAAGCATTTCAAAGCACTTAGGGGTCAGTGAAAGAAGAGAGAGTTTCTGGTCTGCAAGTCTGTGTGGCATCTGTTAAAACTGTGGGAGCTGGCATCTAGGGTGTGTTCAGAGTTTCTCTGCAGGGATCTCTTTCAGGGCTGCGTTGAGCTGATGCAGTGGGTGGGCTGTACCCAAATATGAACCTGCAGCCCAGGGTGGCTGAGGTTGTCTCAAAATTCCATATGCAGAAGGGTGACCGGCAGGCCTCGCACCTGATGTTACACTTTCCTCTTCCCTTCTGTGGCTTGAGCATACACAGTCTCAGGTTGTTCACTAGTAGCAGGCCAAGTCATACATGATAGAATGCAGAGCGTAAGTCTGTAACAGATGTGAGTTCTAGGGTCTCCTCAATTCCCATTCAAGTGGTGCTTGAATCAGATCAGAGCCATGGTGTGCGTGGAGGAGGGACTTCAGCCTCCCCATCCTAGTGCCATTTTTCTGGCAGGAAATAGTCTTGAGGGGAGCAGGGGGCCAAATAACACCCCTTCCAATCATTTCAGGTTGGGAAAATGACACAGGTTGGTTGTGGGGGGCGGGTCTGAAGACTGTTTTCAACAGTCACTGTAGTCCCAATCAGTGTTCCCTCTAAGCTGAGTTAGTGTGAGCTAGCTCACATATTTTTAGCCTCCAGCTCACACATTTTTGTATTAGTTCAAGGAAGGATGGCCCCAGAGTGAACTAATTTATGCAGTAGTGAAATCACTCACTAACAACTTTAATGCCAGTAGCTCACAAAGTAAGATTTTTTGCTCACAAGACTTCACAGCTTAGAGCAGGGGTGGCCAAACTGTGGCTCAGGAGCCACATTTGGCTCTTTCACACACACGGGTTTTTAGATAGGAAAAGCCCAGCAGGAGCTCATTTGCATATTAGGCCACACACCCTGACATCACCATTGTTTCACACAGTGCTTTTTTTGTAGGAAAAACCCAGTAGGAACTCATTTGTATATTAGACCACACCCCCTGACACCAAGCCAGCCGGAATTGCATTCCTGTTCAAAAAAAGCCCTGTTCACACGTATTGTGCGACTCTCGAAGCCCCCACTACCCCATTGGCTGGCTTGGAGAAGGCATTTGTCTCTTTAAATCACTTCTGCAAACCAAGCCAGCTGGCGGCTTGGAGAATGCATTTAAAGTTGCTTTTGTTCTTCCTTTCTCTCACCCATCTATTTGCTTTCCTGCCTACCTGCTCTCAAACACCTGACGTTTATGTCTTGTGGCTCTCAAACATCTGATGTTTACTCTAGAGAGCCAGTTTGATGTAGTGATTAAGTGTGCGGACTCTTTTCTGGGAGAACCGGGTTTGATTCCCCACTCCACTTGCAGCTGCTGGAATGGCCTTGGGTCAGCCATAGCTCTTGCAAGAGTTGTCTTTGAAAAGGCAGCTTCTGTGAGAGCTCTCTCAGCCCCACCCACCTCACAGGGTGTCTGTTGTAGGGGAAGAAGATAAAGGAGATTGTGAGCTATTCTGAGACTCTGATTCAGAGAGAAGGGTGGGGTATAAATCTACGGTCTTCTTCTTCTTCTTCTATGTGGCTCTTATGTTAAGCAAGTTTGGGCTCCCCCTGGCTTAGAGGGAGCATTGGTTCCAATCTGAATTGGGCTCCCCCCCCACAGAAATGGAAGACAAGCTCACAACTTGTACCTGTTACACAAAGTTGAGACCCAACCCTGTGTACTTTGTGATTTCGGCATTGACCATAAGCCAAGTACCTATCTTGGGGGATCAGATTTCTGCTTGAAGAGCAGAGTCCACAACATTGCTTCTCCTTTGCAGACAAGGTGGTTCCCTCAGGATGAAAAGATTCTGGGGGATCTGGTTTAGAAACAATGGCTGAGATTTTGGTATGTAAGCAGTCACATGAGCAATTGAAGAGCATGTGTCTGTGTGTGTGAAATAGCATGCACCAGGAAACAAGCCACTGCTGGAATGGGTCAGCCATAGCTCTGGCAGAGGTTGTCCTTGAAAGGGCAGCTTCTGTGAGAGCTCTTTCAGCCCCACCTACCTCACAGGGTGTCTGTTGTGGGGGAGGAAGGTAAAGGAGATTGTGAGCCGCTCTGAGACTCTTCGGAGTGGAGGGCGGGATATAAATCCAATAATCATCTTCTTCTTCTTCACAGCCAGTGTGGTGCAGCAGTTATTGCCTTGGGCTAGCATCTGAGGGACCCAGGTTTGAATCCTATTCCCTACCCTGCCATGGAAGCTTATCAGCGGATCAGTCCCACAGGCTCAGCCTAGCCTACCTCACACAGATAGATCAAGATGGGTAACTGTGTTAGTTTGTTCTGTAGCAATAGAAAAGAGCAAGAGTCCAATAGAGCCTTAAAGACTAACCAAGTTAGTGTCAAGGGATGAGGTTTTGTGGGTCACTGCTGACTTCTTCAGTGACTTACAAATCTCATTCCCGGCAACGGATTTTGTTAATCTTTAATGTGCTGCTGGACTCTTGCTCTTTTCTGCTGCCACCTCACACAGCTGTTGTGAGGGTAAAATTGAGGCGGAAAGAACAAAGTCAGCTGCTTTGGGTGCCCAAAGTTGGGGAGAATGGTGGGATATAAATGAAACAAATAAGACTTTTCTTCAAAGGCCCCTTACTGTTCCCAGATGATTGGGGCTGAACTCGGAGATGCTGCCAGCGGGTGCTCCTTCCACAGCATGCCAAGTCAACCCTGCCCTCTGCACCTGGTCACTTTGTCTGCTTCAGGATTCGTTGCCACACACTTGATGTGTGTGCATTGGGGGGGGGGGGTTGCATCAGCGTGATTTTACCATGTACAGGGCGTTGCAGCCGGGTGTGGTGAACCATTTTCCTGTTGTTTCCCTGGGAAAGGAAATGGCCTTCGTTGGGGCCAGAGGCCTCCTCTGTAGCCCAAGTTAGCAGCTTCCTGGCTAGGGGAAACTTTCGTTGACCTGGATCCCGAGAGTGGCACTATGCTGGGCGCTTTTTTTGTAAGGATTTGGAGATAGAAGGCAGAGCTGAATGTGCTTGCATCGCTGCCTTCCTCCCTAAGGGTGTGGGCCTGACACGCTACCTCTGGAAGCTCAGGAAAATTCCTTAAGAAGGCACCAGCTTGTGGAGGAGCTTGTGTGTGCCAGGAGTCACCCTTGACCCACCCCGTTGTGTGTTTGTCCTCTATTCATGGCTGCAGCTGCCTGACCTTGAAGTGGATTTGGAGAGAGCACGCCTGGCAGAGCAGTCGATAATTCAGAAAGAGCTGCTGCAGACTGGCACAGGGCCAGGTCTGTTCTGCCGTGTTCCTGCTCGCGCCTCATGGTCACTGGTGACCTGGTTGCTTTTTCCTGCCTTTGGAAAGTAAAACAAAAGGCATCTAGAGGTGCAGGAGGGAGAAGCAAATGGCAGCTCTGCCAGCAGCACCGGAGGATTGACTACTGGGAATTCCGGGAGCAAAGGAAAGGCTGGATTCTGGACCTAGGGAGAGTCATGTGCTTTCCATTCAGTTGTCTGTAAGGGCCTTCATAATCTCTGTCACTTACACAAATTAAATGAGCGACACATCTTTCTTTTCAAGACTGAAAATGTGGGACTGTGGCTCAGTAGTAGATCAAAAGCCAGTAGAGCAGGGGTGGCCAACGGTAGCTCTCCTGATGTTTTTTTGCCTATAGCTCCCATCAGCCCCAGCCAGCATGGCCAATGGCTGGGGCTGATGGGAGTTGTAGGCAAAAAACATCTGGAGAGCTACCGTTGGCCACCCCTGCAGTAGAGCATTGGCTTGGCATGCTGAAGGTCCAAAGTTCGGTTCCTGGCATCTCCGAGTAAGAGGGATAGCTGGGGGCCTGAATGACCTGTGCTCGAGAGCCACTACCAGTCAGAGTTGACGAGACTGAACTTGATAGACCAAAGTCTGGCTCAGTGCAAGGCAGCTTAAATAAGGGAGTTGTGGCTCCCTGACAGAGCATCTGTTCAGCATACGGATAATCCCAGGTTCAGTCCTTAGCATCCCAAAAGAATCAGGCAGGAAGTGATATAAAAGGTTTCTTCCTAAGACCCTGGAGTAGTGCTGCCAGTCCGAGCAGACAGTCCTGACCTGGATAGACCAGGGTTCTGGCTACACTTAAGGCCATTTCATGTGTTCATAGATTCAGATGGGAAGCTGTGTTGGCCTGGAGCAGGGGTGGCCAAACTTTGGCTCGGGAGCCACATGTGACTCTTTCACACATATTGTGTGGCTCTCAGAGCCTCCACTGCCCCATTGACCAGCTTGGAGACGGCATTTCTCTCTTTAAATCACTTCGCCAAGCCAGCCAGCATCTTGGAGAATGTATTTAAAGTTAGTTCCTTGCATTCCACCTCTCCATCCTCCATCTATCTTCCTTCCCTCAAACATCTGAAGTTTGTGTCTTGAGGCTCTCAAACAGCTCACATTTATTCTCTGTGGCTCTTATGTTAAGCAAGTTTGGCCACCCCTGGTCTGGAGCAACGGAACAAAGTTTGAGCCCAGTGGCCCCTGTAAGTCCAACAAAGTTTAATTCTGGGTACAAGTTTTGTTCATGTGATACAGCCACAGCAATGTGCCACTAGGATCCTCCTGTTGGAATCTGGCACGCTACTACATACAGTTTTAAAACAATGCTTGTAAAAACCAATAATGCAAAAGATCTTACATGGCTGTTAAACCTTTTTATCCAGTATGCTTCTAAGAACCAGTTAAAACCCACTGCCTTACTGGCATCCTTTTCTGGGCCACATACTATAAAATCTTACAATTTTAATTTTTCTGTTTCCCTGTTGGTAGACAGACACAAGTACCAGAAAAGTCTGGTTTCATTGCGGGGGGGGGAGGAATCTGTGGGTAGAATGTAGTATACGGTTTGGCTCACTGGCCTGAGTCCTCCAGAGCTGTTCCTCTGTAGGTGTCTATCTTACATTCATTTGCTTTGCTTGTGCCATCTCTGGTTTCTCAGTTCCAGGACTGGGACAAGTGAAAGGGTGGAGGGAACTCTTTTGTGGTGGTGTACAACTGCCAACTTTTTCATCTCTCACAACTTGGATGGCAGAACTCCTTTTGTGTTTGCTGCATCTGAGAGTTGTGCCCTAGGATACTGGGAGGTGTTGCGCTAAAGACAGCACACAAACCCCTTCCCCAGTGATCACTGGGACTGTTGCTTGTATAGCTAGGTTGGCTGCAGAATTTGTGCTTCTGTGGATGGATTGTGAAGAGTTCTGAGTGTTGGGGGTAGGCCAGGGCTGTGGGAAACTTTATGCAAATCAAAACCGAAAACAGTGTATTTTTCAGTCCTTAAAGTTAGCTGTGGAGCCTGATGTGTGGCATGCTGACTGTCATGATCCATTCACCAGCAAGATCAAAAGACCAGGCTTCTAGTTACCATATGAGCTAGACTACTGCAATGTACTCTGTGTAGGGCAACCCTTGAAGACTATTCAGAAACCATAGTTGAAGTAAAATTTATACCCTGCTTTTATCCCCACTGGGGATCCAAAGCATCTCGCATCAAACTCCCTTTCTCTGTTTCATCCTCACAACAACAGTCCTGTGAAGGAGGCTATGCAGAGAGGGAGAGGCTGCTGGCCCAAGGTCACCCTGCAAGTTCCCCGGCAAAGCAGTTCAAATGTAGGTCTTCCAAATTCTAGTTCAATGCTCTAACCGCTGCTGCACATTTTGGGGTCGCAGAGAAGGAGGCTGTGCCCATAATAATAATTTTATTTATTTATTTCATTTTATTTCTATCCCGCCTTTCCCTGCACAGCAAGGCTGAGGGCAGGTAACAACAGTCAGAGTTTAAACCATCTTAAAATCATAGAATCGTAGTGTTGGAAGAGACCTCCAGGGTCATCTAGTCCAACCCCCTGCACAATGCCCCCCAACATATCTTCCGCTCCACGGATGCCCAGTGACCACTGCTCCAAGCCCAGAAGATGGCAAAACAAAAAAACAGGTTCCCTGGCAAAACAGGCCTTATGCATATAAACCATCTATGAAGCTTAACACCTATAAAGCCAATACAATATCTCTGTCTCAACTAGTGAAAGGAGGAAGGGCAGAGACAGGGGCAATGCAGCTGGATAATTAATTGCACAGTAATTATCACATGGCATTGTGTGTGTTGTATCCAGGAGATCCAAAGATTGTCTGGCAGCCTTACGTTCTAACGCTTCTAGCATTTTGTACCACTACTAATGGCAAGCTAGACTTATTTGGGAAGGGGGGCTAAGAGAGGAGGACTCTCCAGGCTGAGTCTGCTGCTCTTAATCACTATACCATGCTGTGCCCAGAGATCCACGCTGTCTTCTTCACGGGGGTGAAGCAGTGTCAGCTTGTTCTTCTGACCACCCAAGGGAAGTTTGGACCCCTGTCCCCTCATTTGCTTTCTCCCCTATTACCAGAAATTGTCTCTTGGGGAGAGTCATCTGTTGGGCTTGCCCATATCCTGCAATCTAGGAGATGGGGAGAGAAATGCTGGCCCTTCCATCAGCCGGTAGAGATCTCCTGTGGCACTGGCCTGGAATTATAGTGGGCATGCCAGGGCAACTTGTTCTTTTTTTATTTAAAAGGGGTGTAGACACAGTTGTTTAGAGAGTCAGTGCCCTTGGCTATAGTTAAAGGTAGTCCCCTGTGCAAGCACCCATCATTTCCAACTCTGGGGTGACATCGCATCACAACGTTTTCACGGCAGACTTTTGTTATGGGGTGGTTTGCCATTGCCTTCCCCAGTCATCTACACTTTCCCCCGACCTCGGAAGGATGGAAGGCTGAGTCAACCTTGAGCCGGCTACTTGAACCCAGCTCCCGCCGGGATTGAACTCAGGTTGTGAGCAGAGAGCTTGGACTGCAGTACTGCAGCTTTACCACTCTGCGCCACAGGGCTAGCCCTTGGCTAGCAGGAGAGAAACATTGGCTTCATCTGCATTGCCAGTTCAAGTAGCAAGTTTTGTTTGTTTTTAAGCCACTGAATCCAAGTTGACCTCGCAGCAGAATTTAAGGTGCTTTGTTGTGCATGTGGATGCGCATAAGCAAATGAGGGCATGCATACAGAGGACACACGATCCCGGGGATAACTTCCAAAGCTATGCCTCTGTGCTCATTCTGGGTTTTGATGGCCTGTGCGCATGCATTAGTAGGACCTTTTCTCTGCAGTGGTTCAGCAGCTGGGAAGGCTGCTGCATCTCTCGCCTTCCTCGTCTCAAGGAGGGGCCGTCCACAAGGGAACGAGCACTGATTGTGCTTCAGTCTCTAAGCCCCTCATTTACTCGGATCCAGAAATAGAAGATGATGTCATTCCCAGCCCTCCCTGGAGACGCAGCTCCTGCTACAAGGTGCCCCGGGTTCCTTCCAGCCAGACGCTTACTGCTTGTGAGTGAGCAGTGCCCTCTGCTGGAATATGGGTTAAGCATGGCCCATGTGCAGGCATGGACCTTGAAAAGGAGGATTTTTAAAGAAAGGAGCGTTCTCTCAGTGATACGTTCCCAGTCTCGATCGCTCTAGTCTTGGGAAGGCAGTTCAGTGACAGAAGGTCATCAAAAAGCAATCAAGGACTGTGCTAAATGGTCTTCAGAGCAGGGAAACCAGTTTGAATCCCAACTCCACCTGAATGATCTTGGCCCAGTCGTTCTCTCTCAGCCTGATTTATTCCACAGGGTCAGTAGCCCCATCAATTTATTACAGTTTTGGCAAGCTGTCACATGAAGGTGGAGATCACACCATGCACAGTCCTCTCCATTATGGGCAGTTGCCATTTTGTGTGAAATGTGAATATTTGTGTGAATGTGCATATTTCCCAGCTTTGGTACTCCTGATCAGAAAGACAAATTTTTGAGAGTCCATGGAAGACAAGTGCATTGCCCTGTTTTGGCAACTGTGCATATGGGGATGCTTGCATGTAGCCCACAGTCTTGTTAGATATACAGTCAGTGCGCCAAAATTGTAACAAGCAACAGGGCTTTTGTGAGGATGGAATAGAGAAGACCCTTGTAAGCTATTTGGTACCCTTTAGTGGGAAAGATGGAGTAAGTACATTTATGCTTGCCTGTCCCCCAGTCAGGAAACCACCGCAGATGAATTGGACAACAGTAATAGCTGGTGAAAAAAGTCTTAAAGACCGCTTAAATCCTTTATCCATCAGATTCTATTATATTCATAGAACACATCAAAAGAGCATATTATGCTTCTCATATTACATACAATACATCATTTATATCATTGCATTTGAAACAAAAATTCTTACCAAAGTTCTTAAAGTTACAGTCCCATGCACTTGCACTCAGTGTATCCCGCAGTCATCACTCCACACACTGAATATCCAGCACAAAATCCAGTGCCCAACTTTTCTTCTCAGATGGGTGATGTCAGGTAGCACTAGCAGACTGTAAAGTAGCTGTATTTCTTTCAAAAAATAGGCGGCAACATGAATCCTAGGTTGACTTCATGTTTCTGTAATCCTTCTCGGCCGCAACTAAGATTGGAACCAGTGCTTTTTACATTTCTTACTCCGGCTTTACACAACTCTCAGTCACTTATCATAGCACTATAGTTCTCGGATGACTTCCAAACACACACACACAAATACCCCACCCCAAATCATACACAGCTGGCTGTTAATGTACATCGGTTTCTGTCAAAAGTACACTACCCAGGAAATTCATCTTTTTTATTGTATAGTGAATCAACAAAGAGATCTGGGTGTCATCACCTGCAAAATTAGCATGCAGTCAGTTGCTAATTTATTCCCAGCCACCCCCAGTGTGCAGCCACTTTAAACCTGATAGGAATAAATTTATATTCTGGACTGTGAGACACCTCCTCCCTTTGACTTTCTGTGACTGGGGCAGTTGCTGTGGCTTTGTCAGCATAGTAAGACAAGGTGATTAGCAGCCATGGTGGCAACATCGCACTCCTTTGGAGGGGCACAAAGCCAGATTCCCAGAGCTGATCTTAGAGCCTCCAAGACAAGGGTGGCCAAACTGTGACTCGGGAGCCACATGTGGCTCTTTCACACATATGATGTGGCTCTCAAAGCCCTCACCAGCCCCATTGGCGGGCAGCTTGGAGAATGCATATAAAGTTAAAGTCGCTTTTTTCCACCTCTCCTTCCCCTCTCCCATCTATTTCCTCCCTCCTGGCTCTCAAACACCTGATGTTCATGTCTTGCGGCTCTCAACCATCTGATGTTTATTCTATGTGGCTCTTACGTTAAGCAAGTTTGGTCACCCCTGCTCCAAGGCATAGTAACTGCTCGGAAGCATCAGCCTAAGGGAGGGGATTTGTACAACTGACCATCCAGGGAAGAGAAAAAAGTTCCCAAGCCTGTCTTGCTAGACCCAGATTGTCTCATGGTTCTAGCCAATGTGATTTGCATTCCCTGCCATTCATTCATTCATTCATTTATTGTATGGCAGTTCCCTGTCATATTTCTCTGCATTGGGGACCTTTAACTGGGTGGCACAGAAATGTTTTAAATAAATGAATGAATTCCCATCAGGTTGCCTTGCGAACTTTGTCCCTTTCTTTGGCACAGGTGGTGGTCCCAACGCGCGTAGGGCAGGTCTATGTCTACGACTCCCCCAAAGGAGAACAGGACGAGTATGACGTTCCCCGACACCTCCAAGAAATCTACGATGTGCCACCGACTCGGGGCCTGCTGTCTAATCAGTGCAGTCAAGAAGTGAGTGGTGCCCCCTTTGCTGTGGGTGCCCAGAGGTGGGGGAAAGGAAGGAAGTGTGGATAGAGCAGCTGTGTCACTTCAGAGTGTGTGAGGGGGGAGTGGCAGAATGAGGGTGGCCCTGATTCCATGTTGCTAGGCTAGATCATAACAAGGAGTTTTGAGTTCTGAATTCTCTTCCACTTCTTTAAAAAAAAAATTACCACCCTGCAGCTCCCTCCCTGGAAGAAAAAAAATTAATGTGGAAGGGGTATCTCCTGCCCAACCTGTTTCCTGTTGTGCCAGGTGTCTCCCCCACCTTTTGGGGGCATGGAACAGTATTCCAAATCCATCTGCCTCCTGGAATGTTGAGTGATCTGTATTATCATCTCTGTATTCTAAATCCTCATTCCCACAGTTTTGCTGCTTAGGGTCACAGGTCTTAAGTCAGTGAGACATGAATGTGGGTGTATAGTTATGAATAAAATTAATATTCAGTGAAGACTTCCCAGCACCTTCTAAGAAAAAATAAATAAAATTTAAACTAACATCTAAAAGTAGCAAGACAGGTAATCTGGCCTGTTGTCCCTAGAAAACAGAGACGGTGCTGCCACCCAAAAGTCCCTGTTTTTTGCCACACTGATTCTCACCTCACTAGCCCTCACCCCTTGAAATGGGGCCTCTGCTGCAAAGCTAGCGTTCAGTGAGAATAAGCATCTAAATTTCTTTCTTTGTCTTTTGCCAGGTATATGACACACCCACCTTGGCAGCAAAGGGCCTCAACAACCGGGATCTGGCTCATTCCCAGGAGATTTATGACGTGCCACCCAGTGTGGAAAAGGGCTTGCAGGTGGTGAGTGACAGGCTTGGAATTTCCATTGACTTGGGTGGCAAGTACTTTAATAGGGGGCCAGAGAAATTTGGAGTGAGGCTGACTGTGATCAGAAGACCTGTAACTGTCATTCTGCACAGAAAAAGCACTATTGGGGGAAACACAAGCAAGATGTTATGCTGGCAAATGGAAGCCCACCAATCATATGTTTTGGGATTGTGATTTGCTCATCCTGCGAAAGGGGCATCCAGGTACAGCTTCCATTCCAATGAACCAGATCTCTGATTTTCTAGTGCTTTGCTTTGTATAAATACAAGCTGTAGCCCAATGCAAAATCCATACCTTGCCATATTCGCATGTTATAGCAATCATATGCAGGGGTGGAATTCTAGCAGGAGCTTCTTTGCATATTAGGCTACACACCCCTGATGTAGCCAATCCTCCAAGAGCTTACAAAAAAAAGCCTTGTAAGCTCTTGGAGGATTGGGTACATCAGAGGTGCGTGGCCTAATATGCAAAGGAGCTCCTGCTAGAATTCCACCTCGATCATATGCATCAAGGAAACCCACATTGTTTTCCATATGTGCAGCTTGCAGGCTTCTACTTTGCATCTACACCAGCAGAAGGTTTTCAGAGGGTTTGTGTGCATTCTTCATCATTGCAATTGCAGAATTTTTGCATTGCCAATAAGATTAAAGAATCTGGTCTCTGGGCTGATTTTGGAAATGAATTTCTAACTGTTGAAGGTCTTCACTGATCAGTGTAAAATCCAGACATGATCTGCTAGAAGCCCTCCACTAATATTTTTTTTCTCTTAGATAGTGATTTTCAGGGGTATACTGGAGCCAACATTGAACTATCATGAACAGTAGCCATTAATCCACCACAGATTTGTCTTATTCTCTCTTTGATAGCCACTTGTGTTAAAACTTATGGTGGTTAGTCAAGGAGGAATTATGCAGGATTGGGAAGATACATGGAAATCTTCTTCTGTATGCGAAGTCTTCTTCCGGGATTTGCCTGTTCTTTGTGTAGTGTTTGGCACATGTAACCTTGACTTTCTAGCTAGGCCTGGTCAGCCCCAAGGCTTTCCCCAATGTGCCATCTCTCTGCGATGCTATTTGGAAAAACCAGCTGTCTGTAAGGTCGTGCAGAACTGGTATTCTGAGTTTGCCCAGCATCTTTTCAGCTCCCACCATTTCCATGAGTAGAAGCTAGAGGTGTGGAGTAATCAAGGGAGGATATGGAACACTTGGAGTTTAGTGCTGCCTTTGATATATCCCTACAGGTGTACGACATCCCCCCATCAGTCAGCAAGGACGTCCCCGATGGCCCAACACGAGAGGAGACCTATGACGTACCCCCTGTCTTCTGCAAGCCTAAGCCCTTTGACCCCTCCCGGCACCCGCTTATCCTAGCTCAGCCTGTAGCGCCGCCAGCAGAACCATACTTGCCTGAAGATGTCTATGATGTGCCACCAGCCGCCAACAAGGGTATGCCCGAGGCCCAGGAGATCTACGATGTTCCACCCGGTTTGCGAAAGCTGGCTAGCCAGGAAGTCTATGACATCCCACGAGAGCTGCCAATCGGCAGCAAGGATGGGGAAGGCGATTATATTTATGACGTGCCGCCCCAGGTAGATCGGGAGGGCAAGACGACTGACGGAAAGCGCCTCTCGGCCTCCAGCACAGGCAGCACCCGCAGCAACCTCTCCAGCTCCTCTCTGGACATGGTGCCCGTCAAGGAGGCCCCAGACAAGGAGCTCCACCTCGACCAAGCAGTCGCCATGGAGACGCTGGCCCGGCTCCAGAACAACGTCAGCACTGCCGTCTCCTACCTCATGTCCTTCATCAGTAGCACTTGGCGCAGCCCCGAGCAGATGGAGGCGCAAGCAGCCAACATCCAGGGGGCGGCCGAGAGCATCAAGGGAGCACTCAGGGAACTGCTGGAATTTGCCCGGGGCGCCGTAAGCAACGCTGCCCAGGCCTCGGATCGCTCCCTGTACTCCAAGCTCAGCAAGCAGCTGCAGAAGATGGAGGAGGTGTATCAGGCACTGCTGAGGCACAGCCAGGCACTGGACAGTTGCAGCTGGGCACCCAGCGCCCTGGTGCCCAGCAAGCCTGGCGCCCCTGACGATCTGGAGCATTTTGTCATGTGCTCACGGGGTGTGCCCGATGACACCAAGCACCTGGCCTCCTTCCTGCACGGCAATGCCTCCCTGCTCTTCAAACAGACCAAGGCGCCCCCTGCCTCCCTGGGGGATGGCAGCCTCGGCCACGGCACCCCGACCGATAAGGCAAGCAGCATCCAGTCCCGGCCCCTGCCCTCTCCGCCCAAGTTCCTGCCGCAGGACTCGCCCGAAGGGCAATACGAGAACAACGAGGGCGGCTGGATGGAAGATTATGACTACGTGCACCTGCAGGTGGGGTTGGGGAGGCAGGAGGGGGAGGTGTGGCCGTGTTACGGGAGGGAAGTACGAGACTGCCCCCCCATCCCCTCCATAGTGCAGCTCAAAAGAGCAGAATTAGAGGGAGGCCAGGCTCCCCCTAATTGGTTCTGGTTACCTCTGTTGCTCCCATGACATTTCACACAGCCGGGTTATTTGTTCTTATTTGGTTATATCCTTGTTTTCTTCCCCAAACGGGGGCCCAAAGCCGCTCACAAGATTATTCTACCTTCTTCCATTTAAACCTCACAACCAGCCACACTGTAAGGCATGTTAGGCTGAGAAAGAGTGACTGACCCACGGTCACCGGCAAGCTTCCATGGCAGAGTGGAGATTTGAGCCTGAGTCTCAAATCTCCTGTAAGCTCCTGGAGGATTGGCTACTAAAGGGGGGTGCAAAGGAGTTTCTGCTACAGAAAAAGCCCTGCTTCTGCTCCCTTGTTAGCATGACAGTTCTGGGAAGCTCTTTTGAGAGGCTGAGCTTCCCAGAAATTGCCATCTGAAAGCATTGCCCTTAGGGGCTCAGCAGTTTGAGGGCACTCCTTTGGGTGCTGACAGCTCTTTTGTTGGGGTGGCAGTTTGGCCCAGTTGGTGTCTCTGAAGATAGCCCTGTGCTGCCTGCTGTCTTGGCCGAGTCTGTGTTGAATTATTTATTTTATTTTAGTCAATTTATATTCTGCCCTTTCCTAGGAATGGGCTCAGGGTGGATAACAACATAATAAAATAACAATTTAAAGTGTACATTTAAAACCAGAACAAAATGAAACAGTACAACGAGCTTCTGAATCTTCTGAATCTACACCACTAAACACAGGCCTGTATAACTTGTCATGTAACAAATCTAGGCAAGGAAATTCCAAATCTAGGCAAGGAAATTCCTGGAAATTTGGGGTTGGATCCTGGGGTGGGCAGTGTTTAGAGAGTGACTGGACCTCAGGGGGATATAAAGCCATAGAGTTCATCCTCCAAAATGGCCATTTTCTCCAGGTGAACTGATCTGTCTTGTCTGGAAATCAGTTACATTTCTGGAAGAGCTCCAAGCCCCACTGACTTTCTCTCCTCCTTTGAAACTAGGGGAAGGAAGAATTTGAGAAGACCCAGAAGGAACTGCTTGAAAGAGGCAATATCATCCGGCAAGGCAAAGGACAACTGGAGCAGCAGCAGGTCAGTAGGATGGACATGCAAGGTCCCATAATTTTGCAGATGACACTGGGCTGGCCAGTCAGTGCTGTGCAAACTCAGCTTCTACCAAAAGTTAGGTTAGGTTACCCCTGAGCTTGGCCCAGTCAGGAAAGTTGTAAGTGTGTTGCAACAGCAGAGAGCACAGTTCCACTGATGGCTTGTCTTTATTGCTTTGTGACTCTGACTTCTCCTTAGTAAATGAACCAGGTGTAGAATATGAAAATGATGGTGTACCACAGGCATCATTTTGGCTATGCATGCTCACTTAATAAGTTCCATGGCTTCAGAGTGAACTTTGAAGAAGAAGAATTGCAGATTTATACCCCGCCCTTCTCTCTGAATCAGAGACTCAGAGTGGCTTACAATCTTTTTTATCTTCTCCCCCCACAACAGACACCCTGTGAGGTGGGTGGGGCTGAGAAGACTCTCACAGCAGCTGCCCTTTCAAGGACAATTCCTGTGAGAGTTATGGCTAATCCAAGGCCATTCCAGCAGCTATAAGTGGAGAAGTGGGGAATCAAACCTGGTTCTCCCAGATAAGAGTCTGCACACTTAACCACTACATCAAACTGGCTCTCAGGATTGGGCTGCAAGCTAGTAATATGTCTGAATATCCCACCTGGTCCAATGTAACTTGTACGGCACAAAACTTAGTGCAGAATCATGGCTGCTGTCATCCTCTATGACAGGCCTCTTTCCTCTGGTTCCAGTCTTGAGAAGCCTGCCATAGACACTCTTCTCACCCCAAGGTTCGCTCTCCATGCTGTCTGGAAATGGGTGTGTGTGTCAATAGCTCGTCTGTTTTATTGGGCTCTCTTGAGTTTTTCGTCTTTCATTTGGGCCTGGTGAAGATCTAAGGCTTGCAGTGATGCTTGGTGATATGCTCAGGTCTCAAGTTTGCTCTTGTGATTGCAGAGACAGCCAGTGAAGGCTAGGAGGGGCCATGGCTCAGTGGTAGAGGATCTACTTTGCATATGGAAGGTCCCAGGTTCTGTCCCCAGCATCTCCAGTAAAAAGGATCTGACTGTAGGTGATGGGAATGACCTTGACCTAAGACCGCTGGAGAACCACTGCCAGTCAGAGTAGACAAAACTGGTTTTGACAGGCTAACGGTCTAACTTAGCACAGGACACCTTAGTGCATTTATTGTTGCTACCCAACCAACCGCTGGCTCTTTCTGTCCTCAGCTGAAGCAGTTTGAGCGCCTGGAACAGGAGGTCACACGGCCGATTGACAATGACCTCTCCAACTGGACGCCACCACAACACTACGCCCACGTCCGTGGGGGCGGCACTACCCTCTGTCCCTCTGACCGGCAGCTGCTGCTCTTCTACTTGGAGCAGTGCGAGGCCAACCTCACCACGCTGACCAACGCCGTGGACGCCTTCTTCACTGCCGTCAGCAGCAACCAGCCACCCAAGATCTTCGTGGCGCACAGCAAGTTCGTCATCCTGAGTGCCCACAAGCTGGTCTTCATCGGGGACACTCTGTCACGCCAGGCCAAGGCCCAGGACGTGCGCCACAAGGTCACCCACTACAGCAACCTGCTTTGCGACATGCTCAAGGAGATTGTGGCAACCACCAAGGTGGCTGCCCTCCAGTACCCCTCCCCTGCAGCTGCCAAGGACATGGTGGAGCGGGTCCATGAGCTTGCAAACAGCACGCAGCAGTTCCGGATGGTTCTGGGGCAGCTTGCGGCTATGTGAAGCCCCTTCATTCCCTTGGAAGAGGAGGCCTGCTTACAAGCCATTCCCTGTAAATACCTTACCGGACAACTGCCTGCAGATGAACTGACCTTAGGTAGAGGGGTGGCTTGGTTGGCTGGCTGGCTGCTCCCTCTTCCTTCCCTTCCCCAAATTGTTCTGTTGGCACAGACTTCAATGCCAGCAAGTTCCAGAGAGCCTGATGCAGGCCTAATCCTGTTCTGTTGGCAAGGAGCAACACTTATCGTCCTGATGGCAGACAGGAGCAGGTCACAGAAGGCAAATAATTATTTTTTTCCCTGATTCCAAAATGGTTTGGTTAATGGGCACTATTTAAATCAAATAAAGAGACATAGAATCCAAGCAATTAGAGGGGTGAGGGAGAAAGATTTGTGTTGTGTGATTTTCTTACTGTGTGTGGTCAAAAAGACCTGTGTACCATAAACACACATCTGAGTGAATATGGCCCAGTTTCCAGTTTGATACAAGATCACAATGGGGTAACCTTGACTGCATGAAAAGAAGTCTCCTTTCACTGTTCCAGTCTGGGCAACGGTACCCACATACATCAATAAAGATGTCTAAAACAACAGAGTGAAGCTCCTGTACAAATTAGGAAAGAAGTTTGAGAAGCAGATATCATGAAACCAGAGGTAGTTTATTGAGGGAAATCATATCTGTAATTCTGAACCTGTCCACAGAGTGTGGATTAATAGATCCACAAAATGGAGCTAGGGAGTAGGGATGGACATGGACCAGGAAAATGTGGTTCGTTTCAGCGGTGTGCCCCCTTCATGAGCCACAAATTGTCATGAACTTTAAAGAGTTAAACAAACTGATTCGGTTTGTGACATGGTGGAATGTCCCCTCCTGTGTGCTAGAGACACCAAACTAACAGGTTCTCTAGCTGACTCTCCTCTACTTGTCCTCCAAGTTTGGTGAGGATTCGAATTATGGGGTGTGAGTTGTTATCCCCAAAGAAGGTGCCCCATCCGCCATTGTTTCTAATTGAGAGGAAAAAAGCAGCAAAAAGGGGGGGGGGGAGGCAATAGAAGCCCCACAGATCAGAATTGAAGTCCCAGAGAATCTCTGCAGTAGAAACTGAAGATTGGGGGGGGGGGGCATTTTTTGCATGCTCAGGAGAACCAGTACAATGTGCCCAGCAGAACCAGTGCCATTGTAGCAATGCAAACTCAACAAGACTAAGGTCAAACCAGAGTCTCTGCAATAGAAACTGAAGGGGGGGCATATTTGCAAGCCCAGCAGAACTAGAGTCACTATGACAGTGCAGACCATACAGGATTAAGATCAAACGAGAATCTCTGTAGTAGAAACTGAGGGGGGCATTTTTGCAAACCCAGCAGAACCAATACAATGGACTAGTGCTCAGCAGACCCCATGCCATTATGGCTATGCCAGCTCAAGAGGACTGATGTGAAGCACAGAATCTAAGCAAGAAGGAGCTGCAAGGCCAGCAGAACCAGTGCAATATACTAGTGCCCACCAAAACCCAGTGGCAATACATGCTCAATCACAATTCAAGCTCTGGGCAGGAAGGTAGTATTTTTGCAAGCCCAGCAGAACTGGTACAATGTACAGAGTGCCCAGCAGTACCAGTGCAACCACAGACTACCCAGCAGAACCCATGCCACTGGCATTGCAAGCTTAAAAGGGCTGATCTCAAAGCACAGGCTCACAAATCCAAGCGAGGAGAGGTGAGATTTTGCAAGCTCTGTGCAAGGAAATGGGAAATGAGCACAAAGGAACCTGGCAAAGGGAAGGGGGGGGCCTCTTGAAATTGAGATGACTAGTTTGAAACTGACAAGAGTGTTTCCTAGGCTGCAGAATTCCACTCCCACCCCTGTTGCTTTGAAGTTTGGTAAGCATATTTTTTCATTGGAGACAGTCCTTCTAGAAATGTATCTGTTCAGAGACTGGCAGGAACCTCCATGAACTGCTTGAAAGTTCATGCTGGTTGAAGAAGACCGTAGATTTTTACCCCGCCTTCTCTGAATCAGAGTCTCCGAGTGGCTTACAATCTCCTTTATCTTCCCCCCCAACAACAGATGCCCTGTGAGGTGGGTGGGGCTGAGAGGGCTCTCACAGCAGCTGCCCTTTCAAGGACAACTCCTGCAAGAGCTATGGCTGACCCAAGGCCGTTCCAGCAGGTGCAAGTGGAGGAGTGGGGAATCAAACCCAGTTCTCCCAGATAAGAGTCCACACCCTTAACCACTACACCAAACTACCCAGGAACTTACAAACTTAAGTTCATGAACTGATTCATGCCCATCCCTATTAGGGACAGATAGAGATTTCTCTAAAAACTTGTAAGTTTTCATAAAAATCTGGAATTTTTGAAAAATTACATCAGGGGATTAAAACTCTCCAAAATCGTAGAAACAACACCTGTAGCTATAAGAACACTGCCCACTGAGCTCTCAGTTGCCCTTTTGGAGTTGCTAGGCAACTACAACAATATTGCTGATCCTTCCAAGCCTCAGTGTCTGTGAAGCAAACTCATGCGTATGGGGACAGGGGTGCATTTTGAGGCAAAATCAGCCAACTCCTGTCCCTTTCTCCTGTCATTTCTAATGGAGGAGGCCCAGCAGTTATCACACAGTCTGGCCAGATTTCCCCAGGAAGAGGCTGACAGGAAGGAAAAGCTGGATGGGTACAGATAAAGGTAGGTTGGCTGGCTGGTGAGAATGAGGCAGGAAAAGAGAAACTATGGGTGCTGCCTGGAAAGGGAAAGAGGCAACTTTGAAGAAGGTGATACAGGGTTAAATGAGATGTCCCACACAAATTCTTGCAGGATCCCCACTTGTAATTTGCTAATTCACGTATTAATATCAAGGTGGATTGGCCATTTAATTTGCTGGGAAAGTTCCTGGTGTGCCATTGCCCTGCAAGACTACTTGCCAGAAGCATGCAGAGCCAACCCCCAGTTAATCTGCTAATGCCATGGGCCACTTGGCTCAGATCCTTCAATAGCACTGATGACTGGTGCTGGCTCATATACTGTCAGTTTGCAGGAGGTAGCAACCCATTGTTGGTGTTGCTGGTCAGGTTTAAGCAGTGCCATCTTGTAGCACTACAGGGCTACTGGGCTTGCTGCTGTTTACTTTTAACTTGCTAGTCTGCCCCTGCATGCAACAATACCGGAATACCCAGTTTAATGGGCATTTAGGATGGCTCAGATGCCAACACACACTGCAATGTGTATTACTGGATGGAAGGCTGGCGGTCAGGAATGTACATCAAGGGGTTTACACAGTGGTAATTGGTTCCTGGCAAAGTTGCAGCTCCCAGAACCCCAACCACCTAGGTTGCCAATAGTCCCCAAAGTTAAAATCCAAAGACAGAAGGCGAGATGTTTGTGATGTCACAGCAGACAGGAGATAAAGTTGTACAAACATGGGTGGTTGGGAGCAGGTCAGATGTGAACTTTGGGGTTGAACTCTGACATCAGTTACAGTCCCAAAGGCGTATGTGAAAAAATCATTTTGACCCAGCTTGATGCTTGGGGGGGTGGGGGTGGGTTGGGCAGTAGTGGGGGGGGGGGCAGGTGAGTCACCAGGTTGTCTGAAGGTGGGAGTCCTGGGAATATTTGCAAATAAGGGAAAAGGGGAAGTCTTTGGAGTGAGGGTGGTGCTGGACAGAGACAGTCCTAATTACTTCACTGAGCTGGGTTTTTAGCTGGAAATTCAAACCAGTCCAAAATGGACCGGTTTGAACCCATAATGGATCAAAGGGGGGGGGGTCACACCCAGTCCTGCCTGTTCCCTCTCTGTGGGCTCTCAGACTTTCCTGACCATGTAAGGAGGGCCTGGCTCAGTTTTGATAGATGGGTGGATTGGCTAGTTGAATTAGCTCTGGCAAGTTCACTGCTTGATCTGTTCCTTGAATTTAGAAAGGTGCAGAATCTAGATCCTTGTGTGCATCTGGCCAGTCCCTCCTCTACCTCTGTCTGTCCATGTGCCAAGTGTCAGTCAAGAAGAAGAGATTGGCTTTATACCTGTCCTTCACTTGGAGTCACTGAGCAGTTTACAATCTCCTTTCCCTTCCTCTTCTCCCAACAGACACCCGTGAGGTAGGTGGGGCTGAGGAACCTCTTTCCAGAACAGCTGTTTCTGAACAGAGAGCAGCTCTTTCAAGAACTGTGACTGACCCAAGGTCACTCAGGTGCTGTGGAAGAGTGGGGAATCAAATTTGGTTCTCCCAGACTGGAGTCCATGCACTTAACCACTACACCAAACTGGCTGTACCAGGGAATGCTATTGCTTCCTGGCTTTTCATAGATATATTTGGGAGAGAAAATGACCCCAGTTTTCGCTGAACTCCAAAAATCTGCTCTAAAACCAGTCTAGGGTTGATAAAGGTAAAGGCAGTCCCCTGTGCAAGCACCAGTCGATCTTCTTCGTGGTCTCTGTGCATTCACACATATGGGTAATCCGCAGGATTGGCCCCGACCTCGGAGAGTTCAAAGCAATCTTGATCGTAGATCTGGCGCGCCTCCCGCTTGTCCTGGGAGGAGTCAGCTACTGCGCATGCCTGGAGAAGGGGGAGGTGCTTAGCCACTCAGTTTCTTCCTTACCGCCGACCGGATCGCACCTTCCTCGTTGATCTCCAACCTCTTCATTGCAATCTCTACAACTACCTTCTCTTCAACCTCAACTCTTCATCTTCTACTTCTACCTGGTATCGTATAAAAAAAAAAAAAAAAAAAAAAAGGGGGCCTTTTCTTACTATCTCTTCGGGACTTTTCCCCCCCCCCCCCCTCCCCGGGCGGATGGAAGGAAGGGACAAGATAATCTTTAAACGCTGCACCAGCTGCTCATCCAAAATCCCCTCATCCGACGGTCACTCTCTGTGCTTGTTCTGCCTTGGAGAGGCCCACCGTCCAGACTCCTGCGTGCACTGCAGCCAATTTGGCAAACAGGCCCGCAAGAACCGCGCCGCGAGACTCAGGAGCCACCTCATGGAAACCACACTCCGACCGGCCATGCCGCATGGCGGACAAAAACAACCCGCGCCATCTTCCCCACACCTCGTGGGAGAGACGCAGTCGGCAGCTTCCGTGGCACAGGGTCCCAGTAAGCCTAAGACCGGCAAGCACTCCAAGAAGTCGGACGACCCCAAGAAGCGCCGCCGTTCCGATTCCGCCCACTCGGACCCGACGGGTAGCGTGAGCTCCAAGAAGCACAAGACCCGACCTCTCGACTCGGTCTCGAACCCGACCACCAAGCCGAAGACCCCGAACCCGAGCGCCACTGCCTCCGGATCGCTGCCGAAGACTCCGACATCGAAGTCGACAGCAACACCATCAATCACTCCATTGGAAATCATCCGCATTTCATCCAAGTCACCGTCCATTCCGAATTCCCCACCAGACCAACTGCTGGATACGCACTCTACCGCATCCGTTGGGATCCTCGACCCATCTAAATTCATAGATCTCTCGCACCCTGTAGACGCCCACGCGCTCACCAGAGAACCCTCGACCCCGAGAGTCCTCCCGACCAGACCGCGGTCTCGCAGTCGCAGACGCACCAGATCCCGCAGTCGCCGGCACACCAGGTCGCGCAGTCGCCGTCACACCAGGTCTCGCAGCCGCCGCCGCACCAGGTCCCGCAGTCGCCGCCGCACCAGGTCCCGCAGCCGCCGTCGCTCCCGCAGCCACCGCAGGGGGAGACACTACTACTACTCTCCATCGAGATCCAGGTCTCCATCCCCACGGAACCGAAGACGGCACCGACGATCACCATCCTACGATCGACATTACCACAGCTACCAAGAGTCTCCTCGCGACCGAGATCGCTCACACAGACTCCATGCCGCATCGGTCGAACCGCTTCACCATGACGACCTTACGAATCTCGGCGCCGAACCGAAACTCCCGCCGCCACTCGAGTCCTTACACGCGGCTCCCAAGACAACGCCCCAGCCCGACCTGCACCAGGGAACCGACGACGGATCCGAGGAGGAACTCTCCGACTCCGACCACTCTTCGGGTTCGGACCTACAATCCCCAGAATCCGACATAGCCAAGCCAGCAGACCTATCGCCGTCCGAGGGCCCGAAATCCTACCTCGACCTCGTGGCAAACATGGCAAGCTCGCTGAACCTGAAGCTCAATACGGACGCCCCCAGAGTCTCGGACGTCGTATTCGATCTGGTGCATGCGGATCTTCCATCCAGCTCATCTCTTCCCATGCTCCCCGTCCTCCTAGAAACACTCAGAGAAGCATGGGACAAACCGGCATCAGTACCGCCGACATCCAAGAAGGTCGAAGCCCTCTACAAGATACATGCACCTGAATCCAAGTTCCTATTCACTCACCCGGCTCCGAACTCGATCATCGTGCATTCGTCTTCGAAATCGAAGCAGACTAGGCACCCGGTACCACCAGAACGAGAGGGCAAGAAACTCGACACGATCGGGAGAAAGATCTACGCCCTCACTACAGCCACAACCAAAATCCTCAACTACATGGCATGCTTTTCCGCATACACCCACAACCTGACCACTTCCCTCGGCGCACTGGTACCATCCCTACCCGAGGCGTCCCAGAAGTCAGCCGCCACTACCCTGCAAGAGATCGCCAGAGTGAGCAAACAGCAAATCAACACTGCACGGCACGCTGCACAGTGTTCTTCCAAAACCTTGGCCTCAGCCATAGCACTCCGTAGACACGCGTGGCTCAGATCCTCCTCCCTCCAACCAGACATCAAATACAAGGTGGAAGACCTGCCCTTTGATGGCCTCGGCCTGTTCAGCTCATCTACAGATGACATCCTCACGTCAGTAGACGATGGCAGGAAGAGGGCGAAACGTCTGGGAGTTTCCCAACCTCTGACACAATCCAACCGACAAAGGAACTGGAGGTCCAGCCAATACAAAGGGGCCAGATCCCCACGACAACAGGATTCATGGAAGCGCAAACCACCACAGTCCAAGCCTTCCTTTCAGCACAGACGCCAAACAACCAAGAAACCTCCAACCACATCCAAACCATCTCTCTGACCTCCCTGCCCCGAGCCGTCCAGTCCCCCTTCATCAGCCAAACCCATCAACACGACTACAACCGTTCTACACTGCCTGGAGGACCATAACATCAGACGCCTGGGTCCTCACCATCATTCAAAGAGGCTACCTGATAGAGTTTACATCCACTCCAAGGCACCACCGATTCCTCACCACACCCCCGTCCGCACCCCTGCAGACAGAAATTGCGTCTCTGCTGGACAAGGGCGCGATAGAACCAGTCCCACCCCAATACCATCGCACCGGCTTCTACTCCCGGTACTTCCTGGTACCAAAAAGGGACGGAGGACTCCGACCCATCCTCGACCTCCGCAAACTCAACCTACACATAATCTACAAGAAATTCCGTATGGTCACGCTTCAGGCAATCCTTCCGCTCATCCCAGAACGAGCATGGATGGCGTCCATAGACCTCCAGGATGCCTACTTCCACATAACAATCAATCATCATCACAGAAGATTCCTAAGGTTCGCCGTAGGGAGGCAGCACTTCCAGTTCTGCTCCCTCCCCTTCGGCCTCTCCACAGCACCAAGGGTCTTCACCAAGTGCATGGCAGTAGTAGCAGCCACATTACGCCAGCAACAGATATCAATCTTCCCGTACATAGACGACTGGCTGATCGTCGCCCATTCCAGGGAGCAACTACAACTGGACGTCTCGACCACCCTCTCCACCCTGGCCACCCTAGGCCTCCGAGTCAACCTCTCAAAATCCAAACTAATCCCTACCCAGAGGATTCAGTTCATAGGGGCGGACATCTCCACGCTCTCGCAAACGGCTTCCCTACCTCAGGACAGAGCACTCGCCATACTGTCAATGGCCAACACTATCATCGCCCAGCGCTCCCAAACAGCGCTCACCTTCCAAAGAATGCTAGGCCTCATGGCAGCAACCACAGCAGTTCTGCGGTTTGCGAAGCTGCACATGCGCCCCCTTCAAATGTGGTTCGTAAGGACTTTTCGCCCCCACACACAACATCAATCCACACTACTCACCCTCCCACCACACATTGTGCCATCCCTCAAATGGTGGACCAAGCAACATCACCTCTTCAAGGGCATGCCATTCAAACAGACACCGCCCTCGGTGATCGTAACCACAGATGCATCCAAGTGGGGATGGGGAGCCCACTTAGAGGACCTCACGGTGCAGGGCCAATGGACAGACTACGAACGCTCTCTCCACATAAATTGCCTGGAGCTCATCGCAGTGCACAAGGCCCTGCGGTCTTTCCTCCCGTCGATAAAGAACCGGCACGTCCAAGTCACCTCCGACAACATCGCCACAGTCTTTTACATCAACAGGCAGGGCGGCACCGCCTCCGTCAGACTCTGCAGGAGAGCCCTCGCACTGTGGCATTGGAGCATAAGCCAGGGCATCTTCCTCACGGCCGTGCACCTACCAGGGACCGACAACACCCAGGCAGACGCCCTGAGTCGCCACTCGACCAACAACCACGAGTGGTCCATCAACAGTCGATACATCCGACAGATCTTCAACGTCTTCGGACAACCGAAGATAGATGTATTTGCTTCACCATCAAATGCCCAATGCACCCGCTTCTACATGAGAGGTCCCCCATCCCACCTCTCCAGGGGGGATGCCTTCCTACAAACTTGGAACGGAACACTGCACTACCTCTTTCCCCCCATCCCACTTATCACCAGAGTTCTACAGAAGATTCAGGTAGACCACACAAACTGCATCCTCATAACTCCATGGTGGCCGCGCCAACCCTGGTTTACAACCGTGCTGCTCCTGTCCAACAATACCTTCGCCCAGCTCCCTCAAACACGGGATCTCCTCTCCCAACAGGACGGCAGGGTCCTTCACCACAACCCGGCGTCACTCAAGCTAACAGCCTGGAGAATCAATTTCTAGATTTCCCCCCAGAGGTCCGTCACGTCCTAGTGAATTCCAGAAAACCATCTACTAGGAAATCCTATCTACTTAAGTGGAAACGCTTCTCACACTATGCCTCACAACACAACTTCGACCCCAACTATGCCACCATACCTCAGGTACTAACTTACACCTTAACGCTCTCTAGAGCGGGTCTGTCGTATTCCTCCCTGAAGGTACATCTGGCAGCCATCTCTGCTTTCCACCCCCGCATCGATGGCACAACGGTTTTTTCTCACCATGCGACTAGAGCCTTCCTCAAGGGCATCATTCGCCTTCACCCACCAATCAAACAAGTTCTACCCACCTGGAGCCTATCTCTGGTCCTGAGCCAACTCATGAAACCGCCCTTCGAACCCATGGCTTCCATTCCACTGCACCTGCTGTCATGGAAGACGGCATTACTTACGGCCCTCACCACAGGTAAGAGGGCCAGTGACATCTGCGCATTCAGAGCAGACCCACCGTATACGACATTTCATAACAGTACGGTGGTCCTCCGACCTGACCCGACCTTTCTTCCCAAGGTCGTCTCTCCCTTCCATCTGGGAAGACAGTCCATTATACCAGCCTTCTTCCAGCACCCCGCGGACGCGGGACAAAGGGCACTCCACAACTTGGATGCACGGAGAGCCCTAGCCTTCTACATAGATAGAACCCGCCAAATCCGTAAAGACCCCAGACTCTTTATCACTTACGCTACCCATAATCAGGGCAGCAGAATATCCACCCAGAGACTCTCCAAATGGATTGTTGCTGCCATCGAACTCTGCTACCAGCTGGCAAAACAACCAATCCCTCAACATATACGAGCCCACTCAACCAGAGCCGTGGCCACCTCGTCCGCCTTCATGAAAGGCATACCTATAGAGGACATCTGCGCCGCAGCCGTCTGGTCCTCTACATCTACCTTCGCCTCGCACTACGCCCTCGACGTTCGTGCCCGGCGAGACGCCTCCTTCGGACAAGCGGTGCTACGATCGATCTTCGACTAACCACCGTGAGTAACACTATCATTATGTTACACTCTAATCCTACCTTTTCTTACAGATCCAGCACCCACCTCCGAAGAAATGGCTCGCTAATCACCCATATGTGTGAATGCACAGAGACCACGAAGAAGATGGACAGGTTTCTTACCTGTAACTGGTGATCTTCGAGTGGTCATCTGTGCAATCACACAGACCCACCCAGCCTTCCCCGCTGCTGGAAGTTAGTTAGCACAGTTATTTCCACCTACCCGGCGGCGGGAAGAAACTGAGTGGCTAAGCACCTCCCCCTTCTCCAGGCATGCGCAGTAGCTGACTCCTCCCAGGACAAGCGGGAGGCGCGCCAGATCTACGATCAAGATTGCTTTGAACTCTCCGAGGTCGGGGCCAATCCTGCGGATTACCCATATGTGTGATTGCACAGATGACCACTCGAAGATCACCAGTTACAGGTAAGAAACCTGTCCTTTTTGACTCGGGTGACGTTGCTTTCACGTTTTCACGTACTCCATTCTAAATACCTCAGAAGAAATAGTCTCTTTCTGATTCTAGCAGTCGAAAGTGGGCCTACCATGATGCTCCAAGAAGACAAAATTGTAGCTGATCTATCATGGGATTGCCCATGATTTTCACAAGTTAAAAACATCCTGGGATTGGAGGGAATCAGATTGAGACCAAGATTGGAACAAGGACTTTAATCCTTTCCCCACCTCCCTGCACAGTTTTTCAGATTAAATAACTCCAAAAGTGCTATTTGCCCAAGGGGTAAACATACAGTTCGCCAATTGTCTTGTTTCTTCAACCAAGGCAACACATTTGAATTTACTTCAAGGGTGGCAGACAAATTTGCCCCCTCCCTCCATGGGGCCCAACTCACTGGGAAATGTTACATGCAGATGAATTAGTTTTAAAGCACACAGCTCTATAGTAAATGAACAGATAAAAATAGAAATAAATGTTTCTGTTGTAAAGAACTAAAACAGGACTGGGTGCAGGGAAGAACTCAGAACTATTTTAGAATCTGCTCCAAAAGTAAAACACAGCAGTTGAACCAAGGCATGAAAACAGCCTCAAATAGGATGGGAAGGGAAGGAACCAGTAAGGAGCATCTTGCAGGGCCCCAAGAGCTTAAAAGGAGATAAATTGGCCTTGTTTGTTCAGAGGTTTTTGGCAACTGATTGGTGATACAATATGTTGAAAAAGGCAAAAATAATCCTTAATTCCCTGGAATTTAGCTAGCATAATGGTCTGGTTTCCACCTGCTAATGTGCATATCTCTAAGATGACACCGCCATCTGTGTCTTTGTGAGACAATGTGAATCCTGACAAAATCAAGTTCATATAGAAGACATGCCCTGGGCAACATCTCTTGTGTCAACTTTCATATCCACGGAAAGAGATGATAGATTGTGTTCATAGTGCTGTTTGTCTTGTTGTCAATAAGGAGAATTGGGCAGTTCTCAATGCAGGCAGCAGTGTGGTTCCTCTCAGAAGTAATTTGATACAAGAGGCAGGTAAGCAGGTTTTCTTCTCATTTTAAGTAAAAGCAATTGGGAGGCTAATGGGATGGGAGCCATAGTAGTTGACTGTTTTACATCATGAAATTTTCTGGATTTCAGTCTTCCCATCAACCCACAGTTGCTATATTCTCCGTAGGGGGTAATTTAAAGATAGCATATAGGTGTCTAGTTCCCTAATATAGACTGAGGCAATCAGAGGTTCAATTGTGAGTGAAGTTAAATTGAGGAAACCATGTGGGGAAAAAGTGAATCCTCTTCTCTCATGTTGTGGTTCAAAATCCAGTTTAGGAAGGTCTGACCAAAAAGGTCCTTTGTAGAAGAAGAATTGCAGATTTATACCCCCACCCTTCTCCCTGAATCAGAGACTCAGAGCGGCTTACGATCTCCTATATCTTCTCCCCCCACAACAGACACCCTGTGAGGTGGGTGGGGCTGAGAGGGCTCTCACAGCAGCTGCCCTTTCAAGGACAACCTCTGCCAAAGCTATGACTAACCCAAGGCCATTCCAGCAGGTGCAAGTGGAGGAGTGGGGAATCAAACCCAGTTTTCCCAGATAAGAGTCTGCACACTTAACCACTACACCAAACTGGCTCTCAGTGTGGCACTCAGCTGAGAGCAAAGCTAACGATCAAAGCCTGGCTTCTGTTAGCCCACCCTCAGCCTTGAGATGAGTTTTTGTAGAGAGTGACTGGAGATCTCCCAGAGTTACAACTCATCTTTAGACTACAGGGATCAGTCTCTCTGGAGGACAATGGCTGCTTTGGGGAGGGGTGGGTGGTATAGCATTATATGCAGCTGAGGTCCCTCCATAACCCCCCCCCAGCAATTTCCCAACATGGAGATATCACCCTGGGCTGGGAAACTTTGTCACTACATATAGAAATTCAAACCTCATTCTCTTTGTACACCTTATAGCGATGCAAAAGCTCTGAGGGAAGCCTACAAAACTGTAATCTCCAGCTAGGCCTCTTGAAGCCTTTGTGACCTAACCACAAAGATAGCAGCCATGTGGGATTCTCAGGCCTTGGTTCCATGCTTTGTGGGCAAAAGCCAGGGTTGTGGGGGGAGATGACTGGCCAGGTTGTGCTGCAGCACAGGTGTGTGTTTAAGTTGTGTTGTTCCATGGGAGATAGCATGAAAGGACACAAGCAGTCATGAAGAAGGAAAATAAGCTTTTATCAGACTCCCTGCACTCTTCCACTGTTCCCAGCTCAGACTGCTCAGTTCTCTGCCATGATTTTTTCAGCCCATTCGTTGAGGGCGCTGACACGGGCATACACAGCAGGGGTGGTGATTGAGCAGCGGCTGCTCCCCCAAGACACGATGCCCACCAGCTTCCAGACGCCTTCGTTCTGGCACACCAGGGGGCCACCAGAATCACCCTGCAAGATAACATAGTGGAAAACATTATAAGGGGTGGTCTGGGACCTTGATCCATTCAGGATGCTCTTACATTCTTACAGTTTGAATGCTCCCACTGGGAAGGCAGTTATTGCACATTTAGTGGCTGTCTATGGGACTATGTCTATGACACTCACCATGCATGAAGAGGAGCCAGCTGCACCCGCACAGATCATCAGGTCTGAAATGTTGCTGCCCCAATGCTCCTTGCATTGCTCATTGGACAGGAGGGGCAGGGCTGTCTGCTGCAGCTTGTTGGGTGTAGTGAAGGCTGCAGGAAATGGAATCAAGTCAGAACACGGGGCTTCCACTCCCATGTTTTGAGTGAAGTACTTCTGCAGTAGGACCTTGAAATAAAACATTCCAGACTGCAGATGCTCCCCCAAAAAGAATGCCACATCCTTTTGTTCAGACCAGCTGTTAACAGGCAGGGACCAGCACACCTTGCTTGGGGTAACATCAGTGTCTCCCCACCCAGTTTATAAAAATGACGGAACAAAATCCACACTGAGAGAAGATCACTGGAGCACTGAACTGTTTGCTTATTCCTCTGCAGGGTCATCCTGATAAGGATAGGAAATGCCCCAGAGAAAAACAAGCGCCTAATTCTCTCCATCCCCTCCATCCCTAGTAGCCGCATTCACAAGTTACAGTGAATGAATGTACAATCCAGGTCCAGTGTGCATTTGATTTTTAAAATATATGTGTTGAGTAATTCTCATGTTCAACTCATGCACAGCTAAATGTGATACAAACTCCACATTTATCCAGGTATTGGTCCCCAATTTCAATTGCAAAGTGAATATCTGTTTTTTCTTACAAACAGATATTTGCAAATACAGGGCTTTTTAAAAGCAGGAATGCACAAGAATGCAGTTCCGGCTGGCCTGGCATCAGGGGTGTGTCCTAATATATAATAAGTCCCTGCTGGGCTTTTGTTACAAAAAAAAGAGCCAGTTTGATGTAGTGGTCAAGTGTGCGAACTCTTATCTGGGAGAACCGGGTTTGATTCCCTACTCCTCCCTCCACTTGCACCTGCAGGAATGGCCTTGGGTCAGCCATAGCTGGTAGGAGTTGTCCTTGAAAGGGCAGCTGCTGTAAGAGCTCTCTTAGCCCCACCTACCTCACAGGGTGTCTGTTGTGGGGGGAGGGGAAAAGTAAAGGAGATTGTGGCCGCTCTGAGACTCTGAGATTCAGAGTATAGGGTGGGATATAAATCCAATATCCCCCCCCAAAATTATTATTATTATTTCTTCTTTCTTCTTCTAAAATACATGCAAGATGTACATGTATATCATGGGGACAGGGCTTCTGGTGAACGCAAAGCAAGCGAGCTGTACAACTTCACAGCAGCTATACTTGGCTGGACTCTGTAAACTCAACAGCATGGCATGAATGGATGCATCCAGCAAATCCCAGCTGTGAGAGAACAAGAGATAGAGCAGTTCTCCAAGACCCTGAAATAGGGCCATCTGTAGGATCCCTAGGTCTCTATCCAGGTACCCGTCTTCTCCAGGGATGGCTAACTTTTCAGCACACCTTTTCATTGGGCTTTCAGAATTCGAACAGAATTGCTTCAGAGCCATATCTAGTTCAGGGACTGTCAATTAGCCAGCTTTGATTTGGAGCCAAAATATAGAATAAGGCAGAAGATGAGAAGCTGTACCGCTTTGGAATGTAATCCAAGGGGGTTGATTTTTAAAAGTTCCACCGTAAATTAGCAAAAGGGATAGAAGTCTGAACTAAGGTGGTTTTGCTGCATACAAGAAGATTTTAAAGGTGGGGGAACCTTTGACAAAATGTCCTCCATCTGAACTCTACCACCGAAGTCTATGTACGTGTAAATCGGCTCTTAGCATTCTAGAACAAGCTTAATTAAACAGTCCTGAGGCTAGGAATAGACAAAACAACTAAAAAAAAAGATGGAATCCTTTTGTTTAAAAGCCTGGGGAGGTAACAAACATTTTGGCCAGACAAAGGACAAAATGGTAGGTGCCAGGCAAGCCTCTGGGGGGGGGCATGATCAAAGCGAGGTGCCACCACTGAACAGCCCATGTCTCTGATCACCACTCACTTCATATCTGCAGATAGGGGCCCAGAGAGCAGGGCTTCAGACGAGAATCTTAACTGGTGGGCTGGCAAGTATGAGATGCTATGGTTCCTCAGATACCCAGGTCCTAAATCCTTTTGGGCCTTAAAGGTAAGAACAAGTCCTCAGTTTTGAAACAGAAGAAGAAGAGTTGGTTTTTATGCCCCAAGGAGTCTCAAGGCAGCATACAATCACCTTCCCTTCCTCTCCTTATAACATGTGCCTTGTGAGGCGGGTGAGGCTGAGAGAGTTCTGAGAGAACTGCAACTGGCCCAGCTGGCTCCACATGGAGGAGGAGTGGAGAATCAAACTCACTTCTCCAGATTAGACTCCATCACTCTTCACTACTATGCCATATTGGCTCTCAGATGTTCAGCCAGTGCAGATCTTGTCGGTCAATACAGACCACAGTTAGCTCCACTTCTCCACATTCTCTGGAGCTGCTAATCCCTCCCCTCTGCTACTGTGGCAGGCACTTTGCTCTGGGGTGGCCAGGCTGTGACACCTTTTGCAACCAACATGTCTCTCTCCATTCAATATGGTGGCTAAACAGCAACTCCTGGCTCTTCTGGAGATACAGAACCCTGTCACCAGACCCACCGTTGTAGCGTGTCTTGCCCCACCCGCTGGTAGCACAGAGATCGCCACTTTGGAACTTGTCCGCAGCATCTGTCAGGCACACAGGGGACACCTTGGCACTTATCTGGGCAGGCGTGGCCAACTTGATGAGGGCAATGTCATTGTTGATTGCAACGGGGTCCCATTCTGGATGGGTGAAGACCTGGTCGAAAAAGAGGCACTCTGTGAGTTCATTTGGGATACAGTGATGTGAGAAGGGGGCTTCTGTTCTCTCCCTGCTGCCACCAGGGAGAAAAATATTGTACAAAAATAGGTGGTGGAGCTAATTAGCATAACTCATTAGTATATGCCACCCCCCCACCAGCCAACAGCAACCTGATGCAAGAAAGGAGAGCCCCACGCAAGCGAGGCCTGCTTGGGCTGGCTAGAGATCCAGCCAGCCCAAGCAGGCCTTGCTCCCTTGGGGCTCTCCTGGGCCACTGCACCCCCCCATCAAAAGGCCAGCAAGCCACCCGCCACCCAAAATCACATAAGAAGTGGGAAAAGGGTTGTGTGGGCTTCTCCAGGGGTTAATGAGGGCTGCTGGGGGTGTGGCAAAGTCCTTATTTAGGGTTGCCAATCCCCAGGTAGGGGCGGGGGATCCCCTGGTTTGAAGGCCCTACCCCCGCTTCAAGGTCATCAGAAAGCGGGGGGGGGGAATGTCTGCTGGGCACTCCATTATTCCCTATGGAGACAATTCCAATAGGGTATAATGGAGAATTGATCCGCAGGTATCTGGAGCTCTGGAGGGGCTGCTTTTTGAGGTAGAGGCACCATATTTGCAGCAAAGCATCCAGTGCCTCTCCTCGAAATACCGTCCAAGTTTCAAAAGGAGTCATCCAGGGGGTCCAATCCTCTGAGCCCCCAAAGAAGGTGCCCCTATCCTTCATTATTTTCAAAGGAGGAAAGGCATTTAAAAGGTGTGCGGTCCCTTTAAATGTGATGGCCAAAACTCCCTTTGGAGTTCAATTATGCTTGGCACAACCTTGCTCCTGGCTGCACCCCCAAGTCTCCTGGCTCCACCCCCAAAGTCCCCAGATATTTCTTGAATTGGACTTGGCAACCCTACCCCTAGTGGCTGGCTGGCTGCCCACTCTCCTAATCCAGGGATTGTTATGCAGCTGCACCTACTATTCAATGGACAAGGTAGGTGGGGAGGGGAAGGAGGAACCCTCAGAAAGGTTCAGGAGCTGAACTCCTGTGAGCTCCTGCTGAATTCAAGGCCTGGCTGCCACTATTTCTCACATTGCAAATGGAATTTTTTAACACTGGGGATTGCACTGCACCATTTGCCACGTGGCGAAAGAGAGCTGTGAGCAGATTCATGGAGGAAAGGTCCATTCATGTCTACTAGCCACAGCGAGTAAAGGAAACCTCAATATTCAGAGGCAGCCAACCTCCAAAACCCAGCACTAGAATGCAATGCTGGGGGAAGGTCCCAGTCTCTGTGCCCTGTTTATTTATATATGTATTAGCTGGGTTTTTATCCCGCCCTTCTCTGCAAGCAGGGTTCAGGGTGGCTCACAACAAATTAAGAACACAATTAAAACAATAGATTAAAAACCCTCTAAAATTATACAATAAATGATCGTCAAAATGGCCCCTAAATTTAGGGCATGATGCTCCTATGGGTCTATAAAATATGCCCAGACTTGAATGATGGGCAGTGGACAATCACCCTCCAGAGTCAATTAACATACCAGATCAGGAGGGTGGCGCCAAGGAGGCCAAAGTCAAAGTATTTTATTGTTGTAACCATAGGCCATAACAACCCAGCAAACCCCCCCCCACATTATACAGTTTACTTCCAGCCATAAAAATTAAAACATAAAAAATACATAGCAAAATGCAGTACTATGAACAAGATTTAAAACATATATAATAAAGCAATGTGACAGAACGAAGCTATAACTTGGCCAATTTTTTTGTATGGGTGGCTGTAGTTATGTTCTACCTTATTTTTATTGGTAGCCAAGGAGGCCAGAATAACAAGACACCCGGGACAACCTGGCTGGCTGCTGTGTGAAACTGGGTGCTGGACTAGTTGGCCCACTGTTCTGATCCAGCAAGGCTCTTCTTGTGTTCTTACGCTCTTCCTCTCATGTCCTTCTCTCTTATGCTTGTAAAGGTGGCACTCTCGAGGAGGGATTGCTGCAACAAGCTACTTCCTCCCTACTCTCTAGCAAGCTATAAGACTTCCTCACCCACCTTTTCAACAGCCAGTTTTTGTATATTCTCTGCAGAAGAGCTCCGGTCATGTTCCCCAAGCACTACAACATTGGACTTCCTGGAGCACAAAACAAAGGCAACCGCTTAAGGCCACAGTTAAAGGAAACAGCAACCCTAGAAAAAACATTCTTATTGCTTTGGTTTGTTTGTGGACAAAACAATTTAAATTAGTTCTATCTGCCCTGACCTGGATGGCTTAGGTGAGCTGATCTTCTCAGAACTCAGAAACTAAGCAGCGCGGGCCATGATCAGTACTCGGATAGGAGTCTACCAAAGAGGTCCAGGGTTGCTATGCAGAGGTAAACCATGGCAAACCACCTCTGTTTGTTTCTTGCATTGAAGCCCCTTCAGGGTTTGCCATGAGTCTGCTGCAGCTTGATGGTACTCTATACCAGGGGTGGCCAAACTGTGGCTCTTTCTCACATATTGCGTGGCTCTTGAAGCCCCCATCACTCCGTTGACTGGCTTGGAGAAGGCATTTGTCTCTTTAAAGCCCTTCTCCAAGCCAAGCCAGCCAGCGGCTTGGAGAATGCATTTAAAGTTAAAGTTGCTTTCTTTCTACCTCTCCTTCCCTCGTCCCTCCCCTCCCATCTATTTACTTTTCTTCCCTCCTTCCATCCATCCATCCTTGTGGCTCTCAAACATCTGATGTTCATGTCTTGTGGCGCTCAAGCATCTGACGTTTATTCTATGTGGTTCTTACATTAAGCAAGTTTGGCCACCCCTGCTCTATACACATATCTTCCAGAGGAGCTGAGCTGTTGCAAAGAGCTCTGTTTTGACCTAACACCCCAACAGTAGCATCCTAAACAGAGTCCCCACTCTTTAAACTTCCACTGACTTCAGTGGGTTTAGAAAGGTGCAATGCTGCTTCAACTGGGGCGGCTATTTGCTTCTTTTCACTCACTTGCAGAGAGGCTGCCTTGCAAACCGGTTTCTCTTAATGCTACTACTCAGTCCTTGTGAATATTTATTTTACCCACAATGCTTTTATGGCCTTTCTGCATAATTAAAGAGTATCCATCAATCATTTTACCCTTAGTGTGAACTTAGTGTGAAACTCCCAGTCCACAGAGTGGAATTCTGGGGCCAAACCACACAATACACATAGAGACATGCCAAAAAGTCCCAATGGTATTTTTTGCAAATGAAAAGAAGCTTCTGAAGGGGTCTGTTTTGAGCAGAAAAGTAAGGGGTGGGGGGTGGAATACACACTCCTTTCCCTGCTGGCCGTTTCTTCTGCTTCAAATCACACACACACATTGCATCTGGCTCCTTTTCTCTTCTTCCTTGTGGAGGTCCAAAGACATGCTTAACCTTAGCAGACACACAGCTGGAAACTCCATGAAGGATAAAACAACCAGGGAACAATTCAGAACAGAAAAGCAGCCAATGGGAAAAGAATCAGCACTGCCACTTCACTCAAAATTGCTTTTCCCTGGAGCCAATTTCTGTTTTTGTGTGTGTTTTTTAAATCCAATCAGGCTTCCTTGCATGCGTTTGTTAAGCAATTGCAAGAAACAAATTGGTTTCAGCTCAGAGTTACCACTCTATCGGGCTCCTTGCTATCAGTTTTGGATAGGAGGAATGTAATTCATCACTGAACAACAAATGGATGCTGGCACAACATTAGGAAACAAAATGCTCTAGGCTAGGGTTGCCAGGTCCGACTCAAGAAACATCTGCGGACTTTGGGGGTGGAGCCAGGAGGAAGGTTGTGACAAGCATGATTGCAATCCAAAGGGAGGCCTGGCCATCACATTTAAAGGGACCATGCTCTTTTTAAATGCCTTCCCTTCATACTGGATGATGGGGGCACATTCTTTGGGGGCTCATAGAATTGGACCCCTTTGTCCAATCTTTTTGAAACTTGGGGGAGTTTTTGAAGAGAGGCACCAAATACTATGCTGAAAATTTGGTGCCTCTATCTCAAAAAGCAGATATCCACAGATAGATTCTCCTTTATACCCTATAGAGCAGGGGTGGGGGACCTCTGTCCCGAGGGCCGTATGCAGCCCTCGAGGTCACTTAGTGTGGCCCTCAGGGATTGCTGGGCCGAACCGAGCCATGTGGCAGCCTCCCTGGGGCCTGGCTGGCCAGCGTGGATCTTGGGAGCCAGCCGTGCTGTGCAGCAGCCTCCCCAGGGCCAGGCAGGAATCACAGAGTCCAGATGTACTGTGTGGCAGCCTCCCTGGGGCCTTGCTGGCCGGTCAGAATTGCTGCAAGGCCTGCAAAAGTTACGGCCACAGTTCAGTTTGCACTTGATTATCCCAGATGATGTGGCCTAATATGCTAATGAGTGTGTGACCTAATATGCTAATATTAGGGGATGTGGTCTAATATGATACTGAGTTCTTGCTGGGCTCCTTCTACAAAAAAGCCCTGGACCTATGCATTTGCCTAGGGCGGCGGGCTGGGTGTGTGTGTGTGCGCGAGCCTAATTAGGCTCTCCCCACATGCCTTCAAATAGAAAAACAATTATTTGCATTACTTTTGCTGGCCTGAATCATTCTCCCTTGGCGGAGCACTGTTTTTTAAGTTGATAATTTTTTATGGCCTGCGAATGATGTTATAAATATCCATATGGCGCTTGGCAGAAAAAAGGTTCCCCACCCCTGCTATAGAGATTGGTCTCCATAGAGTATAATGGAGTGCCCAGTGGACATTCAAACCACCCCACCACCCACTTTCTGATTTCTCTGAAGCAGGGGGTGGGTCTCCAAACCAGGGGATCTCCTGCCCCCAACTGGGGATTGGCAACCCTTCTCTAGGTCTAAGAGAGGACATATTTTTCATCCTGAGGACCATGTGAGTGTCTCCACATGCTTTGGAGGCTGGTTGCCCCCTCCCATCGCTCCTTTGCCAGAATATGAAAATGGGTGAGTCAGAAGATGAGGCAGCAGTACCAGTCCAGGAGGGTGAAAGGATTAGCATCTACCCTGGTCCGCTCTCCCATTTTGCTGCCTGGCTTGGCTTTTCATGTCCCCCCAGCTACCAAGCTATTTAACACTTTTTGGGAGCACTGAGCCACCGGCTGATGCTACAGAATAGCAGGCTGATGCTCTTGACCAGGGCTTTTTTTGTAGCAGGAACTCCTTTGCATATCAGGCCACACACCCCTGATGTAACCAATCCTCCAAGAGCTTACAGTAGGCCCTGTACTAAGAGCCCTGTAAGCTCTTGGAGGATTGGCTATATCGGGGGTGTGGCCTAATATGCAAACGAGTGCCTGCTACCAAAGAAAGCCCTGCCTGACAAACTGTGAACCTGCTCGAGGGCAAGAAGAAATATTCCCACAAGCTGGACGCGGCCCTTGAGCCTTAGTTTGTCCACCTCTGCTCTAAGCTAATGACCATTGTAAGAAAAATTTCAGCTCCCATTCTCCTGCCCTGGTTTGACAGGGCAATAGGCTGACTTTATGCAAAGTCCCTTCCCTTGCCTATCTTTAAAAATATCCCCACAGCATGAAGGCACAAAGTCTGTACTCACGTCACCCCGCAGTGGGCAGCGGTCACCACCCAGAGCTCGCTGACAAGAGAACCACCGCAAAAGTGCCACCCACTCTTCTCCTGAAAGGTAGGTCAATAGAAAGAGAAGGTTAGTGTTGCCAACCTCCTGGTGGGGCCCGGAGTCGGCATGGAATTACAAGTGATCTCCAGATGATAGAGACCAGTTCCGCTGGAGAACAGGACAGCTTTAGAGAGTGGTCTGTATAACATTATACCCTACTGGCATCTCTCCCCTCTCGAAACCCCACCCTCCCTGGGCACCAACCCCTGAATCTCCACTAAGAGGATGCAGCCCTAGACTCTGGGCAAGTGTATAAATATTTAAAATAAACAAGAGTGTGGAATTCATAGCATCTTCAATGAGCATTCCGATGCCACCCTCGTCTAACCTATCCTCTGCTGTCAGAAAGGGAGAGGGTCTAAGACAGGAAGAGGAGGAAGAGGAGGAGATTGGATTCATAACCTGCCCTTCACTCAGAGTCTCAGAACAGCTTACAATCTCCCTTCCCCTCCCCACAACAGACACCCTGTGAGGTAGCTGGGGCTGAGAGAGCTCTTCTGAGAACTGCTCTTGAGAGAACAGCTCTCCTTTCCCTTCCCCTCCCCACAACAGACACCCTGTGAGGTAGATGGGACTGAGAGAGCTCTTCTGAGAACTGCTCTTGAGAGAACAGCTCTCCTTTCTCTTCCCCTCCCCACAACAGACACCCTGTGAGGTAGATGGGACTGAGAGAGCTCTTCTGAGAACTGCTCTTGAGAGAACAGCTCTCCTTTCTCTTCCCCTCCCCACAACAGACACCCTGTGAGGTAGATGGGACTGAGAGAGCTCTTCTGAGAACTGCTCTTGAGAGAACAGCTCTCCTTTCCCTTCCCCTCCCCACAACAGACACCCTGTGAGGTAGATGGGACTGAGAGAGCTCTTCTGAGAACTGCTCTTGAGAGAACAGCTCTCCTTTCTCTTCCCCTCCCCACAACAGACACTCTGTGAGGTAGATGGGATTGAGAGAGCTCTTCTGAGAACTGCTCTGGGAGAACTTGTGACTGCCCCACCCCAGCCAGGGCTGTCTTAACGCATGGGCCTGATGGGCACTTGCCCGTGGGCCCCACGAGCATAGGGGCCCCATACTAATCTGTGTATGATGCAGTGCTAATAACCAGATATTGATAGTTTGTGAATATATGAATGGATAAGCTTTTTATTTGTTTTTCAAGCCTTGAGTATTGTTTATCATGTTGATTAGTTGTTGCTGGCACAGCATGTTTTTAATGTTTTGACACCGATTTTGTTGGAAGTGCCAATAAAATAAATATATATTTAATTTTATCGACCATTTACATTTTTATTCCTATGAGTAGTTGTTGTAGGGGTCCAGTACACTGCTTTGCCCCGGGCCCATAATGCTGTTAAGACGGCCCTGACCCCAGCAGCTGCTCGTGGAGGAGTGGAGAATCAAACCTGGTTCTCCAGATTAGAGGCCATCACTCTTAACCACTACACCAAACCGGAAACATGCAGTGCAATCCAAAGCATGCATACTCAGAAGTAAATCCAAATTCAGTGGGACTTTGTAATAAACATGCTCTGGATTGCAGTCAAAGTCTCGCAAAGCTAGGAAATGGAGGCAGAGCCTGAGAAGAGACTTGGTGTAAGAGACACGGTATAAGGGACAGGGGGATAGAGGATGATTTGTTAAAATGGAAGGGCACAGGCTAGAAGCCCTATGCTTCTGAGCTTTGATGTTTAGGTACAAATTGGCTGTTGTTGCTCTGTACTTAGGGGAATGTGTTCTGCACGTGATCAGAAGCACTGTCCTTTTTAATGATCATTTTCCAAATTCTGGGGCTCAATTCTATTTTTCTTTACTAAGTTCCTATGCACCCAGACAGAATCCTAAGAAATTCCCAGTCAGTTTTTACCTGCAAAGAGACCTGCCAAGGCCATGATCCAGGCACTGCCTCTTCTCCATTGACAATGCGGGAATAGCCAGTGATGACTGGCTCAATCGCAGGGACACCACAGTCTGGAAACAACAAGAAAATCAGCTTTTTTCCAGTTTCCACACCTGGATCACCCAGTTGCAGAAAGACTGACTTACCATCCCTCCAGCCCAGCTACTTACTCTGTGCCGCACTGGCGAGTGCCACGCAGGAGAGGAGCCACAAGATACTCATGCTAGTTCTGAAGGTGAAACGTTTAGAAAAGCTGCATGGGACACCATTGTTTTTATACTGCATGCCCACAGCAAAGGTGGCTGGGAGCCAGCAGTTACTTGGGAAGAAGGAAGCCTGGTCCTTGATAATGTGGTCGATAACTGGCAGCAACTGGTAACAGTGCCCACTTTGGGATGAGGGAAGCTATTTTTAGGCCGATCACAGCTGAAGGGTTTCCACAGCACCATCTTTTAGGGACACTGTAGAATCCAGTGAGGAATGGACCCTAGTGTTTTCTTCCCTCTTGCTTTCTTTTGTACCTGCTAAGGAATTAATCTGTTCATGTTGCAAAGAACTCTGCAGTCTACAAAACACCTCATGTCCCAGCTTAATTCTCATGGAGATAACTATGGTCAGGAAAAGGTCTGTTCTGTGATGGAACCACAACCAGAAAAGTGCCACTTTGCTTCTAGCCACCTTGGTCATATATATTTGGAGATGCAACAGTCTTTTACAGAGAAATGAAACTGCTTTGCTGCTGTATCAAAGAGCCTCTTGGTTTCCCAAAACAACAGAATTTGGAAACTACTGGATTAGAAATCAGGGCTTAATCAGTAAGAATTCTGGAAAACTATACAGTAAGCTTTCCCATGCTATATATTTATAAAAAGGTAAATGTAGTCCCTTGTGCAAGCACCGAGTCGTTACCGACCCATGGGGTGACATCACATCATGACATTTTCTTGGCAGACTTTTTACAGGGTGGTTTTACAGACTGGCCTAAGCAAACAGTGACTGGCCTAAGCAAGCTTCCATGGCAGAGTGGGGATTCGAACCCGGTTCTCCCAGATCCTAGTCTGACAATCCACTCGCTATACCATGCTGCACATGGAAGGCTTCTAATAGCTTCATAACTGGGAAAGCTACTGGCTTTAGTCCAGGGCTTTTTTTGTAGAAAAAGCCCAGCAAGAACTCATTTGCATATTAGGCCACACCCTCTGACACCAAGCCAGCCGGAACTGCATTCCTGTGTGTTCCTGCTCCAAAAAAGCCCTGAGAATAGCAGACCATGAGAATGGGGCATGCTGTAGTACAGGTAAGCATTTATGTGGGCTAGTTAGTCCACCTGGACAGGAAACAAGCAGAGAACCTGCCTCATAGGTTCACCTGAACCTATGTCATCAGACACAGCTGTTTCTGCTGATGGAATCAATGGGCACCTGGCTCTCTCTTGGCTCTGGCAATGTACCTGGCTTCAGGTAAAGCTTTCTCAGCCAACCTGTCTGGGAGTGAGAAATATGGAAGTCTAAAAGGGTCCTCTGGACCTCAGTGCCTTAAATCACAACTTTCCAAGGTTGCCAATCGCCAAGCAGGGCCTGGAGATCACCCAGAATTACAACTGATCAGTTCCCTTAGAGAAAAATGGCTGCTTTGAAGGGTGGGCTTCATGATATAATATGCTGTTGAGGTCCCTCTCCATGTTCCACCTCCTAACCTCCAGGAATTTCCCAGCTCAGAGTTGGCAACCATCCCTGGGACTTTGTGGGAGTTTATGTATTTATTTAGAAAATGTGTACATCTCCTGTCCAGAGACCTGATCAAGACAACTCACCAGTAAAACAATACAATTAAGTCATAAAACAGCAGGATAAAAAAGACAAGGCATAAAAAACCCAGAATGAAAACAAGCCAGGACCCCAAAATAACATTCAGCAGCATAAAATGATAGTCATCAAATAGTCTTCAGGGGCCATAAAAACAACTTTAAGATAGAACCCCCACACTTAAAAGCCTGGATAAAAAGAAATGCTTTAGCCTGGAGGGCCAGGTGAGGGCTGGGGGAGCCTCAAGAGGGAGGGCATTTCAGTGGCAAGGTGCCACCACTGAAAAAGCCCTGCTTGCTACCTGCCTCAGGTGGAGCACAGAGATCAGAGCTTGTGAGGAGAACCTTAACTGCTGAGCTGGATGGCATGGGAGAAATTGGTCCTTCAAATACCTTGGTCCCAAACCATTTTAGGGCTTAAAGATTTAAAAAAAAATTCTTTGAATTATACCTGGAATAGATGGACAGTCAGCACAGATCTTTCAGCACCCAAGTAGTACTACAAAAATCTGGCACCTAACATAGTGTTGCCAACCTTCAAGTGGCACCTGGAGATCTCCTGCTATTACAATTGATCTCCAGACAACCATGATCGGTTCCCCTGGAGAAAATGGCTGCTTTGGAGGGTGGACTGTATGGCATTGGACCATGCTGAAGCTCCTCCCCTCCCCAAACCCCATCCTCTCTAGGTTCCATCCCTGAAATCTCCAGGTATTTCCCAACCCAGAGTTGTCAACCCTAACCCTAGGGGATCGCCTATGTTTGCCTTGTGATAGGCCAGCTCTGGCTCCAATTCTACCCAGGTGCAGCAACAAGGTTGTAAGGCTGTCCTTGCATTTGGCCACCTGGTCCTTTGCCCACTGTGGAATTTCTTCCTTATCTTCAAGGTCCTTGGATAAGAGTTGGCAAAAAACCAGCTTAATTTTTCCACCTTCTGCCAGCCATGTGGACTCTGGGAATGCCACATATATAAGGGCCTGTCACTCTTGCTTCAGTCTCAACTTTTTGAAGAAACAAGATGGCCACCATCTGGTTCCTGTCCTGCCTGGCCCTCATTGGTGCTGTCTATGGTAAGTGCCAGCAAGACCTGGTTGAGGGTGAGGCAAGAACTAAAGGGACAAAGAGGCAGCTTTCCCCTTGAGTGCTGCTAAAAGGCCTGCCTGACAGGAGAAATTGTAGGAGGTCCTTTTGGCATAGCTGAAAGGACTGACTTACATGGCCAGGCAAACTCTCTCTCTCTAAGAATGGTATCTGTAGGGATTTGCCTCTTCAAGCTATATACAGCCAAATCTGTGACCTGCTTGGACCACCTTGGTGTTTACCCAGTACTGGTAGAAATGGATGCCACGCTTACAGTTGCCAGATCTCCACTGGCTACCAGCGGAGGATGAAGACTGCTTCATCCAGCCACAGAATCAGAGCTTAATTCCTAAACTGGTAGGTTCCTGTGCTGTCATCATTGCCTTTGACCAGATAGCAAATGTGGGGCTGGGCAAGATGTTCTTGGGTACCCCTCAATACTACCCAATGCACTATTATTACCATCTCCTTGCTCTCTTATGCCCTACTGGTTCCCTCTTAATTCAGACAGAGACACATAGCTGTTGCAGTCAGTGTCATCACTGGTGCTCACTTGCCCAGCAAGTGGGCAGTGATGGCTGCTAGAATCAGCAGTAGCCACTACCACACAGAGAGGGGGAGGCAACTGAAGTCTGGTTGCTGTTGTTCCTCCTTGCTAAAATGACTACCTGCTCATACAGGAGGTCTCGGAGGGGGTAAAATGGCCCCAAAGGATAAGGGGTTAGTCAGATCAGGGGTTCGTGGCATTAGGTCAAGGGTTGGCAGTTCCAGATACCTGGGTCTCAGCCACCTGCAGCTGATGTTGATCTTCAATGCTGACCCTGCCAGGAACCTCCTGTATTTACTAAAGGGCAAGGAAAGACTTCGCGTTCCTCTTCTTTACTAGGAGCACCTTCATGCTACAGAGCTAAGCCCTGTTGTTAGAAACAAGTTCTGTGGTTAATCCCTGATGCAACACAGTTCAAATGAAGCTTAGCCCCAAATTGTCCTAAGTGCAGACCAGGGAATCCCTCCAGGGTTAATCCTTTGCCCTTGCTTTCTCATCAGGTTGTGGTGTTCCTGCCATCCAACCTGTCCTCAGTGGATATTCACGGATAGTCAACGGAGAGGAGGCAGTGCCTGGATCATGGCCCTGGCAGGTTTCTCTGCAGGTAAGACTCCAGCACAGTTAGCCTGTGCTGGAAGCATGGAAGAGCATGGGGAAGGAGAAGGGGCTGGTCACATGACTGTGACAAGTGCCAATGGGTGAGTCTGTAGACTGAGGGTTCAGTTGCAGAGAGCTTGAGCATTCATCACCCACATCAGCTCGAGAGCCAGTTTGATGTAGTGGTTAAGTGTGTGGACTCTTATCTGGGAGAACCGGGTTTGATTCCCCGCTCCTCCACTTGCACCTGCTAGCATGGCCTTGGGTCAGCCATAGCTCTGGCAGAGGTTGTCCTTGAAAGGAGTGGAGGGCGGGATATAAATTCAATATCTCCTTCTTCTTCTGGGATCAGGAAGCCAGTTTTTCAGGGGGCAGTTGAGACTGCCTGACCTGAATGGCCCAGGGTGGCCCAATCTTTCCAGATCTCCAAAGCTAAGCCCTGGTCAGCCCTGTTTGTACTTGGATGGGAGTCCAGGGTCACTATGCAGAGGCAGACAATGGCAATTCACCTCATTTTGTCTCTTGGCCTGAAACTCTGGGAGGGTCGCTATCAGTTGCCCACAACTTGATGGCAAAAATAAAAAAATTGTGATTGCTTGTGAGCTGTTTGAATCTGTTCATCACGTTAATTTCCACGCACATAGACAGCCATATACAGTGCACATTAAGCCCATGCCTGTGTTGGCATGAGGAGCCCCGTGGCGCAGAGTGGTAAAGCTGCAGTACTGCAGCCCTAAGCTGTACTCACGACCTGATCCCACCGGATGCTGGTTTCAGATCACTCAGGTTGACTTAGCCTTCCAACCTTCAGAGGTCGGTAAAATGAGTACCCAGCTTGCTGAGGGGAAGTGTAAATGACTGAGGAAAGCAATGGCAAACCACCCCGTAAAAAGTCTGCCGTGAAAATGTGAAAGCAACGTCACCCCAGAGTCGAAAACGACTGGTGCTTGCGCAGGGGACCTTTCCTTTCCTGTTTTGGCAATCACCAATTGCATAAATAAAGAATAAAGAAAAGCAAGGGTGGAATCAGGGCCGGATTAAACCCTGTGGTGGCCCCTGGGCAGTCAAAATCTTGGGAGCCCCCTTGCAAATTATCTGAGTCAGAGCGGCTGCCCTGCTGCCTGAGGCCCCTGCTGCAGCCTGTAGGCACCTTCTCCCCTTTGACAAAGCAGCCAGGGAGAGGCAGAGAGAGGCAAACTTGGCATCAGCTGCAACAGGCACATTGGGCAATGAATGCTCAGTTGCTGGCTGTGCCTGCAGGTTGGGAGGGCTGGAAGCAGGGGGGACCAGGGAGGTGGAAGAAGCTGGCCTGAGGCCCCTAAAGGCATGGGGGCCCATAGGCCAGTGCCCACTTTGCCTAATTGTTACTCCAGCCCAGGGTGGAATTCTAGCAGGAACTCCTTTGCATATTAGGCCACACCCTCCTGATGTAGCCAATCCTCCTGGAGCTTACAGGAGGCCCTGTACTAAGAGCCCCATAAACTCTTGGAGGATTGGCTACATCAGAGGTATGTGGCCTAATATGCAAAGGAGCTCCTGCTAGAATTCCACCCCTGAAGAAAAGTAATGTATAAAAAACACGTCTTTTTTTTTTATAAAAGTTCTTACTACTTGGTGTTCACCTGAGTCTGTCCAACACGCATCAACACTGTCATGTGATTTACTACGTTTTGGCCTTTATCTGGAGGTGGGGTGGTTTGCTGGGAGTGGGACACTGGGTAAGGTACGCACCTATAAAAACCTGCAAGCAAACAAAAATACAAATTTGTTAATATTCAACCTAAATCTAAACTGAGCCCATTTTGCTGCACCACTTGGTCCCCTGGACAACTGTGTTGCCCTCAACAGAGATTAAGCATTCAGCAGTTCCTTTCCCAATACTCAACTGCTCTCCTCCTCTTTCCAGGACAACACCGGCTTCCATTTCTGCGGAGGTTCTCTGATCAGTGAAAACTGGGTGGTCACAGCTGCCCACTGTAGTGTCAGGTAAGGAACGTTGTTTCCATTCAAAGACTGGGGCAAGAGATTCATTTCAGAGGCTCAAGATTCCGAAGACGTTATACCCCAACCCCACATGTGGAATAGTCAGGAATAAGAAAGTTGCACTCTATAATCCTTCAGAGTAGTTCCACACTACTCAAAATGCAGCACAATTACCCTCACTTGTCTTTGCAGTTATGACAGGGTGGGTTCCAATGTTGTCACCATCCACCTGCCATCCTGCTCCATTCTTCGGTTATTCTAGTCTTGGTTTTTCAAGGAGTGGATTTATTCAGGGCTTTTTTGTGGAAAAAGCCCAGCAAGAACTCATTTACATATTCGGCGGAAGTCTAGTAAAGGAGGGAGGGGGGATTAGAAAAATATCATATGGGTTAGGGATAGTAACGATATAATTTGATATTGTTACCATATGCTATTAATAAATTGTTTTAAACCAAAGAACTCATTTACATATTAGGCACACACCCCGACATCACCATTGTTTCACACAGGGCTTTTTGTAGGAAAAAAGCCCAGGAGGAACTCATTTGCATATTAGACCACATCCCCTGGTGCCAAGCCAGCCAGAACTATGTTCCTGTGCATTCCTGCTCCAAAAAAGCCCTAGATTTATTGCAGTTTTCAGGGGTGGGGGTCTTGAAGAAGTGCAGTCTCTGTTTTGGGTGGATGGTCTTTCTACTACTATTTCACCATGTTTTCACCTCAGGATAATGTGTGTTTTGGCATGTGTTGGAAAGCATAGAAGTTAGCTTTGCCTAGGGTGCCAGACGGTCTAGGTCCAGCCCTGTTTGTACCACGAGGCAATATTTGTTTGTTTTTATTAAAACATATACCTCACCTCGACTCGTGGCTCAAGGTTGCTTCCAATATTAGAGCCACTCTCTGCTGAACTCAACCCTCAGGCAACATGAGAATAAGGACACTGACCTGAGGGACGCAGCTCTTGGAAGAATTACCGTGATGCTGGGGGTGAAGGAACATCGGTATTCTCAGGCGCTGATTTAATTAATAGCTAATGGATCATCTGTCAACTTTCCATCCTCTCTCTCCCATTACAGGACAACTCATCAAGTGGTTTTGGGAGAATATGATCAAGGCTTTAGTTCAGAGGCAGTTCAGGTCCTAAAGATTGCCAAGGTAATAGAGGACTTCCTGTCTCCAGAGGGTGCCTGCTCTTTTTTGGTGCAAACATTCTAGGTCTTCCAAATTCAAATGCTGCCCAGCCCAGTTCTTGTCTTCACAGATCTTTCCACAAACATTCCTGCTAGGGTTGCCAGCCTACAGGTGGTGACTACCTGGAGATCTCTTGCTACTACGACTGGTCTCCAGGCTACAGAGATCAGTTCCTCTGGAGGAAACAACTGCTTTGGGAGGTGAACTCTGTGGCCTTATACACCACTGAGGTCCCTTCCCTCTGAAACCCTGCCATCCTCAGGCTCCACCCTCAAAATCTCCAGGTATTTTCAACCAGAGCTGGCAACCCTAGGAGATTGTGCATGACTCTCAGTTGCAACCGTTGTGCATAGTCAAGCCTGCCTGTTGTGAGCCTCTCCTCCTGCCCCCCCCCCAACGTATTTTTCTTGCTGGTCTTCTGCAGCATACTCATGGAGCTTTCAACTTGTGTTCTTGTTTCAGTACATCTGTGCTTCCTCGTTCCAAAAATAACTGGACTGTCCTTTCTATTTTAGGGGCAAATTGATGGTTTATTCGGTTTAAAAAACCACCACCACCATGCCAACTTTACATCAAATCAGTGACATGCTTCTTTTCTCTGCTGCTAAATATGCAGGGATATGCAAAGGCTAAAAGAGAAATGTGTTAGTGTGCGTTGCAAAGACATCTGTGCAAATCACTGCAGAATGAACAGAATGTTCGTGCTGTTCAACACTGAGTTCTTTAAAAAAAACTTTAAAAGATGATGGAGAAGGAGTGGGGTTAGGATGGTCGGAGCAACAAAAAGTGTGTGGAGGGGGGGGCGTTCTCTCTGAAATGACCAGAGTTATTTAGTTAGTTACTTATTATTTAGTTAGATATTAGTTATTTAGTTAATGAGTTAGCCCTAAAGAGACATCCTGGTAAAGGTAAGCATCTGCTTTTATGAGGCACTAAAACACATGACCCTATGACGCAGAGTGGTAAAGCAGCAGTACTGCAGTACTGTGATCTGAACTCTCTGCTCACGACCTGAGTTCAATCCCAGTGAAAGCTGGTTCAGGTAGCTGGCCCAAGGTAGACTCAGCCTTCCATCCTTCCGAGGTCGGTAAAATGAGTACCCAGCTTGCAGGGGGGAAAGTGTAAAAGACTGGGGAAGGCAATGGCAAGGAAAAGGAGAGGTCCCCTGTGCAAGCACCAGTGGTTTCTGACTCTGGGGTGATGTTGCTTTCACAATGTTTTCATGGCAGACTTTTTACAGGGTGGTTTGCCATTGCCTTCCCCAGTCTTTTACACTTTCTCCCCAGCAAGCAATGGCAATGGCAAACCACCCCATAGAAAGTCTGCCGTGAAAACGTGAAAGCAACATCACCCCAGAGTCGGAAATGACCGGTGCTTGCACAGGGGACCTTTCCTTTCCAAACACATGGCTGCAAACTAGGACAGAACAATGTTTCAGATGTTAGCTATTAGCCATGATAGGCAAACCCTTCCAAATTTAATCCAGAATTAATGATTGATTTCTCGGACATGCAGAAAATCAACCTGCACTCAGGATGGGATCTCTAGGCTTTGGTACAAGGCAACTACCTGACTGCAGTGTGTCATGACCTGGTGAATATAGACCCTGCTTGGGGGCTTAGCACTGAGAATAAGGCTTTTTAAATTGCGGAGTGGACTAAAATAGTCTGGGCTGCGAAGAGTAAATTATACATTATTTATTTATTAGGACATGTCATATGCATACTATTAATAAGAAATGCCTTTTCCAACCCAGGAGGATGATGGGATACAATAGGTTGGCAATAACATTCCACAAGTTTTGCTTCCACGCATGGTGTGTTGTCTAGAAACTGCAAAAGTTGTTCAGTTTTAACAGAAAATAAGAACAGAAAAAGAGCCCTGATAGATCAGACCTGTGGTCCATCAGCAGCCTTTCTCGCACAGCAGCCAAACAGTTACTCTGAGGGCCAACAACAGGCCATAGAAGCCAAGGCCTTCCCTGATATTGGTTGCTGGCACTGGGATCCAGAGGCTAAGTGCCTCTGAATGTGGCTGTTCCCCTTAGTCACCATGGCTAATAGCCACTGACAGAGCTGTCTTCCATGAAACTCTCCAAACCTTTTTTAACGCTGTCGATGCCTGTGGCCATCACGATATTATCTGGCAGCGAATTCCATATTTTAATCACTTGCTGTGTAAATAAGTGTTCCCTTTGTCTAGCCTGAATCTACTGCCCATCAGCTTCACTAGATATCCTCGAGTTATGGTATTTTGGGAAAGGGAGAATCCAGATAAATGTATTGGCAACATACAGTATCCCATCCTCCTCCTATGTCCCCACCCCGCAGCTTATAGAGATTTTGAAGGTCGATTGCAATAGCAATGCCAATTTGGACAGTCAAGGCACTATTGAGATTTTTACTGTCTCTTAAAATTTTCCTCCTTGCTTTCTGCTTCCAGTTTATTTACTTTCTGTTCTTTTTGCATTTCTTCATTACTTGTTAATTGTCAATGTCCTAAGTACTTCTTTTCACTTTGTGGCCGCTGTTATTTTTTTGTTATATTTTTATGATTGTAATTTTGTAATCAAGCCATTAGAATAAAAATTAACAACTAGAATAATGAACAAGAAGCTTTGGCTAAAAATTAAAAAGCAGTGCTTAATTCCTCCCCAACCGATTATTGATTGAGAAAATAGACAGTAGCTAATTAGGCTGTACAACAAAAGGAAGAAGCTGCAGATTTGTGGAATGGGATTTCCAAGAAAACTTTTAGTAAACTTTAGTATTCCCTATTACTATGTATGAGTGTGAAAGGTGGACTGCGAAGAAAGCAGACGGGGGTGGGGGGAGTGATTCCTTTTAAATGTGGCATTGGAGGAGAATGTCACAAATACTGTGGACTGTTAAAAATAGGAACATGTGGGTTCTAGATCAAATCCTTGATAGTATCTTAGAGCTTCCTGATTCATATAAACTGCTGTATCTATTAAACAACAAAGATGGGGACACAACTGATGCTGTGGCAAAGCTTTTGCAGGCTGCTCTTCTTATACACAGTAATGTATTAAAATTTTAATTTGTATTAGACAGACTTTTGAATTATTTTTGTACAGATTTTAGACCCTTTTAGAATGTTCTTTTGTCCTGACTCATGTTGGCATGTTTTATTTATTTGTATGCATATGTGTGTACATCTATTTTTTTCTTCCTCTCTTTTATCTCTCCTTTAATGCCAATAAAGGTAACTGAACTGAAAAAGATCAAATCAAGCTTTTTACCTTAGAAGTAAAATGACTAAATTGAGGCTATTGTGCTTTGGTCACATTATGAGAAAACAAGAGTCCCTTGAAAAGACAATCATGCTAGGAAAAACTGAAGATAGCAGTAAAAAGAGGACGACCCAGGGCTTTTTTTGAGCAGGAACACAGTTCCAGCTGGCTTGGTATTAGGGGGTGTGGCCTTATATGCAAATGATTTCCTGCTGGGCTTTTGCTACAAAAAGCCCTATATGTAACAATGTTGATGTCAGGGGGTGTGGTCTAATATGCAAATTAGTTCCTGCTGGGTTTTTCTACTAAAAAAGCCCTGGGAAGACCCAACATGAGACAGATTGATTCCATCAAGGAAGCCATGGCCCTCAGCTTACAAGACCTGAGCAAGGCTATTATCGATAGAATATTTTGGAGGTTATTAATCATAGGGTTGAAATAAGTGGAAAACAACAGTGGTATTCAGGGCTTTTTTTTTTTTAGCAGGAATGCAGTTTTGGCTGGCTTGGTGTCGGGGGTGTGGCCTAATATACAAATGAGTTCCTGTTGGGGGGAGTGGAAATGGATCACAGGCCTGATCTGATATAAGCCAGTGTTCTGTGTTCATGTATGTGGCCTGAAATGTGGTAGTTTCAGAAATACCAAACCCTGTGCAGTTTTTTCCAGCAGACAGAGTTGCATTACTGAGACTTTGTAGGCTTGAACAAAATTGTCTTCTTTGGCAGGTCTTCAAGAACCCCAAGTTTAACATCTTCACCATCAAAAATGACATCACACTGCTGAAGCTCGCCACCCCAGCCAAGCTAACAGCTCGCGTGTCTCCTGTGTGTCTCCCTGAGGCCACTGATGACTTCCCCGGGGGCCTGTCTTGTGTCACGACTGGATGGGGCCTTACTCACCACAACGGTAACACTGTCTCCCAAGGAATCTTGAAAATGGTACTTCAGAAGCTAGGAATCTATTGCAGAGAAATCACAACATTTGAAGGGCATACCTACAAATTGGTCCTATAGTCTTTTTCTCTCTCTCCTCCAAGAAATCTTGGAAATGGTAGTTCAGGAGCTAGGGGTCTCTTGCAGAGAAATCACAACATTGCAGGGCAATCACAGCAAGTCACAATTATTATTATTAATAATAATAATAATTAAGTGCCATCAAGTCACAACTGACATGGGGAATGCCTCTTGGAGTTTCAAGGCAAAAGATAAGCAGAGGGGTTTGCTATCGCCTTCCTCTGCATAGCATCCTAGGATTTCCTTGGTGTTCTTCCACCCAAGTACTAACCATGACTGACTTGGCTTAGTTTCTGAACTCTTCAGAGCTCTGAAAGGGGCATAAAATTGGTTATGTTCCTCAGGGCTTTTTTTTGTAGCAAAGCCCAGCAGGAACTCATTTGCATATCGTTGCATTTTAAACTGGTGTTTTAACTTTGATATGTAGGTTTTTATTGCTATTTTTATATGTTGTGATCTGCCTTGAGCCCTTAACGGGAAAAGGCAGAAGATAAGCCTATTAAATAAAAATAAATTATGCCACACCCCCTGACATCATCATTGTTTCACACAGGGCTTTTTTGTAGGAAAAAGTCCAGCAGGAACTCATTTGCATATTAGGTCACACCCCCTGATGCCAAGCCAGCTGGAACTGCATTCCTGTGCATAAGCCCTGATGTTCCTTATGCAAGTTCAGAAGTGAACATGGACGAAATGTGATGTTGGAAGGCTGTGTTATAATTTCATCTGGAATGCCACAGCTTTCAAATGTAAGAAATGTCTTTGAGAACCCTATGTGGGTGTTTTTTAGACAAGAACACCCCAGAGAAGCTACAGCAGGTGGCCCTTCCTCTGCTGACCAACGAAGAGTGCAAGAAATACTGGGGCAACCGCATCGCTGATGTCATGGTCTGTGCTGGTGCTGCAGGAGCTTCCTCTTGCATGGTAAGTCCTCACTCTTGCGCGGTCACAAAGTCCCCCCTCTCCATAGTTGTCCCATCTTCACCTCCTTCTATGGACACTCAGTAACAACATGCTTCCTCTTGCCAGGATCTGAACTGGCTCCAGTTGTCTCGTTTCCACCTTTCTCTAGTTTGTGGCTGTGGCAGAACATCTGCTTTGCATACAGAAGATTTTCTGATTCAAGTATCAGTACTTCCAGTTAAAAGGATAAGCCGGAGGGAAAGGCTCCAAACTGCCAATCAGCAGAAGCATCTTGGACCTTGACCAACCAAGGCACAGGCTTAGCACAAGCCAGCTTCTTAAAGGGCCATGGCTTAGTGGTAGAGTGCTTGGTTCAATCCCCAGCAGCTCCAGTTGTAGGGCTGGCCCTAGACTCTCTGGCACCCTAGGCAAGGCTACCTTCTAGCAACCCCCCCCTGCACTGAAAATGTCACTTAGTCACATGGGAGGCACCCAATCTGGCTCCCCCATAAGGACAGCACCCTAGGCAATCACCTAGTTTGTCTAGTGGCAAGGCTGGCCCTGTCCAGTTGAAAGGACCAGGTGGGAGGTGATCAACCCAAGACCTTGGAGAGCTGCTACTGGACAGAGCAGCCAGTGCAGCCCTGTTTCACAGGTTTATCTGTATTCTTTTGTTCATTTTGCTCCCTGACCTGTCCTTTGATAGAATGGTGCTTCATTTCTGAGAGCCATTTCCCTGCAATGATAACCCTGAAGTCTAAGGGAGCGACGGAAGGCAATGGGTATCCAGCAAGAATAAGAAAGCATGTCACACTTGCAGAGAGACACCTGCCTTTATTATTGCAATCTGGGATTCAGCTCTAAGGTTAAAAGGAAGTTCAAGGGTCACACATTAAGTCCTTCTTCAATATGTGGCTCCATCTCATACGTGGATACATGAGACCTTCCCGTCAAACCTCCCTTCACGCTCAAACCTCCCTTCACGCTCTGCTTCCTCTTTGCAGGGAGACTCCGGTGGACCCTTGGTGTGCCAGAAGAATGGTGCCTGGACCTTGGCAGGAATTGTCTCCTGGGGCAGCAGTACCTGTGCAACATCTAGTCCCGGGGTCTATGCCCGTGTTACTGAGCTCCGGGCCTGGATTGATGAGATACTTGCAAATAATTAACTCTGTTGGACTGTGGAACAATAAAATCTGAATCAGGCACCCTTTGTTACTTTTTGAACTCTAAAGGCCTCCATTCCCTCCCCCTGCAAGATCATGATGTTGGATTCACTGATCTGGGATAACAATGCTTCTGTGCTCCCCATTTCTGAATTTCAGGGACCAGTGCTACTGAGTTTATAGCCTAATCTTGTATGTTTTCGTGGAAATAACTCCCAATGAATTCAATAAGGCTTACTGACAAGTAAATATACACAGAACAACTTTGGTTTGCTGGGGATGACAGCACTGCAGACTTGCAAGGTCTCTGCACGATGTTTTTTTTTGCTTACGTATGTGCAAGTGAAATACAGTGGAAGCATACAGTCATTTCTTCAGCACACTCCAAGAGAATTGCTCATGCAACTGGTCCCCAAAGCTGTCCTCTTGCTCCCTGAGTTTCAGCTACCTCCAGTTAAAAACTCTTCCTCTTTTTCAGACTAAATAATTTGGCTATATCTCTAGCCCTCAGCTCAGATACAAGGCAGTGGCTCAGTGGTGGAGCATCAGCTTGGCACGTAGGAGGTCGCAGGTTCAATTCCCAGCATCTCCAGTTAAAAGAACTAGGTGATGCGAAAGATCTTTAAATATGACCCTGGAGAGCTGCTGCGCCAGTCAGGGTAGACAATACTGACCCGCATGGACCATGGTCTAATTCAGTATAAGGCAGCTTCATGTGCACCTTCTCTCGGATGGATATCTCATTCCAAACAAATGAGAGAGATCCCCAGCTACCAGGAGACTATCTCCTGTCACTAGTTTCTGTTGATAGAATTCCAGTGACAGTTATTGGACTAACAATCCGTTTATAAAGGCAATGCTCCCATCCAATGTTACAAGATTCATCATCAGAGCATATAAAGATCCTCACTATGGTTATATACTGCTTTTATTAGTCTAACTCCTTTTATAACCTAACCCCATGCAGAGTTCAAGGTGCCCAAGCACATTAAAATCTGTGCAGTAATACACACACACCTAACTCTTTAAGGACTCATATCCCAGGAAGATCATGCATCCAAGTCCCTTTACGAAAATGCAAATTGCAGGGGGCTTAATGCAGGCCCAGGGCTGTGTAGAAAAGAAAGAGGTTTCGCCCTTTTACGATCAGTTTCAATACTCAAAAGCAGCTCTCCAATTTAATTTCCAAGAAATAAGTGACGTCCTTTATTTAAAACATGTCTCCCTCTCCCTTAAAATGCTAATAAGCCATGTAATTGGTTTTGATTAGCAAAACTAAGAAGAGGAGGTCACGGGTTCAACACCATCTCCCTTATCTGCACAGCCCCAAGGCAAACTGAGGCTGCACAAGCTTGCAACTTGCAATTTACAAATAATACTACACTTGGTAACTAAAGAGAACTTTTATAGTCAGAATCTCTGAATCAAAGTGTTAGGAGGTGATATGGGGGTGGGGGGGCCTTGAGTCTCCATGCCCTGTTTTTTGCCCCTTCAGGGCAACTGGCTGGCCACTGTGAGAAACTGGAGGCGGGAATAGATGGACCACTCATCTGACTCTTGTAGGGCTGTTCTTATGTCATCTATACAGGAGCCAGCTAATTTACTATTAGAAACAATTGTGATGTTTTTCTCCCTTCCCCCTCTCACCTCCCGCAGAAATGCACAGTCTAGAAATCCAGCAGCTTATTTTCTGTAGCAGGCAAATCTGCTCTAATAATTTCCTCCATCTGATGGAGTGGTTAATGGGTATTATTAAATTACAAGTCCAAATATGACTCCAGATGACAGGGTAAAGGAGTTAACTCAAGAACAGAAGGTCCACCAGGGGGCCAGAACTCCAGAAGCCCTCCCACTGTTGCCCTTCCAAGAACCCAGAATACAGAGCATCACTGCCCCAGACATAGACTGCAATCACACACACGAAACAATGCACTTATGTTCTTATAGAAAATATTTGTTTGCCAGCGACATGACGTTTCAGGCAGAATTATTCTGGCATGCTTTTGGTTCATAATGTCTCCTTAAGAACATTCCATTGTGAAGTATACTATTTTATATGATTCCATATTATTAGGTTTATTTGATTTATATCCAGCCCTCCACGCTGAAGCAGGCTCAAATGCAAAGCAAAAATTATTGAATATTTATAATACTGTTGCTTTGTATCGACTTTTATTTATACAATCGATGCACCTGTTTTAATTGCTGCAATTGTTCATTGCTGTACCGGCTTCCGCCTCAGCCGAAGAGAAGCCGCAGGTATAAAAACTGAATAAATAAATAAGAGAGATCTGCTCTCCCTCCCCTCCCCGCAATGAATCCCTTGCAATTGCGGTGCCAGGAACCGGCGGGAGGCCTCTCGCGGAACTTGCGCAGCTTTGCAAGTGGGAGAGCGGCAGCCACCGGCTTTCTTTTTCACCCCTTGCGAGTGCAACGCCAGAACTCCCGGGGAACGTTTCACCCGCTTGCTTCTCTTGTTGGAGGCACAGCGTGCCACTAAGCATGCACAGAGCGCAGCTCGCAGGCGGGGACGCGAAGGAGGCCGTACGCAAGCGCTCTACGTTCCCAAGCTCCGGCTCTTTCCCTTCTCCTGCCGCGGCCGCTGGGTCGGTCCACCTTAAACGACGGGGGCGGTGCCGCCTCCCTCTTCCTTCCCTGGAGAGCGGCGCGCGTGGAAGGGGGGGAGCGATCGTCTGGGCGCCCTCCCGGTGCCCTTCGCCTGCCGGCGGCCATGGCTTTGCGGAGGACGCTGAGCTTAGCAGCGAGGGCTTACTCGCAAGGAGCCGCGAAGGTAGAGGCGGCGGGGGAAGCAGGCAGAGCGGGGAGGACGTCGTTTGCTTGAGCTGCCTGGAGGTGGAGTGTGCGTCGGGCCGAGTTTAGCGTTGCAGCAGAATCGAGGAATTGGCCCTTCTGACAAAACCTCCCTGTTCAGGCGCAGGATACCTGCGAATAGTAGCTGTTACAGTGAGGCAAACAAGGGGGTCGTCTTCTTCCAGACTTCTGTTCGCTCACTGTAACCGGAGACTGGACTCGAAGTTTTGGTGTGATCCAGTAGGGTATTGTCGCATGCAAAATTCCAGCCAGATGACGGAAACCACCCGGGGTTGTGGAAGCTACACAACTGGCCATTGCGAGCAGTGGTGCTTTGTAGGGGGTAAATGCAAGAACCCTGTGAACCGAGGGATTTCCCATGATCCTTTGCAATCTTGTGGTGGATGGTGGGAGCTCAGTGTGGCGATTACAGCCTTGAACTGGGTTCTGGGAGACCCAGGTTCGAATCCTCACTGCGCTGCAGAAGCTAATCACTTTTGGCCTAGCCTACCTCACAGGGGTGTTGTAAAGTGGGGAAGAGGAGAACAATGTTGTAAGCTGGTTTGGGCGCTTCCGTTGGGGAGAAATAAGCGGTAATATGAATAAACCTGTTTGTTTATATGATGCAGCCAGTGGCGAGGGAGGTGGGGAGGGGATGTCCTAACATGGATTAAAAGAAAATTATGGACGGGTAGAAGCTGGCCAGGATCTGAAGACTGATTCTGTGCATTTTTTTCTCAGGATTTTAGCCCTTGTTTTTAACATGAGGACTACTGGATTGGTTTACACAAGGATTGCAGAATAAGGATTCCAGAAACTTGGAACAAACAGCTCGGGGAGGCGCATTTGGGTTCTGAGAGCCAGTTTGGTGTAGTAGTTAAGTGGCAGACTCTTATCTGGGAGAACCGGGTTTGATTCCCCACTCCCCGGGTTTGATTCCTCCACATGCACCTGCTGGAATGACCGTAGGTTAGCCATAGTTCTCACAGAGTTGTTCTTGAAAGGGCAGCTGCTGTGAGAGCCCTCTCAGCCCCACCCACCTCATAGGGTGTTTATTGTGGGGGGAGATGATATGGGAGATTGTGAGCCGCTCTGAGTCTCTGATTCAGAGAGAAGGGCGGGGTATAAATCTGCGTTCTTCTTCTTGATCCAATCTGATAGATGCCTTTTGTTGAAACAGATATACATACCTATGCTTGCTGCAGAGTTGGACTGCTGATCAATTGATCCACTGACCTATCTAATGCCAGTGTCTGGCATCCTGTGTCCTTTATCCAGCAATGCTGGCTATTTGAGCCACAGACTTAAGTATGCAAAGCATCTACGTAGGCAAAGTGCCTGTTCTGCCACTGGGCTGGGCAAGGTGGACATCTCATCCTACAGATAATTGTGAGCCCTCCAGTGTTTCGTTTATGAAAAAACAGGAATAGTCATAGCCAAGCAGTAATATACAGACCATTTGCACGGACTCTGAGGCTGCAGGCTTGCCACAGAATTCATTGAACACCAAAATATATACTTAAGGAAACTGCATGTTCACATTTAGATATTATCTGCTCCCATAGTTGAGGCATGGGTTGTTCCTCTGCAATTTGTTTTCTGAGATCTCATTCCTAGACAGGCTCGTGCCAGAAGGTGGCATTGGGACAGGTCTGCCTTATTGGAGCACCTGGTAAAAAGGCAGATGATATGATGTGGAGCTTTGATGAAGGTGCAATTTTGGTATAGAGATCAGCTTGCACCGTGCACAGTCCCAGCTGTTCTTTTGCAATTGCGCAAGCTCTGGTCTCCACACTTGTCATCTCAGCCATCCTCTCCCTTATCTTGTCACAGGATTGGCTTACGGAGGATTTCCTTGATGCCTTGAGAGCTGTGGTGGGGAGTGCCAATGTGTCCACAGCCACAGCGGTCCGGGAGCAACATGGCCATGATGAGTCCATGCACAGGTATTCAGAAGGGAATCTGAGGGGATGGGTTCATTGCTTTCGTTCCCCCTTTGGGAATTTTCATGAAGAGAAAGTAACAACCTTTTTGAGCCTACAGACAGTTTCAGAATTCTGAGACAGGGTGGTGGTGAGCACAGCCACAAAATGGCTGCCACAGCAGGTGGAGCAACACACTGAGGAAGCCCAAGTGGAGGGGAGAAGAAGGATAATTTTTAAAAAATACATTGGGAAGGAGGAGTGAGAGAATGAAGCCAACACTGGGAGCAGCTTCACCGAAATGTTTTTAGAAATACAGTCAATGAGGTTGCTAGTGACCAGTCAGATGTCTTGCCAGGCAAAAGCCCCACCCACTTTCTAAAAACACTTAGCGGGCCTATGGTATGTTGCTGTGCTGGCTGTCTCCGTGAGCTGAGATGAGAGAAAAATGCTGTGTGGAAGGTGGGAGGTAAGGCAGGAAAGGAGAGCGAGTTCAGATCCCTCACCTGCGTGCCTCTTTAATGTTAAAATGAGACACTGTGCACATACCTTTGCTTGATATGTGAATGCGGAAGGTATGTGAATAAACTGATATGCCTCTCGATATCTAATCCTGCCTGGATGCTCTCCCCCTAAGAAAAGCCATGTTGGATCAGGCCAATGGCGCATCCAGTCCAACACTGTCACACAGTAGCCAAAAACCCCCAGGTGCCATCAGGAGGGCCGTCAGTGGGGCCAGGACACTGTGGCGCCCCCTGCCCCCAGCACCAAGAATACAGAGCATCACTGCTCCAGACAGAGAGTTCCAACAATACGCTGTGGCTAATAGCCACTGATGGACCTTTGCTCCATATGTTTATCCAATCTCCTCCTGAAACTGGCTATGCTTGTAGCTGCCACCACCTCCTATGGCAGTGAATTCCATATATTAATCACCCTTTGGGTGAAGAAGTACTTCCTTTTATCCATTTTAACCCGACTGCTCAGCATTTTCATTCTCCTGGCTCTTAAGATGATTGTCTCTTGTTCTACCTCTCTTCTGTGTCTTAGGTGCCACCCGCCAGATGCTGTGGTCTGGCCCCAGAACGTGGATCAGGCCAGCTTGCTAGCCAGAGCTTGCTACAGTAGAGGAGTTCCCATCATCCCCTTTGGCACGGGCACAGGCCTGGAGGGTGGCGTGAGTGCTGTGCAGGTAGGGCAGCTGGCCGGTGAGATGGGGAGAAGGTTGGGCCACAGTGGCTAGTGGGATGGCGCCCTTTTCTAGGGACTAGAACGGAGGAGGATTGAAAAAGTATGAAGCAAAACCAGGCTTGGGGCTTAATTTGCATGGCATTTACACCAAAGTCCATTTTGGTTTGGGAATACAGAAAGACACAGAAACACTCTCTTAGCTACCATCAGTGAGGGATCACAATCATATTCTTCACCTTTGGGCTTAGAGGGGAAACACTCCAGGTCTGATGCTGAGGCTTTCTGATGGGCTTCAGCTCCAGCACCTATTCTTTTGGTGCTGGAAGGAGCTGCTGCTCTCCTGCAATAAGCTGAAAGGAGCACACCTTGCTGGTACTGATGTTTTGGCTCATTGGCCCAAAAAGTTTGCAAAAATCTACTTTTAACAACAGTCTGCATTCATGAGAGAGCTACTGTATCGGGAGATGCATAAATAGGCTCCTGTGCAGAAGTGACAGGGAGGAATTGGGAGGGCTCTGGATGATAACAAGTCCTGTGTGTATCAGGCCTTCCCCTTGTGTCTGCTTCATTTTTTTTGCTAACCATTTTACCACCTTCAATGGGACAGGGTGGTGTGTGCTTTAACCTGACCCGAATGGATCAGATCTCTGCACTGAACACAGAAGACTTTACTGTTGCTGTGGAGCCAGGAGTGACCCGGAAGGCCCTGAACAGCTTCCTGAGGGACAGTGGTCTCTGGTTTCCTGTCGGTATGGCTGCCTTGGAGATTGTTTGTGGCGGAGGGTGGTGACCTGGGCGCAGCTCTGGGGCCAAGGCAAATGAGAACTGTTCTTGTATAGGCTGGCAGGACATTCCAGCTCTGCTTTTGTTCAGAATCAAAGAGTAGCTGAACAGCAAAATGGCAAGCTGGAAACAGGATAGCTGTGCATCAAGGACCAATTTGAAGCAGTTGCATCTTTCTTTACCTGTCCCCAGTAAAGATGGCAAATTTCTTCATTTAGACATTTATATCCCAGTTTTTATCCCCAAAGGGAGGTGGGTTTTGGAGCTTAAGCATTCCAAATAAACAAATTGCAAAATAAAGGGGTGATTTCAAGCAGCTTGAGAGTTTATTGAAGGAGCATTTGAGGGTCAGAGTTCTGATTTGGAAATCTCATGCTTCATTGGATCGTTTTTTAAGGTGGCATCCTGTTGTGTCCTTTGGTCAGGTGAAGTGACCATCGTGTTAGTCAATCTGCAGTGGCAGGAGATTGTCGGGTGCATTTTGAGGATGCACTCTCAGTTCATGCAAGGTGTAGGTTCGACTCCCACGGGCCTGGCTGTGCCCCTGCGTGAACTGTGTGTGCACCCAAGAATATGCTCCAGAATCATCTGCAACATACACGATTAACAAATTCAACACAGAAAAAAAGATCTCTCTCTCAGAGGAGTCTCATTTTGAAAACAATAACTTAGACTAACTGAGGTAGCTTATTTAAGCCTCCCTTCCAAGGCACTTTGGCATTTATTTATTTTTTTCTTGGAAACTAAAATTGCAATTTATTCTGCTTTCTTTAAGAAAAGTGCTTCAGGGACCCATATTTCAAAGGCAAGATCTCCAGGGCTGTCACCCCAATTCTTAGCAGGCAGGCTGTGCTATATTTGCAGTTTGTACTGTACCCCAGGAGGGAAGGCAGCATGGTGTAGCCTGATATTGTCTGATCTCAGAAGCTAAGCAGGGTTGATACTTGGATGGGAGACCTCCAAGGAAGACTCTGCAGAGGAAGGCAATCCTCTTTTGCATCTCCTATGCCCTTGTGCTGGGGTTCCCCTATGATAGTTCTAACTTGAATACACTTAAATATGTACAGAGTACACCTATCCACTTGGTGCACCAAGAATAAAGGAAGGTGTGATCGATTTGGATGGGTTCTCCTCCCTTGTCCAGGTGCTTTCTGACATCTTTTGGAAATGTGTCATACTCTGGCCTTCGTTGCTCTCTGTAGTTTGTGACTAAAGGGGCCCTTTGTATTCAGAGGCCTCTGAATACCAGTGCAAGGAGGCAACATCAGGGGCAGGTCACAGCTTCTGTGCCCTGTTTATTGGCTTCTATAGCAACTGGTTGGCTGGTGAGTGAGACAGGCTGCTGAACTAGATGGGCCTACTGGTCTTGTCCGGGAGGGCTTTCCTTACATTCTTATGAGGTAGAACCTGAGTTTTGGAGGTTTCTGGGTCAGTTTCAGATGCTGCCAGCCAGACACGAGAGAGCTTTCTGCCAGTCTATTGGCTTTGTGGAAGGCATGGAGTGGGGGCTTTTGTTGCCGTCTCAATGAGTTGTCTTTCCTTCCCCAGACCCTGGGGCTGATGCCTCTCTCTGTGGCATGGCAGCCACAGCTGCATCTGGCACCAATGCGGTACGCTACGGCACCATGCGCCACAATGTGCTGAATTTGCAGGTGGTGCTTCCTGATGGGAGGGTGCTTCATACGGCTGGGCAGAACCGGAGGCCCAGGTAGGTCACAAAGCTGCTTTCTCGAAGCTATGTTACACCTTCCCTTAAGACTCTGCATTGGGTTTTCTAGCACATTTTCTCCCCAGACTGGGAGTTTTTACTTAACAGAAGGCCCTACAGCATGTTAATGGGCGTGACCTATCTGACTTCCTTCCTGTGTCTTTTTGTCACCTGTTTGCTGCTTATTGCTCGCTCTGGCCCATGTTGCAAACACTGATTCAAAGGGGTGCTAGTGGTTACAGCCTGAGGCTGCAGTTTGGAGAAAAAAATACTGCTGAGCTGGAGAAAGTGCAGCAGAGGACAACTGTGATGACTGCGGGGTTGGGGTACTTTTCCTGTGGGGAGAGGCTAAAAAGACTGTGGCTTTTCAGTTTAGACAGAAATGGTGAAGAGGACGTGATAGAGGTCTGCAAAATTATGCAAAGGGGAGAGAGAGTGGATCAAGAGAAGTATTTTCACCTCTCCCTAGATTCTAGAACTTGGGAGAACCCAAGGATGTTAATTCAAGATGGATTAAAGGAGTGATTTTTTTAAAAATGCAATGCACTGCCAGAGGATGTAGTGATGGCTGTAGGTATTGATGGCCTTTTTAATTTTTTTTATATTTGTGTGCGCGCATACATGCACCTGGAAATCATGCTGACTTCTGGTGACTGATCCCTGTATGATACTCAGGGAGGTGGCTGAATAAAGCCTGCTCCTGAACTCCCAACTGGGTGTTTCAAGGAGGTCTCCCATCCAAGTACTGAACACAGTCCACCCTGCTTAGCTTCCGGGAACTGACAAGATTGGGCTTGCCTGGGCTATTCAGGTCAGGGCTAGGCATCGATAGCTTTAATGGGGGATTTGACAAATTCAAGGAGAAGAGGTCCATCAGTGACTCCTACACAAAAAAAAGGCAGCGGGACTGAGGGTAGCATGCACAGTACTCCCCCTTCCATTTCGTCCTTACGACAGTGCTCGGAGGTAGGTTGGGCCATGAATGAATGATGGATCCTAGACCCTCCGAGAGGCTTAATGGCAATGTTGCCTTTGGTCTCCCAGATGCTAGGTTGTCTCTTGGAACACTACCACATGCTCCTTTGCACATGAAAGGGATTCCTATAAGCAGGGCTGGCTCGCCCACTAGGCAAACTAGGCAGTTGCCTAGGGCGCTGGCAGGGTGGAAGCGCAAAATTCGACCTTCCCCCTCGGCAAACACCTAGTATGCCCGCTCCTCAACCTCATTTTCGCTCCCTTCCCCACCCCAGGTCTACTTCAAAGCCTGGAAGGGCTGTCTAACACCGCTCCAGGGTGATCTAAAGGCACTCCCCACCCCGCTGATCAGCTGATCCGGGCTTTAAAATAGACCTGGGATGGGGAAGGGAGGGAGGAGGAGGGGCGGCAGGGGGCGCTGTGGAGGGGTGGCAGGCTGGCAATCTGCGTAGGGCACCATGCGCCCTCGGGGCTGGTGCTACCTATAAGGCCAAAGGTTAGAAAACCACTTGCTGAATGTCACTGCAGGCTCCCTGAGACTTTATGTTCTGTACAGTAACTTGCACAGCATGGGTATCGTTTTGCCCATCATGAAGAATGGCATGCTAGTTCTCTGACATTCGTGTCTCTCTCCCTTCCAGGAAGAGTGCAGCTGGTTACCAACTCACAGGCCTCTTTATAGGCTCAGAGGGGACCTTGGGTCTGATCACCCAGGCCACCCTACGCCTCCACGGCATCCCCGAGGCCACAGTGGCGGCCACCTGTGCCTTTCCAAGCGTGCAAGCTGCCGTGGACAGCACCGTGCAGGTTCTGCAAGCTGGGATTCCCATTGCTCGCATTGGTAAGAGCCAGGGGCCATCTATGTGAGCTGAGAGGGCAGGGGGTGGCAAAGAAAGTGTGGTGCCTCTTCCCTTTTGCCTCACAGCAGAGCAACCAAGAGGCCTCAGATCAGGCCATTGTTTGGCATTCTGAACCCTGGAATTGCGTTTTGAGTTTTACAGAACTTTTGGGCTTTGAGCCAACCAATCCAAATCAGTACCAAAGAGTAGTGATCTTCAGCCTTTTTAGACCCCACTCATCTTTAACCTCCATGGGGCATCAGGAGATGCTACAGTCATGTGACAGGAAGAGGGGGAGCCAGGGTAGTTTTGAAGATAATTTCTAGGCTGCCATTCTGGGGAACCTAAGTTTATAACCTTCCTGCTGGTGAGATGTTGAGAACTTGATACCGCAAAGATAAGGTTGCCAGCTCCAAGTTGGGAAATACCTGGAGATTTGGGGGCGGAAACTGAAGAGGGTGGGGTTTGGGGTATAATACCAGAGCCCAGCTTCCAAAGTGACCATTTTCTCCAGAAGAATTGGTATCTGTCACCTGGAGATCAGTTGTAATAGTGGGAGATCTCTAGACACCACCTAGAGGGTGGCAACCCTACACAAAGATGTATGGAGCACTGGAGGACTGATGGTTGAGGAAGGCCAAGCTAAACTTTATGACGAATGGAGAAGAGAGAGAATGCAAAGGAGAAGAGGGTGTCTCTGAACCTACCTGGGCTATAAAGGAATCTTCTCTGATATTGAGTGACCTTGCTTTGCTATCCTGTTGCTTTGTGTGTGCCAATAGAGGAAGCAGGCATAGTGCCTTGCGGTCTGTCCATGGATACAAGAAGCAGGCCATTTCTAAAAGCACCCCCCCTCCCCAAATAGTATCTCTTTAGGGGTTTATCACCAGTGTTCCCTCTAAACGGAGTTAGTGTGAGCTAGCTTACAGTTTTTTGCTTCCAACTCACACATACATTGTCTTAGCTCTGGAAGGATGGCCCCAGAGCAAATTAGTTTGTGCCACAGCCAAAATGCTTGCGCACAACTTTATGCTGGTAGCTCACAAAGTAGAATTATTGTTCATGAGACTCCATGCTTAGAGGTAGCATTGCTTATGACCCAGTAGGTGGAGCTCCACAATCTGATTGAGGGTCCCAACCCACTGGATGAAGACCAGTGTCTTCCAAGGTGTGCAAGACAGGAAAACCCTTTTTGTAAAAAGCCCCCTTTGTAGAATGAATTTTCTTGCCAGGGTGTAGCCATCTTATCTGTACAGACTAAAAACTAATTGCCATTGTTGAGCTGCTGTTGCATCAGGGAATGTTCACCAACATTCTAATTTCTAAAGGGTAGAAGGAAGCCAAACAGGAGGTGGCTTGGGTAAAAAAAAAAAGCCTCAGAGGGGGAGGACTACATATAGGCAGGACTGTGTGTTCTGGGGGTGCTTCTTTAGCACTACTCATACTAGTGTGGTGGAGTGCTTAACAGTGTTGGACTGGTATCTGGGTGACCAGGGTTCGAATCCCCACTTCTGCCATGCAAGCTCCCTGGGTGACCTTGGGCTTGTCACACTTTCACCCTAACCTACCTCACACGGTTGTTGTCAGGATAAAATAGAGGAGAGGAGACTAATGGGCGCCACTTTAGGGGAGGATGCCCTTTGGGGAGAAAGATGGGATCCAAATGAAGAACTAATTTTTCTGTTTGTAAGCACTGTGAGAGCAGACCCAGAAAAGACGCTGAGAGTTCTGTTTATGGCAGTAGCATTAGCTGGTGGTAGGGTTTCAAGAGCCTCACAATATGTGTGCAAGAGCCATAGTTTGACCACCCCTGGACTAGGCAGTTGAATGCAATTAAACATTTTGCTCACTTTGTGGTTCCACATTCTGCCATGTTGTGGCTGCCATCCCTTCTTCCTGTTCCCACTGCCCCAGAATTCCTAGATGAGATCATGATGGTTGCCTGCAACCGCTACAGCGGCCTCAGCTACCCGGAGTTGCCCACCCTCTTCTTGGAGTTTCACGGCAGCGAGCAAAGTGTGGAAGAGCAGGTGCAGGCAACAGGTAAGTCCTGTGGAGGAGGGGCATGGGGGCCCCAGCAAGGCAGGGAGCGTGGGTGCACACACGCAAGCAACTGCATGACCAATTGAGAGGGCGGCGGGGTGGCTGTGACACAAGGCTTCCTCTGCAGGAGAGATTGCGCAGCTGAACGGCGGATCGGAGTTTTTGTGGGCCCGGGAGCAGGAAGCCCGGAACCAGCTGTGGAATGCACGGCATAACGCTTGGTACGCAGCGCTGGCCCTTCGCCCTGGCAAGAAGGTGAGAGAGGGAGGGTCTGGCGATCTATGAAGAATGCATAGATGATTCTGCCTTATGCTGAATCAGACCACTAGTCTATCAAGATCAGTATTATGAACTCAGACTGACAGCAGCTCTCCAGAGTCTCAGATCTTCCAGGTCACTTCCTACCTGATCCTTTTAACTGGAGCTGCCAGGATTGAACCTGGGATCTTCTGCAGGCCAAGCAGCAGGTCTTCTACTGAGCCACAGCCTCTTCCAAGGATCTGAGGAAGTGAGCTCCAACTTATGTAAGCCTTTATTAAAATATACGTCATTAAGTCTTTAAGATGTCTTTGGAGACACCTTGAGAGCCACAAGACATGACTTGTCAGATGTTTGAGAGCCATGAGGGAGGGAGGGAGGAAGATGGGGAGGGGTGGAAAGAAAGCAGCTTTAAATGCATTCTCCAAGCTGCTGGCTTGGTTTGGAGGAGTGATTTAAAGAGAAAAATGCCTTTTCCAAGCTGTCCAATGGGGCAGTGGGAGCTTTGAGAGCCACACAATATGAGTAAAAGTGCCACATGTGGCTCCCGAGCCATGGTTTGGCCACCCCGGTAAAATCACTGTTGTTAGGGGTAAGCATGGCTTATAGACTGTTTCTCCCCACCTCCCTCAACTTTTCTGCTGTACTGCTTTAGCACTAGGACTCTTTGCGCTGCGCAAGGCCTATAGCTTAGTGGTAAAAGCATCTGCTTGGCATGCAGAAGGTCTCAGGTTCAGTTCTTGGCATCTCCAGCTAAATGGGCTTGGTAGCAGGTGATATGAAAGACCTCCAACAGAGACCTAGGAAAGCAGCGCCATTCACAGTAAACAAGACTGTCCTGGGTAGATCTGGGGTCTGACTTTGTTTAAGGCAACTTCCTGTGTGGTGGGTGGGTGTGTCCTCTTGCCTTTACCATACATAGTAGACTGGATTGTGTTAATTAGTCACTGGCAAGTAGGTTGCTGAATTGTTTAGCTTTGGTAGCAGAGAGTTAGTGTAGAAGGGTTTTGGGGGGTGCTTCTTGAAAGGGCTAGTAAGTATTGGAAGGGACCGATTTTAAAGACATCCTCTGCCAACCCACCCACAATTTCTACCTCCCTGTTTGGATAGGTTAAAAAAACCACTTCATGATCTCATGCTGCAGTAGGCTGAGGATATTTATGCTTCACCCTCTTTTCTCTCTTTCCCTCCTCTCACATCATCAGGGTTATTCCACTGATGTGTGCGTTCCCATCTCCCGCCTCCCTGCTGTTCTGGTGGAAACCAAGCGAGATCTTCTGGCCTCCAGACTCACAGGTAGGCAGGCAGCCTCTGTTGTTGGAAGAGGGGCAAGAAGAGGTTCACTGCAGAATTGAAGTTGTTCCTTGAGAGGCTGGAAGGGGGATTCGGCCAGTTCCAACAATGTTGGGCTGATCCTCTGATCCAGTAATGCTCAGATATTACTTTATTATTTATTGGACATGCAGAGATAGGGGGTAGGGGAGCCATGCTAGTTCCAAAAAGCAAGCCAAAGGATCAGATTCCCAGTTGCTTTTTGATGCATTCCTTGACCATCTTCTTATGCACATTTCCTACACTCTCCACTTTCCTTGGAAAAGAAATCGTGTTTTTCAGAAGTACCCTGGTGGGGAAAAAACCCCAGTCATTCCTTTCTTTGTAGTCTCAGTGCATGCACCCCAATGCACGGGATTCTGTGGCAGAGTTCACGGCTAAACTGGAAAAAAAAATTCAGTTTGCCCAAGTTGAGATAGGGCTCTAATGCACATACCTTGATAGGTGTGGATTTCTCTAGATGTCTCTCTGAGCTTCTGGCCGGGGTAGATAGCATGTGAATAAAATATTTGCGTAATGTTATTCTCTAGATCCCCATTGTGTACTTAGAGGGAGGGTTTCATGCTTGGTGTAAAAGTTCTTCGTCAGCTCAAGTCTTATGTGGGACTGACAATAGGATGCAAGTTCTTTACTGCCTTGTCCTTCTAGGCCCAATCGTCGGCCATGTTGGAGACGGCAACTTCCACTGCCTCCTGCTCTTTGATCCTGACGATCCAGATGAAAGTGGGCGAGTGAAGGAATTTGCTGTGCGGCTAGGCAGGTAGGACATGACTCTGTCCCATGGTGGGGGCTGGAGGAGTGGCTAAGCTTTCCCCACTTTGTGGTGGGGCCCTTGCTGTCTAAGGAGAAACTCACGGCTTTCTGTTGTTGACATATGCAAGGTCGCAGAGGGGGTATTGGGTTCACAGAAACTGCTCCTATATAGACATTTTTCTCCACCTCTATTTTTCTTAGAGTAGCCACACACTGTTGCCCTCTAATTATCCACTTTGCAGGTCTTCCCGACCCTGGCATGCTGTCTCTCAAACTTACTTTACTGTGCTTGTTTCTGAGAGCTCTCCCATCTGAATGGAAAAGTTTGCCTTTTGGGAGGTCTCACCTCCATTGGCACCATTGTCCTTCAGTCATTTTCCCATAACACCACTAGAGGGCTTTAAAAAAAGTCAGTGATTGCTGTAGCACTATAGCAATTACTGGCCAAAACAACCTCCTGTAGCACTGCAGGGAATAAATGCCGGAAAAATAGCTGCTGGAGGAAAATATGCAACCCTGCCTTCCTGCCAGATCTCCCATGTGGATGCTTCATTTCTAATATGAATGTGTCTGCATTTGCCATGGCAATAAATGCAAAATGGAGAATCCTTGCTTGCTGGATGCAGCTTGTGAGAGGAAAAAGAATTTCACCCTAGACACTGAGGTTCAACAGTATGTGCAAGAGATTCTCACAGACCTTGACTAGGCAGGGTTAGAGGAAACTACTTCCTGATTCTTCAGCAGAGCCATTTTGTATTAGCCCTCCTCTGTTGTCTCGAGAGTGACAATGTGACCATACCCCAAGGAACAGCTTTTGAGGAAATTTTAGAGACCCAGTTTGAAGTCCCTCTGCCTTTACCTGAAGGTTTCTGGATGACCTTGGGCCAGTTACACACACAGACTGAGCCTCACATACGTCACACAGGGCCAGCCCTGCCACTAGGCAATTGCCTAGGGCGTTGGCCTTGTGGAGGTACCAACTTGGGCACCCCCATGTGACTCTGTGACATTATCTGTGCAGGGGGAGGGCATCAGAAGTTAACCTTGCTTAGGGTGCCAGACAGTCCAGGGCTGGCCCTGACCTCACAATATTGTTGTGAGGATATCAAGGGAAAAGGGAACCATTTATGCCACCCTGAGCTTTCAGTAAAAGGGGTGGGATAAAAGGGCCCCAGATAGATTCAGGAAAGAAATCATTTCTTTATTCACACAGGAAGGTGCCTTCTCTGAATCAGACTGCTCATTTGCCCCTGCCACATATTGAAAGAAAAGTTTTAATATGGCTTAGTCTAGCCTGATCTCAGAAGCTAGGTAGGATCAGCCCTGGTTAGTACTTGGATGGGAGCCCACCAAGGAAGTCCAGGGTCCCTAGGGAGAGGCAAGCAGTGGCAAACGTCTCTGCTTAAAAATCCCTGTGGGGTTGCGATAAGTTGGCTGCACGATCTTTTGCACTTCTCGCTTCAGTTTTTAAAACTGAAAAACTCAAAAAGTGTGCAGGGCGTGCCAGATCCTAGTTTGATCGTAGCGGCACATTGCTACAGCCGCACCACATAAACAAGTGAAACTGACTAAACCTGAATCATACTACTGGTTCATCTTGTCTACTCAGATTGGTAGCAGCTCTCCAGTGTCTCAGGCAGAGGTCTTTCACATCACCTACCACCTGATCCTTTTAGCTGGAGATGCTGAGGGACTGGACCTGAGACATTTGGCATACCAGCCTGATGCTCTACCACTGAGCCACAGCCCCAGTCCTCAATGGCTGAGCAGGAACACAAGCCTCTCTTTCTTGCATCCTTGTCTTCCACTCAGACCATTATTTCATTTTAGAATTGAGGGTGATTTAGAATGATGCCATTTAAATCACTTGCTCGCTTGAGACAGTTTGGGGGAGGATTAAGAGGAAAGGTTTTTTAAGAACGTCTAAACCAAATTTCCATGTTCAGAACCAATGTACTGCTGCACACCCGATTGTGGATGTTGTGTGTGTGAGTCTTAATACTGGTGGGATGTTGCCTTCTCACCCAGCTTCTTCTCGCTTGTCTTCCCAGGGACTTTCTCCACTTCCCCTGTTGGACTCCCATAGAACCTCGCTCTGAATCAGCAGGGCTCTTAACATTTTGCTTTTCTTCTCCCTTAGGCGCGCCTTGGCCATGGACGGCACCTGCACAGGGGAACACGGCGTGGGCTTGGGCAAGCGGCAGCTTTTACAGGAGGAGGTTGGCGAGGTGGCCCTGTCCACCATGCAGCAGATCAAGGCCACGCTAGATCCTAAGAACCTCATGAACCCTGGGAAGGTCTTGTGACACCTCTGACTCAGACTGGCTGTCTTGGTGCTGAAGCAAAATGCGCACCATTCACCACATGTCCTCCCTTATCCAAGGACAAATCTGCTGGCTCCTGACTTGCATTGTGTCAGCACTACAAAATTAAACCATTTTGGCTTTGGCTTCCTTACCTTTGCCTTCTCCCAAGAAATTGTGGTTGATGCAGTTCTTCCAGGGAGAGGAAGAGGGACTCCAGTACTTCGCTGTCTGTTGCCCCAGCTGTGTACATGTAGCACTTTCCCCCTTAAATTAACTTATGCCTGAGGATTGAATGGCCAGGACTCAGCTGACAACCTTCCATCATAACATCTGTACTGGCAACTGGGATTAAAATAAAGAGGTTTTTTGAGGGGGAACACTTCAAAGCTGCCGGTGTTATCTCTCTGTTATGAATGCACGGGGGTGGAATCTTGGTGAAGCCTTTACGGCTTTAAGTACCTGACTGCATATTCCATTGTTCCCCGGAGATGTCGCTGGATTGGACGGAGAGAAGAGGCTTAGCTCTTCCCCACATGTATCGTTTTCCTAACCTGAAATTTATTTAATGCATTCATAAACTTGCCTTTCTCCATAAAGGGGACCTAAAAAGGCCTCTCTGGTTATCCTCTCTTCTATTTTCTCCTAGCACCAAGCCTGTGAGGGACGTTAGGCTGACTGTGTGTGACTGGTTCAAGGTGATCCAGACATGGGTCTTTCAAAGACTAGTCAAACACTTGAACCACGACATCACACGGCCTCTCCAATGTGCAGTTTGTCATGCTGGGGGCTGAGCATGTACTGATGAGCTACAATCAAACAGCTGCCCTCTCCACCATATTTGGGAACTGGCACCAGAAGGCACCACACCCCCTGCATCTTCCCTTTGTGCCTGGGAAACCAGAACACACCCCCTCCACCCCAACCCCTGAGGTTGTCTCTGGAGGAAACAAGGCACAGATAGAGGTCCTCAGATGCTGCCTCACTGTGGACAGAAAGGCCAAAGAAACACATTTCCTTCCTGTACAGTAGTAGGAAGAAGAGCGAGAAACGTAGTCAGAAGTGCTTTCAGCTCAAGTGGTCCTTGATTTTACTCTCCCCTGAAAGCTTTCACCAAGCATTTTGAAGTGCAGAAGTGGCTGTCACTCCTTGCAAAGAGTCAGCGCACGAGAGCACCTGGAACAGGGTTACAGGCTGTGCCTAGCTCACAAACAATTTCTCTCCCCTCCTCACCTACACCAGCTTGCAAATCAGTGCTGTTCTTCCACCTCGCCCCATCCAGTGGCACCTCATCTTCACGCATCTAGCCTTCTCGTAACACCATGGGAAAAGCTAGCCCAAAACTATTCTATGTATCCTGGTGGTAGAAAGTGCTGTCAAGTCACAGCCAACTTATGGTGACACAGAGTAATATTTTTTGAGACCACAGACAAACTCAGGTGGGTTTGGCATTGCCTGCCTCTGCACAGCTACCCAGGTGTTCCCTGATGCTCTCCCATTCGGGGCCTAACCGAGACCAACCCCACTTAGCTTCCAAGATCTGGTGAGATCAGGCTAGCCTGGGCCACCATCATCCTGAGCTGTACTAATTATCCCAGCCCAACTAAACTAATCGGGACCCACTTCCCTTATCTTCAGTATGCGTGTGTGTGGGGGGAGGATACTAAGTACAGGTTCACTGCTGCCAGCACAAAATGCCATTGTGGTGAGGGGCACGGCTACATATGACCTTCTGTACTGAACACAAGTCCTAGGGATGCAAGTGTAACTGTACCCCAATCCATCTTTCTGGTCCTCCATAAACCAGGGAAAGATGGTTTTACTTACAGCTGCGTCAGAAATTGCAGTTCTTTGTATTTGTCTCACAGAACCTACTCTTAAAATCCAAAGGCCTGGCTGTTTCTGCATTGCTCCCTTTCATGGGTTCGGTGCCTTGAGTCAAACAGAGCGACAAAAATCTGGGAAATGCAACTGGATGGAATTGCTAGACTATTGGTCAAGGAGGAGGTGACCTCATTTGCATGGGGACTGTATGCAAACCCCCTTCTACTTGTCCTAATAAAGGGGCAGGAGGCAGAAAATAGCCTTCCAGCATGAAGACAGGAAACGGCCAGAGGTATACATGAACCCCCCCTTCCCCCCCTACGACACTGCTTTATAACAAGTCAGACCATTGGTCCACCAACATCAGTACTGTCTACTCAGACTGGCAGTGGCTCTCCAGGGTCTGAGGCGGAAATCTTTCACATCACCTACTGGCTGGTCCTTTTAACTGGAGATGCCAGGGATTGAGACTGGGACCTTCTACATGCCAAGCAGATGCTCTTCCGCTGATCCACGGTTCTTCCACAAATTGCACCTTTGTGCAAAAGACCGTGACATGGTCTCTCAAGCTCCCTGCTTAGCACCTTAGGCAAAGCACATCTTACAGTATTTCTGAAAGATAATTCCAACTTTTTAAAAAAACAAACAAACTTGTGGGTCAGGAAATCCCAAAGGGGAAGGAGCAACCATTCTAAGCCCACCCCCTCAAAGTGTCTTGCAAAGGCATTCATACGCCAAACTCAGACTTTGCAGGGAGAGTTCAGACAGATGCTAAGCAATTCTTTCACAGCTTTTCATTATTATTAATGACATACCTTCTATGGGAAAAAAGGAAAAAGTCACGCTGAACCCCAAGGCCTGAAACCCCTGCCTGTTCTTTCCCCATTCCCCAGGACGACCAAGACGACAGCCAAAATAAAATAACAGTGACTATTTTATTGAACATTATTTAATACCATATCAAAACACCTTGACTAATAGGGGAAGCTTCCCTTCCCAAGCTTTAAAGGTTTTTGTTTTTTTTGTAATTTTTGTAATTTTTGTTTTTTTTTTAACTATATAAATACAGATACCTTTTCCCTGCTGGATGATGGCTGCCGGCAGGGGCTTTTCCCATGGCTGAGACATTCTCCACTTCGTGCTCAAACGTGGATTGGGGTGGGAGGTTGGGGGGCGGGGGTAACGTGTTGTGTCTCTGTGCCACTTCACAATTCAGGTTCATTTTCCACACAGGGCGGAGAAAGAGGTTCAGGCATCTTAGCAGGACACTTGTGAATGGCCACAGCCCTTCAGGATGTCCCCACGACTGCCCTGGAGTGGGAAGTTCAAACCGAGACTCGCTAAGTGGGGGGGGGGGGGGGGACCAGGGGACTTTTGGCAATGAGGTGTGGCGTCCCCAGGAAAAGGCAAAGGGGTCAGTGGGAAGAAGAGATTCAGCTGCTCAGGTGCCGAATGGCTCTAGCAGGGAGGCCAAGAGGATGCAGTCTTGTAAACATCACCAGGAACACACATCAGTTGACACGAAATGGCTGTTTTTTGTAAACACTTGAAAGACAAACCTACAACGCCTTCAAAAAACGAGACAGAAAAATGCCCTTTCCTCCTCAGGGTGTGGGTGGGATTGTGGGTGGGTCGTCTCTCTTCCTGGTTCCGAGGAAAAAAGAAGAAAAAAAAAAGAATTCACCTTTTCAGTGCAAAGAAGTGTGACCCGCGTGTAGCAGGAGGACCAGAGTTCCTTGTCGAAATGGTGGTAAACCCTCTCTCATGCTCCGTTTGGCAGGCAGCCAGATCCGGACCAAACATCATGACGCCTCTGGGGAGGGGGGTGTCTGCAGGACCTCGGACGTGGGAAGCCTCTCCCCATCCCAGCTGAAGGCTGCCAAGGTGCGGCTCTGCAAAAGTAGCGGCTTCTCTTTGGGGTCTTGTCTGCCCTTTTAAAGTCGAGAAGTAACAAAAACGCCCCCCCACACTGTCGTCCTGCAGGGTTCCAGAGCGGCTTTGGAGGAGGGAGTGGAGAGGAAGGGGCAAATGGAGGGGATTACCTGTCGAGAGGAACAGATCCACATATCAGCAGCCACACAGACAGAGGGAGTTCAGTGAACCAAAAAAGCACCCACATGCTGTGTTTCCCTGCATTCTCCCAGCTCCTGTCTGCCATGATAGCTGTTCTTCCCAACCCCACGCCCCCCTGGAGTGTTTCTTAGGTTTCCTTTAAAAAAAAAAAGACAACATATGTCAGTTACTATGGTTTTTTTAAAGAAGAAAAACTCAAAAATCACAAAAACCATCCCAAACTTCACAGGTCTGTTCAGGACCGGAAAACTTAAAAAAACAACAACACACACACACACAAAATGGCCAAAACTTCATAGAGGAGGAGGAGGTGAAGGATGAAATGCCCATCACGGGGGCAGGAAAAATGGAGCCAATGTGGCTGAGACCAGGGAATATCCAAGATCCAGACTTTCCTGCCTGTCCTGGCAGCGCCCCCACCCCGACTTTGATGCAATCTTTCCAAAAAGATCACAGTAAAGCTGGTTTGGAAAACATTAAAGCACAGCCAAGAAAAATCGAGAAGGGGTACACAGAACCACCACGATGCCAGGAGAAAGTGGGAGGGGAGGCCTCCATTAGCATCAATGCTGTATCAAGAACTTTGATGTGGAAGCAGTCTTTATGGCTGCATCCAGGCAGAAGTTTTCATCCTCCTTGGCTTCCAAACCCTGCAGTGGAGTTTTGTGGGGTAAGCATCCACGCAACATCATCTGCTGATCATCCACTTCTCCTTTTTCTTGGTACATTGTTTCTCAAACCTGTGTTGGTACAGTCTTTCCAGAGAATTAAACTCAAGTGCTTTAACAAGCTGGATGGGAGGGCATGGATTTTAGAAAGTCCCATCCAATGAGGAGCTGTTTGCCTTCCCTCATCCCCGCTGCTGTCCCTGTTTCCTCTGGAAAGAGCGTGACTGCTGCTGGATGTATGGAAACTCCAAAAGAAAAGATGTGCTCCTGTTTGGAAGCCAATATGGGGGCGGGGGGTGGGGAGAACTTACATGTGCATGCAAAGCCTTGTCAATTTCAGAATACTGGGACAAGTTTCTAAGAAGTGCAAGGCGCTGTTCCTCCAGTGCTGAAGCTCCCTGCAAAGCTGTGTACGTTAGGGGTCCCCAACCATTATGAACCTGTGCGCACATCTGGAATGCTGACACAGGATGGTGGCCACAACCATAAAATGGATGCTACAGGAAGCAGAGCCAACCACACACAGGAAGCCCAAGTGCAGGGGAGAAGAGCAGTAATTAAAAAATAAACTGGGAAAGATTAGTAATAAAACCAACACATGGTGGCATGTGTCACTCAAACAATATTATCTTACTCTGCATAGCCAATCGTATCTTCAGTGTTAAATCAGAAGTCCTACTGGGGAAGAGTCCCGCTTCCTAAAACACTTGGTGGGCACCAATAAAGTGTTGGTGGGCACCATGGCACCCATGGGCATCACGTTGGCGACCCCTCAAAACAGATTTGTAATCATTTGCCAGTATGTGTGGATGGGCATGCACTGGGGTGTGTAGTACCAACATCAGTGCCCAGAAACAGAGGCCTATTTCTTGCAAAAATTAAAAAACCCAACAATGACACTTGCCTGTTTGCAGTATAAGGTCAGGTTTGCAAGACTGAACCTTATCAATGGCTCACCTGGGGAGAGATCTGCAAGCATCGCTAGGATCAATCTGAAGGGTGCTCCGGACATGATCTGTTCACTTCAAACCAGGAATCTATACAGCTGCAAAAGAGGAGGTGGGAATCAGAAAAGGATCCATCGCTACGGGTCACCATGGCCAGCGCAGGCCTTTTGAAAGGGAACCCAAACTGAACACCTAATCAGCCACTGTCATTTCAGCCATTGTGATTTTCACCTGGAGGTCTTGCGTGATTGCCTTATTGTTGCCGCAGCTGCCAATATGGTGCAACAGCAACAGGGCTTCCAAATGGCAAGTTTTCCCCAAAATTTCCTTTGCCCAATTCCCCCTAAGGCAATAGTTTCTTCTGTGCTATTGGAGGACTTTAAAAAAAAATCAGCATATGATAGATCATTAAAGCATCATTGCTGTAACAATCTGTAAAAGAGATTTCACAGGAAACGCATAGTCCTGCAACAAAAAAAGAGGCTAGAATCGTACAGGGTTAAAAAAAAAATACAAACTAAGAACGGAAAGAACTTGATAGGTAGATTGTTACAGCAATAATACAGCTATGTCAACTGTTGATTTTTATTTTCTAAAAGCCAAAATCCTTCAAGGATGGGCAGGGAAAGCTTCCCTGATGTTGGCAGGGCCTGGGAGACCCAAACTTTCCTGTCCACATGGATGCTGCCCCAGATCTGCTACAATCTTTTTGCAAAATGTCGTTAACAAAGCAGGTTTGGGAAAGATCTCCAAAAGATGGCCAGACCCCAGGAGGTGTGCCAGGATGGTGTGTGGAAACAGGGGGAGGTGGGGACCCACTTTCCCAACAGCATCCAAATCAGGGCAAACAACCCATGTGACAAGGAAGAGTATTCTCACCCCATACCTTTCGAGGAAGGAAGAAGCACCCAGAAGAGTTCTACAAACCCTTGTGGAGGGGGGCTGAAGGAAGAGCTCGGGCTTGGGGGCAGCCTCAAGCCAGCCAAGTCATTGTTGCTCCACAACCAGTAATGCTTCAGAAAGGGTGGAGTTCACACTGTACCTCTTGTGGTAAATGCACAGGCAGGGAAGCCGAGCTATCGTGTCCCCCTGCAGGAGTTCTTCCAGGCAGATTACGCACTCGCCTGCATCCTTTGTTAGCACATCGTCTGCAAGGAGACAAAGAGAAAAGGCAGATGGGTGACGGGATGCGGCCAGCAAGCAGGAACAAAGGCGTACACATCTCCATGCTGCCCTGGCATTGTTCCACCTTGGGGTGGGTGGGGGGAGAGAAGAAACTCAGGCCCATAAACAAAACAGAGGCCAACCTCCTTATGGGCCTGCACAAGATCCAGCAATGCAAATTCCTGGTCTTCTCACCCGACTTTGGCTTCACAGAGGTCTCGCATGTCCCTGGTTCCTATGCAGCATACAGGAACAGAGGATGCTATTAGAAAGGGAGCAGGATTGGCGTCTATTCCACTTGGTTATCAGATGTGTTACTTTGCTCTTCTTGTTTTCTACTTCTGCATTTGCACTGTTGAACCATTAATGCTATATCATGTCTGAGACTTTTTTGCCTAGCTCATAATTTTTGTAATCCTGGTCCTATTGCGCTGTTTGCTGGATGTCTCGAGCTGTTCCAAAGGGTGATTAACATGTGGAATTCACTGCCACAGGAGGTGGCGGCGGCTACAAGCATAGACAGCTTCAAGAGGGGATTGGATAAAAATATGGAGCAGAGGTCCATCAGTGGCTATTAGCCACAGTGTGTGTGTGTGTGTACACACACATATATTGGCCACTGTGTGACACAGAGTGTTGGACTGGATGGGCCATTGGCCTGATCCAACATGGCTTCTCTTATGTTCTTATGGTAGACTGCATTGTCTTACACTGCCTAACCCACTCTTTGTGTCCTGGTGGTTAAGTAAATAAATAAAAAGTACCTTTCAGCTGGACTTGGAAATAAACCAGGTTACAGCAACTGTTTTGCAGACAACAGCCCAGGGCCCCTCCCCACCTGAAGTCCAAAGGGGTTTAAGCACAGAGTGAGAACTAGCCCATATTTGCATTAGAAAACTTCTGTTTCTCCCATTCCCATGCTGGAGCTGCTGACTGCCTAGTCCACACACTACAGGGTTAACTTGGCTGACCAATAGTAAAAGGTTGGTCCAGATGGGGTGTGCGACCCACTTCTAAATTCAACAAGCCATTTCGTCACCCCTTCTCTAGCTCCTGCAACATCAACCGAGAAAGCCATTACATGCTTTAGGACGGAAGGATGCAGCAACCAGGGTGCAGGGATGGAAAAGTGTTCTTTGTACAGACATTCCCCATCAAAGTGGCTGCATAGTCATGGGGGCACAGTTACGGTCACCAAAACTGCAAGTTATCGAGCAGGTGGGATCAGCCAATTTAAAACTCGAACTGCAGGTTTAAAGTGGCCACAATTCGTTGAGAAAAAGTTACTAGCTTTACGGAAGACTCTTGACCTGTTCCCTCTAAGCAGTGTTGGCATGAGCTAGCTCACAGATTTTTAGCCTCCAGCTCACACATTTTGTCTAAGCTCAGGAAGGATGATCTCAGAGCACACTAATTTATGCAGTAGCTCACTAATGCCAATAACTCACAACTCTAATGCCAGTAGCTCACAAAGTAGAATTTTTGCTCACAAGTCTCTGCAGCTTAGAGGGAACATTGCTCTTGGCTTGTATGCAAAGTAATATCTTTCCTTCAGCGAAGGAAAATTTAGTTTAGCGTCAAACACAACTCTGGGCACCTCTGTAATTAAGAATGGATGCAGTGAAAGTCAAAAGAGGAAACGGGAGAAATAACAAACACCCATCCTGCCGAAAAAGCACAGATTGAACCGCAGGCACTCAGAGCAACTTCCAAACCTTCACAAGCAAAAGCAGGCAGCGTCCTCAGCCAGGCCCCCTTTTACATGGAAAAGCAAGGTATACATTTTGAAATTATTTCCATTCAAGCAGACTGATTTGGAAGTTGCTGGCTGGGGGCGGGGAGTCTTTCATAGGAAGGGTTTGTGTGCTTAGGAGCACTGCATGCAGCAGTTTTCCCCTCAGGTTTCCTCACAATATCCTTGTCCACTTATTGCATGTACATGATTTCCTGACTGTTCCTTCGCGTTTTCTCAAAATTGGGAGGGAAAGGCGGGCTGAGCAACTGCGGAGAAGCAACAAATGGACAACAATGTCATGAAGGAGCTTGGGGGTGGGGGAGGAGAATCCTATTGTTTGGCATACAAACCATGGGCAAATCTCCACATGGAAAGACTGTGATGCATAATTAAAGAAGCTTGATTATGGCATAACATGAAGAATCTTGATTATGGTGTAACATGAAGTTTGTGATGGCGAGAAAAAACATGGCTTGTGACTGGCTGGCAAAACCACAGTTTGAAGTGGGTTTGCAAACTCTGGTTCATGTTAATTTACAATGGGGCAGAAATGAGAAACTGTTTACAACCACTATGTCACTTCCTGAAGTTCCAAGCCCAGAGACTAGAGCACTGAGTCGATGGAGAACTAAAGCAGCCCTATACCATGGTTTACCCGTATGTTTCAAAGTTCAAGCCACAGGGACATAATGCAAACCACTGTTCTACAGGCTGTCTGATTTGTAAATCTAGGCATTTCCCTGGAACATTTGTCCCATCTGTACTGGTTTTGAGTGTATATTCCCCCCTGTGTTTACAACATACAGCATAACAAGCATTTACTTTACCAAGTACATCGCCTCCTGTTTGTCAAGACCCATTACGGGAGTCAGACGTTATTATTCCTGCCCCCCACTGCAACAGACCTAAGTGTACTGCTGGTTCCATAAATGTGGTGGTGATAGGTTGAGCACAGCTCTCTTAAACAGCAAGGTAGCTTTTCACACACACCCCGTGTGAAGTCTGCATTCTCAAATTAAACTGCCATCTGCACCCAGGATGCCAATGGTGCTTGCAATAACTCCAGGTGCGTTAAAATCTAATCAGTTAAATCCTTCGGTTGGTTAGAAGCCAGCGCGTTGGCCGGAAGGATCTTTCATCGAGTGACAGCCCCGAACAAATCCGATACCCGAACTCTTCTACAGAAGATCTACAGCCTCAGAAGAGGCTGTAGGACAAACTCCCTGCGCGAGGCAGTGGGAGGAGAAACTGGTGCAGGAGAAGCCTGCATCCCATTCCCCCTTCTGCCTGAAGTCAATTCTATGAAAATTCTCCCTTTCCTTCACAGCTCCAAAAATAGACAGAGAAGGTGATGGCAACTTGGGGGGGGGGCGGGCAGGGAGAGCGGGAGATAGAGAGAAGAGAAAGGAAGAGTTGCTAAGCACCAAGGCTTTACTTGCATGAATCTCTCCCAGCCCCCAGAACGTCTGACCTGGCACAACCCTGAAATCGGTGGATGTGTGCCAAGGGTGCAATGGAGGAGGGGGTACAGTGATGGGAGGACCCTCATAGGAGGGGGGAAAGAAGTCCTGTCTTTTGGATTCCATTCTCTGGCATCTTTGGCATGACACGCAAGGCCATGTTCAGCTGGGCAGACTGAGGAATTTTGGGGCGGGGTGGGAGGTGGGGAGGAGCCGGAGGAGGAGCTGCCCTCCCTATCACAGACTGCTGCCAGGCAGGCTGGGGAAGGCCCAGCTGTGCCGTGTGGAATTGACCAGCTCCTCCTCCTGACCTGATTTTCCAGCCTGCAGGCTCTGAAAGCTGCCCAGCGCCGTCTCTGCCAACGCAGCCTGGGCGGATCCCTGTGTAACGTCAGGGGCGCTGTGGGACTGATGCGGCCTGGCACTGACAGCCGGAGCGAGTGTCAGTCGATCGGGGTGTGTTGTTGATGGGACTGACGTACTTGCACTGGGGGAGGGGGGGTGAAGGAGGATAGCAACACAAGGCAAAGCTGGGCTGAGGCCTTGACATGAGACAGAGGGAGCAAGCCTATCCTGAGTGAGGCAGGAGGAGTCTGGCTGCAGGCAGAGGGCAGAAGTAGCCACACACATTTCATGAGCTGCAGCAGTGCCTGTCTCTCTCCCCTCAGGGCCACCAGCAGTGTTCCCTCTAAGCTGAGTTAATGTGGGCTTCCTCCCAATTTTTTTAGCTTCTGGCTCACACATTTTTGTTTTGGCTCTGGAAAAATGCTCCCAGAACAAACTAATTTACACAGTAGCTCACAGCTTGATCACCAGTAACTCACAAAGTAGAATTTTTGCTCACAAGACTCCACAGCTTAGACCACCACTGCACCTCTCCAGCTCCCACTGTATGTGCATGCCACATACATCATTACAGCCATTCCTTCTATGCGCAGAATTTGCACCAATGTTAAGTTATTGTTCCTAGAAACTTTTGCTTTTGCTTGGGGGAGGGAGGGTGGAAATGAAAATTCAAATTTCTAGACCTTATGGCTAGAGAGATAATTTAAAAGGCATGGTAGGTTCTAAATTACTGTTTCCCAGTCTTTTTGCATGCAAAATGCACAAAAGTGGCTTTGTGGGCATGCATTTATTGGAGTCACAAAATTTTATCTTCTCTTGGCACACAATTCTTGATTTATGCATTGGCACACAGCGCTTGCAGCAGATGGGACCAGCAGATGCCAAGGTCTGGAAGAATTAGACACAGCCTATAAGTACCATCCCATAGGGGACTTGAACTTGTGAGGCAGGGAGAGCCCCAAACACCCCAGGAACGTCCTCAAGAGGCTGCTGTTTGGAAAAAGAACTGGACTCAACGGCATTCACATCTTGCCAGACAAGACCTTAAACAGCAAAGACTCACTTACCGTTGTAGGAGAGGCGGGGCTTGCTCAGACACATGATAAAGTGCATTTCCGTTTCATCGGAAGCCACGGATTTGGAGCAAATGGGACACTTGAAACCTGGAGAGGGAAAGATGTTTTAAAAACAACAACAACAACTAAGTATTGGCTCTATTCCAGCACCAACTTGGGAACAGCCTTGCCATGAGAGGATCTAAGGCCAGAGCTGTATTCTGGACCATGAGTATTTTGAAGCCAAGAAGAGGCCACGACTGGCTTACGGCACTCTGTAAAATCCAGTGCACATTTGGTGGCTCCAGACAATATTGCCAGTGGATGTTTGTACACTGTTTTCCAGGCTTACTTTATGTATGCAATGGTGCAGGCTGCTGCCCGCAGAAACCTCATATCAGAACATGCCAGCTCACCTCCATAAATGGTGACACGGCAAATCTTGCTTCTGGCATTACAGGGAAGCAATGGCAATTGAATACACCAGTGGCCTGCAACAGCCTGAAACCTCCTTGAGTGTGCCTTTGTACCATCATCTCCCCACACCCCCACCCAAGCAGGGAAAGCCAAGTGAGAGAGTCTGGCTATTCTTATTTATTTCCTTTATATTATACCCCACTTTCCTCCCCAAGGGTGATCCAAAGTGGTTTACAACATTTTTTCCACCTCCATTATGTCCTCACAGTAACCCTGCAAGGCAGGTTAGTTTCAGAGTGTGTGACTGGCCCAGGGTCCATCAGTAAGCTCTTGGGATTGCACGTTCTTTTCTAATTTGTTCCTCATTTATGAGAACAAGCAACTGCAGAAGAATGACAGGGATCTCCCACCTCACAGTCGGTCATTTCCTTGACAAAGGTGATTTTTTCCTAGTTTCTTGCACTTAAAAAACAAAACCCTGCTCCTGTTGGAATTTCCAGAGTTCCCTTGGCAATACAGTTTGGGACCAGCCATGACTCCTCTGCACAGGTGTGCCCTCACCAGAGCATCCCGACTTTACAGAGAAGATCTGAATCACGACTAAAAAGTCAACTCCCTTTCTCTATTTAAAAACAGAGCCCGCCCCTCCCTGCAAGTTCATACAGGCCCTTCTTTAAATACAACCAAAGTCTCCTCTTTCCAAAAAGGCACCTTTGCCGAGGCTTGGCATGCAGATGCTTTCTAGGCTATGAAAAATACCTCAGCATATTGCTATTATAAAACCTGTGAGGAGCAGGCATGCATAAAACCAGGGCACGGAAGCAGCTTTGACAGAGAGAGCAAGTTCTACCCGCTAGAGCCTGTTAACTGATTCCAGGCTGCCCACAAATTGCTACACACACACACCAGCAAAAAGAGGAATGCCCTGTCCATCTTGGCCAGGGCTCTCCACAGTTCTGCAGGCTCTTTCAGTAGCAGTCCTTTCCAGCCAAGGAGCTAAGAGTCAACCAACAACAAAAAACTGTGGAAAAATAATGAAAAATTAGTGAAAAATACTTCAAAAGTGTAATAGATAATTAAATACTTCAGCTTCACACATTTTCACATATCATTACATACAACAGCATATTGTCACAAATTAGGTTTTCTCCAGAGCTAGTGTCATAGGAATGTTGTATGCTGGAAGTTAATAAGTGGAATACGTCTCTCAGATGAAGACACTTGAAACAGTATTACAAGCTTTACTGTTAGAGGCTTATGACCATCCACTATATAATAAACACCTTTAAAGAAATGAAGTTTAAAGCAACGTCTTAACATCATAAATTCTTTGCTGAAGAACAAGAATTATCTGCAGTTGCAACACATTGGACACTGGCACTTTAATGGTTTTCAAGGACTTCAAACTGGATAGGGACTAACTGCAAGCACTTTTGAATATGTATTCTTTGCACTTTATATCTTGCATTTGTGACAATATGTTGTTGTATGTAATTATATGTGAAAATGTGTGAAGCTGAAGTGTTTAATTATCTATTACACTTTTGAAGTATTTTTCACTAATTTTTCATTATTTTTCCACAGTTTTTTGTTGTTGGTTGAGTCACTCTCTGTGGAACTCAAGGAGCTAAGAGTGGCTGCTGGACATGTGAGACAGTGAAATGTCATCCTCAAGGGAGGCTTGGGTGACAGAATGCTTGGCCCGGAGCTACTTAAATTAGCTTCATGATGAAATCTGAAGATTCCTTCAGCCAAACGCAACAACACTTCAGCTACTGCACTAAAATCCAGCATATTTTTACGCCATCCTTCCATTCCATGGAGCTCAAGTTACTTGACGGGAAGACAAAGTAGAAACCACAATACCCGTGTGGCAGGTGAAGATAAGGGATAGAGAGAGTATAACTGGCTCAAGGTCATCCAGTGAGCTTCAGGGGCTGGGCAGGAACTCTTGTCCTCCCCAGTCTTCATCCAACACCCTAACCACCACACCACAATGTCTCCCGCTCTGGAGAAGTGCAGCAAGGCTCAGTATTTTTAAAATTTATTTTGTTCGATTTATATCCTGCCCTCCCCACCAGAGCAGGCTAAGGACGGCTTACATGTTCTTGTATATACATGAAGTATAAAAGCACATAAGACATAAAAACATAAAATAATAAAAATCAAAACATTTCAAGTGCTATATTAATCTTTGGATGGCAATCTGTTTGATAAGATGGATAGTTGCCTAGCCTGTTTTTATATCACGCTTTGCTATCCTGCTGTTCCAGCTGGATGTTCTATAGAGAAACAGATCTTAGGTTCATGCTAGAGGTGGTCCAGATGTTTCCGAGTCTGTTGTAGCCTGTGATCTTAATTAACAAATGCCTTGTGGAAGTAGCTGTTGTCTCTCTTCACAAGTGGGGAAAAGATGGCAACTTGCTTCACAAACAGATGAACAAGATCAGAAGCGCCACAGGAATAAATTCTACACTGTCACAAGGAATGAAACAGGCAATTCAACCTAGGGAGCTTTTTAAAACTCTTCTCTAACATCATTCTCATACACACACACACGCACACACACAGATACTTTCCACAGAGACATGTGCAGGGTGATGCACCTATGGAGATTCCAAAGTTTTGGTGATGGGGGAAACACATGCAGAGATACTGTACTGAATGAACATGCTTTCAGAGAAGTTGATTCCAGTCTCGTCTTTTAAAAGCAAGTTTCTAGTCCGTACAGCTGCAAATATGCATGAACAGCAAATATGCATGAACAGCATTCAGCTCCTTGCATAGCTTCTCTCCACATGGAATGCAATGCCATAATACATTCTGCAAAATGGAAAATTCTTATCAATAAAAAAATCATGGAACTATGTAAATCCATCTATTTCGCATACGTACAAACAAGTTGCAGCTTTCCTTGGTTGAATGTACAGCTTTTTAAACACAGAGTATCTGCAGGCCTGTTCATCCGGGTTTGCCCAACTCCTTCCTGCTCAAGGGTACTGTGGAATGTCAGTGCTCTCAGCATGAGCCAGAGAGCTGAGTTGATGAAATACGACAATGAAATCCAGCAAGGACATAAAAGGCAGCGCATTTACATAAAGAAAATTGCCAGATAGGCAGACAAGAAGATGGGGTGACAATAAAGTCACTTGTGGTGCAAACAGCCCTATGAATGAGATCAACTTCTTTCAGGTAGACAGTTAAAGATGCAAAATTATGCACACGTCAAAATAACCAGGTTTTATTCATAGCATGTTTTGGACTAAGATAGTCAGCAGGAACAGGACCTTAACAGCTTTGGGTATGTGAAGCAGGCCGTACAGGTCTATCACAGAGGGATGGGATAAGTGGCCAGTGGCCAGGAAACAGGCAACAATGAGCCATAGAGCTCAGAGTAAGGAATGCCATGGAGATTCAGGCCTCAAAGGGCATTATTTGCACCACAGAACTTGAACTGTGTCATTCCCTCTTGGCAGGGTATTGATTGTTCAGCAACCTTCTCAAACTACAATACCCAAGATCCTTTGGGAGAAGCCATGCAATGAAAGGGGTGTACAACCAATCTAAATCTGTATTGTAGCTTGACAGGCTTATTTTAGGCCCAAATGTCACTGGGTGGGAGAAACAGGAAGAATGCAAGAACAGAAAGAGACAGACTACTGGAGGAAATAAAAGTCCAGGTGAACAGCTGGATAAAAGGCTACATTACAGGGTTGCCAGCCTCCAGATGCGGCCTGGACATCTCCCACTTTTACAACTGATCTCTGGCTGGCAGAGATCAGCTCCCGGGAGAATACGGCTGGTCTGAAGGGTGGACTCTATGGCACTGGACCATGCTGAGGCCCCTCCCCAAACCCCGCCCTCTCCTAGATCCACCCCCAAGGTATTTCCCAACACAGACCTGGCAACCATAACCTATGATGAAAATGTGTATGTGTGTTCGCACGTACACACTTCAATTAAAAAAAAAAAGTAAAGGTAGTCCCCTGTTAAAGCATGGCAGACTTTTTTCAGGGTGGTTTGCCGTTGCCTTCCCCACTCATCTACACTTCCTCCCCAGCAAGCTGGGTACTCATTTTACCAACCTCAGAAGGATGGAAGGCTGAGTCAACCTTGAGCCGGCTACCTGAACCCAGCTTCCGCCGGGATTGAACTCAGGTTATGAGCAGAGAGTTCGGACTGCAGTACTGCAGGGCTCCTAGTTACTTTGATAGCAGCTGCTTAATATGGACCATTCCTATTTGCATGCACAAATGCCAATTTCTTTGGCTAGTAGAATACCCATTTAATTAAAGCCACAACATTTGGTATTTAGATTTGTAATACACACACATCTTGGAAACATTACTGACATTTCCATAGCTGTGCAAGATACACATCCCTCCATTTTTGGATGAAATGATCAATTTTCAACCACCCCTCTTCCCAACATTGATCAAATATAAAAATAATCTATGCAAAAATTACAGCCCTTCCTAAACTCATCTGAACAAACACCACTGCGTGTTGACAGATAAACAGAAAGTTGCAGAGGTTAATTGACTCTTTCTGGCTGAGAGAAAGAGGATGTCAGAGCCAATCTAGAATTCCCTTAGTGGAAACACAATTCTGCCAGCATCATGCATCATCCCACCATTTGATTGCATACAAAGGCAATCTGCTCTCTCTTCTGCACTTAAGTACCACATTCACAGGGTTAATGCAGCTTCACAGGTTTAACTTCTCACTGTTCAGCTCCAACATATGTAGAAACGTGTCTGCGTCTCTCATTCACACCACTCTATCCTGAAGAACAAACATTTGATCTTGGAGGACCTACCGATAAAGCAGATGTTTCTGGCAGCAGCTTGCACAAACATGGTGGCTGAAAATGTTGATCAGGCCTCAAAACGGGAACTTAAGAGGGAGCAAGAGAGAACAAGACAGTCCCCCACCTTTGTGCATATCTAACTCTACCGATGACATGTTTGTCAGTGAGACTGTTAAAAGAGTTGGAGTTGGACTGTTCGAAAGTGGAAAGACTGCAGTTTCACAATGAGCAATCAGTAAGGGCTTGGCAAGGAATTATGGGAAACTTTCAAAGAAAGTTCTGGAATACCTTGCCCTCACAAGTAAGGAATACATTATATAAAAAACAGGGCTTTTCAACCTGGACTGCTCAGGAATGCAGTTCCGGCTGACTAGGCATCAGGGGTGTGTGGCCTAATAAGCAGAGTTCCTGCTGGGCTTTTTCTACAACCCCTCCCCCTCCGTGTGAAACAATGGTGATGTCAGGAGGTATGCCTAATATGCAAATGAGTTCTTGCTGGGCTTTTTCTACAAAAAAAAAGCCCTGTATAAAATGCTCACAACACACTTGTGTGAATGCGAAATACATTTATTTGCTTCATCTATACCCTGCCTTTCTCCCCAATGGCGACCCAAAACACCTTACATCAGGGTGGCCCCCAGCAGGTGATGGAGGGGTAGGGTTGCCAGATCCAGACTGGGAAACTCATAGACATTTGGGGATGGAGTCAGGGGAGGTCAGGGACCACAATAGGGTACAATGCCATAGAGTTCGCCCTCCAAAGCATCCATTTCCTCCAGGGGAAGTGATCTCTATAGTTTGGAGGTGAGCTGAAATTCCATGGGATCCCCAGTTGCCACGTGGAGGCTGGTTCCCTCCATTTTACCCTCACAACAATCCTGTGAGGCAGGCTGAGGCAAGTTAAGCTGCCTCACAAAAACCCTGTGAGGCAGGTTAAGCTGAGTGTGTGTGACTGGAATCCCAGGTCATCCATCAGTTTTTCCATGGGAGAGTTGGGGGGTTGAACCTGCGTTTCCTTGATCCCAGCCTGACATTCTTAATAATGACACTATAGTGGCTCACTTGCTTCTGGACAACCATCGTACAAGTACCATGTATGGCTGGTCAAAGATCTTGTGAGTTTATGCTCTGCTTTAACATAAACAGTGTGTCTACAGACGCCAGTTTTTCTTACCAAGACTTTAGCTTCATATCAGCGAGCTGCCATTGACAAGGAAATTTGTTCAGGCCTGCTTTGTGTATTTTGTCTTTATGATCTTTAAATAAAACTCGTGGGAATGACTCCCTGAAAACTGCCATAAAGCTGCGATTGAAGCATTCACTGATCAGTCAGAGGCCAAATACTAACTGAGAGCCAGTTTGGTGTAGTGGTTAAGTGCGCGGACTGTTATCTGGGAGAACCGGGTTTGATTCCGCACTCCTCCACTTGCACCTGCTGGAATGGCCTTGGGTTAGCCATAGCTCTCATAGGAGTTGTCCTTGAAAGGGCAGCTGCAGTGAGAGTCCTCTCAGAATTGGAAATCTATAAAAATACCTACAGTAGAAGAATAATGGCTGAACTTACTTATTTAATGAAAGAAAAGACGCTATTTACAACAGTGAGGTTACTCTATGCACAGAATTGTTAATCTATAAAAATACCTACAGTAGAAGAATAATGGCTGAACTTACTTCTTTAATGAAAGAAAAGACGCTATTTCAGCCCCACCCACCTCACAGTGTGTCTGTTGTGGGGGAGAGAGATAAAGGAGATTGTGAGCCGCTCTGAGATACGGAGTGGAAGGCGGGATATAAATCCAATATCTTCTTCTTCTAACTTCTGCTGTAAATCAAGAGTCCAACCCCACTGGCACGCCATCCTGCCCGTTAGAGAGAATCTTCCGCAATGCAAATAACAGCCTGATGCTGAGCCACCTGCCTGTCCCCCACCTGAAATAGCTCCTGTCTGACAAGTCACTAGGATCAAGAACAATGCCACCAATTATGGTTGAGGGATTGAAGTTCAGATTAAATGTTTATCTTAAAGAACACTTTTATAAGGTGATGTTTTGATGGTATAAGATACCAGATAAGTTGGCTAGAATGTATAAAAATATTTTGAATAAATGCTGGAAATATGTACAGCATGAAGGAACATTTATCATATGTGGTGGACCTGTAATAAAGAAAAAAAATCTAGATGCAAATACATTTACAAGTACAGAAGATCTTAAAACATGAATATACAAATGAAATAGGAAGCCTTTCTGTTGGGATTGATGGACAGACGACCTGAAAATAGTCATGGAACTTTGTTTTTATATATGATTACAACAGTGAGGTTACTCTATGCACAGAATTGGAAATCTATAAAAATACCTACAGTAGAAGAATAATGGCTGAACTTACTTCTTTAATGAAAGAAAAGACGCTATTTACTTCTATTGTTAGCTAGAAGCCCCTTATTGACTTTCTGCATGCAAAGGAAAAAGATGAGTTGATGATCTGTGGATCTGATGAGTAAGGGTGTGTAAATAAATTTATATAAGATAGACTGAGGAAAGACGTTCAGTGAAAGGTGATGATTAAGAGGAATAGGTTGCATTGTTGTAGTAAGTGACTATATTTTGCTTTATTGCTGGGATATTTTTGGAACTGTTAAACTGTAAAGGGTATGTTTCTCTTTCTTTTCTTTTTCTATAGTTCATATTTTTTCTTGTCCTTTTTATATATGTATGGAAAAATTAATAACAATATTCTTTAAAAAAAAAGAACAATGACACCAAACATACTTCCAGAGCAGGGACCTGCCCAGGCTTTAGAACCAAGGAAATAAGACAAACAGCTTCTGGAGATTACTGTCAGAAACTGACCACAGCACAGGGCAAGAGGTAGCTTTCCTTGACTGATGTTCTTATCAGTTACCACAGAGGAAGATGTTCAAATTTGTGTGTACTAGAGTAAACTGCACACAAGAGTACAACACTTAGTCTTGTCCCTACCCTCCACAAGCATTGTGACATGAGAAACCATTGATTTACTATGGCACGAACTTTTGTGGACAATGGATTGGGTCCACTGTCATGGACAATGGATTGGGTCCACAGGAGTCAACCTATTGGAAGGACTCACCTATGAACCCTAGCTTGTGTTTAGTGTTTATTTACTTCATTTGTATCTCATCCTTCTCCTCAAAGGAGAGCCAAAATGATGCACATCATGCTCCTTGCCTCCATTCTACCTTCACAACAACAACCCTGTGAAGTAAATGAGACTTTGTGGGGATGGGCCATCCATGTAATAAAATGTAATGACAGGTAATGAGGAGATTATACACACACACACATATGCATACACTACACACACAAACACATACTTATTTATATAAATATATATAAAACTTAAACTACAAACATGCTTAAAACTCTTGTGATATTTTGTTTAAAATGGAAAGGTGGGGGAATAATGGGATTTGGCAATGCAATTTTAAAAATAAAGAAGAAAAAGCACAAGCAGAAACTAAAAATGTAAAATGCTCTGAACCTAGGAAAACATGAAGTGGCTGGGCATTGCAAACTTTTCTCTCCCCACCCCCAGCTTACTCAGACTGGTAGTGGCTCTCCAGTGCAATATCCCCCTTTGGCTATGAGTTCCCAGGTTAGAGTACACACTAGGCACCAGTTCTCAGGTCCATTCAGCAGAGACAAGCTGGCTCAGAGCATCAACCCTTTATTTGTAAGGATACAACTCCATGTAGTAACAGCTTCAGCAGGCCATACAAATTTCTGGAAAGTGAAACTGAGCTCTACTCCACAGAAATACAATGCCGCATAGACAAAGTTGAAAGGAAAATGTGGAATGGATTTTCCATTAAGGTCTCTGGGCCCAGATAGACTTTGCAGCTTTGCAAGCTCAGAAGAGTTTCCTGCTGCAGCCAGCAAAGACAAGGCAGAAAGAACTGGGAACTTCAGCAGCCTCAGAGCTTCAAAGGGTGAGGACAAGAGGGGGAGTGGGGAGAAAAGAGCCGTGGGACTGATTCAAGCCCTGGGCAGGCTGGTTCTGGCCCATGGGTCAGACATCTAACACCCCTGCACTATACCATAATGGCTCTGTCAAGGCTGTCTACCAGTTAAAGAAATTTTAGTTGATTGTAGAAGATGGAGAATCAGATTAGATTTAAATTATTACGCATATTTTAAAAAAACATAATTAAACTCATTCTGAACTTAATAAACAAAGACTGTTAGAAACCAACCAATTCTCCACCCCCCCCCATTCCCACTTACCAGCATTCCAAAACCAAGGAAGTTTTAAAACTAAATCCCTAACTTTCTGCCCTAGCCATTAAAACTTCATTTTAAAAACTGAATGGATAAACCTTCAGATGCTGCACTGTACAAGTTCAAGGTTGGTAGTCTCATGAGAGAGCTCTGGAAACTTCCCCTATCAACATGCTGGGGCCCCAAGCTATGTTTGCACTATTTATGACAAAAAATGAAACAATAGCCTAGTTTTCTCCTCTTGTGCCCCACAAAGTTGAAAACTGACAGGCGGGTTGGCTATTGGGCACCTACCTCATTGTATATAATTGAAAAAGAAGAATTCAGTTGAAGGAACTACTTTGCTTTCAGTCTTAACACATTATTGGTGATATGCACATATTTCAGTTCTGCCAGCAGAGAATTTACCACATATCAAGCAAAAGAGTTGTCAAAATGCTCCAGTAGTTGTCACTCTGTGCCCCTGAATTCTGTTATTTTTGAGGGGGAAATCCTGTCAAGGGTTGCTAGCTTGGGCTTCATAATTACCTCTCAACTTGCAGGGCTACAGGAGGGTTCAGGGTTTGCTTTTCTGTCAGACAGGCTGAGGTGGCATATTTTGGACTGCTATTAAAGAGTTCCAAATTGGCAGCTATTTTGCCACATTATTCTATTACCACCTCTGGGGAGTAGGAGGAAGGCAGCATTTAGGCTTTCCGCCTGAAGCGGCAAAATGTCTTCGGCAGTCTCTGAGCATAACATCCCCCCCCCCCAAGGTTTGGAGAGCTCCCCCCCCCCCCAGCACATATGAAGCCAGAAAAGTCATAAAAATCAAGCTGCTAGGAAGAAACCACAACACTCAGAGACTTCGCCATGCCATTACCACATCAAAAAGTCATATTGTGAAAGCAGCCTGGCGTTTTTCCTCCTGAATGTTTCCATTAAGGGTTCATATTTTAGCTAAAGCAGTTCTAAACTTTCGCAAGGTCTGTTTATTGCAGAGAAAGGCACTGTTTTGAGGGGCAAACATTTCCTTCAGAAGAACATTGCTGCTCTATGAAAAAGGTAAAAAAGAATTGTAGACTGACAAGTCCATTACTCTCGGCAAGCCATCTGCCAAAGGAGCTGCAGTGGGCTCTGAACTGTGCGCTGCCTCCTGCCAACTGCAGAAGGTGAGTGTTGCTGCTCCATTTTTCACATGCTTTCTAAACACCCCCAAAACGAGAACCCTTTTTGTTGGGAGCAGGCTTTTTGAGGGGCTCCCTGCTGCAATGCTGCCTAAAAGTCAGCATCCTTCTTAAAGGAGATGGTGGAACCTCTTTGAGTCAGAGCTCACATGTCACTAACCACAACAAAGAGTCAACCCAACTTCTGCAGAAACCTGCAAGTGCAGGAACTGCGGCTTGTTGGCAGACACACATCACCTGGGCAACTAGGAGAGAGCATGCTGTCATTCAGAAATGGGGCAAAACGGTCTATTTTTGTAGCTTCATCGCTTCTCTTCCCACTTGAGATGAAACAAAGAGACACAGCCCCAAAAGCCACACGCTTCCGCAAAATGATCACATCCCCACTAGTGATGAAGCCCTTCCTTATGACAGCTGCAAGACCTAAGCAAAGAGAAACACACAGAAAGCAGACATGCAAAAAAGACCTTCCGTTCAAGGGCCATCTCTACTATAGAAAGTACCACAAGGCCAGCCTCAAAGGCAGTTGTGTAAAATCTAATCCAGCAGTTTTCAAACTTTGTTATGGAAGTTCAGGTTGAGGAAAAGATGGCTTGAGTCAGTTAGCTTTCAAATTGTATGAAAAATGGCAGCCCCGAAAGTACAAACGTAGACCATGGAAGACTGAAATCTGGACAGTGCAGCATCACTTTCCAGCAAACTTCATGTTAGCGGAGCTTAAAAGGAGTTAACGCTTTAACGGTGGATAAGGATTAGGTAGTTATGTGTGCTCCATTATTCCTCCCCTTCCCTCCAACATTAACCTTTTTCTCAAATGGAGTTAGTGTGAAAGCTGGCTGTAAAGAAGTACCATTGCATCCCCAAACAAGGTACCTGTTGATATCACTCTAAAAGCAGCGGTCTCAAGAACAGCAGCCACTCCTGACCCTCACTAGCTCTGTACAAAGGTAGCATCAAAGAGGGAGAGGCAGGCAAGAAGCACAAAGGGGACCTTTACCATCCTTGGGACTGGCTAATCTACTTTTCAGCCTCAGTACTAGAGGTACAAATACAACACTGTATCTTTAAATATGGCAGAAATAGTTTTGTTCTTCAAAAGTTCTCAGTACACAGTAGAGTTTAAAACTGGGTCTACACCGACAATGACTACAAGTAAGACATGGCTGAATCTGCAAGACTCTCTCTTTCACACATACACACAAACACAGCCCTCAGAGTTTGCCTTGAGTTTGTACCTGTGCTGGCGGCGGCAGCAAAACCAACCGGCGCAACGGAAACAGACATCACAGTTTCGGTTCCCACTCTTTACCAGCCGAGCACTTTCTATCTCCTGTGTAGGGGACGCACGCCATTCAGCCCTTTGAAATGAGGACAGGGCCGAGTAGTTTGTTGGGCTACCTCCCCTTCCTTTACATGCTGCCAACCGTTCCAACTTTGCACTCAGGAAATCCCCTAGACAAGTCAGAGGATGATTTGCCCACCTCCCACTCCCCTGGAATGTGCAGAGAAGCTCTTTTTGAGGTCCAAACAGGTGGGAGCTGGCCCACGAGGCTCAGGTGGCAACTGTGAAAGCTGATTCCAACTGAAGGAGACAGGGAGAGGCTTAAGAGAAGATGAATTCAGCAATGCTCTTGAGTCTGAGGCAGAAGTTCAAACTGCGGCTGTACATCTGGCACAAATGAAGGTGCAAGTCACAGGTTTAAAGGGCATGCACGCGCACTGCCTTAAGATCCTCACCTCGTGTAAACAGACAGGGTGGTGGTGGGGAATGGAACAGGGAATCACAGCAAAGGAAAAAGTTGGGAAGCTGTTTCTGACTGACATCCCCAGGTGACGAAGCCCAGCTGGAATGCTGGTCTATTGCCCAGACACAAGATCTTGGCGTGCCCAGGCAGAGTTTATTTAGATTTCGGAGCTAATGCATACACAGAGGCCTTGGCAATGCCTGACCTTTCCCTAGCCTCTGTGGACAGGCTAAGCAACAGTGCAGTGCTCAAGACTAGGGCAGAAGACCTGCTTTATGGTTCACTCATTTTATTTACTTCATTTATTCCCCACCTTTCTATCCAGTGGGGTCCCAAAGCAGTTTACATTGTTTTCTTCTCCTCAATATCACAGGGTCACGGAAATTCTAGCTTTATACACTGACTGTTGGCTGGAAAAATCAGGATTTCACTTTCAACCTGGAACATGTAAACAAATCTCCATTTCCCCCTTAAGAGTTTGAGGGCCATGCCCTGCAAACATTGAACATTATAAGGAAGCATTCAGTTGCCAAGCTGCACTGAGCTTGTAGTGGTTAATAGTCTGCTTAGTCTCCACGAGTCTGCGTAAAAACCAATGGCCCCTTGCAGGTGGTGTGCCTTGAATATGTCCACATCAAGAAAGGCGGTAGATAAGTCTTTTATTTAATTAATAAAACTTTTGCTTGCTTAGATATTTATATCCTCATTTCCTTCCCAGTGGGGACTTGAATCGGCTTACAACATCATTCCCTCTGTTCCCATTATACCATCAGAAGCACCATCCTGAAAGAGAGAGAGAGACTGACTCAAAATCGCCCAGTCAGCTTCCATGACAGAGTGGGGATTCAAACCTGGATCTTCTTATACCATGGTAGCTCTGTTCCCTCCACCCCGTTCAGAGGACTTCTCTCCTCCCCCCCCCCCCAGGCCCTAGGTTGTCAAAAACTGCAATTGCAACCATGAGGCATGGATAAATCTGTGCTTTGGCGAGATTCAGTGGATGGGTTTCATTCATGTTTAGAGACATGCTGATCATATAGTCTGAAGCCAGCTCTGTAAAACAGAGGGATGGGGGAAAGTCTTAGGGTCATCTTCCTGACTCGGAAACAGTCACAGACTAGATCATGATCCGCATGCTGGATCACAGATCATTGCCCAACACGCTGCTAACATCTGCTTGTCAGGAATAAGTCTCATTAAAAGCAACCGGAGAGTAATTAAATGGTATTACTGTCTCTGGTAACTGGACTGCTGCTACCCCTGCAGGTGTTTAATTCACCTTTCCCCTGATTCACACTGACCCCAATTGTGGTAACAAACTCTGTGCCCTTTTATCCCCACCCCCCACTTCACCTGACACCTATTCCCTCATGGTGATGCTAAATTTGACTGTGGGCCTTTCAGGGTCAGGGATCTATGACCATAGACCCTCGCTTAATGCTGTCTCTCTAATCCTGATCTTGTTCCAGTCCAAAGTCAGCCCATTAGGGGAAAAGATGATCCAGGAAATTATAGACTTGTCTCCTTTTATAATGAGGAAAACACTAAGCACACTAAAGAACAAGTAATTTGCAGGCACTGACGGATTTCGACAGTGAACATGGTTTTATAATAGGCTAATCATGCTGGTTTGCTCTTTGAAAAAGTAACTGGATAAGCCAACAAGGCGAGGGGGGAGGCACCTCAGCCAATATAATACACCTAAGCATACCCACTCCCCCCCCCCAATAAAGACATTCCTCTAAGAGGATTAGTTTGGGTTTTGTTGTGTGATTTTTATAGACCCAATATGTGTGTGTGTGTGGGGGGGAGAGAGTCAGGAAAGAGAAGAGAAGAGAAGCAACAGTGCTTTTACAAAAAAAACCAAAAACATTATGAGGCATTGCGGGGGGGGGGGAGTCACATTTAATCAATAAATTGAGTTTCAAGACAAATTAAGGCTCAGTTTCCTGGATCCTTGACTCCATGGGCCTTATATTGGATTGTGAACTATTGAGATGTGCAGATGCAAGCCAGACTTTGCCCATTAAGAAAAATATTGCATATATCACAACAAACAAACAAGAACCCCTTGACACTGATTATTCTCACAGCCATCTCTGCCTCAGTTTCAAAAGGCAGCTGCCTCTTTTGCCAAATAATGCAGCTCCCACCACCACATGCTGATAACCAATGTAGTGTGGTGGTTAGCATGCTGGACTACAATCTAGGAGATCCAGGTTTGAATCCCCAACCTAGGGACTTTGTTGGGTGTCCTTGGGTCAGTCACACACTCTCAGCCAGACCTCACAGGGTAGCTGCACACATAAAGTGAAGGAGAAGAGAACAACATAAGTTGCTTTGGTTACCCACTGGGGAAAAAGGCAGGGTATAAACAAAGCAAACAAATAATTTTCTCCCCCCCCCCCTTCCTCCTAAAAGTAACATTGAGTTTCTGTGGCCCATCCAGTCTTCCCCAGATAGGGCCAATTAACACATTACCAAGTACAGGGGATGAGTTCGGGGTGCCCACCCACTGCTCCTGTCAGATATGAGTTGCCGGTTCTCCTCAATTCTTCCACATGTGTGCAGTTCCCAATTTGGATCAAGGTCATGATGAACACGAAGAAGAGATGGCTTCAGCCTTCCCCCAATGTCATTTTCCCCAGCTGAAGCAACCAAGGGATGAACTGCTTGGCTCCTGTGGAAGCCCAGGGAACATGAGGATTTCTACAAAGGGCCAAACCATGCTTCACTGGGACTGTTCCAGGTCAGGAAAATGGTGGGTGGGAGGCTGAAGCCCCCTTCTTCATGTGTTCCACAGTCCCAATCTGAATTGGGCACCACACACATGAAGGAACTGAGGAGAACTCACAATTGATGTCTCACCATTACACAGGACAGAGACTTCAGACCTGATCTATGCACTCTGTAATGTGTGAATGAGATGCAGAGGTTTGTGGCCCCCCATGCATTTTTGCCCTGAAAAAGCAGCAGAAAAAGCCAGCAATACATCACAGTGTCTTTCTAAGGTATCATCATTGTGCTCTTTGCACCACACAGGTCAACAGATATCAGCCCAAGCTTCTTGCACCTGGTTAGCTACAGAGGCAGGAGAGCAAGAGAAGTTTCAAGCCTGCAGAAGGGGGAGCAAGAATGAAGACCAGGAGGAACAAGGCCTCTGCTACCTTAGTTTCCCAAACCAGGCCCAAGTGCTATGAAGCCACACAACACCAACTATGCTGTGAGACGAAGCACCACCACGCTATTTAGGAGGCCATCCACAAGCTCTGCCCCTCATTTTTTTTTACCACCACTACCCTTTGTGGCCGCATGTAGTCACAAAATTCATTTGGTAGGGAAGTCTCTCAGCTGTTGCAAACACCTCAGCTACTCAGGGCTCAGCACCCTCGAAACAAAATTAGAACTGCATCTCCCTCAGCTGTTACATCCAGAAGCATCAACTAGGAACCTCTCCCCTAAGACACAAGACAATAACCTAATCACAACACAACCAAACAATCGATAACGGCATATAAAAATGTGCTGTTATCAATCCCAGGCAGGACTTGGGACTATTTCACTTTCAAAATTGAAAACTTTACTTTTGGAAAGAATCAGGTGGTGATCATCACCTGGACAGATGCAACCCTTGTAGAAGTGGAGTTCTGTTTGGAAGCACCTTCATTTTGCCCTGTCCAAAATACAACCTCTCCCCTCCCCAGAAAGTTCTGCAAAAACCTTAGGGAGGCTTGTAGCAAAGGCTAACTACTGGCTAGTGCCTGTGAAATCAGGACACTTCAAACCAAATTTAGTTTTGCAACTGTTTTAAAAATAGCTTGCATTTTAGGCTAGGAATTAATCTATAAACTTGCTTGTGGTATTTAAAAAAGTTTTTTCTTCCAAATTGTCTGAGCCTAGGGAAGAAAGGCGTGGCAGACATCTGAACTAGTATTGACTTAAAAGTACCCCACCCGTGCCATGAGAAAAACAAAGCCGGGGAGAGGGGAACTAGACTCCTGCAGCAGGTGAAGGACCTACTGTGGCTTCTCTTTCAATAAGATACCTGCCTTCACCCAAGATGAAGGCTGTGAGTTTCTTGGGTACTTCTAAACAAGTTCGGTGCTGGAAATATTCTTTGTATAGAACTACTGTCCCAGGTGAGGTAAACAAGTTCATAACAACCTGCAGCCTGCTTCTTCTCCTGCAGACTGCCCACTTCCTTTCCCACAGGAACTTGTTATAACCAAGCACATGGTTGCTGTTTCCTGAAGAACATACATGCTGAAAACAGAGCTGCAAGAAGCAGTCCTGCCACTTGAAGGAATTCAGCTCCAGTTTCCCAGCTCTTTCCACAAGATGTGCCTACTAACCAACGTAAAACAGCTAGCAAACAAGGAAGTACATGGCTATAGCATTTGCCCACCTGCCTTGTGAAGCCTGAGCCATCCTGGATGAGTATAAATGCCTAACGCCCTTTGCTCAATGTGTCTTGCAGGCAGGGTTTTTTTTTTAATAGCAGGAACTCCTTTGCATATTAGGTCACACACCCCTGATATAGCCAATCCTCCAAGAGCTTACAGGGCTCTTAGTGCAAGGCCTATGGTAAGCACTTGGAGGACTGGCTACATCAGAGTGGTGTGGTCTAATATGCAAAGGAGTTCCCACTACAAAAAAAGTCCTGCTTGCACGGCCACTCAGGGGAGGCTTGAAATTGAAAGTGGGCCTCAGCAGAAAGAGTCTCTCTCATGCCATTGACCCAAACATCCAGGAGGACCCAAGTCTTTCCAGTAACCCAAACCCTAGTCCCAGGTCCGTAAGCATCGCCCAATAGTACATTTGCCAAGGAGAACTAAACAAAGAGCACCTGGTTTAAGAATTATGGCAGCTAGAAGTGCCCGAGAGTGGGGGACCTCCAAGACAGCTACCTAGATACAACACACTCTGCCATATGACCCAGTATTCCAGTTCTCATTTACTCACCCAGGGTGAGAAATTTCTCACTACCCTAGGAACTGAGGAGTGGGAGTAAAACAGGACTCCACATCGTGACCCTCTAAAAATTCCAGCATAGTCTCTATGGTAAAGGTTCCCAACATGGTGTCTGTGGGCTCCATCATGCCCAGCAGCATGCCCAGTGCTTTCAGAAAGTGGGTGGAGGGTCACGTGAGATTCTGGTCAGCAAGACTGACCACTAGAGACTTGATTGGCTGTGCAGACTTTTAAAAAATGTTGCTGAGCCAGCAGCTGTACAGAGTTCCTCGCTGTGTGACGGAAGCCATTTCGTGCCCACCATGCTGTGTCAGAACTCCAATGGTGCCCACTGGCTGAAAAAGGCTCGAGACCCCAGCTGTGTGGTAAATACTACAGAAATGTCACAGGAGAGGAATATTTGCTATGCTGGGAAAGCTCAAGGGATGCTGAGCTTCCAATGGGGCAAACAGCAGCCCCCAGGGGAAGTTTCACATTAAGAAAATGGGGGAGGGAAGGCGTGGAGTGGCAGCTAAAGCACCTGCAGCCCTGATTTGAATTGGGCATGCACACATCTGGGATTAGCTTCCCAACACAGAACTCACACACACAAAAATTGCTCACACAGACCTGGGAAAGAACACAAGATGCATTTAGGCCCTCATATTAATCACACTTTAAGCAGCAGTTTTTCAAGCACAAGGAACTAAGGGGCAGAAATCCAGTGGAGCCCTTGAGCCATTTCCAACATAAACCTGAACTGCTGCTCCATTCTCACTTCTGTTGCAAAATGTACAGAAATGGAAATTTGAGACCTACCTTGCTGCATCCTATTCAAGCCCCCCCCCCCCTTTCTGCTCCCTTCCTTCTTTTGCCCTAATCTCCCTCTCTTGTGACATATCTATAATGCTCACCTACTGGCTGTTCTATCACTCTACAAAACCATGAAAATTTTAGCTCCCCGAGCTATTGTGGGTGGAGACAACAGCATACTTAGCATTCATGCCAAGCTACAATGCCATACTTGACAAACTGTGATGTGGATTTTCCGGGAACATTTGAACCAGGAAATATTCCAATGCAAAATTTTAAAATTTTTAAAAATAATGTTAGCCAAAGAAGGCAAATACACCATGTACAAACACCAGGGATTGTTCCGGCTTCATAGAATTCATTTAGCCCATCTAACATGATGGATTTGCAGCACAGCAGCCTTGGCAACTGTAGATGAACAGATTATATTTACATATGCAGGGTGGAAGATTTTCCATGCAAAAATACAGCATTTCATTTTGGAAATATTCCGCCCTCCATCACTGCTTACAAAGCAACCCGCTCTGATTTTATAAAAAATACAATTTGAGGCTTTAAACTACAAATTCAAAATGCCTTAACTATAGAATGCTACCTGGGGCTTTGGAATCCTGAACAGGGGGTGGGGTAGAAAATGAGAGAATACCACAACACTTCAATTATAAAACGAACATAAAATGTGTAATGTAGCCACTATCAATTCTTTTTCCTTTCCATTTTTCTGCTTCTCTCAAAAAATAAATCCATTGGTGTGCCTTCCCTTAGCTCATGCTATCACCTGAGTCCCAATCCACCCATGGAGGTAACAGAAACTCAGGATACGTATACCACTCTGACATTACCTCTGTGCAAAGAACCTTCTAAGAAAGCCACTCCAATGGTCCACCGGGCAAAAAGAAATCACTAGATAAACAAGTGGAAAGCCCCCCTTCCTTTTAGTTAAATATTCTAACCCACAATCTCTTCTGACAGACAAAAAAAAAGACAGTGATCCCGAGTCAACAGATGCCAGCACAGCTGTACTCATTCCACAAGACAGACCCATCCAGTTGCTCAAAACCAAACAGATGCCAAGAAACTGTGGCACACGAGAAGCTAGAAAGAAAAGCTCAGAGAGGTGAGCAATGCAGCATCATCCTCATGCCCTGAGGATGATGATGGGAAAAGCTTTTGGCACCCATTGCTAAGGAAGGAAGCAACAAGCATAGGGACTGATATAAAAACAGAACACCCTCTTGGATAGCTGCTGTTCACATGAAAATTCTCTGCAGGCCCATTTTAGAAATAAAGGCTTGCTTGAGGTTGTAAATGGTAGCAGTTTCAGAAGCTTGTAAATAGCCACTCTCTCAGTCTCCTGCCATGGCAAACAAGAAGTAGAAGAAGAAGAATTGCAGATTTATACCCCGCCCTTCTCTCTGAATCAGAGACTCAGAGCGGCTTACAATCTCCCATATCTTCTCCCCCCACAACAGAAACCCTGTAAGGTGGGTGGGGCCCTCACAGCAGCTGCCCTTTCAAGGACAACCTTTGCCAGAGCTATGGCTAACCCAAGGCCATTCCAGCAGGTGCAAGTGGAGGAGTGGGGAATCAAACCTGGTTCTCCCAGATAAGAGTCCGCACACTTAACCACTACACCAAACTGGCTCTCCAAGGAGAGGTGCTGTCCAAAACTTGGGTCTACCTCCCCTCCATAACCCTGTTGTTTAAGGTTGCAAACAGGGCAACAAATTCATGTTTGGACAAGAAAAGCCAGTAATTTATGTGCCACGCCAGTTTGAAGAATTTCTTAAACCGCCCATTTGCAGCAAAACCAACTCACCAAAGTCTTGGACTATCATCTAAGAGATGCTGCTTTGGACCCCTGCTCTGTTGAGGATGAACTGAGGCCAGTCCAACTCTCAGCCTAACATACCTCACAGGATTGTTGTGAGGATAAAACAGAGGAGAACTCTGGGTGTCCCCCCAGGGAAAGAGCTAGGACATAAATGAAGTAAAAATACTGGAATGCATTCACCAAGTCGTCTCGAAAGGAAGAAAACCTGCTAGTCCATTTTTCCAAGCAAGCTAGCACAGAAAGCAATAGCAAGAGTACAAAGTCCCAGATGGCCTACTCTGCTAAATGCCAAATCAGGCCACCTGGTGTGGGCTGTAACAACAAGCACTAATAACACTGCACTGCAAAAAATCTCCTGTGATTTCTTGGAGGCTCTTCTCTTTGAGAGAATTCACAGTCCAGACCCAGAAATTCTGTGCTTTGTATGTCACAGCCACAAAGCCAAACAGCAGCCAGAGGCACACAGATAGCCCTTGAGTTCTCTGACCTTCACATTGCTCCTTCATTCCACACCTTGGAAAGAAAGAATTTCCTCTTCCAACAACAAGACACCCAGAATGTTGCCATGCAGATTCAGCTATGCCTCCGGTTGGTCAGAGAAATGCCATGTGATGAAATGCATTCCTTGGTAAATTAACCTAATTATTCTGGACAGTGCCAGCCAATTAAACATCTGTGACTTATCAGACCATCTTCTATGAAAGGGAGTTAAATTTTTTAAAAAACGACTTCTTGAATTCAAACAATGATTCTGCGCTAGTCAATACAAAGAGAATTGGCATTGGTCCACCACAAATCTGTACTGAAATAGTGCAGTATTTTAACAAAACTTTTGTAGTCATAATGCATGGGAGAGAAAGGGAAAAAAGACAGGCAATAGAGGTGACAATTAGCATTCAAGAGGCTCAAAGAATGGATTTCTTGAGTTCCACTCAAATTTTCTTTATAAGTAAAACCCACAAGTTATAAAAAGGGTTTAATAGTGACAAGAGGATTGTTCTTGAAACAAAAGCCCCAAAACAGATGAACAGAAGCTAGATATTTACTGGGTACGAACCACCTGGTCTTGCTGGAGGCACTGTGTGACTCCTTCCCTAGAACTAGTTAACACAAAAAAACAGCAAGAAAAACAACAAAACTAGGCTGGACAGCATTTTGCCTGCTCAAGCACCTCTGGGTCAGCAGAAATTCTTGTGAGGTCTACAAATAAGACACACAGAACCAGTAATGATATTTGACAGTGCTGGAGATATACCAAATACATCCCAGATTTCTTTTCTTCATTTATACCCCCATCTTTCTCCCCAATGGGGATTGCCAAGCTGCCTACATTGTCATTCTCCTGTGCTCACATCAGCCCTAGTAGATAGGTTAGGCTGAGAGTATGTGACTGTCCCAAGGTGACCCAGCAAACTTCCATGGTAGAGTGGGGATTCGAACCTAGAGTCTCTCAAGATCCTAGTTCAACACTCTAACCACTAAACCACACTGTGCTGATACTTTAATTGGCATTTTCATCAAGGAAAGCAAATACTGGCCAGTTTAATGAAGAAGAAGAGAGAGACCCAAGTGGTGTCCCCTGCTGGAATTTTTGTTGGTTACAAACACTGCCTTGTTCAGAATTGCAATTTGTTTATACCCCCTTCGACAGTGTGGAAGGAACACTTGGGTTATAATTATATCCAAAGTTATGTGGGAGTAAGACCCATTGAATTCCATAAGACTTCTAAGTAAACATACATGAGATAGAGCTGCAAATCCCTTTGTTTACCCTCAAAAAATATCCTTCTTTCTGCTTCTTCTAGAAATATCTAGACTACACACTGGCTGAGGAAATCCCTCAGCTTTTACCAGAAATGGAGCAGTTTCCAGATATCACAAAAAACTCTCTGGACAGGACATTAGTTCTAAAATCCATGGCACCTTTCGTAAGAGGAATTCACAGTCCCTTCAAAATAAAAGTGGTACTGTTTCTAGATCTTGAGAGCAGTGCCCCGCCAGACTGGCACTTTCTAAAAACCTGTGATGCCCTGGGTAGAATCTCCTCCTACAAGGTTTCTTGTTTCTTCCTTCCTGTCATCTAAATATTAACACTATGTGCCTGAGCTCAGATGCTATGACAAATAAAAAGGTTTCAACCTAGAAGCACCCTATCTTTGCATCTGTAAGTCATAAGCCTTGCAGTAACTAGTAGTTCCCATAAATCTATCTGCTGCAGCCAAGTATTGTTACCCACCTCTTCTTACAAAGAACTAAGGGAAGCACACATGATACTCTTCCCCTCACAACAACCTTGTGAGCTAGACTAAGCTGAGAGTACACAACAGGGCAATAGCACTTGGAGACCCTGAAAGCTGATTTGAACCTAAGTGTTCATCTATGAACACGTCACTGTTTGACCCACCAAAACCAAGGCCTTGTATCTTACTTCTGTAAGCCAGATGCTTAGGAACACACACATACCTGGATCCTAAAAAGAAGTGGGAAAGATGTGCAACATTTCTCAAAATGATAACAGAAACCATTGTTGGCATTGGCAAGTATCAATGCTCTTGGAGCAGGTTTCACATTCATATGTGTCTATGGGCATATCCAGAGTGAGACACCCACCCCACTCCCATCCTGACTAAGAATACAAAACAAGGACTCCAAACACATGGATTTCAAGGGCTTTGGGTATACAATGAAACCTGAGCCCTGGATCTTGTCTGAACTGCCAAAAATTCCTGCAGTATTAGTTTTATTGTAGCATACTAAGCTGGAATTTTGCAGTATCTAAAAGACAGGCCAAATTTTGTTCCAGCACAAGTTTTTGTGAGTTCGGACTTCCTCTATGAGGTCAGGTCTGTCTATAAGGCACAAAACCGTGGAGTGGAATAAAGTTGCACTAAATGTTGGGGTTCTTTTAAAGGAAAAAATTGCTCCTCCTGCAAAACTGCCACAGCACTCAGGGCTTTCATCCTTAAAAGGCATTCTGTTGCCACACCCCATCGTTGGGTTGACCCCTGGACAGAATCAACCCATTGGTCCATTGCTTCTCTGGTTGGCTGGCAACTGCTTCTGGGGGTCTAATGCTGGTAACTGAATCTGGAACTTTCTAGACATAAAGCATGTGCGTAATCACTGATCCACAGCCCCTCCTCAAGAACTAGCAGCTCATGTGACTACAGAAAACAAGGTTCCAACTGAAGATGACTTATATTTTGTTGGATCATTGGTTTATCAAGGTCAGTGTTGTCTACTTAGACTGCCAGTAGCTCTCCAGGGTCCCAGATCTTTCACATCACCAGAGATTGAGCCTGGGACCTTCTGTGTAGAATAAAAGATGCTTTAACACTGAACCACAGCCTTAGTTGCGGCCACTACTGACCTTGACAGACATGTGAATACATAAAGTTGCTTTACACCAAGTTGGACCATTGGTGATGTGGCTCAGTTGCAGAGCATCTTCTCAGCATGCACAAAGTCCCAGGTTCAATCCCTGGAATCTTCACTTAAAAGGATGAAGCAGTAGGTGGAGTGAAAACCTTCTTTCCAAGAGCCTGGACTACTCCTTCCACTTGGAGCAGACAAAACTGACCTAGAAAGACCATTGAGACAGTTGTGTGTGTTCAGATGTCTACCAAGGTCAGTATTTGACCTCCCAGACACATGATGCTACTCTGTACAGAGGTCAGAATCATGGTTTATCAAGGTTTATTCTGACTGGCAATTGGCTTTCTAAGGTCAAGTTCTTTCACTTTACCTCCCATCTGATCCTTTTAACTAGACATGCCAATGCCTGAACACAGGATCTTCATGCAACACAGATGTTCTAGCAGTGAGCCACATAGCTAATATCAGAGAGCAACTTACATTGTAACTAAAGTCTGTAATTTGTAAACAAGATACACTTAGCATATTTTTATCCTGTCCTTCCTCCAATCATCTCAGGTTGGCGGGCAGCATTTCCCCCCCTCCATGTCATCTCACAGCAATACACAAGCAATCTACGCATAGCTATTCCAGCATCAGACTATGACCTGGGAGTCCCAGGGTTTAGGGATGCCAGGCCATCGCCTGGTACTCCCAGGAGTTTTGGGGGTGGGACCAAGGGTGGATGTAATGTTGGCACATAGCCAAAGTGCTTCTTGTTCCTCCTGCCAGCCCCAGAGGCAAGGAGAGATTGGAGGGAGAATGCCTGCCCAAACAAGCACTTGGCATCCCTACGCTAGTTTTCAATCTGCATTCTACCATTAAGTTTTAGGCAAATCATTCTTTCTCTTGCTAACGTTACCTAGCAGAGTTGTTCCAAGGATAAAATGGAGGTGGTGAGAATGACCACATAACTTTCTGGGCTCTTTCAGGACACGATAAAACCTATGCTAAGCAAATACCGGAGAAATATATAGAACAAAGAAATATATAGAAGAAAGAAAAAGAGCTTTTCTTTTTTTAAAAAATGCACAGACCATTAACTGAGAGCCCCTAACTCACCGCTGTGCGAGCTAAACCACCGGGGCCCGAGGTGCAAAGGCAGCGCATCGGCCAGAGAGGTCCTGGAGCCCAGGTAGAGCATCCCGTCTCTGTGGTGACCGCCTCCCGTCTCCTGGTAACCGTTGCCATGGGCGTAAGGGGTGGAGTCCGCGCCCGACCCGCCGCCGCCGCCCGGGCCCCGCTCCGAGTCTCCCGCGGCGGCGGCGGCCGAAGCAGCCGTGTAGAGCCCGAAGGGGACGCTGCCGGGCGCCGCCGGCTCCATGCCCAGCCCCACGCCCACGCCGGCCACCGAGCTGACGGAGCGGCTGCGCAAGCCCATGGTGGCCCCTCCGCCACCGCCGCCCGCGCCCCGGTACTGCCCGAAGTGGGGGGCTCCTCCGGGCGGCGGCACCGCGCTGTCGTCGCTCGACACGCCGCCCCGCGAGCGCCCCGCTGCCGTCGCGGCCGCCGTGCTCTGCTTGCCGCCCATGCCGAGCGGGGAGGTGGCGGGCAGGCGACGACTAGGAGCTAAGGGCGCCCCCGGAGCCGGGCATCCTGGCCTCGCCGGCGCCGTCGGCGCTGCTGCTGCTGCCGCTGCTGCAGCCCCTCCTCCGCTTCCTTCTGCTCCAACCGCCGCCGCCGCCGCCGCGCCCCAACGGGCGGCCCGCCGCGCCTCCCGGGCTCATCCACGGCGGCAAGGCAGCAGGGCCAGCGCCGCCCCGCCTTCGGGGCCCGCCTCACGGAAGGGAGAAGCGGTGGCGGCGGCCGCCGCGGCTTTGCAGCTCGAGTCCTCTGGCGCTGCTCCGCATCCAGGCGGCGGCCAGGCCCGGCCTCTTGCAGCACCGCTGTCAAGGCGCGCCCTTTAGCCGGCCATAGAGCAAAGGGCGAGCCCTGGCCCTGCGGCTTTCCACGCTCAGCCGCCCCGCTTGGAGGCTGCCTTTTGTCTGAGATGCAGCCAGCTGGGGCGCCCGCCTCGCCGTCGGTCCAGCCAGCCCTCCTGACGGCTGCCGGGGAAGACAATAGAGGCACGCACGGCGCCTGCGCCACACGGGCTGCCCGCCCCCTCCTCTGCCGCCGCCACGGGTTGCGTCAAGGGCTGGCCCAGCTAAGCGGAGGGGTCGTCGGGACCGGGCTCCAGGTGGCCAGGCGGCGCCTAGCACTCTGGCCCTTAGGGACCTCGTGGCCACCTTGCAAACTGCAGCGCCCAGGAGCCGCGCCAAAGGGTCGCCGCGGTTACCGTGCAGTCCTACCAAAGGACTGCACGGCTCCAATAGAAGCCTATGCAGAGAAACAAAACAGGAGTCCAGTGTTGGCTAACAATATTTTATCTGCCATGGATTGTACTGTTACTGTTCCACTCAGTACATAATTAAATTGTGGGCTTCAATGGCAGTGAATGTGCTCATGGCCTGGCCAAGAGCATGGATGGCTTTAAAAGACAGATTTGTGGACTAGAGGTCCATCAAGAGCTGCTTGCCACTGTGATGAAATGTAACTATAGCAGTGGAATAACGAGGTCGCGCACTTACTGATTGAAAACGAGGTATTTTAATATTTGGCACCAATAGCAAGGTTCATTTGAGCAGCAAAGCTCCCAAAAATAATGAACCCCCGCTCACTTCTCAAACCATCCGTTTTAAGCAAAGCAGGCCTGCGGGCTGGCCCTCATAGTTATCAGATTCAATTCCCCCCTCCCCTTTCTCCCTGGTTGTTTTCCAGTGTGTCTGCTTATCTATTCAGCAAAGAGTTTCCTTATAGAAACATGTCTGCCATCAATACACATCTGTGACTCACAACCATTTGGGCTGTCTGGTTTCTTATCACATTGCAACTTCAACATTACATCAGACGCCCTTTTTGCTTTTTAAAGACAAGAGCATATTTTCATTTATTATTATTGTAGAGTTATTCATTAATTATTCAGGGGTCTCCCCTTCATAACCTGCATATTCAGAGGCAACAAACCCCTGAATACAAGTGCCAGAAGGAAGCTACATCTGGGAAAGGCCTTGGCCTCTGCGCCCTGCTTGTTGGCCCTTTAGGACAGCTGGTTAGTCACTCTGTGAAAAATGATGCTGGACTAAATGGACCATTGGTCTGATCCAAAAGGGTTTATCTTATATCATAGTGCAAGTCTATGCAGAGTTACCCCATTGTTAACTCTATTGATTTTACTGGCTTCAGAATGTGCAACGAAATAAAACAGGTGTCCAGTAACACATTAACAAATAAATAAGTGCCACTGGACTCGTGCTCTGTTTTTCTGCATAGGATTCTATTGTTAGAGTGCAATTGTAGCAGTAGAAAAGAGCAAGAGTCCAGTAGCACTTTAAAGACTAACTAAATTTGTGGCAGGCTATGAGCTCTTTTGTGCTACTTACAGAAAGGCTAAAATGGCTACCTATCTTGATCTGTGCAACTGTCAACCGAGTTCCATGCTTCTAAGCTTAAGGACAATAGAACTTGATGTTGAAACAGTTTAGAAGGCCGATAATTCTGCACTGTAAGTCTGTTGCAGCAAAAAAATAAACAGTCTTGTGGCGTGTTAGTAACTTAACAAAATTTTATTCTACCTAACAAAGTATTATTCTACCGTAAGTTTTCTTACACTTGTGCCCACTTCTTCAGACGCATTGAATAGCTCCTCACTAGGAAGGCATTCTATGGAAAAGGTAAGGGGAAACTCTCAGCACAGTCAAAGGTCCATGGAATGCTGTAAGTACAGGGCGCAATGCACAGCTTAAGTCAAACCAAGAAAAATACACTCACTGCACAGGGCAGTGGTATTGAGGCATTTGGATTTTCAGTTATATGCATTTGGATTTTCAATGTGTTGTAGCATTTAGTGTTGGACTCTGATCTTGGAGACTCAGGTTCTGATCCTTGCTGTACTGTGGAAAGTTGCCAACCACACCTCTCAACCTAGCCTACCTCACAATGTTGGTCTGAGGATAAAATGGAAACAAAATGACTGTGGGTGCCCACTGGCAAGAATGGCAGGGTATATATTAAGTAAATAAATAAATGGAAGGACACAATGACCTGATGTTGAAAGGTTGTTGCTTCTGGGTCAACGACTTCGTTTGTACCAGGTTTTGCCAGAGCTGAACTCTGGAACCTGCCTTATGGTCTAAAGCTATACGCAGATATGCAAAGCAACAACAACCCCCCTCTCCCCAAAAAGTAGCTCACACTTAGTGAGCCCACTATGGAAGATGCAAAAAGTGCTTTCCTGAGGGCTAAACTATATATCATGTTTTCTTTGCATCCTCCCCAGCTCCTGGCAATCCCACATGTGCCACAATTTCTATTCTTGGAACTCAACTGTCAAGCAGATGAAAGTGTTGCGGCTCAGGCCTGTAGTGCTCAGAGAGAAAGGTCTTCAGCCATCTCCCGGCACAGTTTTCCTGACCCAAAACTGCCCCGGTGACTGACTGATTTCAGCAGCCTTAAAATGGTGAAGGTAGTTCCCTATGCAAGCACCAGTCGTTTCCGACTCTGGGGTAACACAGCCTTAAAAGGCTATAATTCTGCTTAGGGTTGTGTGGCAAGTCCACAGTATGCCCTGCAGGGCTAAGCACCCGCTAGCATATTCACAAGGAGCTGTGTGAAGCTTTCCCCATGACTAGGAGGATGAAAAGGTTATCTGGAAGCTCTGCCTACAAATGATGGCTAGGGGGGGGGGGGGAAATCTACCTTACAAACACTCTTGTTTCACACTCCTTATTCACTCCCATATCCCAGGAGGACTCTCAAAATAGCCGCTGACATACATAACAGCACAAAGGGAGGGAGCTGATGTAGTTATTTAGGAAGCTCATAGGATATACCAGAGACCAGGAATGCTAAACTTCTTGCCCTGAGTCACCTTGGGTGTATGTCACCACCATACCCTATGCTTACTCAGAAGCACAGCAAAGGATGGCAGCCCCCCACCCCCCTTGCAGGATGTGTGCAGAGAGTTCTACAGCTGTTCCCAGGAACACAACCTTCATGTCATTTGCATGGATGTTTGCATATCCTCCATTCTGATGTGACATCTTGATTTTTTTTTCTTCGCACACTATAAAATTAATGGGAGGCCCCACTGGCCCTATGAAAGAATTAACGCGATGCATGGCCAGAAGTCAAACGTTAACAAAGAACATGTTCTGTATCAAGCAAGGGCTGTACTGGCTGCAATATGAGCTCAATGGAAGCTGAAACATGGGTCATGGAGATGTCAAGCTTCTCCCTTGTGAACACAGCCTGTGGCAGCTCCTTTCTCTGTGTGTCAGGTCTCTGCATGGGTCAGTGTTTTAGGTCTGCCTCTACTGAATCAAGCACATACAAGACAATGACTCTGAAAAGGGTGGTAGGGTCTGCTGAGAGCTAGTAATTATTCCCCACTTATAAGGAAAGTCTACCATAGTGGCCTGAATTTGCGTATACAGTTACAGCCTGTTGCAATTTCTGTCACCCTCTCAGGCTGGATGCAGCCTATCTTCCTCTTACGAAAGGGTACAGAACAGGGGACATCTTCAAGGCTTAAAGTCTACACGAGAGTGTCAGTTTGGCAGAGCTAGGTCAAAAGCAGACCCAGCCGAGAACATATTGACTCGACTGTTCTCCGAGGGCCTCCTCAGCAAGGGAGAGGGAATTTCCTAGAATCCCAGCCAGTTCTGCCCCCTCAGATCCTTTCAAAAATAAAAGCTCCCACAGGCTTCTTACAGAGCTCAAATACTGTGACACTGTCCTTAGAAGCAACAACAAAGAGGAGCCTCTGAGTGTGTGCTTAATGCAGCACTAACCTCATAGCACTAAATCAGGCCACCACTCACATTACCAGAAGAAAATAAAACCTTGTAGTGGCCGGGGTATGTGAGCCCTCTGGGATCTAGGGCTGCCAACTCCAGCCTGGCAAATTCCTTGAGATTTAGATTAGGGAGGGAGATTTAGATTAGGGAGTTTAGTGGAGAATGTGATGCCATAGAATCCCCCTTCCAAGCTACCCCTCCTCCCAAGAACTAATCTCTGGATAGGGTTGCCAGGTCCCCCAGTGGGAGATTAAGGTTGGAAATCAATTCCAAGCCACACGTGAATTATGGCAGCCACAGCCTTGTTACTTCACACGTCTTAATTTATAACGGTCTCAAACCGGTATTTGCACAGAAACCCCAGGTCAAGGTCACAAAAGGCTGGGAGGAACGGAGTGTATTGTGTTTGTGTCATATTCGGCTTTATTAAAAACACCTCTTAACTTCACCCTCAACCGCCTCAGACTACACTTCCCGGCAGACCCCGCGGCAATAGCGAGCACGCGTGACGTCAGGCAGCGTCTTCTCTGTCGCCCGCTCCTGCAGCTTTCTGGGCAGTCCAAGATGGCGGCGCGCTGGAGCAGCGAGAATGTTGTGGTGGAGTTCCGGGATTCGCAGGTAACCGGTTGCTCCCTCCACTTGGCAGCTGACGCGTCGGGCGGGTTTAAGTGGCAGGGGCTTGTTTTTGGGAGGAAGGTGTGGGCCCTTTCCTTTGCTGCGAACTTGTCTTCCCCCGTGTTCACCATTCAGTTTGGGGGTGCTGCTTTTGGCGTTGTAGTAGCAGTGTCTTTCCCTAAGTTTTTTTTTTTTAAGAGGTGCGTCGAGTCGCTCTTGTTTTTATTCTCCTTCACCCCCCCCCCCCACACACAGGGGATGGAGTACATGACTGTTCCCTTTTTCCCTTTATGCTCCCAATAACCCTGTGAGGTAGACTAACAGAATGAGGGCGGAGCAGGGATTTTCCCTTTCTCTTTTATATTCTCGCAGCTACCTTGTGAGGTAGGCGTGGGCGAAGTGGAGTGGCTGATTCATGGCAGAGTGGAGTTTTCCCTTTCTCCATTTTTTACTCATAATAACCCTGTGAGGTAGGCATGACTGAAAGGAAGTGGCTGGCTCATGGCAGAGTGGGGGTCTTTCTCCATGTTATCTTTCCAATAACAGCAGTCATGTGAGGTAGGCGTGGCTGATATTGAGCAACTAGCACAAGGTCGCCAAATGGATTTCATAGCTGAATGGGGATTTGAGGGTGGGACTCGTCAAACTTCGTTTTGTTTTTCTGAATGCACACATCTGTTTTGAATGTAAGAATAATCTTTCTTGGGTTAAAGCATCAAATTTATTATTTTTAGTGATGATGACTCAGTTATCAACTGATTTGAAGTAAATAAAACCTGAGCTCTGGCTTACATCTTGTGCTTTAACTGCATCTTGATATGCAGGAGTTGACAGGTTCTGGAGAGGCAGCCAAAGTAGTATGCTGTAGCTAAAACTACAAGGAGTCTTATGGTACAATAAAAAGTTATTGTGGTTTTCATCATCCAGGCTTCATTTTGTCAGGTGAATGAAGCAGCGAACCTGGTAAACAGGTGGCTGCCCTTTGTTTAGTTGGTTGTCTTCCCACTGATGTTCCTGACACACTTATCTGACACAATGGGCTCTGCCCTGGAAAAAGTTTATGCTTAGATTGTTGTAGATTAGAGCTTGTTTTGTAAGACACACAAAGCATTTCTACAGTTGACATATGTAGGCCTAGAGAGGGGAAACTATAAGCATATTGGCCATAATATATACAGTTTTTGTCCTTGAGTGTGGATTATATATTTCCAAAAATAATGTTTGATGGATTTGATGAAATGAACTCTAGTGCTTGAAAGTTCAAGCAACAATACTATGTGAGATGCCACAGGAGCTGGCAGTGAAGTTTTTCTCTTTCTCTCACTCTCACTCTGTACATCTGGGCATTATGCACCTGCGAATCATTTTGCTGTTGAAGGCATGGGACTGGGATTATGATTTAATAAACTGGAAACCTGGCAGTACAACCCACTCTGTTTCTCTGCCTTATCTGTCCACACAGTTTCCACACTGTTTCTCCATTTTATCTTGGCTGTAATTGGCAGTTGTGATATCTATGTCTTACTTTGCTCACTGTGGCTTTTTTGTTACATTCTACCTGAACACCTAATAGGCAAGTCTACCCCCCCACGCTCCCCAATTGATATTGAGAGCCAGTGCTGTGTAGTGGTTGGAATGTCAGACTAGCATTTGGAAGACTCAGGTTCAAATCCCCACTCTGCTATGGACACTTGCTGAGTGATTTTGAGCTACACTCAGCCTAACCTATCTCACAGGGTAGTAGTTGTGAGGGTAAATGGAGGAGAGGAGAATAGTATAAGCTGCTTTGGGTTCCCATTAAGATATAAATTAAGTAAACTAAACGTATGTACAATGGGACTACAATTTAGGCTTCTGAAAAATCTTAGTTTTTTGAACAAATATTGGTGATAAAACCATTAAATGTGTTATCTCTGTATGTACAGAACTTTTTTTAAAAATTACATATTTAATTGATTTATACTCCTTTTCTCCCTAATAGGGACCCAAATTGGCTTAGTTCATTCTTCTTCATTTTATCCTCACAACAACTCTGCAAGATAAGTTAAGCTGAGAACATGTGACTTGCCAAGGTCACCCAGCGAGCTTCCATGGCACAAGTGGGGGTTCGAGCCTGGATCTCCTAGATACTTGTCTGACACTCTTAACGAGTACACTATACTGGTGTAAATAAAGCATTTGTTTGGGCGCTAAAACATGGTGGTGGAAAGTGCCATCAAATCATGGCTAACTTATGGCAACCCCATATGGTTTTTAATGCAAAAGATGTTCAGAGATGGGTTGCTATTGCCTGCCTCTTTGTCATGACCTTGGTGTTCCTTGGATGTCTCCCATTCAGATACTAACAAGGACTGGCCCTGCTCATTTTGTTTGTACATCCCTCTCCTCACTATGTTGGTCTGGCTTGCCTACCCCTGTCCACCTACTTTATCCTCCCACCCCACCCATGCCACAATGGTGGGGATAGAAAGGTGAGTCAGTGAGCAAGTCACTAGGCTAGAGAGATGGTGGAAGAATGGAAGCCCAAGTGGGGTGAGTGAAGTCCTGCTGAAGACAAAGCTGATAGTGGGATGGGAAAGGAAGTTGAGATGGGGTGGACAAGCTGGAGGCAGCCGTGACATAAGGGGAAAGGTGTTTTTTCCATTCGCTCAGTTCTACAAGGAACCCCGTGTGTGGATCATATTGTTTTCCCACCTTTCTTCCACGGATTTCAAGTTACCATATGCAATTATTTGTCTCCATTTTCTCGCAATGACCCTATGAAACATGTTAGATCAAGAAAGAATGGCTGGTCCCAGGTCATCTATAGTCTTCATGGCCGAGCGAGTTCATACATCTGTGAAGTTGCCTTGTACTGAATCAGACCATTGGTCCCTCAAGGTCAGTGTTGCCTATTCTGACTGGCAGCAGCTTTCCAAGGTCTCAGGTGTAGATCTTTCATATCACCTGCTACCTGTTCCTTCTGTCTGAAGATGCCAGAAATTGAACATGGGATCTTCTGCATGTCAAGCATATGGTCTACTAATGAGCCACACACCCTGATAGAAAGCAAATATTACTCCAGTCCTTGTCCAGTATTCTTAACCACTAAATTCCACTAGCACTCTCCTATTGGTATGGGCACTACAACAAAGGTACCTATTTTTTCACATGCCATTTCTGGCTCAAGGCTTTCTAGAATGTAGCAGTTGTATTAATACAACTATGAGTTTACTGTCAGGTATTGCTGCATTTGCACCTGTGTCAGCCACATTGTGCATCATCCCACATCTCTAGGATATGGGAATGGTCAAAGAAGGGTATGGGATCCTTGAAATAAAAACTGCCTGGACTTCCCCTATCATAGTGTTAAGCTGAGTTTATATGAATGCCACTTTATTCCAAAATAAGACTGTTGTGGGTGTAAGTGCATGGCAAAAGCTGCTGAGGCCATTCCATAGCCTCATTAGATATCCCTTTTCTGGACTGTCTGAGCGTTAGGTAACACAAGGCAAGCAAAATTTCATTCAGAGTGTTTTGTTTCCAAGTACAGCCCCTTGCTTGGTCATTAAGGTGATAGTAATGATGCTTAGTGTAAAGCAAATTGTCAGGGAGAGAGAAACACAAGTAGTTAATCTTCATGGAAAAGCGTGCGCAGATACTGTCCACTAATGAATTTTTAACTAGGGTGCTGGTTGCCTTTTGTTAGGCTTCAGTCATATGTTCCATTAAGTGAAGAGTGATCTTCAGTATGAGGCAGCCTGCTTTTTCTAACTGTGTCACGATGTCACCTGATAGTAAAGGTGACAGCCAGGGCTTTTGGCTTTCCAGTGCTGCAGTGGTTGGGGGATTCACATTACTGCATTTGCACCCATGTCAGCCACATTGTGCATCACCCCACATCTCTAGGATATGGGAATGGTCAAAGAAGGGTATGGAGAGCCGCATTTGCATTCAGCCATCACTTCTGTTCAGCAAACCTTTAATACACTGTAGCTCTTGTTCCACTTCATTCTGCTTTCATTCATGGTTGTCCAGAAGCAAATGAGCCAGTGTGGTTTAGTAGTTAAGAATACTAGACTAACATCTGGGAGAGCTGGGTTCGAATCCCTACTCTGCTATAGATGCTTACTGGGTCGAGTCACATGGTCTCTGTGTAACCTACCTTAAAGGGTTGCTGTGAGGATAAAATGTAGAAGAGGAACATGTGAGTTGCTTTGGGTCCCTGTTGTATGGGAGGAGAACAAAGGTTATATGAAGCGAATATACGATTTCCCCACGCTTCATATACCTTTTGTTCCTCTCCCAACTGATAATTGCTCTGGAGATCATAGGAATATGCTGAGGGAGGTTCATCTTAGTTGTCTGGACAGGATCTTTTTGGGGGGGGGATAAACTCTTTGTACATATAAGCACAATATAGAATAAAGAATAGGTGGAAAAATATGTGCAAATCAAACTTTTCTCAGTCATTTTGCTCTTTAGTTTATAAAAACGATTGGCCAACGTGGATCCTCTTGACTTCAAATGTAAGCATGCCTAAGCCCATCCTCTTTGCTTGTTCTTCAGTCTCTGTTCTAAAATACGCATAGTAATCCTAGTAAATTGGAGAGCTGTGCAGAAACTCTGGAATAAAGCTGAACCCGGGCAATTGTCAGTTATCATACAAATAATATCCTGGACTAGCACCAAGAAAACCTAGGCTGATAGCTTTTACACAGCTATGGAATTCACAGGGCCAGTTGTGTATACTCAGCCTAACTTTGCAGGAATGCTGTGATCCTGAAATGGGGTCCCCCCACTAGTGTGCAGTTCTGATCTTCATGAAGGAAGAACAGGATTTAAATGTGATATATGCATTATCTGCCTTTCTGATGCTCCCTAGATAGGATGCCAGGCAAATAGGAGCAGGGTTGATTTTTAATGAACAGAGAGAAAGGGAATAGCTTAAGCCCCATCCCAGTGTGGTCCTTTCCAAGGACACTGACCATGCGATAGCAAGAATTCTTTTCATATAAGATGTTCCAGGTCCCCAGCAGCAGATGCTGAGAGAGACTTTTCTTTGTCTGAGGACCAGGGCCAGCAGAGTAGATGATGTTAAGCTGAGAGCCAGTTTGGTGTAGTAGTTTAAGTGCGCAGACTCTTATCTGGGAGAACCAGGCTTATTTTCTCACTCCTCCACATACACCTGCTGATGTGACCTTGAGTCAGCCACAAGTTCTCTCAAGGCTGTTCTGCTCAAGAGCAGTTCTAGGAGAACTCTCTCAGCCCCACCTACCCCACAGGGTGTCTGTTGTGGGGAGGGGAAGGGAAAGGAGATTTGTAAGCCACTCTGAGACTCCTTTGGCTGACAAAGGGCAGGGTATAAACCCAATCTCCTCCTCTTTCTCTTCCTCCTTCTCCTCCTGATTTGGAAGAAGTTTTCTATATTCCTGGTTACACCTCTGTACTTTCTTCCCATGGGGAAAACTGAGGTAATATACTTGAGGATGCTGTTGCAGGGGAGAAAATAGCCACCATTCATCTAATAGGGCCAGTTCAAGGTATTTTGCCATCCCAACCAAGGTAATTAATGTATGGGTGAGCAAGTCCTGCCATGCACTCAGTGATGACAGGCTCCCCACAACTTTCTCTGTCAGTGCCCCCCTCTTTGGAGTACAACCGCCACAGTGAAGCCTGTCAAAATAATGGTTAAGTCAATAGCAACAAACTCTGACAAGCTAGGCGGCAGTGCTTCAGAGTCACTTCTGTGGACTATAATGAATGCAACTCAAGTGGCTCATCATTGCATTAAGATTGAATGCCATTTCTAGGCTGGATTTCCAGCAACGGGAAAGTTACAATCCCACTGTTTCGTAGCGGAAGCTTTACAAGCCTTCTGCCATTTTTTTGAAAAGGGTGACTTGGAGGTAGTTTACAGGAGAGATCTGAGGATGGCAGAAGGCCTCAGTTCCAAATTGATCAGACTGGGTTGATCTTGTGTGACTTTCGCTTTTTTTTCCTTGCGTGTGCCGTGCCTTCCTCCAGGTGTTGCATTTGTGGTGTAATCCTTCAGCTGCCCTGAGCCTGCTTCAGTGGGGAGGGCAGGATATAAATCCAATAAATAATAAATAAATCATATTCCCATTGTAGTCCCATGAGGTAAGTTAGGCTGAGTGACTAACTCAAAGGCACCCAATGAATTTTGTGTCTGGGCTAGGATTTAAAGCTAGGTCTCTCCGGTCTGTCATTCTGTACTCTACTCCATTCTGGTTTCCCCACAAGCAGCCCTCTGGGTAAGTATAAAAAAGGCTATTAATGTTAATAACTTGCAGGGCTTAAAAGATAAAAGGAGCCAACTTTTGCTAGTTGCCTTAGTTCTTGCCTTGTCGCCTGAAGGGAGATTCTTGCTTGCTACAGGTGACCAGGTAAGTGGTTCTTTGCAGGCAAGCACACACCAAATACACTTGCAGAGCAACTCGCACAAAATGTGACATGAGAATCATCAAGCACTGATATCCGTTTATGGTTCCTGCTTGAGAATTCCCAAGAACTGAATCCTTTCTGCTTGTTGCTTTTTTAGCTTCACACATCCATCAATATCAAATCTAGCCAGGGGCTGGGCAAAACATCATCCTTGACAAAACACACGTATCCTTTTTGAAAGCAGTCAGGTTTAGAGTCTCCAAAAATATGACAACAGAGTGTGAGTGGAGGTGGCAGTTTGGGGGTGGTATTTCTCCCTGTTTTTGTGAATCACCCCATCTGTAGCCGTGGTTTGGTTTTCATCTTAAACATCGCAGCCTTTTCAGTGTCCCATCTCCCAGTGGTTATTCCTTCAGCAGGACCAGTTATGGGTACCCAGAGGGACCCCATCCGAGGATACCCTGTGGTTGTTTGGCTCTGGGCAGCCTGCCAGAGTTCATAAGGAACTATATCCCCTTGGTGCCCTTTTTGATACTGGAAGGAATTTCTCCTCCTTGACTTGAGCTCATGTCTCTTGCATAGCAAACCTCTCCCTGCTGCCACCCCCCACCCCCCTGTTCAGCAGCTGCTGTGCTTGCTTACCTACTGGCCTAGCCTGTCACATTGTCAGGGCACAAGCCCAGCAAGGAGAGGCTGGTAGACAGTGTAGCATTTCTCTTCTAATCAGTCTCTAGCTTTTATGGTGTTGTCTTTCATTTGCTGGCTAGCTGATTTCTATCTAGCAAAGCAATATTGTTGACGTCCAAGCATTATTGAAACAAGTGGTCCAGCAGTTCTGGGGGCTACTGCTCTGTTTGTCTGTGTCTTTTTGGGAGCAGTACTAAAGTCCCCGGTCAATTCTATCTGTGCTAATTCTTTGTCATTTTGTAACAGTTAAAATTAGCCCTGTCAGGATCTAAGTTACCAGGAAGGTGGGGTACTCAAATGTGGCCTTTGGAAAACAAAGCCTGGCTGTCCACTTAGCCTGCCAAAAATGCCCCTACATCCAGCATTTGGGATTCTCACAACGGGACTGTTTGTCATCAGGAGATGGGATCTTGTTAGGTGGAACAGTAGACAGACAAGCTGTTTTCCTCTGTAGAATTTGTTCACTAAAAATAATCATGAGATTCCTGATGCATTTTAATTTATGTCTGTATATTCTGCCCTCCCTTTAAAGTTTGGTTAGGGAATCCTGGGTTAGATTTATCCCCTTGTATCCTCACAACAGCACAGTGTGGTAGGTTAGCTTGAGAGTGCACAGCTGACCCAAGGCCACCCAGCGAGCTCCATGGCCGAACGAATCGCTGCAACGGCAGTCTTCTCAGCTGAAGTTCTACGCTGTGCTTGCTTATTCCAAGGCAGAGTGGTGACTAGAGAAATACTGTATCTCCAGCATGGTGACCCACGGGTGCTGTGGCAGCTACATCTCCCCCAAAGCTCAAGTCTTCCAAAGCAAAGAGTCAGTCCTGGCTTTTTTCTTTTTGAAGCGAGAGATTCTTCAAAGGAGCCCCAGAGTCTTCAGGGAGGCGCCCATTCAGAAACAGCTGCCTCCATCACAGGATAGCACTTGGTTTGCAGCCAGCCATCATTTTGTTATTTTTCCCCCACACCCCATGTGGTGATGCCCATTGCCTTTTTTCAGAATTTCCAAAGCACCCACATGCTCACAGGGTTGGGGAGCCTTGTACTATGCCAATGAATATGAAATCTGTATGCCTTGATTTATCTCAACCATGTCCTTTTTCTCCTAATTGCTATAATCGTGTGATGATCATCCTGGGTTGTTATTTTTTATTGTGCTGGGAGATTGTACTCTAGGCTCAGAGGTGATAATCCTAATTACATGATGTTTGTCACTTCAGTGGGGCATGCAGAATTGCAACTCTTAAGTTTCAGTTCACAAAGATCTTAGGATGGATTTTAAGCTCATAGAATGAACTTTTAAAAAAACCCAATCTTTGGTGTAGCTGGCTTGTGAATTCATTCTCTTCATTCCCAAAATCAGCTCCTCACCCTTAACACCTAATAGCCATTTGAAACAAATTGCTAGATTGGCTGTGGTGATCACTTGATCATGGAATTTCACCATGTTTCTTGACCCAGTTCTTTCCCTTGATTTTGCATTCCTTGATAACCTGAGCGGATGGCAGGGGATTTATTTCACTCTCTCTCTTTTTCCATTTTGCAGGCGACTGCAATGTCTGTGGACTGTCTTGGGCAGCATGCAGTGCTTTCTGGGTGAGTGCCAAACATTCGTGATAGAGTTGCTGTTGATGCCAGCAGCCACCATGTTGATCCTTGGTGGTGTGTGTCAAAGGCAAGCAAGAAGGTTTTCACAGGTTGGTGCAAGGATTCTGCTTTGCAATCTGCATTGGACAGAGAAGGAAAGAGAGCTCCTGTGGATAAAGTAAAGACAGATGGGTCACCGCCAGATCACACCCCAGGGGTCCAGCTGGTTCAGTATGTAGTTAAAGAGCCAGATGCTTCTCTGGAAAGGCCACCAGCAGGGCATGAAAGCCATTGCCTGGTGTCTGGGGAGGTGTGTTGCCTCCGCATATGGAAGTTCTGTGTAGCTGTCCTAGTCACTGAAAATATCGATTTCTCTATTGGCTTGTCATCTGTGTTAGTGACAGTCATTGCATTTTGGCTTAGTGAAACTGACCCAAGATTATCCATTTGTGCATTCCATGCAGAACTTAAAAAAAAAAAATCGATCCTGAACATATTTTTTTTTCTGTACAGAATTTTTTAAAACAAGGATCTGTGACATGGGTGGTGGATTGACTAGAGTAGGCTGCTTGACCCAACTAGTTTTGGAGCATGCCTTGGTTGATCAAATCCAAAGTTGAGGGGCGTTGAATTAGAGCAAGAAAGCCTGGATCTTTCACCTTGTCTCTACCCCCTCCCACCCCGTCGCCACCACATTGCTGATGTTTGAAGCCTTTCTCTGTCTTATCAGTAATCTTGTCTTGCTTGTATTTAGCTTTGCAGCCAGTGACCTTCTACTTCTGTTGATCTGATTATCTGATGTCCTTGCACATGTGTTTTCCAAAGCCTTGCTTACATCTCTCTTTTTGTTCTCGTTTGCTGTGATGTTCCATAATAGTCATAGCTATCCTATGCAGGCATTTTTTGTGTGTGTGCTGTGAGAGATTGCACCATTCCTGCCCCTTTCCCTGTGGAGTCCCTGCTGTCCATACTTTGGACAATGCATTTGCATTGAGGCTATTTTTCTGCTTTTTCTGTCCTTTTGCCTGGAGATCGTGAGAAGCTGTATTCCACATGAATGCAGAAAATGCACAAAATGAAGTAATGGGGCTCAGCCAAAACCCAGCTTTTAAATAAGTAAGTTTCTAGCCCTCATGACATAAAGATATCCTTGAAAGTGTGTGGCTGATGTCAAATAAAATTTCAGAAACAGAAAAGAAGGTTGTCAAATTTTCTAGTGCCAAGTCACACTCACAATCTATCCCACAAGGTAGTTTTGAGGATAAGATGGAGGAGAGGAACACAATGTAGGCCACTCTGGGTAGGCGGACGGGGGGAGTTAGGGTATAAGTGAATATCTTTCGATCTCTCTGTGGTTCTTTTCTCCTTCCAGTTCCTGACATTCTATAACGAAGTGGTGAAGAGAAACAAAAATGATCAATATGGTCTGCAAGTGAAGAAAAAGCCTTTGAGTCATTCATTTCATTTCATTTTATTCGATTTATATCCCGCCCTCCCCACCGAGGCGGGGTCAGGGTGGCTTACAACATAAAATTCTAACAATAAGATTAATGAATATTAAAATACATTAAATAGTTTACAGCAGTTAAAACAAGAAAACAATCTATCAGTGTGCTAGCCAGAGAAAAGGATAGCTAAGGGAGGACATGATGACAGAGTTTTGCAACTTATTTGTGAATTGGAAAATGCGGATGGAGAAAACTTTTTCTCCCTTTCACATAATACTAGAACTGGGGAGGGGGAAATCACTGAACAAAAACTGCTGTGCAGCAAATCCAAGATGAAAGAAAATACTCTTGTCATGTAGCATGAAATGAATGTATGGAAGTGCCTGCCCTACTAATAACGCAGTATTAGCTTAGCTGGTTCTGAAAGGAGATTCCACAAATTCCCAGAGGAGCTGTCTGTCCGTGTCTCTTTGCTTCAATGGCTAATGGAACCTCCATATTTAGAGATAGTATACATCTTAGCACCAGTTGTGGGAGGAAGCAGTAGGGGAGGATTATCCCCTTCTTCCTTTGCTTGGGGATGCCTCTTTTGGCCACTTTGGAGAGCATAATGTTGGTCTAGGTAGACGTTTAGTCGTCTCTGGCGGGGCTCTTCACAATGTTTTTATGTGATGTGTCCCAGAAAGAGACCCCAGAGCAGAAGTGAATGGAGAGTAGCAAATTTGATTGTCGATTTCTAGAATCCTCAGAGGGAAGGGCTGACACTTGACCTTAGTGAGTTTCCTTACTTTCACCTTCGTACATGGATCCTGCCATTTGGTCCTTTAAAATAAAGTTTAAAAACCTGTTAACTTATCATCTGCCTTCCATTCCTGAGAGGATGGTGCACTCCTCATCCATGGGAGATCCCACTGTGTGTTCTGTGTCTTTACACACACACCCCCTCATTCACATACACCCTGTGTTCTTGCTATGCTCATTCCCTCTTTCCGCGCATTCCACCTGTGACAATGAATAGCCATCTTGCTAGTAGTAATACATTATTTTGATCCCCCCTCCCTCCAATTTGTCTCACTTCTGTCAAGTTCTGGAAATGTGATGGGAGTTTGTAGTTGGCTATAGCATCAGTGATCCTTTGTGTCCAATTGGCCCTTCTGTGTGCTCAGAAGGGCGGAACTCTGCTTAGGGTGGAACATTGAATTCTGTCATAGATCTTGCATAGGCCATTGGCCACCAAATGCTGAGATGTGGCTGATACTCTTACTCATTGGATTTTAGCAAATAAGAATCAGGTGATGTCTTGCTTCATTAAATATCTGAAAATGGTTTCTCAGGACTAAAGGGAGGCACAGTGGTTACAGGCATGAGGTAATTCCATGAGGGTTTTGTGCTATAGCAAGAGATAAAGAAAATATGTTAGTTGTGAGATTAAAATCCAGGTGAAAGGAGAACCAGAAGAATAACATTCATAATATTCATGGTCAGAAGAAAAGCATATTTGGACAGATGGTTGATCAGTCCGTGGGCAAATAAATAATTATATGTTTGGTTAGACATTAAAATTGAAATTTCTGATACAGTTAAAAATTAATGAAGAAGAGCTAATGCTACCCAAACAGATATGTGCATGAACCTAATTCAGTTATCTAGGAATGTAAGAGTAAATGTCATCTTGCAAGATGTCCTCATTCTATAGGCATGTTGGAAATAAATGTGCAAAGGTTGTAAGCCCTAATTGGTGGCACAGCCAGGTTGTGTTTGAGGTGATTTCTATATGAAGTCACCTTTAAAGATACATAAATGTGACAGTTTTGGAATTAAAAATCAGCATCTGTGAGATCAAAGCTCCATACCCATAGACTCATGCAATGCTCTGTTTATTTTCTAACTCTTGTTCTTATGTTCTCTTTAAATTAGTTAATTGTGAGCATCATAGATCCACGTGAATAAAAGAAAGTCGATACAAAGATTCTTCAATAGTATTTTTATTTGTTAAAATATTTATTCCAGCTTTTCCCTTGTGTTTCAAGATGGCTTACAGCTCCAGAATTTAAAACCCAATGAAGTACAATTAGACTCCAATTAACACTTCTGGTGATGTGTGGAGAGTGCCATCAAATTGTAGTCATCTCAGAGTGACCCTGTAGGGTTTTCAGGGCAAGAGAGAAACAGATGACTTGCCATTTTCTGGCTCTGCCTAGCAACTGTGGACTTCCCTGGTGATTTCCCATCCAAGTACTAACCAGGGCTGACCCTGCTTAGCTTCTGAGATCTGGAATGCCTGCAGTTTATATCCCACTAAAAACCCTAGCAAATAAAATAGCCCTATTGCAGCTCCTAAAAATGTCTAAACATTCAGCTCTTCAGGGGCTCTGTTGGACAAGGTGGGCACAACTGTAGAAAAGGAATAGGCTCTGTTAGATGCCAGATTGGCTACCTTAAGAGGAGGGAGCAGCTAGCAGGTGGCAACCTGAAGATTAAAGTTGGCAAATGGTGTAAGAAGCTCCTTTAGAAGTGTGAGTCGTGCGTATCCCACATATACTAGTTGTAACATACCTGAGATGTGCTGAGAATCATCATGATGTACCTTTTGCCAAGTGATTAATCCTTGGCTATTCAGAAGCTAAATAGGAGTCTGATTTCTGAAGTGCAGACCTTTATCCTGATTAGTCTGATGAAAAATGCCATTTGACAAAAATGTCTATACGATGTACCTTGGTTCCAATATTGACAGTGTGTTACTTGCGGGCCTTGCAGACGCCGCTTCCTCTACATCGTGAACCTAGATGCCCCAGCGGAAGGCCACCGCAAGATCTCTCGCCAGAGCAAGTGGGACATTGGTGCTGTGCAGTGGAATCCACATGACAGCCACGCACACTACTTTGCTGCTTCGGTAGGCTGGCCCTGATTTTTGGCTGTGTTCTCTGCACACACACCCCACCCCCAAATCTGGGTCCTAAACAGTGCAGTGTGTGTGTCCAGATATTTCATGAGATTGAGGTTAGATAGTTGCTTCTGGAGGTGTCAGAAGAATGCTTATGGGGAGTTTCCAAATCATGTGTAGATCCTCCCAGTAAACATGGCTGTCATGCTGTCTGAACTATGGCAACCAGTGAATTTTGCATACACACAGAGCTTCAGTTGACCACTGGATTTTTCAGGGTTCTTGTTTGCATGCACCAAAGCTGGATGCACATGCAAAATCTACACCTTGCCTCTGTTCATACAACATTGTGTTGTGTATCAGGAGCATTGTGGCTGCCGCACACTCCCAATATGTGTGATTGCCAGGCTTTTGGTACTCATGAATGTCATGTCTTGAAAGGGTTTATGTGTTTGTGTTTACCTCACACATACACACCTTTTAACTCTGCAATTTACAGGCAAAAACTGCCTCCGCGTTTGAGTGGGATTATGAAGATGAGATGCCTAAATTCTAGAGAAGGTCCTAGAAGCTTTACAAGTTGCAGCTCCATTGTAAATCCCCTCACTGCAAAGCACTAAATGTCTTCCCTAGAAAACAATGCTTTCCATTGTTTTGGAAAACTTCAGGGATATGTGTTGACTCACCTCTTTAGAGAACAACCTTTCCCAAACTGCACATGAGGTTTGAACTGAGTCACTTTTTTTTGGGCAGGAAAGGACTAATCCATCACATGCCTCTCTTCCCCAAAGCTGCTCTCCAGAAAATGGCTCTTTGAAATATCTAGAGTTTGGTTTAGTTTTGCAGTTGTCTGAAATTCTAGGTGATTTACAGCGTCCAACAAACATCCGGGGGATAAAGACCTGAAATATGTGAATGAATAGATAATCTAGAAAGTCTGTCCAAGATAAAATGCCAACACCATCATTAGAAAATTATGCTTTGTATTGGTTGTGACAACTTAAAAGGGAGGCAAGTAAAAATGCTTCTTTAGAGGAAGTCTTCTTACAGCATCGCAGGAAGGTTGGGAATAGCTGTGAAGGCTCTGTTCTTAGTTGCCAGGGAAGGTTCTTTTCTAATTAATGGGCTTTGAAGCAAGAGATGTTCACAGTTATTTATTCTGCCTTTCTTCCATCATGGAGCTCAAGGTAATCTGTGGAGCTTCTGGGAGAGCATGGTTCAGACACTGATGAGTCCTAGATCTCTTTACCTTTTGCAAGATTTCTTGTTACCCTTTGTCTTCCAGCCATAGTTCAGGGAACAATTCTGTAGCTGCCATGTACTCTTTTATTTTTGTTGCGGCTACTTGTGTCTTCCGTTAATTTCAGAGCAACCAGCGCGTTGACTTGTACAAATGGAAAGATGGGCATGGAGAAGCTGGCACTTCCTTGCAAGGGCACACACGCGTCATCAGGTATGCCAGTCCTCCCAGTGAGCCTCTGTGCATTCTCTTATCAAGTGAGTCTGGCCAAAAGGCTCTGGTGCACCCACACTGATCAGGCAGTTCTCTCTAGCAGACATAGCGCCCCATTCCTTCAAGCAGCAGTTTTGAGCCTCCTACCTCCAGGGAATATTGTTCTGTGTCAGTTTGTCCACTGGGGAGTTTACAGCACTCAGAGCGTAAAATCCAAACCTAGAATATTTGGGTCTCACTGTAGCCATGCATTAGCAGAGGGCATGCCCTAACCATGCCCAACACACACCTGCTAACTTTCAAGGGTAATATGTCAACTGTAGCCAGGGAAGTCAACAGTTGACAACATTGGGGAGCTCTTTATAAGCTTTGTTTATTATTTGTTTATTACATTAGATTTATATCCCACCCATTCTACGAAAACTCAAGGCAGCTAACAACATAAGATAACAATAGTAAAACAATAAAACAGTCAGGTAAAATCACAATGGTGCTACTTCATCTATTCAGGCAAGATCTTATAATATTTTCCTTTCTCCAAAGCGATCAGATCCTAGGCAGGTGTACTGATAGATCCAGGTGAGGTGGCAGTTTGGGGGAACTTCAATGAAATGAAGTTAACACAGAGACCTGTGTTAGTGCAGTGATGTGGCTGAAGTTGCTGCCTGGGATTTTTTTGATCAGATAGATCTGGATTTCCATCTCAAGATAACAGTGAAGGGAAGTCTCTTGTGGAGTCCAGAGATTAGCTAATTGTAGGGGGGAAAGTTAGAAGCCCAGGGATGTCTTAAAAGGCTTAATAGTATGTATTCCACCATGAGCTTTCATACACCAGAGCTCAGTTCCACAGTTGCTTGTAAAGACATTTTTTGGTGAATTCCAGCACAAAATGCTAGTTGGTGGAGCTGTGAAGCCATGGGCAGAGTGAAGGGATGCTCTTCCTGGATCAGAAGGTTGGGTGGGGGCAAGTAGGAGGGAGAGATCTGGATGTTTCCTTTTGCACTTACTTTTTTGTTGCTGTGCTTTTTGCCAGCCATGAGCAAAAGTGGTCACTAAAGACCATGCAGAGCTTGGTGACCACTGATGTCCAAGGCAGAAGCTGTCTGATGAAGCTTTTTATTTCCTTTTTGTGCCCTTTTCCCCTCCTCCAGTGACTTGGACTGGGCCGTGTTTGAGCCAGATCTGCTGGTTACCAGTTCGGTTGACACATACATCTACATTTGGGACATCAAGTAAGAGCTTGGGGACCATGGCAGGCTCATGTTGGGCATCCAGGACTGTTACAACTTGAACAAAAATGTCGGGTTGGGTCCATGCTGTTGCTCCATGGGATGTCTCAGGTTTTGCTTATGCTTTGGGGTACGAAAGGAATTTCCCTCCAGGTTGAATGGAGAGCCCTGCTGTCAGCCTTATTTTTCTTCCTAGCTTGCTTAACCTGTTGCTGGTGTGCCCATGAAGGCTGCTTTTGATGATTCACCCCATTCTCAGCTTGCAGAATGAACTTAGTTACATCATGAGAGAATGATTGGCTTCCCTTCTAGATCAGTAACTCCCAAGTGGGGGTATCATGGGGAATATTACATAATTAAAGATTCTAGTGAGCTGAATCTGTTGGTTGCTTGTTGTGCCTCTGCATGATTCCCTACTCTAGGTCTTGTGTCTCCCAGTCAGCTGCCTCTGGAGCAGATGTGTTTGAATCAGAAAGTCAGTTACCTAGCCACAGAGAAGAGTGTTCACCATGCCTTTAGGAATTGTTTCTCTGGGCTTGCCTTTTGCCCAAGAGGGAGTCAGCTTAGATCAGTAAATCATGCAGAAACACATAGTGGGGTCCTCTGAGAGCAAGCCAGACTTACTCATACAGCCTATAAATGTAAGCCTCTTTGGCTTTGGAGTATGTTCAATTTTAATATGGGGGGAAATAGTTTGTTTTGGCTATAAGAAGTTCAGGACACACTGACCAAGAAAGAGGTGCGTGTATGCTCACACTAGTATTGTTTTTCAGGGACACTCGGAAGCCCACTGTCTCACTTTCTGCAGTCGGTAAGTGCCGGTTATCTGGGTAGATGGAAACTCTGCTTCATGCACTGGTCTAATCTTTGTGCTGTTGAGTGTTGCTTGCAAACCTGCTGTGAGCCTGCTTGTGGGGGAGGGCAGGATAAAAGCCAAACAAATTAAATAAATAATGAAACCACAGGCATGATGTACCCCGTCTTGGCTTCTCCTCGTGTGCTTACAAATCACCTCCAAGGATATCTGCTTTGAAATACAAACTCAAAACGCCTTTCTGTTCCAATACCTTTGTTCCTGGCATTCACATAATAGAAATTTAAATGGCAAAAAAAGACCAAAGAAACAAACAGAATTTGGAATGACAGGAGAGAGGGAGAGAAATAAAGGTGGAGCTTTCAAAAGTGTTTGGAGGATGACTAGCATGAGCAAAAGAAGTGAAATCAAGAGATTGCCCCAACTGAGTTGTTGCTGAACGGTCCCCATTGCATGCATGTGGTTGGGGAGTCCCAAAGCATGGGTGGTGTCTGAGCACAGAAATGGCCTCTTTATGTTAGAAAAGGCCCAAGTGCTGAGCTGGTTTCCCATGGAGGTTGTCCTGTAGACTCTAAGTGGCCCCCGACACTAAGCAGCCCCCATGGAGGTTGTCTGGTAGACACGGCGTTATTGGCATGGGGGTGGGATCTTTGGGCAGGTGCCAGAGGGTTCGCAGGTCTAGCTGTGGCACAAATACACTTCCAGCTGCTGCTTCCGTGCCACACCATTGCTTGCTTCACAGACAAGAAGCATAAAAACCACACTGAGACACAAAGTGGGAGTGTCTTGACGTGTGTTCAGCCCACACAGAATTTATTGATTAATTCCAACTTTTTGGCCACCTTCCCCTGAAAAACAGGGCTCGGGGCAGTGTACAACAGTGATAAAATTACAAATTGTAGAAAGAAGTTTTGCAATTAAAACAATACATAAGGCTTCTGGTTTGGATTTCATGGAGAATTGACGAGCTTTCCAGTGGGGGAGCTCACCAGACCCTCTATTCTGGACAGAGAAGGTGTTTTAATACCTGCTGTCTACATCATCTAAGCAAGATGATGGCCAAGATATGCTTAAAGTTCTGAGGAGAGGTACTTTGGCTAACGAGAAATCCCAGGGGGCGTTTCTTTTTTGCTTTGAAGAGTCTCCGAATTAGAACGGCTTCCAACGTCTATAGAGGGTATCTGGGGTCGTTAAATTGACATAAATTTAACGTGTGCCAAGCTTCTTAAGGGCTAATTAATCGTGGATGAGAAACAGACCAGTGTGTTTGATGTAGGGACTTCAAAGGTAAAGAGATTTTTATCTGTTGCTGTGGGACTAAATTGGGAAATATTTGGAAGGCAAACGAAGGTCTGGACACATAAACAACTTGTAATAATAAAGAAGAAGGACGAGGGGGAAATCTTGGACTGAGTTAAACAGATATAAGGCTTAAAAAAGGCAAAAGCTGATATTGTTTGGAATTTTTGTGGTCACTCCCCCCGAGGGTGGAAGAACTGCAGATCAACAAGTCATTACAGGAAATGACGTCTGGGAACATCGTGAGACTTCACAACCATAGATAACAAGACTTTGTAGCAAGTGTGGGCAGAAGAGGCCATCAAGGGAAGGGAAAACTACAGGTTTTTTAAAGCCCCTCTAGGACTAAATCATAGAGAAATATCGAGCACCAGGGGATTCGGCAAGATGGCGCGGTGAAGGCAGAGCGACTATCCAAGTGCTCTTGGCAGTCGCCTGAATTGCGAGCCTTTTGGGCGTCCCTCGGCGTGCTACTCCGGTGTACCCCTTGGGTTCTGCTCTCAAGAGGCGTCTGGGGACGCCTCCGCAGCTGAAGGGAGCTGGCAGAGGGCCGAAAGGAGCGGCGGAAGCTTCTCCGATCGACTCCCTGCCTTCCCCGGGCAGAGACTTGCAATGCCTTCGGGCACTAACCGGGCCGCCGAAAAGAAGGAGCGCTTGAGACGTTAGCGTGTGGGAACCTACAATAGCCCAACGTTTGTTAAAAGGAGCATTTGAAGGGAAGGACTGTGTTGAAAGAGCTGCATGTACGGGACTGTAAGCATTTTGTGAAAGGAAAACTTGAAAGAGAAACTTTGGTGGCGTGGTGCGGAACGGAGCGGCAGACAATGGCGGTGTTGACAGCGGACAGCGATAGCCGCTTTTGAAGAGGGTAAGCGTTGGATTTCTTCTCTCCCTTGAATAAGACCTTGATAAAACAAGCTGAGACAAAGAAGTAGAGACTTGAGATACAGAAATAGAGAGACTGAGTATAATTGGACCCAGTGAATGGAGAAAAAGAACGGGACAAGAAAGTTGGAAAGAGGGGAAGAAGAAAGTTTGAACGGAAGGTAATGAGTAGGGTAAAGTGAGAAGGGGGGGGGAAGGTGAAGTAGGGAAGAAGCTGGTAGAACGGTGGACTGGAAGGAGATCGGAAGAGTGGAAAGAGAGAGAGAGAAAGAACCGAAACTAAGGTGAAGAACATGGAGTAAAGATGGTGGAAGGTGCTTGAACTGAGGGGTGAGCGTGGAGCCGGGAACGAAAGAGGAAGGACAGGTGTGGAAATACAAAGGAGGAGGAGGGGGTTTTTAGCGACGGTTCTCGCCGCGGCCACCTCCCCCTTGAAGAGTGGGGTCGGAATGGAATAGCTCAGCCAAAGATTCTAACTATAGGATACTGGACTATATAACCTTCGTTTTTCCTGCTTTGTGCTGACTGGACATTCGTGATTTTGGAGTGAACTGGATTGAGCACTAACTCTAGACTGGATATTAACTATACAAAAGGGTGAAGACATAGGCTGGAACTGGATCTTAAAGTGAAGCCTGCTGGGAAGAAGAAAGGAGGAGAAAGAGAAGCAAGGGATGCTGGGACTAAGGAGGGTGAAGTATATGCTGATATAAATGAACTAATAGCCTAACAAATATTAACTGAATAACAAATATTAACTGACTTTGGAAATGAATGAATTTTCTCTGTATTTTTGATGCTGTTTCTTACACTACTTGATAATGTGTTTAGAGTTGGATTGTTTTAGTTTATAATTATTATTGCTTATAACTAGTTAGTGAATTAGGTATTATTTACTGGGTACTACCTTATGAGAAGTTCTGGGAAGGAGAGTAGAACATTATAGAAAGAAATAAAGCAACTAAACTGGTAAGAACTATAAAATAGTAGGTCTAGTGTATAAAAACCTTAAGCACCAGGTTAGGTATTGTTGGAAAACTTTCCTAGACCCTGGTGAAGAAGGAACGAGAGATCAAATAGAATCCTTAAGGGAGGGAAAATAAAGTGGCAACCATTAGTCCAAGATATAAAATGGATGTTAAAATCAAGAAGCTAGCACAAGCTACACCTCCAGGTGCGGGGAAAACTGTTACATCTGCTTTAAATCAAGATGCAGTAGAAAAGCTTCAGAGTATGATGCAAGCAGGCTTTAAACAAAACCAGGAGGCTCTTGAGGAGATAAAGGCAGACCTTAAAGAAGACATTAAAAAAACAAACCAAAGAATGGATGAGTTCCAGAAACAGGTGTTGGCAAACACACAGCAAACCCATAAGTTGTCTGCCAAAGTCGATGTTTTAGACGAACAGGGGAAAGCAATGACTGCTAGCATGAAAGAAATAGAAAGAACAACATTAGATCTGGAAGATAGAACATCGAAAATGGAAATGGAGAGAGCTAGGTATAAACTGAGGTTTCAAAACATAATAGAGGAAAAAGGTGAAGATATATATAAGAACATTGAGGAAATCCTAACAACAGGAGAGGATCAGCCAATTAAAGATATAATGCAAGAAGTTGATTGGATAAGAAGGGTTGCAACAACATACACTAAAAAATCCAATCTACCTAGAGAAGTTCATGTGAGATTCTTGAAGGTCTCAACATGTGAAAAAGTCCTGAAAATGGCTAGAGAAAATGATTTGAGGTGGAAAGGGAGCAAAATCCAAGTGCTGAAGGATATACCATGGAGTATAAGGCAGAGAAGAGAGAGGTACAAAAAACTGACGGTTTGGCTGAGTAAACAATCCATCTCCTTTAGATGGCTAGTCCCAGAAGGGATTTTTTTCATCTTTCAAAGTAAAAGGATCAGCTTAACCTCTGTGGAGAAAATGCAAGAATTTTGGAGGGAAAATGTAGACATAGAGGCTCAAGAGTCTCAAGAGTCAGATGAGGATGAGGATGAGGATCAAGAAGAAGGGGAAGAAGCAGGTGGAACCAATAAAGAATGTGCCAAGAAGAAAACAAACGGAAAGACAAGGATAAAGACAAGACTACAAGTCCTAAAAGAAAGGGGAAAATTATTAGATAGTAATTTACAGATGGAAAAATGAAGAAAGGGGGACTCAAGATCACATCGGTGAATATAAATGGTTTGAATGCACCGCAAAAAAGGAAGAAGACTTTTCATCAACTGCAAAAAACTAACTCAGATATAATATGTATGCAAGAGACGCATATCAAGGAGGAAGACCGAAATTACCTGCTGAATAAAAAATTGGGAACCCTATATCACTCCTCAGACCAAAAGAAAAAAAAAAGAGGAGTGGCTATATACATCAAAGAAGGGATAGAATCCAAGCTACTTCATAGGGATGAAATAGGGAGAATAGTTCTGGTAGAAATTGAATTGGAAGGCCAAAAAACGATTGTGGGAAATATTTATGCACCCAATAATAATCAGGAAAAATTCTTCGCTGGATTACATCAAAAATTGACGGAATTTGAAGCAACAAATTATTGTATCATGGGAGATTTTAATGCAGTGGTTGATGTTTATAAAGATAAAAAAATTGGGAAAAAGAAGACCAAAAAGATACGTGGCTCTCTACCGAAAACATTTTTTAAAATGATGGATGAGCTAAATATGATAGATGTCTGGAGAATGAAGAATCCTCAAACAAATGATTACACCTTCTACTCTCAAGTTCATGATTCTTGGTCGAGAATAGATATGGGATGGATGTCAACTTCAGTGGCAATAAAGGTGGATAAAGCGGATATACTTCCTAAAACCTTTGCAGATCACAGCCCAGTGCAGATAACCTTAGAAAAAGCAAGATGGAAACCTCGCTGGACTCTGAATCTCCAAATATTGAAAGATAAGAAATTTGTGGAAGAATCCAAAGAGAAAATCAAAATGTTTTTTGAGTGTAATAGGGAGGAAGATTCCTCTATACAAATTATTTGGGATGCCTTTAAAGCGTTTTTTAGGGGATTAGCAATTGGCTACTCAGCGCAAAGGAGAAGGCAAAGAACACAAAGATATAACGAATTATTGTCAAGCCTGAAGAAACAAGAAGATCTACAGAAGATAAATAGTACGGACCAGATAAGAATGAAGATTCAGATATTACAACATCAAATAAACCTAATACTTCAGGAGGAACTAGAGAAAAAATTGACCTGGTCAAAACAACACTATTTTGAAAACGCGAATAAGACGGGCAGATGGCTTGCATTTAAGCTGAGAAAAGAGAGAGAAAAAAGAATTATTAAATCCCTGAAGGATGAGAGGCAATTAGAAATGACACAGAAATCCCAAATAGAAGAAATAGTTAAAAAGTTTTATCAAAAGTTATATCAAGAACAGAACTTGAATGAAAGCCAGCAGATGGAGTATATAGAACAAACTAAACTACAACGACTAACAAATCAGCAACGGGATTCTTTGAATGATCCAATAACAATACAGGAGATAGTAGAAGCAATAAGGGTACAGAAGACTAACAAAACCCCTGGATTAGATGGATTGCCAATAGAATTTTATAGATGCTTCGAAGAAAACCTTTTATTACCTTATAAAAAAGTTCTGGAAGGGATATATAGAACAAATGAGATTCCGGGATCATGGAAGGAGGCCTTAATTTCGTTGCTACATAAGGAAGGAACTGATCCAGTGGAAATCAAAAATTATAGACCGATCTCCCTATTGAATGCAGATTATAAAATTTTTGCAGCTATACTAGCGAAAAGGCTGAAAAAAATCATACCAGATATAATACATGAGGATCAGTCAGGCTTCATACCCGGGAGAGTTATGAGGCAAAACCTAAGAATGATAATGAATATCCTGGAATATTACAAAGAACACCCCGAGAAACAGTTTGCAGCAATAACATTGGATGCTGAAAAAGCGTTTGATAACGTTAATTGGACTTTTATGTTGAAAACACTGAATCGGATTGGCTGCGGAGAGAATCTAGTGAAATTGGTTAAATCGATCTATACAGACCAAAAGGCAAGGATTAATGTTAACGGATTTATGACAGACCCAATAATGATTGGGCAGGGAACAAGACAAGGTTGCCCGCTATCTCCTATCCTATTTGTATTAACACTTGAACCTTTATTACAGAGAATGAGAGAAAACATGGAAATCAGAGGGGTCAAAATTAGAAAGGAAGTTTACAAAATACAAGCGTTTGCAGATGATATTCTAATTACCTTGGAAGATCCTAATTGCTCAATAGCAGAATTGAAGAAAACCTTACAGCAATACGGGGAGGTAGCGGGCTTTAAAATTAATTTTCAAAAAACTAAATTTTTGTCCCAAAATATGACAAGAGAACAGATTTCAGAATTGGAAGCCAAATCAGGATTTCGTTGTGAAAGGAAAGTTAAATATTTAGGTATATATTTGACAGCTGATTTAAAAACCTTGGTAAGGGATAATTATGAAAAAATTTTAAAGGAAATTAAAACAGACCTAGAACGTTGGAATGACCTACAAATTTCCCTCCTGGGAAGAATATCATCAATTAAAATGAATATACTTCCAAGAATATTATTTTTGTTCCAAATGCTACCAATAATATTACCAAAATCGTTTTTTAAACAGTTGAATAAAATGGTAGCAAGGTTCATTTGGCAAAATAAAAAACCGCGGATTAAGTTAAGAATTCTTCAGGATAGCAAAGAAAGAGGAGGCTTTGCCCTGCCTGACTGGCAAATTTATCATAAAGCTTGTACTTTAACATGGGTCAAGGACTGGTTACTTCTAAAAAATAAGAGACTCTTAACAATGGAAGGAGCGGATTTGACCAAAGGATGGCATGCCTTTATTTGGTATGATCACCCAACAAAAGGAAGCAAATTTTTGAGACATGAAATAAGGAAATCCTTATATAAAAACTGGTTAGAGATTAAAAACTTAATATACAAATATACTCCTAAATGGCTTTCCCCGGTGGAGGCATCCACTCAACCCCACCTTTTCAACTGGGAAGAGGACTATACATATGGAAGTTTGTTAAATGTTAGACAGGAACTGAATGTAGAAACAATTTCGGAAATGGATTGGTGGTTGAGAACACAAGTGAAATCTAGGTATAAGTCAGATAAGGGGTTAGGCTTTTCAAAAAATTTAAATAAATTTGATGATATCATATTTGAATCTGATAGAAAAATGATCTCGAGATGTTATACATGGCTGTTAGAAATTAAGATGCAAGAGGAAAGTGTGAAGGAAAGCTGGATTAAATGGCTACAAGAATTTGGTTATACTCTTGATTTAGATAATTGGGAAAAAATATGGAGAGAAAATAATAAGCTGTTTAAATCCTCTCTATTAAAAGAAAACTTGTACAAATTGGTCTACCGTTGGTACTATACCCCCGAAAGACTCTCCAAAGCGTTTCCAAATAGTTCAGATAAATGCTGGAAATGCGCAAAAGTTAAAGGCTCGTTGTATCATTTGTGGTGGAAATGTGATTACGCTAAAAAATATTGGTTACAAATATCTATCTGGACGCAAAAGATGTTAAAAATAAGAATCCCTCATGTACCTGAATTATACTTATTGAACATTTGTCAAACTTCACTACCCAAAAAAGCCAAAAGATTGTTACTGCATATTATAACAATATCTAGAATATTGTATGCGAAATACTGGAAGAAGCCGCAAACTCCAAATAAGAATGAATTTTTGTCTAAATTAATGGAAGCAGCTGAAATGGATACACTAACTTGTAGACTGAAAGGAGGAAATATGGAAGAATGTAAGGAGACATGGAGCCCGATGTATGAATGGGCTAAGACGCTAGGATTTGAAATGATAGGGAAATATTGAAATTGTAAATCTTTTACTGACTCATCGCTCCTCTAAGTGTTGTTGGGGGTTGTCTGTCATGTGTTGTTTGGTAGGGTTTGCTAGGTGTGTTTGTTAGGTAGTAAGTATATGTTGGTATTGTATGTGTGAATATATGTATGACTATTTTTGACTATATATGTGAAATAAAATTATTCAAATTCGAAAAAAAAAAAAAAGAGAAATATCGAGCACCATTTTGGGAAATTATAACTTTTTAAAAATTAATATCTGGACCCAGGGGCATAGGAGGACGGCGATTTTGGGCTTTTCTGAAAGGACATGCCCTAATCTATAAGACTAGACTATTTAAAAAGAACTTGGTGACTTCAATTGTAAAGCCTATATTTATAATGGGAAGGCAGTAATGTCAGCCCAAAAACCATTACAGACAAGATCCAAGGCGCTAGAAGAGGGCAAAAAGGCTGATAAAAAAGAACAGATGGATGCCATGGAAGCTAGATTGTCTAAACTGATTAAAGATGCTATAAGTGATTGTAAGAAGGAATTAAAAAAAGATATAGAAGTAAAGAGTTTAAATCAGTATCCCAAAAAATCCAAGAGGTGGAAGAGAAAGTGAAAGACCATGATGAAATAATTAATACAGTGGATTCCACTATTAAAAAATTGCAGGGCAAAGCAGTACTGCAGGACTGCAAATCAGTGGAAAATCAGATACGTTTGAGAGGTACGCCTGAAAAGGATGGTGATTTAAGGAAATACATAATAAGGATTATTGTTGGAATATGTTGGAGATGATCCTGAGGAGACTAATTACTTTTATGACTATATTTACAGGGTCAATTCAGAATATGCAAGGAACAATAAACTACCAAGAGATGTGGTAGTGAGATGTGTAACAATAGATTTGGTGGGAAGGATTCTAAATAAACAGTATGAAGGCAAGCTGATTGTGGAAGGCAGTGATGTTAGAATTATGAAAGAATTACCAAGGAAAGTCTTAAGTGACAGAAAATTATATAAAAAAATGACTGAGCAATTGAAAGAGAGTCAAATGAGATATAGATGGATTCTCCCAGAAGGATTGGTTTTTGAATACAAGGGGAAGAGGATTACCATTACAAGCACTCAGGAGATGGAGACGTTTTTGGTGGAGAATAAAGAATTTGGAGGTTCAGATTAAAATAGAAAACCATGATGGATTACAAATTATTATCTTGGAATATAAATGGACTTAATTCACCACAAAAAAGAAAGGCAAAGCTGATATTGTTTGGAATTTTAATTGGATTGGGAAGCAAAAATGTAACAATTTGTCTACAAGAAGTACATATTAAATGATTGGATTGCAAATATTTGTGGAATAAGCAATTTGGTATGGAATTTTTTTCATTGCCTAAGGAGAAAAAAAAGGCGTAGTTTTTTATGTAAAACAGGAATTGGAACCAAAATTGATTTTTAAGGACGATGATGGTAGATATATTGCAGTGCAAGTGATGATGAACCACAAGAAGACTTTGCTATTGGGACTGTATGCGTCTAATGGAGCAAAATATTCTTTTTTTAAGGACATTATGCAGCAACTTGATCAAGAGACATATGAGCAAATCATGTTAATGGGAGACTTTAATGGTACAGTTAAAAATATTTTGGATAGATCTGGGAAGAATAATGAAGGTAAACTACCAAAGTCTTTTTTTTTTAATTAGCCAAGCAAGAAAATCTTGTAGACATTTGGAGGGAGAAAAATCCTACAGTTAGAGACTATACCTTCTTCTCAGCTCGACATAACTCTTTCTCAAGGATTGATATGTTATGGAGTACAAAAAATTTGGGATTACAACAAAAAAAATAGAGATTCTTCCGAAAATAAGAGCAGATCATAATCCAATAATGAGGTCTGCGAAACCTACCAAAAAGAATTTAAGATGGCGAATAAATGAAGATTTACTGCAGAAAGATGGGGTAGTAGAATCTCTGCAAAAAGAGACTAAAGCCTTTTTCCAAGTAAATGAAAATGAGGACGTTCAATATCAAACTGTGTGGGATGCTTATAAAGCGGTGATGAGAGGTATTTTAATCACATTGAATAATAAAGACAGAAAAACTAAAGAGAAACAAATGACAGACATACAGAAGGAGATTAAGAAGAAGGAGAGAGAGCTTATAAAGAGACCGGGGGGAAAGAAGATTTTAAAAGAAATTGGAATTCTACAGGAGCAACTAAGACACTTGTTAAATAAAGAAGTAGAATGAAACTTAAAAAGGCTTCAACAAAAATCTTTTGAGAGTGCAAATAAAGCTGGAAAATACTTGGCCTGGCAAATGAAAAGAAAAAGGGAAAATAAAATTGTTAATAAAATTAGTTTGGGCAACAAAGAAATTGTTGACCAGGAAGGAATCAAAAGAGAGTTTTATAAGTATTATGCAAATTTGTATAAAAGTCATGTGGGGGGAAAAAGAGAAAATAGATGCCTATTTACAGGAAATTAATGTTAAACCCCTAACGGACAATATGAAAAAGATCTTAACCCAATTGGTAAGGAAGAAATTGAAGCGGCAATTAACTCAATGAAGCCAGGGAAGGCTCCGGGTCCTGATGGTTTTACAGCAAGATATTATAAAATTCTTCATTGCGGCTATCTCTTCACCGAAGATAAGTTTAGAGACAGTGTAATAAATTGAGTAATTAGTGACAACGAATAGATTTAGAACAACAGAAGGGAATAGTTGGAAGGAAGAAAGAAGGTGGTGGATAGAGGAAGAAGAGGAAGGAGGAGAGAAAAAGGAAGTGGAAAGAGTGGACTGAGTAGAGACTTTAGATGGAATAGTTGAATAACTGTAAGAACTTTAAGTAAATATCTGTTAAATATTTATTAAGCAAAATTGATGTATATAGGTGAGAGAGGTGTTTAGTAAGTAACTAATAATAACAATAACAATAATTAACTGGGTGGGTAAGAGTGTAATAGAATAATAGTAGAAGTGATCAATGAAGTAATTAATGAACTTATTTAAATGGGCATTTGTTTAGATAATTAATTGAATTTAGCTGAGCAGGGTGGTATGAATAATTGAAAAGATATTTATAGGGTATGACCGAGTATTGTATATGTATCTAACTGAAATATTTGACTAATTATTCAGGAGTTGAAAATTGTTGGTATATGCATGATATTCTAACATATATTGAATGGGTGCCAGATGTTCAAGTAGGAGACACTAGAGGTAGTGAAAAGAAGTAAGAATTAACACCTGACTCTGTGAAGGAAATAGTTGTCAGTGAATAGAAATGGAGGCTAAAGCTAAGAAATTTGGACAAGGTACCCCCCCAGGGGGAGGGGGGAGATTGGTTTCAGTAGCTGTAAACCAGGACGCTCTGGAGAAATTACAAAATATTGTAACAGCAGGTTTCAAACAAAATCAGGAAGCCTTAGAGACAATGAAGGTGGATTTGATGGGACAGATAAAAAAACCTAATAAACAGGTTGAAGAATTTAAAAAACAGCTGCTGGCTAATACGCAGCAAATACACAATCTAGCTGCTAAGATAGAAAAGATAGAAGAAAAATAGAAGGACACAGGCAATATAGTTCGAGAAAATAAAGCCAGCATGATAGAACTAGAAGAGAGAATAATAAAACTGGAGATGGAAAAAGCAGCATATATACTACGATTTCAAAATATCCTGGAGGAAAAAGATGAAAATATAATAAATAAGATCATGGATATATTAATCATAGATGAGGAAGAACTGCTAGAAGAGGGAAAGAGAGACATTGAGTGGGCAAGAAGAATCACTTCAAATTACACGAGGAAATTTAATCTAGCAAGAGAGGTACAAGTCAAATTTACTCATATTACAACATGTGAATTTTTTTTTAAAAAAGTAAGAGAACATGATCTAAAATGGAAGGATACAAGCATTAAGGTGCTGAAAGAGGTACCTTGGGGAGTGCGCCAGTGAAGGTTTAAATACCGAAAATTGACAACTTGGCTGATGAAACACTCCATACAGTTCAGATTGCTTGTACCGGAAGGAATCTTCTTTACTTACCAAACTAGAAGATATAATATAACCTCTCCGGATAAGTTGGAAGATTTTTGGGACAAATTCGTGGAACCAAGTAGTCGTGAGTCAGAGACAGGGGAAGAACAAGAAGAAGAAGGTTGTCCAAAGAAAACAGGCAAAGAAGCCCAGAAGATGTTGGGAGAAGGAGTAAGGACAAGACTACAAACTAAAAAAGACCAAAGAAAAATATCGGACAGTATTGACCTTTTAAAATGAATTCTAAGATGGGATTACAAATAACATCAGTCAACGTAAACGGTTTAAATGAACCAGGGAAAAGAAAGAGGATCTTTCAGCAATTGAAAAAAACAGGATCTCAAATAATTTGTTTGCAGGAAACGCATATTAAGAAAGAAGATGTCAAATATTTACAAAATGGAAAATTGGGTGTACTTTATTATTCATCTGACCCAGAGGAAAAAAAAAAAGGAGTAGCTATATATGTGCAAAAACATATTAAATCTAACTGTCTGTACACTGATAAATCGGGAAGAATTGTGATAATAGAATTAGAACTCAATGGAGACAAAATAATCGTAGAGAATATTTATGCACCAAATGAGAATTTAGAGAGATTTTACAAAGTACTACATGAAAAATTGATGGAATTTGAGCCGAAAAATTGTTGTATCATCGGAGACTACAACGTGGTATTTGAAGTAGAAAAAGACAAAAAATTCGAGGAACCAAAAAAAAGAAAATCATGCAGTACTTTGCCAAAAACCTTGAAAGTGGCTGACGAATTTAATTTATTGGATGTATGGAGGACAAAAAACCCACAAACAAAAGATTATACCCATTACTCTCCAGCCCATAAGTGTTGGTCCAGGATAGATATGTGCTGGCTGTCAGCTGATTTAATTTTATCGGTTAATCAAGCGGATATTCTACCTAGAACATATGCAGACCATAATCCAATCCAGATAAATTTGTTGAAAATACAGAAAAATTTTCGCTGGACTTTAAACCTACAAATTCTGAAAGAAGCTAAATTCCTAGAAATAGCTAAGAAAGAAATAAAAGAATTTTTTCAACATAATTTGATCAAAGATACCAAAATGCATGTGATTTGGGAGGCATTCAAGGCATTCTTCAGAGGAATTGCAATAAGATACTCAGCAAGGAGGAAGAGAGAGCGAATGAAATCTTATAACTAATTAGTTTTAAAATTGAGGGAGCAAGAGAAACAACAAAGGACCAAGAATACGAAGGAGATAAGGCTTAAGATCTTATCTATTCAGCATCAAATAAACTTATTACTAACAGAAGAAGTGGAAAAGAATTTGAAATGGGCGAAACAAAATTACTTTGAAAACGCAAACAAGACTAGCAGATGGCTAGCTTACAAATTAAAGAAGGAAAGGGGGGAAAAGATTATAAAATCTCTAAAAAATGAAGAAAAAGAGGAAGTTACACAAAACAATCAGATGAAAATAATTATCCAAGATTTCTATCTGAAGTTATATAAAAGACAGGAAATCTCAACCCAACTACAAGAGGATTACATCGAAAATGTCAAGATTAAGCAGATAACAAAAGAACAGCGAGAGAAACTAGAGAATCCAATCACGATGCATGAAATTGTGGAAGCAATAAAACAACAAAAATGGAATAAGACCCCAGGACCAGATGGACTCCCAATTGAATTTTTTAAATCTTTTGATGACATCTTGCTTATTCCTTACAAAAATGTAATAGACGATATACAAAGCACCAAGGAGATCCCGGTATCTTGGAAAGAAGCATTGATTTCTTTGATCCATAAGGAGGGTACAGACCCAGCCGAAATAAGAAACTACAGGCCTATTTCACTTTTAAATAGTGATTATAAAATCTTCGCAACGATTCTAGCAAACAGACTTTAAAAAGTGGTTACTACAGTAGTTCATGAAGACCAAATTGGGTTTGTCCCAGGAAGATTGATGAGGCAAAACGTAAGATTATTATTAAACATCATTGAGTATTATAGCGAACGCCCAGAGAAACAATTTGCCTGTATAATGGTTGATGCTGAAAAAGCATTTGACAATGTCAACTGGAATTTCATTTTAAAGTCTTTAATAGCGATGGGCTGTGGAGAGAATTTTCGTAAGTTAGTAGAAACTATTTATACAGAACAAAATGCAAGAATAAATTTTAATGGAACTATAACTGATTCGATTGAAATAGAACAGGGCACCAGACAAGGATGTCCTTTATCCCCACTGCTTTTCATCTAAACACTAGAATTTCTGACAAAAAAATAAGAGATATTAGGATTAAAGGTGCCAGAATCAAGAACGAGGAATTCAAAATACAGGCCTTCGCAGACGATGTATTGTGCATTTTGGAAGAACCAAACTCATCTATAGAATATTTGAAGGAAAGACTAAAACAATACGGAGGAATATCGGGATTTAAAGTCAATGTACGGAAAACTAAATTTTTGACAAAAAACATGAATAAGAAACAAATTGCACAATTAGAAACTAAATCTGGCTTCATATATGAAAAAAAAGGTATTTAGGGGTCCAGTTGACAAATGATTTAAAGGACCTTTACCAGGATAATTATGAAAAAATATTAAAAGAAATTCGAACTGATTTAGTTAGATGGGAAGGTCTACAAATTTCGCTTTTGGGAAGAGTCGCTACAATTAAAATGAATGTGTTACCTAGGATTTTATTCTTTTTTCAGATGGCTCCAATCATCCTACCCAAATCTTTTTTTCAGCAGCTTAATAAAATGATTACGACATTTATCTGGCAGGGCAAAAAGCTGAGAATTAAATTAAAAGTGCTCCAGGATAGCAAATCTAGAGGGGGCCTTGCATTATCGGAATGGAGTTTGTATTATAAGGCGTGCTGTATAGCATGGTTAAAAGAATGGCTTATGCTGGAGAATAAAAGATTACTGGCTATTGAAGGAGCAGGATTGGGGAAAGGATGGCATAGTTATGTCTGGTATCATAATCCGCCCCAAAACAGCTCTTTTTTAAGACACGAAATAAGGAAATCTTTGTATAGAGTTTGGTTGGAGATTAGAAATAGCTATTCTTATACACCATTATGGCTGTCACCTGTAGAGGCCTCTACACATCCAAATCTCTATGATTGGGAAAGCCAGGCTTGCTATGAAAACTTGTTAGACAACCAAAATAACCTGAAATTAGAGGAAATTGCTACATCTGACTGGTGGCTAAAATGTCAAGTGAAATCGCGATACCAAATGGATAAAGAGAGAGGCTTTCCCAAAAAGTTAAATGATTTTGATTCAATAATTCAGACAAATCAGAAACTTATTTCTAAAGCGTATGAATGGCTACTGCAAAACAAAATGCAAGAAGAGGTGGTGAAAGAGTGTTGGATAAGATCGTTAAGAGATTTTGGCTTTAACATAGATTTAGAGGAGTGGGAAAAAGTATGGAAGCAAAACCTAAAATTAACAAAGTCAGCTGTTTTCAAGGAAAACTTATACAAAATGATGTACCGTTGGTATCTTACCCCAGAACAGCTAGCTAAAATCTATTCCAGTTACTCTAATAAGTGCTGGAAGTGCAAGAAAAATAAAAGATCGCTGTTTCACATATGGTAGCAATGTGAATATGCCAAAAAATATTGGGCCCTGATCAATACATGGATTCAAAAAATCTTAAAAATAAGACTGCACCACTCACCAGAGTTATATCTCTTAAATATTTGTAGAGAAAATGTACCTAAAACAATGATAAAAGTATTGCTACATATTGTTACGATTGCAAGAATATTATATGCTAAATATTGGAAGATGTCCAAAATACCTAACAGAGAGGAATTTATTTCTAAACTATTAGAAGCCGCGGAATTAGATATATTGGCCACGAGATTACAAGATGGAAACTTACAAAAATGTAAAGAGGCATGGGATCCTATTTATTGTTGGGTGAAAAGCAAAGGATTGGTTTTGGAATAATAGAAATAGTAAATTGACAAACTCCTAATGCTCCTTGGGTGATTAGGAGAGTGGTTGAATGGTGGTGGGAGGGCTGATTGCACTTTCTTATGTTTATTTTTATGTATTTTGTATTTCCTGTTATTTATGTTGTTATGTTTTTATGTGGTGTTGAAATAAAAGAAAATAGCTGCCAAAAAAAAAGATATTAAAAAATTCTTAAAGAAACTCTACTTCCCAAACTTCAGAAATTGATGAACATTATAAGAATAGATGGGAAGATACCTAATATTTGGAAGGAAGCAGTAATCTCGTTGATACCAAAAGAAGACAGAGATGTGACTAATGTAAAAAACTATAGACCAATTTCATTGCTAAATAATGACTACAAAATATATGCTAGAATTTTAGCAGAACGCCTGAAGCAGCATTTGAATAGTTTTGTTAAAGAGGAACAAGCAGGGTTTCTCCCCAGAAGGCAATTAAGAGAAAATATCAGAACTGTAATTGATATAATAGAATATTATGAAAAACATCCTGAAAAAGAAGTAGCTTTGCTTTTCGCTGATACAGAAAAAGCTTTTGACAATGTTCATTGGGACTTTATGTTTGCAGTAATGGAGAAATTGGGATTGGGTGAAGACTTTGTTAGAATGGTAAAGGCAATATATACTGACCAACAAGCAAGATTTTGTATAAATGCAGATTTGACAGAGAAAATAGCAATTTGTAAAGGAACAAGACAAAAGGGTGCCCTCTATTCCCTTTGATACTTATAATAACCCTGGAAATACTGCTTATGCAAGTTCAAGAAGATAAGGAGATAGAGGGTTTGAAATTAAAAGGCTTTTCTTACAAATACAGAGCGTTTGCAGATGATGTAATGTTTATAAATGAAAACCCAACTCAAGTTACACCGTTGCTGCTCCAGAAAATAAAAGAATATGGTGATCTGGCAGGCTTTTATGTAAATAAAGAGAAAACAAAATTGTTGTGTAAAAATACATCAAAATCTAAGCAAATGGAATTAAAAAATTTAACAAACTGTGAAGTGGCCTCTAAAGTAAAGTATTTAGGAGTAGAAATTACAACAAAGAATATTGACTTATTTAAAAACAACTATGAAAAGCTTTGGCGGAAAATTGAGGTGGACTTATACAAATGGAATAAGTTGAATTTGTCTAACCTGGGTAGAATATCGGCAATAAAAATGAATGTATTGCCAAGAATAATGTTCTTGTTTCAAACTATACCAATAGTGAAAGAAGATAAACAAATTCATAAATGGCAGAGGAAACTTTCGGAATTTATATGGGCTGGCAAGAAACCAAGAATTAAGATGAAGATGCTGACAGACGCTAAAGAAAGAGGAGGCTTCCAAGTACCGGATTTAAGACTATATCATGATGCAGTTTGTTTGGTATGGATTAAGGATTGGATAGTGTTATTAAACAGAAAATTATTAACATTAGAAGGCCATGGAAAGGTTTTTGGTTGGCACGCATATTTGTGCTATGGGAAAAGTAATATGGATGGTTTTTTCTCACATCATTATGTAAGAAGTAGTTTGCTTAAAACTTGGTTGACATACCAAAAATATGGAGATGAGAGGAAACCGTTGTGGATTGTGCCAACGGAAGTAATAAAGTTATATTCGGATATTGAGGAAGAGAAATGGTTACCATATAAACAATTGTTAAAAATACAAGGAGGAAAAGCAGAATTAAAATCAGTGGAAGAATTGGATTATAAATTTAATTGGTTTCAATGGTTAAAAATTAAAAGTCTGCTTAAGCAGGATATTAGAAATGAAGGAATAAGACAAAGAAATGGAGAAAATGCTGTTTGGTGAGGATGTAAAATTGATCTCAAGAGTATATAAACTGTTACTGAAATGGTCTACAGAAGAAGAAGTGGTAAAATCTCAAATGATAAAGTGGGCAATTAATATACACAAGGAAATTCAGATGGAACAATGGGAATATTTATGGAAGAACTCTATGAAAATATCGACATGTAATAACATAAAAGAAAATTGTTACAAAATGTTGTATAGATGGTATATGACACCAAAAAAACTGTTGAAAACAAATAATCAGATGTCTGATTGATGTTGGAAATGTAAAAAGCATGAAGGGTCCTTCTTCCATATGTGGTGGACTTGTGAAAGGGCTGTACAATATTGGCAAATGATCCAGCAAGAAATATCAAAGATTTTGGGATACAAAGTGAAGAAGGCACCAGAAATCTTTTTGTTGGGATTACAAATAGAAAATTTTCCGAAGCAAGACAGAACATTACTTTGGTACATGCTTTCAGCTGCACGGACATTGTATGCGCAGTTGTGGAAGCAAAATAAAATTCCAGAAAAATGGGACTGGGTTATGAAAACTATGCACTGGAGTGAAATGGACAAATTAACAAGAACATTAAAGGAACTTGATATGGAAAAATTTAATAATGAATGGCGAAAGTTTCAGAACTATGTGGAAGAACATTGGAGAGTGAAAGGACACTTGTTGATATTGGATAATGGATAACTTGTTTATCAGCTATTTTTAATTTACTGAGACAAGAATGATAGTTAAAATGAAAGTATGAGAAAATATTTTGTTCTTTCTTAAAAGATTGTAATAAGATAGGTAATATGACTTAATTTAGTAATATATTGGATCATTAATCGAATGAGGTAATAACCATAAAGAAGTATAAGTTCCTTTTTTCTTTTTATACAGTTTTTAAAAAAATGTTAAATTACCTTTATTGCTTTTATATTGTAATTAACACTGGGGAAGTCTTGAAAGGGAGGAGGGGAAGTGGAAATGTGATGCAACATATTGGCTTTTATTTGAGAGAAGTAAATGAAATAGTGATATAATATGTTGTAGAATAATAAAAATTGTTTTTACACAAAACCCCCCCAATAATAATATAATAATAATAGCTTTTATTTCTATCCCACCCTCCCCGCCTAGGCGGCTCAGGGCGGCTAACAACAGCTCATACGTTAACATAAATAATAAAACTTTGGATTTAACAATTAAAATTAAACATATAAAAACCAGTTAGTTAAATTAAAATACATAATTTAAGTTACACTATATGTATATATATATATCTGGCAGCAATAAGACTGTTCTGGCGCTGGTTCTGCCAGTTTAGATAATATTATAGATGGTGGTTCTTTGTACCAGGCAACTCAGCAGTCGATGTCATTATAGGCTTGTCTAAAAAGGGCGGTCTTGCAGGCCCTGCGGAACTGGTCAAGGTTCTGCAGGGCCCGCACTTCCTCCAGAAGCTGGTTCCACAGTGCAGGTGCCGCAACTGAAAAGGCCCGTGCTCTGGTGTTTTGGAGTTTGACCTCTCTCGGTCCAGGGATGGTCATTTTTTTTTTTACCCACTGACCTCAGTGCCCTCTGGGGTTCATATGGGGAGAGACGGTCCCTTAGGTAGGCTGGTCCTCGGCCATATAGGGCTTTAAAGGTGATAACCAACACTTTGTACTGGACTCGGTAGGTAATTGGCAGCCAGTGCAGTCCGCGCAGCCCCGGCCGTATGTGCTCCCCATTTTGAGAGCCCCAATAGTAGCCTGGCCGACGCGTTCTGCACCAGCTGCAGCTTCCGGGTCCGGCACAGAGGTAGCCCCAAGTAGAGGGCATTACAGTAGTCCAATCTTGAGGTGACCGTTGCATGGATCACAGTTGCGAGGTCGTGGCGTTCCAGGAAGGGGGCCAACTGCCTTGCCCGCTTCAGATGGAAGAATGCTGACTTGGCAGTGGCTGCTATCTGGGCCTCCATTGATAATGAAGGCTCCAGTAAAACACCCAAACTTTTTACCTGGTGCGCTGGTTCCAATGGTGCGCCGTCGAAAGTTGGGAGAGCTATTTCCCCTCCCAGGGCTCCGTGACCCACACAAAGGACCTCTGTCTTCGCTGGATTCAGTTTCAACCCACTCAATCTGAGCCACGTCGCTACAGCCTGCAAGGCCCGATCCAGGTTCCCTGGGGCGGAGCCAGGCCGGCCATCCATTAGTAGATAGAGCTGGGTGTCATCTGCATATTGATGGCAGCCCAGCCCGAACCTCCGGACAATCTGGGCAAGGGGGCGCATATAAATGTTAAACAGCATTGGGGAGAGAACTGCTCCCTGAGGCACCCCACAATCAAGTGTGCGCCTCTGGGATCGTTCACCCCCAATGGCCACCCTTTGTCCCCGATCGAAGAGGAAGGAGGAAAGCCATTGCAAGGCCAACCCCCCAACCCCTATGTCGGCGAGGCGGCGCTTTAGCAACTGGTGGTCGACTGTGTCAAATGCCGCCGACAGGTCTAATAACATCAGTACCGCAGATGCCGCTGGAGGTCATCCACCAAGGCGACCAGCACTGTCTCCGTCCCATGGCCCGGTCGGAACCCAGACTGGCATGGGTCAAGAACGGAAGCGTCATCTAGGAATCTCTGTAGCTGCAACGCCACTGCCCTCTCAATAATTTTACCTAAAAATGGTAAATTAGACACCGGACAGTAATTCGCCCATTCGGCCGGGTCTGCTGTACATTTTTTTTAGGAGAGGGCGAACCAACGCCTCTTTCAAAGGCGTTGGGAAATGCCCCTCTACGAGGGATCTATTTATGATGTCCCGTAAAGGACATCTGAGCTCCCTCTGGCAAGATTTAATCAGCCAAGAGGGGCACGGATCCAAATCACATGTTGTTGGGCGAGCAGCGGAGAGGATCCCATCGACTTCCTCCAGGTTGAGCGGATCGAAGTGATCCAGAACCAAACCCGAAGACAGGCACGGAGCCTCAATTTCACTCACTGTTTCCAAGGTGGTAGGCAGGTCTTGGCGGAGCAATGAGATTTTATCCGCAAAATATTTCGCAAATGCCTCACAGCCAATCTCCAATTCTCTAATGTTTGGTTTGCCTTGTGGCAATAAGATCCCCAATTATTCTAAACAATTGTGCTGGGCGCGAATTTGCGGATGCAATCTTGGTTGCAAAGTAGTTTTTCTTTGCAACCTTGACTGCCATCTCATAAGACTTCATAAACGTTCTGTAGGATGTTCTCATACATAAAATACAACTTCAGCAGCCTAAACCAATCTGACCGTGATAATTCCAGGAGTGTCATTGCCTCGTAGAGGAGCGGGGAGGCAAGGAAAGGAAGAAGAGTGCCAGACTAGATGGAAAACTAGATGCAGTGGAATGGTGCCCTTCTATTTTGTGGCGACTGTTCGCTACAAAGGTCAACTATCACTGCAGTAGCCTATGGGTGAGCTGCTTTGCCTTGGGGCGGTATCTTGAGCTGGCTTTCCTGAATGGGCAGGACTGTACCCTTCAGAATGCCCAGCACGACTGACTGCCCTTTCCTTGATAACTGTGTCATATGTCCACAGCTGGCCTCATGTGCCATGGTGCCGAGTATTATGGCATCATGCTACCAATGAGCATGTTTGAACTGGCAGCCAGTCCTCCTATCTCTCAAGCTTCCTGTGAGGTTGTCATTCCACCCACCCTATTGCCACCTACAGGAATTCTGTGAAAGTTTTTGACCACTCGGTGCTCTTCTCCTGCAGCTGGAGCTTCCCAGGTCAAGTGGAATAAGAAAAACGCCAACTGCTTGGCAACCAGCCATGATGGGGATGTACGCATTTGGGACAAGCGGGTGAGTCAGTGTTACCTTCTCTAATGAAAACAGCAATGACCTCACCAGCTGGTGAGCATCTGTATGCCTTAGAGGGTCCCGAGATGGCTCAGGATTCTTGCTGATGACCCGCAGCGTCCATTTTGCACTGAAACCTGATCAAGAGAGATTAAGAACATAATCAAAGATTCTCCTGGTTTGGGACTGAAACAATGTCCCCTCTAAGCTGCAGAGTCTCATGAGCAAAAATTCTATTTTGTGAGCTACTGGCATTAAAGTTATGAGATACTGGCATTAACATTGTGAGCTCCTGCATTAATTATTGTGCTCTGGGGCCATTTTTCCTGAGCTAAGACAAAAATGTGTGAGCTGGAGGCTAAAAATCTGTGATCTAGCTCATACTAACTCAGAGGGAGCAGTGGTTTGAAGCACTGTATAGTTTCCTTGATTGTAGAAGATTGCTCTGTTAGGTTTCTTTGCTTCCTTCTGCATACAATTTCTGAGGGATAAGTAGTCTAGAATGGCCAACAGACCTCTTGGGTGGAGCCCCAGGGATAACTGGACTGTGAGCTCTCTGTTGTCAGACAAATGCAATTGGTGGCTACTGATGGCAATTCCTTACAGATGCAAGAAGCCCAAGTTAATAATCCCTCCCCCTTGCATCCCCCAGCTGCATGTGTCATGCTGCTTGAAAATAGATTGTAGTGCTGAACTCAGTGGTGGAGAGGTGGGGGCCTCCTTGCTGTGAATAACACATCATTTGCCTACAAATAATGGATGCATATCTCAGAAAAACTGACCAATTTATAAAATTGTGCATAATTTTCTATTGCTGGGACAGGCTTGGGATGTTTTGTGCAGAATGCATGAAGCCCCAACCACTGTGAGTCTGCAGGATAGCAGTTGGGCTGTGGCAGGGCTGTGGCTCGATGGTAAAGCCTCTGCTTGGCACGCAGAAGGTCACAGGTTCAATCCCCAACATTTCTAGTTAGAAGGATCAGGTAGAAAGTGATGTGAAAGACCTTTGCCTGAGTCCTCAGAAAGCCACTGCCAGTCCAAGTCTACAGTGATGGCCTTGATGAAACAAGAGTATGATTCAGTATAAGGCAGCATCTCTAGCCCAGCCACTGCTTCTAGCTCTGCCTGTACCAATAGGAGCTAAATGTCCTTTGAGCAGCAGTCAGAATGTCCTTTGAGCAGCCCTGTGGCTCATAATAAGGATAAGACTTGGGCTAGCTCCATTCCAGGAATGGATGGTTTAGTAGTTTGAGAGGGAGTATATTGAAACCAATGTTCCCTGTTTAATTCCTGCTGTGCTCAAAACACATCACTTTTTGGTGCAATGGTTCTCAAGGAGACCGGTGTGTGTGTGTGTGCACGTATATCTCAGAAGCTTATGAGGTTTTGTCCAAGGGAAGACCAGTAATGGGAGAGAAGGTTCCCTGAAAGACACATGTACCCTTCCCCTGCAATGTGCAGTCATATAGGACCATTGCACATGATATAGGTTCATTCTTGCTTCAGATGCAGCAAGAGAAGCCCAGCAGGTCTCCCCAGAGTGCTACACAAATTTAAAGGTGTGCCTTCAAGTATACCTCAGAAACTTTTGAATATGCCAGAATTCCCCAGCAGATGGCAGCAATGTGTCAGGGGTTCCCTGAAAGTAGAACACTTGAAAACCACTGTCCTCATATTTTGGCTGCCTGCTGCATTGCGTGTGTGCATATGGGGGGGGGGAACCTTTAACCAAAACCTCTTCTTGCAGAAACCTGGCACTGCTGTGGAGTACCTGGCCGCCCACCTCTCCAAAATCCACGGCCTGGACTGGCACCCAGATAACGAGAACATCTTGGCCACGTCCAGCCAGGACAACTCCGTCAGGGTAGGTAGGTGGGGTGGCTTTCTGGCAGCTCTTAGCTGTAGGCTGACAAAAGAGCACACACACATCAGATGTGCTAAAGCAGCTGACCTGTTGCTTGTTGTAAGAGCTGGGACTGGTTCAACCAGACTGGTTCCTGTTGGTCTTCCTTGCTGTTGGAGGACTTCGGGAGATAATGCAAGAACTGAATGGCTGGCTGCCAGCTGTAAAGAGCAGGGGTACAAAAAAGTGCCTGCCCTGTTCAGAAGCTCCTGCATGCTTGGCTGCCTCAATGTGTGCCTCTGCCATGTGGGCCCCACCCTAAGGGTCATGTTTTGTTCATTGCTGAGAGTCTTTTTAGTTCGAGCGCAGTCTGGATTAGCCTTTTTCTTATAAATTGTTTCCTTTCACTAAAGAAAGTTAAAGTTCCAATTCCAGCTGGTCTTTCAATCTATATGGAAGACTCAATCATTTTTAAAAAACAAAAAAACCCCTCTCAACGCTATAAAATAAACTCTGCAAATTAAAATGCCATTGGACTTCAGCTACAGCTGAACAATCATCCCCATAAAAATTCTTTATTAGTCTTCCAAGACCTTACATAGTGCCGAGAGAGACAGTGTGGTGTAACGGTTGGAGTGCACTCCCACTAAATGATGTGGGGGTAGGGTTGCCAGATCCAGGTTGGGAAACTCCTAAAGAATTGGGGGTGGAGCCTGCAGAAGTCAGTGCCTTTAGTGGGGCATAAAGCCATAGAGTCCACCCTCCAAAGCATCCATTTTCACTAGGGGAACAGATTTCTGTGGTCAAGAGAGGAGGTGCAATTCCAGGGGATCTCCAGGTTCTACTTAGCATCCCTAAGATCTGGAAGAGCCCATGTTCAGATCCACACACACACACACACACACACACCGCTGTTATGGAAGCATGCTGGGTATTCTTAGGCCAGTCATTCTCTCTCTCTCTCTCTCTCTCTTACCCTGTCCTACCTACCTCACAGTGTGGTTGTTAAGATAAAGTGGAGAAGGGGAGAATGATGTTGTCCTGATCCACAGTTCTTAGTACGGAGCTGTTGGGAATTTTAGCAGAAGGTGCTTCCTTATGCTACCGTGGACCTTGGCTGTTGAGCTCTAGCCCTAGCAGTCATTATATTGAATTGTGCCTATATATTCTCAGGCAAACAGTGCAAATGGCAAGGGTCATAATAGTTGCACTCTGGATTACATCTAGCTAGCTTTTCCTCTCAATCTCTCCCAGTCCCCTTCCTAACTGCAGCCTTCATCCTACATGACTGTGGTTCACGCATGGCTCATGATCCCCTGCAGAGCATTTTGAGACGGTCAAAGGACATCTTCCTTCCTCTTTCATGGCAGAAAGCTGCTAGGATCCAACCCATCCTTTCTGCACCTGGCAGGAGGCAAAGCGGTGTTTTGCTCCAGCAGTAGCTTTTAGACTGTATTTAGAAGGAGCTCCATTGCAGTTATCAATCTGTCGTGTCCAGGAGCAGAAATTTGGGCAGGAATTTTGGACTGCAGAAGGGCTGGTGAAACAGGTATCCCTTCCACAAGTGGAATGTCTGGTGGATCCAAGCTGCTGTGCCAAAGTCTCAGCGAAACCAAGGGAATGTTTTATGACTTGAATTCTTTCAGGTCAGGAGAAGCCAATGGACTACAGAGGTGGGTAATGTCACAGTCTGGGGAACCTTCTGACTAGGGAGGGCAGTGTATAAATTTGATTGCTCCGGGTCCCGGAGTGTTTCTAAAGTGGAAGCCACTTTCCCATTTTGATAAACCTTCAGAAGATAAACGGTGAAGCCACCTGGGGCAGGATGATGCAGGGCATTTTCCTTGCTGATTCATTTGCACCCCCACCTTTCTCCCCAATGGGGACCTGAAGCACATTATATTGTTTCATTTTGTCCTCATGGCAATCCTGTGAGGTAGATTAGGCTAAGTGTACATGACTAGTCCAAGGTCCTCCAGCAAGCTTCCATGGCTGAGGATTCAAACCTGGATCTCCTGGATCACAGTGCAACACTCTAACCGCTTCTCTATACTGGCTTTCCTTGTCCCAGGCCGCTAAAGGTGAACCCAGTCCCAAGCTGTTAATACTGTGGTGTGTGTTGTGCACTGTGATCTTCTGAGAAGGCACCTATTGCTATTGTTAAGCATCCTCCTCCTGACTGGCCTTGTTTCTGTTTTTCAATTCTTTGAAGTTCTGGGACTACCGACAGCCTCGAAAATACCTCAACATCCTGCCCTGTCAGGTTCCAGTCTGGAAGGCCAGATACACGGTAAGGGTATCTTTTGTAAGGCGGTGGCGGGGAAATGGGAGGGAATTGCTGCTAAAATAAATAAATTGGGACCAGTGGCTGACTTCCTGATGCCTGGTGGGGTTCTCTCAAAGATCTGTTAAGCAAGGACGGATTCACAGGATCAGGTAATGCAAGTTACACTGACTATTAAGGCACCCTGAATAGTCACTTAGTGCATTTAATACTAGGGCATCAACCAATGAAAGAATCTTAGTCTTTTGATTATACACATTTTAATCAGTTTAATTTATATAAATGAACAGCATTGCTGAAGTAAACATTCTGGGAAACACATAGTGTTCTTGAAAGCCTGTATTGGAAGATGTATTTGCATTAAAATTAATTGAGGGTTTTTAGAAAGTGGTTCCCAGTGAATCAGAGGTACCTTTTAAGTCAGCGAGAAGGCTTGTAATTGACCTAAACTCTTTGATATTCAGCCTGGGGCTTGTTGATCCAAAGTTCCAGGTGAATGGCTTTTTGCTGCCTTGAGGAGCAGCCAGTTGTTCTTTGTTGGAGAGAAGCATTAGCATGGCAAAAACAGGCCATGCAGTGGTGGAGAGAATTCTTCCATGACACAAACCCTTGACTTGGGTCTTCACCCAAGCCATGAGAGCCAGTTTGGTGTAGTGGTTAAGTGCGTGGACTCTTATCTGGGAGAACCGGGTTTGATTCCCCACTCCTCCACTTGCACCTGCTGGAATGGCCTTGGCTCAGCCATAGCTCTAGCAGAGCTATCCTTGAAAGGGCAGCTTCTGTGAGAGCCCTCTCAGCCCTACCCACCTCATAGGGTGTCTTTTGTGGGGGAGGAAGATATAGGAGATAGTAAGTCACTCTGAGTCTCTGAGAAGGGTGGGGTATAAATCTGCAATAATTATTCTTCTCCTCCTTCTCCTTTTCCTCCTCCTTTACCACCACCACCACCACCACCAAGGGTATACCTCCTGGCAATCACCTTGTGTTTCCCATCCCTAGCTCTCTAGGCCTATCACCCACAGTTCTCACCTTGACACTGGCAAAGTCTCAGAGCTTCCCTTCGTACTGGCATGCAACTTGGCTGTCATGTGACTTCCTGTCACTTTCTTGTCAGTTCAGTGGGGTCCCATGCTGGCTGGCCCGAGGTTGAAAACCACTCTAACCAGTTAATTAGTGAAGGGTACAATCCCGAGCCTGACTGCTTAGATGTAAGCTCTGTTTTGTTCAATAGGGATTACTCCCAGGGAAGCATTAGTGGGATTGCAGCCACAATGTTTCAGCCCTGTTGAAAATGTAGTGAGTAGGCTTGCAGGGTGGGAAGCCCCAAAATACACCATGCAAGGTTGAAGTGAAAGCTGTGAGCCTTAACCCAATATAAATGAGGTAGAGCAGTGGATTTTCTGTTAGTGTGAAATGCGCTGGGGTGTGAGTGCAGCTTGCATCTAGGCAAGAGAGGATAGGTGTTGCCCTGTGTTGTTTTCAGTAGCCCACTATGCAATCATCCCGCTGGCTTGGGAATGCTTTTTCAAGCATGCCTCTTAGCTTTTCCTTGAAACAGTCAATCAGGTTTTGCAAAGAGTTGCATGTCACGTTCTCAGGGTGCAGGCAGGCAGAGGTCCAAAGCCAGTCCAAAGTCAAAAGTCCAGAAAGTCAAGCAGAAGCCGAGTCATCAATGCAGAATCACAAACTGGAATCAGAAATCAATGTCCAAAAGCCACAAGGTCAGGGTGCCAAGGAAATCAAGCAGGTCAGGATCAGGAAGGAGCGTGGATGCAAGCCAGAGAATAGACTTGTTGCTTCCACAAGGTTACCAGGTCCTGGGTGGGAGCTATATGGGAGTCTCAATCAGCCTGCTCCCTAGGTGGCAGTGACTCTGCTAGAACTCAGGGCTGAGAGAACTGAAGCATCGGCGTGCCTCATGTCTTTGCTCTGAAAGTTCTTTCCGGAGCCTACTTCGAACGCTTGAGATAGGAGAAGGAGAACTCAGAGGAGATTGATTGTCAACAGCTGACACTGGTGCCTGGAGAGTGATTGATAGGCCAGCTGCTGTTTGTTCAGCTGAGGAACTGGCTGGCAACTCTTCCAGGTCTGTTAACCCTTTCAGCTCCTCATCGTCAGGGCTCATGACATTGCAAATATGCAAAGCTTGCCCACAGCTATAGTTCCTATTCCTGGTGGGTGACACCTACAACTCGCCACCTTCCTCTAGGGTCATGTATAGTAACAGTAACCCGTTTCAAGCATCCTGTGTGAAACTCAAGACAAAATCTTGTTCTCTCTGTAGAAATGAACAAGAAAGCAAAACAGATAATGTGGAGCTCTAGAAATGCATGAAGCAACTTGTTTCCAAAGCTGCCCAGAAGCTTGTAAAAATTAATGAATATCTTATTGCTGTTGCTGAATGTAATGGTTAGTGCATGCAGTCTGTTCTGTTCCCCCAACAGCCGTGCACCTCAGATTTTATTAAAAATTCGTGTGTACCTTTTCTTTGCCTGTGGCAAAGTGGGGTTTCGGACCTCAAAGTCCCTGGACTGGGCTACTAAAACTTCCTATTCTCCATCTCAGCCTTTCAGCAATGGGCTGGTGACCGTGATGGTCCCCCAGCTACGACGGGAGAACAGTCTTCTGCTCTGGAATATCTTCGACCTGAACACACCAGTTCACACCTTCGTAGGGCATGATGATGTGGTGCTAGAATTTCAGTGGCGGAAGCAGAAAGAAGGTACGTGAAAGATGAAGTGAACAATTTGAAGAAGAGGAAAAGGCCACATCAGTGACCATACTAAACCTGTTATTTAATAGCCCACATTGTACATCCCAACAGCAAAGCCAGAATTATAACTATGAAAACAACAAGAGCAATGGCATGAGAAAAACAGTAATAAGGACAGTAGCACAGCCACTAATAGATCCCTAAAGCAATTACCTGCATATAAATGGATAGAGCCAGTTTGGTGTAGTGGTTAAGTGTGCAGACTCTTATCTGGGAGAACCTGGTTTGATTCCCCACTCCTCCACTTGCAGCTGCTGGAATGGCCTTGGGTCAGCCATAGCTCTCATAGGAGTTGTCCTTGAAAGTGCAGCTTTGTGCCAATAAAGGTCCGAATTGAATTGAACTGAAAAGGCAGCTGCTGTGAGAGCTCTCTCAGCCCCACCCACTTCACAGGGTGGGGGAGGAAGATAAAGGAGATTGTGAGTCGTTCCGAGACTCTGAAATTTGGAGTAGAGGGCAGTTTATAAATCCAATATCTTTTTCTTCTTAGATAAACAAATTCCATCTCTTCAGTCTTGGATCCAAAAGATATGTGACTATTTTCTCTTAAGCAAAATTGCATTTTCCTCTTCCAATGCAACACCATTGCAATATGAGAAAAAAATTGTTATACCGTGGTATCCTGTGATAACCTATTTAATGGAACGAGAGATTTTACCTAGCAATCCTTTATATGCAAAAATGATATATTTTAACTTTGTAATAATGGAAATTATATTTTTATATCATTTGTATCTTTAGTTTGGTGACCATTATTATTGTCCATTTAATTTTTAATTTTTGCCAAGTAATTTTTTTTAAAGCAAGTACCAAGTACATGGTTGTAGGATACAACATAGGCACTGTAAGCAACATTTTATTGATGCATGTAAACAGTTGTAAACGTATAGGTTTATTTGTCCAACAAACTTCCTCCTCCCAACTGGCATGTCAAGTGTAGCATAGGATATAAACACATAAAAATAATAATACTTGCCCCATGTCCTCCCTTTACCTGCACTTAAAGCCTCATCTGGGAAATCTGCAAATAGCAGTTTGTGTCTGTTCCTTCTTACAGTTGCCAGGTGATGCTTTCTCACCAGCCAAGAGTAAAGCTGAAGTGAGCCACAGTTTCTCACCAGCAGCCTTCCATGAGCATCACACACCCATCACTTGCCAAACAAATAGTTTGGCAGAGATGTAACCCAAAGGTTCTGTGACAAACCAGCCTCAAAACAACTCAAATATACTGAAATACAGGGGTAGAATTCTAGCAGGAGCTCCTTTGCATATTAGGCCACACTCCCAATGTAGCCAGTCCTCCAAGAGCTTACAAGGCTCTTTTTTGTAAGCTCTTGGAGGACTGGCTACATCAGGGGGTTGGCCTAATATGCAAAGGAGCTCCTGCTAGAATTCCACCGCTGCTGAAATACAATAAACATTTCTTGTTAAAGATATTTAAATCAGTTTACAAAATAAGTTTAGAATAAATATTGCCATGCAAACCAGGAATTTAAATGGTGAGTCAGAAACCCATTTCATAAGGAAAAGTCCAACATATCTCTTCAAAATATATCTTCAAAATACAAGAAGTCAGATTATGTCCTCCAGATGTGCAGCTAGCACAAAATTCTTGGTGCACAGCTATGCACAAGCAAATCCTTAATGTGACGAGGTGGTATTCCAGTTTCCTCATTTCACAAGAGTTTTACCCAACTTCACATTCACAAAATTAGGATATGGCAAGAACGCTTCAAAGCAGTATATTTCAATATATTTGAGTTGTTTTGAGGCTGGCTTGTCACGGAACCTTTGGGTTACATCTCTGCCAAACAAATAGTTTGTGCAGACCTTTGGGGCCCATGAAGGTATGCCTATTACAACTATTTTTGCCCTGGCTTCCTGTCTGTTCTGAACACAGGGTCCTTGGTTCTTACCTTTTAAAAGCTTGTCACAGCCTAGGGTCCTCATATCTGCAAGATCACCCCTGTATACTCCTCAGTGACAGTTATGCTGTCAATCAAGGCCGTCTGTTGATTTCAACTGGCAGGCAAGCTACCCTGACTAGGGCTTTCTCTGTGGCAGTTCCACTATTGTGAAACAGTCTTCTTGAGGATGTGAGGAATGCCTTCTTTTGATCTGGTCTTCTAAGCAGTAGAATTGAAGTATGCCATCTGTGTCTGAAAATGTGGGGCTAAGGCATGTTTCCCACAGCCTGACTTTCCCACATCCCTGTTTTCTCCTTCCCCTTGAAGCTGGCCAGTGGTAAATAGTATCTGATGTGTATTTTTGTTTGTTCTTGCAGGCTCCAAGGACTACCAGCTGGTCACATGGTCTCGAGATCAGACACTGCGGATGTGGCGTGTTGATTGCCAGCTGCAGAGGGTAGGTCTGACAGATAGCAGATTTCTTTCTTCCTGGGTCTTGAAGTGCAAGTGAGAGGTTCTACCAAACCAGTCTTTTTCAGCTGTACATTTGTCTGACTTAAACCCCACTATTCTGGACCATTTCCTTCCATGCATCTGCTGGGGAGGCTTCTCGTTAGGGTTTGTTCGGTGAACAAACCAAACAATTGAGGGGATCCCTCCGGAAGAAACACCTCTTAGTTCTCATAGAAGTAGGGCTCCTGCTTGAAAGCTTCCAAAGGCAGCAATTTCCACTTTCAAACCAAATCTTCCATCATCCTGCTGGGCTTGCCCTTAGGAAGCCTTTTGTGAATCTAGCCAACAATATGCATCGTTGCTGCTTCTTATTTCTTTGCTTAAGCAAATGAATTAACCATTTTTGGTGGGGTTTCAGCAGATTTGTGTACCCGTTTTGGTCCACAGGTTGGCTAGCAATGGGGCTGAACATCTAGTAAGCTTATGGGGTGCAGGTATAATTTCATACAGGCAGGATCTTAGGCCCCGTTTTTGACAGGGGCATGCTCTGTTGCATTCTCCACCTCCTGACATGCTTGGCTGTGCTTCTACTTTTGCTGCCTCTTGTTCCAGCTGTGCTCCAATGACCTCCTGGATGGGGTGGACGAGCTCATCGATGGGATTTCTCTCCTGCCAGAGCCAGACAAGCCCCTGCCCGTCCAAGACTCTGAGCCCCAGCAAAATTTCAACCATGGAGAGGAGGAAGGTGAGGTAGGACACTTGGAGGAGAGTTGGCTTGAGAGCTTAACCGGCTGCTCCTAGCTTCACTGGTGGAGACGTTTTGGGAGCATGCAAGAAGAGGTTGTTCCAAAACCAGGTCAACAGATTGACCATCCTTGTTGTTATAGGAGTCCTGTTCCCTGCCACCAGCTCCAACTGTGGCTTAGTGGTAGAGCATCTGCTTGGTATATGGATGGTCACAGGTTCAGTCCTTGGCACCAGGTGGAAGGGGATGTGAAAGATTCAATCTGAGACCTTGGACAGCTGCTACCAGTCTGAGGAATCAGTACTGACCTTGGTGGACTAGTAGTCTGATTCAGAATCAGGCAGCCTCATATTTTCCCATTCTCCCCTGATAGATCGCTTTCTTGCAGTAGGGGTTGTGATGGAACTGGCTCTATTTGACTTACAGACTGGGTTCTGCCAGCCCCATCCTGGGCTTGTGTCACTTCTTGGAGGGTGCCACTAGGGTGCGCTGCCAGCGGCTGCTCAGTTTAGGGGGCCTGACTGAGAGGAACAGGACTCTCAATCCCCCTTCCCAATTCTGAGGCACAGTCTCAAGGCCTTCTGCTACCCAGCACCTGGTTACCACAGAGACCAAATTCCTTCTTCAGGGGACCCCTGGGGGATTGGTAACAATTGCATTGCCCGCTTGCCTTCCCTCTTCCTGGGGCTCCCCTCTTAAAGTAACGTGGTCTAAAGGCAGTTGGGGAACTATGCAGCAGAGATTTACTGCCAGCATTCAAAATACTTAAATGGTTATTAAAAAGACAAAGATTTCAAGCATACTTTTAGCACAGCACCAGAGCAGCAACCAGAAAGACAGAAAAGCTGGTTTTAATCTTTCTTTCCCTTGTTCTAAAAACATACTATATGAGATGTTGAAGTAGAGCAGGCAATTCTAAGCTGAGTAAGTTACCAATATGTTCTAAGGCTGTCTCATTACTTCAGGCTTCCTGTGTTCAGCCAGACAGCCAGGCCCAGCTACATGGTCAAAATGGCCTCTGCCTGCTGACTAGAGGTCAGCAGTCTGTTCTCTTCCAAGGAACAGCATTAAGAGGCCCTCCCCCTTGGGAGCAAGCACTTTTATTAAACCTCTTACTCCACCCATTTTACATCACTCTCCACTCCTTGTTATCTTGTCTGCCCAGATGCAGGCTTCTTTCCTGTTGTCTCAAGGAAACCCCTTGCATCCTGGGAAGTCTCCAGCTCATTCCTGGAGATAGTCTCCGGGCTGGTCTAGCCCAATGCCTTCCCCATTCTGTTTCTTGCCTGGAGGAGCCGGATGAGCTGGCTCATCCTGTTGTCTCTTCAGCCATATCTGTCAGCATCTCTTAAGAGGTAGCCCAGATGCTTCTGTAATTCCATGAGCTAATTTCTTCCCCCATCCTCCTGCTTGTCTCTGAGCTCAGAAACAGAAACTTTTAAAGCCTGCTTGGCACCTCTCTAGGCATTTCTCCACAGGGGTGCTGTGGAACTTTGTGGAACTCCTTTAGTCTCAGACAGGGAGTCTCCAGAATTCCACTTCTTGAAGCCAGATTGGATTTTGCATCTGCAATCTGGGATGCTGATACAGCTTATTGCTTAGGAAGCAGAAGAGTTCAGCTTCTTGCCATCTGCTCAGGATGCCAGGATCCCATTTCGGTCAATCCTGTCATCAGACTGCTGCAGCAGGTTTCTTTTAAGTAATGCGGCAGGTTGGGAGCAGGTGCCACTTTTTTTTTTTTTTTTTTAGTTTCAAAGCAAACTTTATTAAAGATAGGAGCACATTACAAACAGAGAAAAAGAAGCAATTCATTCTCACCCACAATGATCCTTTATACATTTATCTACAACCTATGCAGGGTAAGGGAAGGCAGAAATACATTGCAGGATAAAACAAGTGAAATAAGACCAGTCGCAAAAGGAGATATAGGTTGTGAAAAAAATTAAGAGATTAAGAAATTAAACCTCGGTCAACAAAAGGAGTCCCCCCACAGTGCCATCTAAGCAGAATTGTATCCTAAGTTTGTTGACTTCACTGGGCTCAGAATTCTGTTTAGGGTTGCTCAGACAGTGCATCAGTTACCCATTTTCGCCTGGACATTCTCTTTCCGTGCTTGCTTGCACTCAGCCTTTGAGGCAAGTTGCAGGTTATATTTCCAGGCTTAGATCATAAGAAATGAAGTTCTGCCTGTGTTTAAAAGCTCCAGAGATGGCATCAAGATTCAGCATGGCTTCGTGGATAAGAAGTCGGGCTAGGATCCTGGGAGACCAGGGTTTGAGTCCCCACTTGTATCATGGAAGCTTGCTGATGACCTTGGGCCCATCATAATCTCTCAGGCTGGCCTACCTCACAGGGTTCTTGTGAGAAAATAGAGGAGGAGAAAACAGTGTTCTGCACTGCTTTGAGTCCCCAGTGGGGTATAAATCAATAAACGGAAGTACAATGCATGAAACCCCATTGTCTTGAATGTTCCCTGGTGCTGGTCCAACAGACCAGCCCCAGCTGATCATGTGCCAGGCACCTGCATGCTTAGGGCCTTTTGCCAGCTGTATCAGCCTCACCTTTGTCTCTCCTCAGTTTGGGGCAGAAGAGAATGTACCAGTCCTTGGCATTACTTTTCCAGCATGGACTGATCTTTGTTTTCCTGGCAGCCTTGAAAGAAGAATCCCAACATAGTCTCCTGGTGGGGAAGAAACTGGACCAGTTGGGCCTGCCACAAACGTTGCAGCAGGAATTCTCTCTGATCAACGTGCAGATTCGAAATGTGAACATGGAGGTGAGAAGTGAAAAGTCAAAGGGACCGCTGAGGTGAGGGCAGAGCAGAGCGGCTTCCTCCCAATGGCATGGTAGCCGCCTGGAATGGAGGCAGTTCTGGCTTTTGTTTGCTGCCCCTTCTTCCAGGCTGCCTTTCCTTGAACTTGAGAGACTGAGGGAAGGACAGAACTCCAGCTGTTTGACAGGCAGGAACATGGCATGTTTTACTGGGCTTGCATCATCTGTCCCTCCTTCCTTCTGCAGGCACACAGAATGCAGTTAAAAGGTTCCCGGTTTGGGAAGGCTTTGACCAAAATACCACTTTGGTGGGGTGTTAGAATGCAGGCACTTGGGCCAACAGGAGCATTTGCATAAAAGACATCTTGGCAAACTGGCAATTGATTGAATTCTCGGTGAATTGGGAAGCTTTGAGCCCACTCTGCCTGTCAGCCAAGGAGGGGATAGAGCACACAGCTGCACCAAACAAGCTGCATTCCTGGCTGTCCTGAATCAACTGAGATTTGTCAAGGTCTGTAAATGCAGTGGACTTTTTCTCCACCTTGAACAGCCTGGCAGCCTTTGGTGGAACCAATTCAAAGTTCCGTGTCTTGGATGTCTATTGCGGACTGTCTGTTCAGTCATGAAAAGAATGTACGTTTTCCCTATCAGTTTTTTTTTCCAAAATTTCTTCACAAACAAGGGAAAAATCATAGCTAAAAACTAAGTCAAATTAAAGCAAGAATGTAAAACATGGGGGTTTTACCCCTTTGTAATCTTGACATCTACAGAAAATGAGTTTTTGGACAGGGACTTTTAAAAATAGTTTAAATAATATGGGGTTTAGTGTGTTTACAATCCCTCTCCCCTAGTTTTTATTAATTTGTATGTTTTCTTGAACTGTAACCTCTAAGAGCAATAGAGATCGCTCTTTCAGGGAGGGATTAATTTGTTAATAATTTAAATAGTAATAAGTATTAATACTTTAAATAAAGAGGGAGTTCTAGATCTCCTCCTGCCACTAGGGAGGTGTGGGTTGCTTTTCCGTCTCACTGAGTTGAGAGACCAGTTTGGGGATGCCTTGGGTTGAATCCAACCCACTTATCTGCTGGTGAAAAAGGAATGGTTGGCCACTCCCCCCCCCTAAAAGGCTATGATGGGACCTACGTGGACAAAAGCTAGGTGGAGTTGGGACTTTGGTAAGGAGGGAGATGGGGCAATGCTGAGTGAAAAAGTTTGCTGGACCCAGTCTTTCTTGTGCTGCACTTTACCCTTTGAAGAAGAAGTAAGATGCAGTCCTCATTTAACTAGAACAGGGTTCCCCATCCTGGAGCGCATAGGTCCCCTAGCACATTCCCAAGGCTTGCCATGAGCTGCTGGGAAGTGAACAGGACCAGTGTTTAAACAGGGCCTGTGATTTGCTGTCTTCATACAGATAAAGGGGTCTTTCCTCTTCTCCCCTACTGGTAGGGTTGCCTGGTGTATTTACCCAGCCAGTTGAGAGTGGGAGGTAGCCTTCCTGGAGTGCAGAGGACAGGGCGACATCGCTGTGTGCAATGACATCACACGGAAGCGATGTCATCGCACCGGGCATGTTGCACATCAACACTTTAGCATTTTGGTAAAAATCCTATGGTTAACATAGCGTTTTGGCCGAAATGCTAGAGTGTCATTGCACAACATTCTCAGTACGATGACATGACTTCCATGTGATGTCATTGCACCAATGATGTAAACATGGAAGAAGGCTGTTCAGGGGAGGGGCTTTCCTTGCAGGCCAGCTGGTTGGTAGCAGATTGAAGCCCCCAGAATTGGGGGAAACCCCGCCCTGGGTGGGGGTCTGGCAACCCTACCTACTGGGTGTGTGCTTTGTGTGTGTGTGTTGTTCCCCAATGCCCTTCTCCTAGTGTATGTATGTGTACATGCTTGGTGCTGCCTCCTGCATCCACCTCTCTCTTTCAAAATAACCAAAAAAAGCCTGCAGGCTCAAAAAGGTCAGGGACCGCTGAACTAGAATCCTTCCTGCTATGCTTTGCATGCTTTCCTTTGGCAGATGGATGCTGTCAATCGTAGCTGCACAGTTTCCGTGCACTGCAGCAACCACCGGGTCAAGATGCTGGTGATGTTCCCTGCACAGTACCCCAACAATGCCGCTCCATCCTTTCAGTTTGTCAGTCAGACAACCATCCCCTCCACCATGAAGGTCAAGCTGTTGAAGGTGAGACTGTACATGTGTGACAGAGCTATTGACTGGGTGTGGCTGGAGATATCTGAGAGTGGGTGGCAAGGGCCCTGAGCACAGGTGGCTCTAAAAGGGTTAGCAGGCAGATTCATGGGAGAGAAGTCCATCAGTGGCTGACTATTAGCCAAGATAACTAAAAGGGAGCCTCCACATTCAGAGGCAGTGCACCTCCAAATGCCAGTGCTACAGAAGCAGCTATAGAGCAATGGCTTAGGCTGTGTTCGTTGGCCCTTCCAGGCAACAGGCTGGCCACTGTGTGAAACAGAACGCTAGGCTAGATGCACCACTGGTCTGATTCATTTGGACCATCTCTTATGGGTGTCCTACTTTTCTGAGCTGGAGCCCACAGTTGGCATCAGCATACCCTCAGGTGGGGTGGTTGTTGGGGCCCAGGGCTTCTGGCCCAGCCCACTCCCACTGACCATGCACTTTCCCTTATGGCTACCTGCCATTCCCTAGCCTGCTTCCTTGCAAGCACTCTGTCATCCATGCTTCCAGTGGTATGTGTTGTCCAGCTTCATCAGAGAACAGATGTGCATGGTACAGGTGTCAGTGAGCGTGCGCAGTTTGAGGGCTCATAAAGGGATAGGGGAAGTATACACAATCCTGTGGGGCAGTGGGTGGGAAGGGAGGCACGGGAGAGCCTGGCAACCACTATTGAGGATGCCCCAAAATTGGGAACCAGGCCTGCTGGAGTCTTGAGAGTCTTTGGGAAGACTAGAGCTGGAGACAATCCCCTTCAAGCTAGTCTTTGCATCTCTTTCAGATCCTGAAGGACACGTCCATGCAGAAGGTGAAGCGGAACCAGTGCTGCCTGGAGCCGTGTCTACGCCAGTTGGTTTCCTGCCTGGAGTCTGTTGTGGTAGGGAACAAGCCTTCACCCTCTCCTACCTATCGCAGTGTCCCTCTTGGCCTGCGTTCCTTGCTCTGTCGGCCCCAACAGCGCTGGGCTCCTTGCTGTGCAACTTGACATTTTTATCTCTTTAAAAAGTTTATTAACTCCCTCTCCATAAAGAAATAATATGCCCCAGAGCAGCTCATGGCAATCCTTTACGACATTGATAATAAATAAACGCTTACAATGACAAGCTTAAAAGTAACCAATCTCAAGGTTGTGATAAAAATAGAAAACAACCCTAAAGTATCTCTGCAATATTGGAGGGATACTTTTAGTAGTTTTAAAATGTGACTTTATTGTGTGCTTTAAAAAATCTGTTAGCTGCCTTTGGTGGCCCTTGTGAGGGCGGAAAGGTGGTCTATAAATTTTGTAAAATAAAGCATAAAAGAAATACGATGGCATAACATAAGAAACATGAATTGGAAAAGTGAAATATATAATTATATATAATCTAATTAGGATAATTAGAATAGTTATAACTGGGCTTGTAATTAGCTCGCTACACTGATCCTACTATCTAGCAGGATCAGGATGACATTTTGTATCCTCTCTACTTCCCACTGAAGAAAGGTGAGGCCTACAAGGTAGTTACTTGCCTGACATCACCTAGTGAATTTAACAGCATAGTAGGTATTTGAACTTGGGGGTCCAGGGGAGCATTTGTTCATACAATAGGCTTTCTTTGCTTATCCATGACACATTAAACCAGGAGCTCAGAACACACATGGGACAGATACAGAAATCAAACCCCAAGTTTTTAGGATTCTCTGATGCCTAAAAGTTGTGGGCCAGGCAACCTGGACTGCTGTGCAGATCAGAAAACGAATTTCTTCTGCTTCTCTGACTCCTGAAAAATTTTCCTGGCTCCGAAAGCTTGCAGAAAGTTTCCCTCTCTGCTATGCGAAGCACCTTTCAAATAAAAAAAGGTGTGTTTCCCCCTACGTTGTAAATCAGAAGCCACTTGTTCAGTTTGTGTGGCCAAAGCCTTTCTGTGTTGTGGGTTTGTCAGATGCTATGCTGCTGTTTGCACGCACTACGGGAAGCTCCTTGACTGACTCTAAAGCTTTTGAGGCACCCTCTCCCAGCTGTTTTGTATCACTGTGGTGAATTTGGATATGTGGAAGAGAGCACTCTTTTAGGGGATCCACTGTAGAAAATAGCGCAGTTCTAAAGCCCCTCTGCGTTCCCAAGAGCCGGCTTTGCATTTTCTCTGTAGCTGGACCACACTGCTACATTTTGGTCCTTGATACCAAGTTCTTGCATGTGTTGTGTGGTTGAAATCCAGTATTGCAGGAGCATAGAGAGAGGGGAAATGAGCAAGCTATTGTTAGCCAAGGCTGCCTTTCTCTCCAATTTGATGTTTTAGAGCAGGGCTGTAACATTTCCATATCTTGGACCCCACCGGTATTGCTCAGTCAGCAATATAGGGCCCACTGACATGCAAGTACATGACAGGAAGTTCCTGTGGCGTCAAGAGTCCAGCATCATCAGGGAACAGACAGAGTCATGTTATTGGAGGAGCAGGGCCGGCCCTAGGGCACATGGTGCCCTAAGCAGGCCACCCCCTGCCCCGCTCCTGCATGGCACTGCCCCCCTTCGCAGCGCCACCCCATGGTAACGCAGCCCACCACCTGCACAGCAAGGAAGGAGAGATGGAGGCAGGGACGGCAGGGCGAGAGTGGGGAAGGTGGCGTGTGAGTGGGGAAGCTGGCACGAGAGCGGGGAAGTCGGTGTGAGAGCGAAAAAGGCAGCGCAAGAGCAGGAAAGGCCTCTACGAGTCACGTGGGGCCACCCAGTTCGATACCCCCCAGGGCTGGTGCCCTAGGCAGATGCCTAACTTGCCTAGTGGAAGGGCCAGCCCTGTGAAGGAGGAATACTTGGGAGGATGGACTAACCAGTGGTGAAGGGAAGCCACGTTGCAAAGGTCGTGTGGTGTTGTGGACCAAATTGCTGGGTGGAGTTGTTGCTTGGCAAAGGACCTGCATTTGTGTACAGAGCAGAGCACTAGACTGTCTGCCTCTCTTTACATGCTGTAAGCAGCAAGGCAACAAGGCAAGGTCACTTAGTAGCAAAAAGGTTTCTTATTAGCAGAGGTAGAGCCCTGGCTGGCTACTTCTTGCCCCTACTATCTTATACAGACTTGTCACTCATCCTGACAACCATTAGGGATTCGTTGGGGCCTTAATCCTGAAGTTAAGTGTCTGGATTCAGGGCTGTGTACATGCAACTCTTGTTTTGTGTTTTTATGTTTCAGAACCAAGAGGATAATAATTCCAGCAACCCCTACGCGCTCCCAAACTCAGTAACTCCTCCTTTGCCAACCTTTCCCAGAGTCTCCAATGCTTATGGCTCCTATCAGGATTCCAATATCCCTTTCCCACGTACCTCCGGAGCCCGGTTCTGCGGGGCAGGTTGGTCGCACCTTCGTTATGTGCAGAGGAAGAGTGGAAAAGTGGTGGGAGTGCCTGGTTAGGATGTGTCCAAAATTGCCACCAGTTTGTGCATATATGTGGTAGTAGCATGGAACCCTTCCTCCCGAAGCTGTTCTTCAAACGTACATCAAGCTGCTGCCACACTGGAGATGCTGGATGCATGGTGTGCCTTGTGCTCTCCCACTCAATCCTGCACAACGATGGGAGCACTCTTGGAATGTGGTGTGTAACCTTTTCCACACACCAGACCGCCCCCCCCCTCAGCCAAATTATATGATGAAGTATACTAAAATTTGATGTCCTGTATTAGTGGTACAAATTAGGCATGCTTACATAAGCTTCATTTTCATAATTTTCCATAGGAGAGAAGTCCATGCAATGGTATGAAGCCCCACCTGCTGACCAATGGAAACTTTGATTCCCCCCCACCCCAGCCTGCTTTTGTTATTTTTATTTTTTCAATGAAAATTCAGGTGTATAACCTCTTACTCTCCACATCCCAATGGAAACAAGGCCTTTATAACTGGGCTTGTAATTAGCTCGCTACACTGAGTCCTTTTTCTCCCCAGTAGGGACAAAAGAACTATTGGATGATATTGCTTTCCCCAATGTCATATTATGGAATATGCACAGCTGGTCTGATTTTGTCAGCTGTGTTGTAGTGGTTAAAGAGCAGTGGACTCTAATCTGGAGCACAGGCTTTGATTGCCCTCTCCTCTACATGCAGCCAGCTGGGTGACCTTGGGTCAGTCACAGTTCTCTCAGAGCTCTTGCAGCCCCACCTGCCTCACAAGGGTGTCTGTTGTGGGGAGAGGAAGGGCAGGTGAACGTAAGCCACTCCGAGACTCCTTCGGGTAGTGAAGGGCAGGGTATAAAACCAACTCTTCTTCTTCTTCATTGGCCCCAGCCTCTGCTTTGGAGGTAATCCTCGTCAGCTGGTCCTTTCTTTCCTCTTTGCAGGGTACTTGGTGTATTTCACGAGGCCAATGACAATGCACAGAGCAGTCTCACCAACAGAACCAACACCTCGGTAGGTACCCTGGGCTTATGACAATGGCTCCTAGTGGTAAAAGGGCATGTTATTGTTCACACTTCATCTCAGAGTAAAGCCTGTTCTGTGTGAGTTAATTGCAGCACTTGTTGCTGTTGGAGGTAGTGACAGACCTGGTGTATGCTTGCACGCCACAGAATGAAATATGGTAGAGCATTTGGATGGTAGATTGGATTATACCAGTGCAGGCTGCAAGAGGGGTAGTTCAAATGTTCCTTTCTTACAAATCACCCTGCAAGGGCACATCAAGTTGCCATCTAATGAGTCAGGCCTTTGGCTTGTCAAGGTCAGTGCCGTCTGTTCTGACTGGCAGCAACTCTCCAGGGTCTCAATCCGAGGTTTCTCACATCATCAAATACTTAATCCTCTTTAACTGGCAATGCCAGGGTTTGAACCTGGGACCTTCTACATGCCAAGCGGGTGCTCTGCCACTGAGCCACAGTTGTTTAAACAAGAAGCTGCCTTCTACTGAGTCAGACTGTCGGTCTACCAAAGTTGGCCTTGTCTGCTGTGACTGGTAGCGGCTCTCCAGGATCTCAGGAAGAAGTCTTTTTGTCTCTTACTAGCTGATCCTTTTTACAAAGGATGAACCAGAGACCTTCTGCGTGCAGGGATGATACTGTGCTACTGAGCTGTGCCCATTCCCTTGAGAAAAGAACATTAACACAGCGACAAGTGGGCTGTGCTAAACCCTTCTTGCTAATAGACTGGTAGTTTTATTTGTAGGGAGTTTTGCATGTGGTGGTGGGATTCAAAATCGGTATCCACTGCCCAGTTTGCAGAGTTCATTCTGCTGCCTTTTAGGCCAGGTCTCAGGGAACTCTTAAGACATTTTCATGGAGAAGAGGCCCATCAATGGCTGTTAAAACACAATGGACGAATGGAACCATTGTATTCAGGGGCAGTGTACCTTTGAATATTTATTGTGGGTGCTTTGGCTTCCATGTCCTCCTTGTAAGGTCTGGCCACTGTTGGAAACCGTATGCTGGGTTGGTTAGTCTAATACAGCAAAGCAGCTCTTGAATGCTTCAACTAATAATACCTTTTATAATACCTTTTATAATGAACAGCTTTGTGGCCTACATGTAGTTCAGTAGCAGCAAACATGCAGAAGATCATACGTTCCATCTCTGGCCTCTTCTTCTTGAAAGGACTTAGGCCAATAGAGTAATGGGGTGTTTTGCTTCTGCATCCAGTTAGATAATTTGGGCTAAACAGGTCGAAAAGATTTTATCTATTTAAAATATTCAACAGCAGATGCCTCCAGGATCTGTCTATTAAAGACCATCAGCCTTTAAATATGAGAGTACAAAATGAGATAATTGTAAGTTCTGTTCTTTGAATTACGACCAAACCTGGCATGAAACTTCTTTATTAGACATGATCTTAGACAAGTTAGACAACCTCTTTATTAGATAAGTTCTTAGAATACAAAGCATGTGAGAATTAACCCTGCTATCAAAACAAGTGCTAAAATTATCAGAGTTTCTAGCATTTCTTATTCATACTATAGTAAGTAATATTTTAAAGCAAGTAATATTTCAAAGCAAACCAGGGTTCAGGTTATTGTCTCAAACATCTTTTAAAGGTTTTCATATAAGCCCAAGTCTGTCTCTCTATCTTTCTCTCTTTGAAAGAGAGAGAGAGAAATCTCGCCTAGCCTTCTGAGACTTCCATGCAGACAAATCTGATTAGTTTATTACATCAATGCATTTTATAGAAGAATATCCTTCTCGTCTTATTCTAAATCTCTTCTATCTTAATCTAGTGATTATTGTCTAAGTAAGTGATTGGTTATTAAAACTATGTATGAAATAATCCAATAGGTGCCTCTAAGAATGCATCTGATAGGTCCTTATAACCTTTTCCAAAGCAAGACAAGAAGTCTAGTCTTAACTCTTAATCTCTGTTTAAAAAGCAACAAGGCTGATTTCTCTGTATCAATTAACTGTCAAAAATCAAAGTGTACCTTATGCAGCCAGAGTTCCCTGGTAGTTGAACCTTGCATGAGCTCACAGACTTCAGGAAAATATGCATGATTGGCAAGAAGGATAGTGACATAATCAAAATACTGCTACAGTAGGGCTGGAAGAAAATTGCCTGTCACCTTTATATCGGGCCAGGTGACCCAGTGGCTGACACAGGATAAGATGACTTCATGTAGTAATATGCTGCTCCAGGATCCTTTGCTTTGGCCCTAGAAGCATGCCAGTCAGGAGTCGCTCTGGAAGCTCACCTTTCTGAAATGCATTTCTTGCATTTAGATCCCTGTCAGCACTCTCTGCTTACCACAATGGCCTCATCACCCCCATGAAGATGCGTACGGAGAATCCTGGCAAACTGATCTTATATGGCGGAAGCCCCACACGCAGTGAGAAGGAACAGGTCTCCATCAGCTCCTTCTACTATAAGGAAAGAGTAAGTGTCCCGCCGCTGCCCCTTCTCAGTATCTGGTCTTCAACAGTTTGGTAAACCCTGTCATCATCATGCACTGTTGCGAGTAGTTCCAGGGGCCCCCTGGGTAAAGCTGTATTGCTAAGAGCACACGTTTCTGGCCCCTCTTTCAAATGCTGCTGCTTCCTGTTAAGTTCAGATAATTGCTGCGTGTTGGACTGCCTAGAAAGAACCTCTTTTTACCGTTTAGCAATTTCCCCCATGATTCCTAGCATTCCCCAAGCTGAGTAAAATTAAGAATTCTATGCACTTCAACAGAGCCAACAGTGACCTCAGTTGCAGTCCCTGGTGGATATGTGGATTCTTGTGTATCCTGCATGGGATATGAGTTGTATTCTGCATGCGATATGAGGCAGGCTTCTTGTTCTTGATATGGGATCTGCTTGGGATTCATTCATTGGGGATATGCCAGCTGGGCAGAACCTTTAGGCGACAAGACAACTCTAGATCCTGCTGAGTGACAAAGGCTACAACTGCTGCTTCGTGTCCAAAACATGATGGTGCTGAGGGCCTCTGTTTGCAGTGGGTGCTCATTTGGTGTCCTTGAGCAGTCCCTGAAGTGCCTGGGCAGGGCCTCTCTTGCATCCATGTAGTAGGCAGAGGTTCCTTGTCTTGCTTTGAAGATCGAGGAAAAAGTTTAAAAATTACCTTTCCCGTATGCCAACAAAAGAAGTACCTAAGTAGAAGAGAGAAGTGATAAAAGTGGAGAAATATTGAATTAGACCCAACCGATACCTACTGAATGAAAATTAAGAAAGTAATGAAAATGGCACAAATAGAAAGAATCCCATTACATCTCATTAGTCATGCGATGTGTCAGCGTGATAGCATACACCAAAGAACATAGGCACCGTGGTATCAATGAATCTCTAAAGACCGCACACAGGAGGACTGGAACAATAATAGAATAGAATATCTGCTAACAAGTTGTTTCGATATACAGCCTCCGATCCAAAATATGTTCTTTTCTTTCTATTTCCTTATCATTACCAGCATGTTAGAAAAACTCTTATAATGAGACCACTGGAATGATCAAAAGTGGAAGGTAAGCTTCAGCCAAACTCTTCTAAAAATAATTCAAAAATGTTTGACAGGACCGTACCCTAAAACTTAGATACATTCTTAGTTATCATGTCAGATGTAATGTAGATGCAAAACTGAAAAGACCACACAGTTACCTGAAGCTCTTCTTCTAGTTTGGGATCTGGCTTTTATTTTGTGGGTATCATTTGGATTTGTTCAATATTTTTCCACCTTCACTGGGTCTCGCCTCATACTTGCGTGCTGCTTTTGTTGGCTGCTTAGAAGACCTGCAGTTCTTATTTGAGGAAGCCCTTTTATTTACTTATTAAAATTTTATATCCCAGCTTCCCTTGTGGCTCTAGGCAGCTTATACATTTAGGACAAAGCTGTGACTTCCTCGCGCCCCCCCCCCCCCCGCCAAATCCCTTGGCAGAGAAGAAAGTAAAAACAGGAGAGCAAACCACCCACCCTGGCACATGTCATGCTGCTTTAAGAGGATGAGCCTTTTGTTTCTGCTGCCTATGGGAAGCTGATCTAGAGAGCTGTTTCCCTGGCTTTCTCATTCAGCCCTCTAGCGTGTAAGCAGAACTGTTACGGGAGTCCCATCTCTCTAGTTCATTCTTAACCTGTCTCTCCTCCATAGAAGTCCACGGGGCATCTGTGGTCCTCCATTCTCGCAAGAACCTTTTGAGGTCAGTTAGATCAAGAACTAGGCTAAGGTTATCTAGAGAGAGTTTTATGACAGTGTAGGAGGTTTGGAATCCAAGTCTCCCAGATCTTGCCTGACACTCTCATTGTTACCCTACGCTGGGAAAACTCCATCTAGCACTGATGTTGAGAAGACCCAACCTTATGGGCTATACCAAAACCTGGGCTGATCCCTAACTGATCTCTGTATGGGCAGCTGAGAAACCAGTGTAAGCCAAGATCTCAGACGTCTTGACATACTATTCCCTCCGTGGATGCTCCAATACGTTTTCCTTCCGCGAACCGCAGCACCAACTGGGTGCTGAAGCGTGCAACCAGCTCTGTCTGTTTTCAGCGTCCTGCTGTCAGCTCTGTGCTGGAGAGTGCTCAGTGCTTGCCAGGGTCACGGCCTAAAGGGATAGCTGTTTTCAAGGGCTAGAATGATTTGAAAGCCATCTTATCTAACCTCCTTCCTCCATGTACACATTTCTGAAGGCAGGACCCTTCTTTGTTTGCTGAGCTACTTCTGTGCATTCTTCGCGTGTTCAGGAAACATGGCAACTCCCCTGGAGGCTGCTGCAGGTGTTTTGTTCCAGATTCAATGAAATGGTCCAAAATTCACATGGGTGGGGGGAGAGGTCTTGTAATGGGAAGTCCTTGTCATCCAGATTCCTGGGAGGCATGGTGTGCTTTTGAAGATTGGGGGGTGGGGGGAAAACAAATGAAGGCAAAGGATCTTAACTTGGGGGAACTGGAGGGATGGGGTCAGCAATCTGTTCTTCTCCATGAGTTCTGCCAGGGCTGCAGGAACTGAGTTCAGTTCCAGCAAGTGGACAGATGCAGGAGTCCAGAAAGCTTTCTGTTTACCTATTTATATATTGCTCTTCTCCCATATTGGGGACCCAGGATGGCTTACCACATTTGTTCTCTTTCATTTTATCCTCTCAACAGCCTTGTGAGGTAGGCTGAGCTCCAAGAGCAACCAGCCCACAGTCACCCGATAAAAATTCTATGGCAGGTTTGAACTTGGGTCTTGAGATCCTAGTCTAACCACTGTGCCACACTTTTCAGAATTATGCAGCATGAGGTGGTAAATGTCACTTTTAGAGTGCAAGTTGGGGTTTTACAATTTTAATAGGTGCCATGAAATGCTATCTGTATCCTTCCTTCCCTGATGTGCCGGCTTACATCAGGGTGCTGGTGGGGAGAATTGTGAACATAACTTCAAAATATTTACACCCCCTGCCTACAGCTCACTCTTCTGTTACCTCAGCATACATAAATATGTGGATCGGTTCTCGACTAGCCAAAGGAGAAGCAAGGCGGTGTGGGGAATCAGAGTCAAACATACATGGCAATAAGATTTACTGGCCCATTTGTCTCCTCTGCCCTTGACCACTGACTCTCCATGTTCCCCTCTCCCCCCCCCCCAAAAAAAAACCCCTCTTAAAGGAAGATTAGCCACTATGGAGAGTGATGAGCAGAAGGAACAGGCAGAGGAAAGTGGCCCCCTTTTCCCCTCCAAAAAAGAAAACCTCTTAAGGGAAAATTAGGTGCTATGGAGAGTGATGAGCAGAAAGAACAGGCAGAGGAAAGTGGCCCCAACAGCTTGTCTTTCCCTGTGTAAGCTCCAGGTTTCTCCACCTGTTGGCAAACAGCAATTAGAATTCTTGATAGGGACGAGGTGTACCTAAGGTGTGAGACTTGATGAGCTCTGTAAAGGATGAAAGGCAGTGGTAACGAGAGTGTTTCAAAGGCACATCTGCCAGAAGGCTACTGCACCCATTGTGCAGCAGCAGATAGGCACTTGAATTATGTGGGAGCCACGGTCAATCTGGTCCCACCTTCCTGGGTAACGCCTGTGTACATCATGCCTGATCCTCGTTCCATCATCTGTGTGTTATTTATGAGCATCAGACCTCTCACTGGCACTACTTGTAAACAATTTGTTGAACAACCCCCTGAAGAAACAACACACAAGCAAAAAGCAGGGGTTGGTGGGTTTCATCCTGTGAATGACCTCGGGGAAGGGGGAAGGTGTCTCTTGGAGAACGGAAGGAAGGAAGCCTTCGGGCTGCTTTTCAGTCATGATCGGTGAGCAGAGCACATTCTGGACAGGGGAATGACAACCTTTTCCAGTCTGCTCTTAGTGCCAACTTTCCCTGATCTTTGGGGGGTTTGATGTCAGAGTCACGGGCAGTAGCACTGGTTAGTGCTGTGGGGTTTGGAAAAGAGGGCTGGTGGGTGACTCGAGTCCTCTCCTAGGGCTGCTGCCACCATGCTTGTAGTTTTTAGGCAAACGTTCTGGTGGCCTCTGCCTTTCCCGAGGAGAGCTGTTGCAATGCATGGTAAAGAATTACAGATTCATTAGCTAGCTGTACAAGTCTAAGAAGCCCAGGAGAGTGACCAACACAATACCTCTCCCTGCCTCGATGGATAAGAGCAATGAAGTCCCTTGCCTGACATCTGGGCCTGTCACAGGAGGGTCTAGTGGGCAGCTGAAAGACGTGGCCAGATGAGGTGCCGGTTCTGCAGTGCAAAGCCTCTCAGTCCCTCTGCTTGGACATTTCTTTTCTTCCTCTTCTCATTGTTCTCAATGGTTCTCCTTCTCTCCTCCTCCCCCCCCCTCCCCCGGGCATAATGTTCTTATGCGCAGATGTCTCCTTGCTCTGCCAGACGACGTTGGTCCATACAGGCGATTAACGACTTCCCGGTACTGTGTGCTGTGTTACTGCTGCCCTTGACTTAATTCTGTCTGCTTTCCTTGGGCCCAAGAATAATTTGCCACTTTCTTGGCTTTGCGTAACCCAAACCAGAGCTGGGCAAAACTGGGGAGGGGACAAGGAAGGGGAAATCTTGCCTGGCTGGCTAATGGGCTCAGTATTGGCACTTTGGATTAACTAGAATGGCTGGGAATCCTTCCTTGATCACGAGGGAGGCAGGATTGGAGGATTTGGAGAAGGGTTTATAGAATGTGGTGTCTCCACCACCTGTTCCTTGCCAAATGGAGAAGGTCCATGCCCCAACGTTCAAGCATCTGCTTTGAATGCAGGCCCCAGGTTCAGTCCCCAGCGTCTCCAGCCTGAGACACTCTGGAGAAGAAGACTACAGATTTATACCCCGCCCTTCTCTATGAATCACTCAGAGCGGCTCACAATCTCCTTTATCTTCCTCCCCCACAACAGACACCCTGTCAGGTGGGTGGGGCTGAAATGGCAACTGCCATTTCAAGGACAACTCCTGCCAGAGCTATGGCTGACCCAAGGCCATTCCAGCAGCTGCAAGTGAAGGAGTGGGGAATCAAACCCGGTTCTCCTAGATAAGAGACTGCGCACTTAACCACTGCACCAAACTGGCTCTCACCAGAGCCACCACTAGTTAGGTAGTAGACAGGACTGTATAAATCAGCTTCATGTGCCCAAACTAATGTTACACTTCCTGATAGTTTCCATGCCCTTAGGCACTAATGAGTTTGAAAGTAAACTAGAGGACGTGTGTGGAAAAATGTCTGGCAAATCTCCAAAGATAGGGGTATAGTCGAATGTTATTTCTCCATGGCCTAAAGGTGCAGCTTCTATGCTTGACATCAGTAGTCCCCAAGGTGGTGCCAGCGGGGCTCCCCAGTGGTTGCTGATATGTTCCCTGGGTGCTTCTTCCAGATCTTCTTTAAAGCTAAGACTCTGTGGTGACTTTTCTCCACTTAATTGGAATAGGAGATGCTTCAGAAGAGTCTCACTCTGCGTCTGTGAGGAGTACCAACCATCTACCTCTGTTTTGAAACCTTTTGACATTCCTGCGAGTGGACCCAGCTGGCCATGGCACCCATTTTGTTGTGGCATTCTAAATCTGTCCTCAAAATTATGAACCTTGGGTTAAGCCATGGCAGCCTAGAGCTCCAGGGATGGTAGGGAAGTCTAGCCGCCCCCTTTTTCTCCTCCTAGGGACTGCAGATCTCTCAGCTGTCTGGACACACATCCAGTGAAGCGGAGATGGAGACAGATCCACCCTCCCTTACCCTCCTCCCACCATTCTCCCACTTCCCTGTCTGGGAATGAGACTGGCAGGGGTGTCTAGCATATGCAGCAACAGGGGAGTTATAGGGAAGGGCTGTAGCTCAGAGATAGAGCATGTGCTTGGCATGCAGAATTTCTCTGCTTCAGTCTCCAGCATCTCCAGGTGGCTGGTGATGTGACAGACCTCTGCCTGAGACCCCAGAGAGCCACCAGCGGTCTGAGTAGACAAGATGTGAACCAGTGGTCCAACTCGGTATAAGGCAGCTCCATGTGATTATTGGAAAATGTTCAGGTAATTTGCTCTGGGAAGGGGATCCACTCTTTCACTTGTGGGTGAAGGACTTAGAGTCAGAAGCCCAAAGGGAGCTCACTGGCCTAGGAACCTCTCGTGTCTTCCTTCTTTTTGGTTGGAAGGGGGAAAGACCCAGGCAGCAAGTTTCAGAGGAGTCACTGCTTCTCCCCTTATCTCATGATTGAACAGGGAGAAAAGCCACAGGCCACTGAAGGCCTCTTGGTACTTCGCGTATCAGGTGACAGGATAGGGGGCAGTAGCTGGGAACTCGCAAGATAAATTCTCTTCCCACTCAGGGTTAGTCCAGCTGAGCTACATCTGCCCCAGCTGGAGCTCAGGCCAATGCTGGCTCTCTACAGGAAGAGAGCCGTTAGCAAAGGGGGCTCCCCCACCCTCTGAGCATGCCTAGTTTCTGAGGCTTCAGTTGGGTACACAGATTCTGAGGCTGGCATGGTTGAGATGACCATGGTGCCCAGCCTTCCAATAACCTTTTTCTCTACTGTGACATTTGGAGGTCCTTTACAATATGTGTTGGCCCTTGGAGTGTGTTACAGAGAGCAAGGGCTGTTCATAGAGAATTGGATCAGGTTTTGAAAACGAAATTCTTTGCTTCAGTCAGTTGGTGAGACCTCCCCCACACACCTTGTAGGGTTGGTTCCTTTGTTGACCACTGAGGATTGGGACCGTCCTTCCGTATCTTGCTTACTCGGTGTTCCTGGACCTGAGTTCCTTGGTGCTCGTTGGAGGTGGAGCTAGATTTGGGTGAGTCTGTGTTGTAGACAGACTCTAAGAAACAAACACCAAGAGAACTTCACACTCCTGGTTAGAGAAGTGTGTCAAGCCAGCCAGAAAACCAGACTTAACTTGAATCTCTTCCAGGTGTTGGGTCTAACGACCTTGTGTTTGAAGCGTGTTCGGTTTCAGCGAAGCCACTCCCTCCTTATCTGCCAGCCATTTAGAATAACCTGCTTGTACCTTTTGAAAACACTCTTGCCACTTGGCAAGCTGGTGGGGGATTTGCCCCGTGTGGCTTGTTGGCTTTCATAACGCGGCACATTTGGAAGGTGTTGCGTCATGCTCCACCCATGCAAGGCTCCTTTTTGAAAAAAAGAACAGTAGCACTTCTTTCCAGATGGTTTCCTTGAATGAGGCTGGTGGGCTCAGGGGCAGGAGAGAAGGGACGCGGCACACCCTTGCTGTATATGAAGTTCTAGCTCACTACCAATTCCCAGCACCTCCACTGGAAGGATTCGAGAGTTGTTTTGCTCATGAATGAAGTGGTAGAGCATACTTTCTTAGACTGCAAGTTGGGGACTTGTTTTTTTTTAAGACTTCCTTGCGCACAATGCATATGGCAAGGATTGGACTGGGCTATTATGCAAAGGGGTGTTCAAAAATGATTCCCCCTCCCCTCCATTCAGAAGTGGGACAGTCTCCGTTACCACCAGCTGCAGGTGTAGATCAAGCCAGACGCTGGTAGATCTTGAGGGGAAACAAAAGCCCAATTCTGCTATGGAGAAACCTGTTGTTTCACCAGGAGGCAGTTTCCCACAGCTATCCTGCCCTTCCGGGTCTTTCTTCAGAAAAAAAAAAGCAGAGGAAGAAGCTGCTTTTGTGCCTCCCAAGTAACAGAACACAGAAAGTGCCATTAGCTTTCCCTGCAGGTGGATCCCTCAGCCACTGAACCGACATGTCTGGCATTCCTGTCCTAATCTCTCAATCTCATGTATATTAAAAAAAAAATTAGCTGGATGTCTTGTCTGATGTGAGCACAAACAGATCCTTCATCTCCATGGAGCAGTGTTTGGCAGGGAGGAAGGCTTGGAGCTGTGGGGGCCTTGGTCATACCTTCTGCTCTACCTCCACCTCTCAAATCGATCTGATCCTGAACTAAATCAGTTTAAACGCTCAGGCTGTGATCACGCACACTAAATAACGCTCTTTCAGTGCACTTCCCAACTGGATTTTGCCAGTTCATGCAGTAAAACCCAGTTGGAAAGTGCATTATTTAGAGTGTGTGCTTGCAGCCCTCAGTGTTATGTGGGTCTAGCACAGGTTTTGGTACAAAGTATCTTTTCCTTCCTGTCCCAACCAAGAGTCAGGCAGACCCTCCCCTCTTTGATTCGGGGCTGATGGAATTCACCTGCAGAGGGCACTTGTGGGTGCCTGAGGAAGGTGCAGTTCAGCTGCTCTGCCTCCGATTGTGCAAAGACCGCAGCGGTTGCTACAAAGCAGTCAGTGGCTTATTCTTGGGCTGGATCTGTGTCTTGATCTGTTGGTTGCCATGGCTGTCTCTTCCCATGAGTGTGGTGGCGGTGGTGGTGGTGGTACAGATGTGTAGGCTGTGTGGTCATTTGGTGCCGTTTCTGCTTCCATCCCCTTTGTCCCATGAACTCCTTGTGTCCTCCCTTCAGAAGCTTAGAGGGCAACAACAGGACCGTTTGTCTCTCTGTTTTGCTCTTTCTCTGCCTGTCCCACCAAGCCATCTGTCGTGCTTCCAGACTTCCTTTTGCTTTGCATTCCCAGCATAAGTAGAAGTTGCCCTTGCCCTCTTGCGCACCTAAGCTAACATTTGCCAGTCACTGTCGCCTAGGGAAAGCAAGCCCACCCTTGGACTCTTAGGACAAACCTTCTGTAATGTCTGGCTTCTGGGCAGCACTGAAATTGGGGTGCTCTGAAGTCCCTGGGTTCTCTCCCCCACCCCCAGTCACAGCTTGATAACTATGCCTGCTCAAGAACCATCAGGGAATCAGCAGACTGCAACATTATGGGCCAGATCCCAAAGGATTGACAGTACAGCCCAATCTGTCTGCCTTGGTCCTTCTAAGGGGTTGGGTCTTCTCTATGTTGTTAGGTGATGAGCTTTGTTCCAGGCCCCAAAAGGAAGCCCATTCCCAGCTAGAAGTTCCCCAAGATGATGGAAGGTGACCTGGCACAGGCCTTGAAGCCTGTGGAACTAACTGGGTGGTAGTTGGCTCCAATATTCCCTCTAAGCTGAGTTAATGTGAGCTAGATCACAGATTTTGTCTCCAGCTCACACATTTTTGTCTTAACTCTGGAAAAATGACCCCAGAGCACAGTAATGGATGCAGTAGCTCACAACTTTTAATGCCAGTAGCTCACAATGTAGAATTTTTGCTCACAAGACTCTGCAGCTTAGAGGGAACATTGGTTGGCTCTTCTCCTCTTGTATATGGACACTGTAGCCAGTCTAGCAACTTCTTAAGCCTTCCTCAGTGGAGAGAGGTTTGACCCAACAGAGCCACAATGAAAAAAAGAAGAGCTCCATTTTGCATTGATGTGATTGATGATCTGGCCTGGGAGAACCATTTCTCATATCTCCAGCACCTGCAACTGTCCGGTTGCTGTGGCCACGATGAACTTGTTGCATCCATCAAAGTAGAAAATAAGCAAGCTGTTTGCCTGTAGAGTGAACGTACAGAATCTTGGCCTAAAGCTGTCTTGCTCTTTTGACAAGGCAGAACATTTGCATATCGGTATGTGTCATCTGCAGTTATAGACAGGCAAGCAGAGTCATCTAGCACTATCCTCTGGGGATACTGAGATAAGCATTGTGTGCTCCATACACATATAAAGAGAACTCCAGCATTTGGGACTAGGCCAGGGGTGTTGAATTTATTTGTTATGAGGGCCGGATCTGACATAAATGAGGCCTTGTCGGGCCCAGCCATGTGTGTCATAAAATGCAATGCCAGGTAGCAGAGATATAAATTTAATAAAGGACAAAGACAAACACAAAGTTTTTTAAAAAATAAAATAAAACCATGCTTAAAACATTAACGCTCGGTCTTAAAGGTGCTTTCTTTGTAAAGGTGCTTTCTTTCCAGGGAACTGGGCAAAGGAAGTTCTGACTCTTTCCTCCCTTCCCCAGGGGACCAGGAGGGGGAGGAGCCTCAGCCAATAGAGAAAACAGAGGCTTTGCTCTGTAGCTCTTGTGCAATGGAGCAAGTTTGGCAAAGCAAGTTGTTATGCAGAAGGAAGCAAGAGAGAGGGAGTAGGAAGCAGACAACAGCCAGTTGCTCGGGGGCCTGATTCAGCCCCCGGGCCGTATGTTTGACATCCTTGGACTAGGCAATACAGTTCACCCCCGTAGTTCCCAGCCAGCTGCTTGAGTACCTATGGACATCTATAGCTGTAGATGATTCCCCAGCCTTGGTGCAGGTATGGAGTCGCAGGCACAAGCCTGCTAGCCCCACCTCTGCCTGATCACAGAGTCATCTGTCCAGTGCAGACATGCAGATGAAATGTCCACAGATATGCTCCCCCTCCTCATGACAAGCGGCACTCGGGAAGTGGTGTCACTGATCATGAGAAGAGGGCACTTCCTTCACATGTTCCTGCCATGCAGACAGCTCAGCAGAGGTGGGGCCAGTGCTCTCATTCCCAGTCTCCCTCCCTGCGTGGTGAGTCAATACACGGGTGGGTCATCTGCCTTGGTCTTCAGGGCATGCTTCTCTCACACACACTTTTCAACCTTCCTTTCTGTGGCTTCTTTGTTGTTCCTGAAGCAGCTTTGGGTGCCAATGTGCAGGCATGGGGACTTCTGCAGAACCGCGCCTCGTGTACTTGCACGTGCCTTTCTGTTGACAGCTGTGACTTGCTTGTCACTCAAACTGGGAAATGCATGAGCTCCCAAATGTACATCTCTCTGCTGGAGAGATGCTCAATGTTCCTACCTGGATGTTAATGCTTTGTGTGACATCAGAAGTGTGGCATGCTTGGACCATGTTTTGTAGAAGGCACAGGTGGTTGCAGTTACCTCCTCCCTACAGGAACAATGTGAACCGGGTAGGACAATTAAAGACTGCTGTTCACCTAGGATTGCAGAATGCTCAGGGAAACTGTGAGTTTCTTATTGGAGGTGATTTCACTGAGAGGCGCTTGTGAAATCCAAGAACACTAGTCTCCTTGGAGCAAGTCGACAGGGTGGTTTCCTGGCATCCGCTTCCTCCCTTAGGCAGATAGAAGTTTGCTTCCTGTGGTTTCCTGCTCAACTAAGGGAATAGGGGTTGTTGGGAGGTATTTTAAATGATGGCAGAAATCTAGCAGCAGATCTGACAGAACATGCTGTGGAGCACACTGGAAGACCTGGGCATGGCAACCACAATGTTGAAGAACCAATACTTTTCCACTTAAGTGTTTTGTCAACTGACTTGCATTTATAACAATTAATTAGGGTAATTCAACATCTGGTGACTCTTACAGTCTGAATCTCCCAGAATGGTAGTGATTTGTTAGCAGTAATGATTTTGCGCAGTTCTTTGCTAATCATCTCTCAGATTCATCCCAGTTTTGTAATGGACCATGTGTCATAGGAGTGTCCAAAACCTTTGTCCTTTTCCCACCGATAGTTTTGGTTTGGCATCTGTGGGTGATGTTGACAGAGGTCCTGGGGTGTGCAAAGGCTGCTGATGTATCCATCAGAGGAAGACTTCCCAAAACATCAGAGTTCCTATGTTGAAAAGCCCTCTATTAATCAACAGGTCATGGCTGATCTGAGGCCAGTTTCTAACCTTTTCGTAAAAGAAGTGATTGAACGGGAGGTGGCAAAAGGTTTTTTAGATGACCTATCAGCCATTCAGCCCTTTTCTTTCTGGCTTCATGCCTGGTTAGGGGGCAGACAGCGCCTTGGTTGATCTGGTGGACTTCTCTATTTTGCAGATTGATAAAGGGGATGCTTCCCTTTTGGTCTTCCTAAATCTCTTAACTGCTTGTTGATATGACTGGCCACTCACTGTTCTCTTGGAGACTAAAATATGGATAAGTGAGATGGTACTAAAATGATTCAGATCTCTTCCCCCCATATTTCCCATCATCAGTTCTGTAGCTGAGGCAGGGGCTGGAAGGAGAGGGCTTTTCCACTAAACTACCTGTAGAGGATTCTCTTGTGGCTTAAGCAGCCTCCATCAAATGCTCCAGGCCCTTCCCCCTCTCTCCTTGCTGCTTTTTGCCTGCCTTTTATGGAGCCTTCCCAGCATACTCCTTGCCTGTTTGCTAGGGCAAGCCTTGAGGACTGTAGACTGACTGTAGTCCTCGAGAAACATTCCCTACCCACCCAAAAGTTACAGCATTCCCGCTGCCTCCTTTAACCCATGGCTTTGTCTACCCCAGAAATCCAGACGATGGAAGAGCAAGCGAGAGGGCACAGATGCCAGCAACCGGCCCATCAAAGCCGCTGGGAAGGTGATCATTCAGGACATCTCTTGCCTGCTTCCTGTCCACAAATCGCTTGGGGAGATGTATATGTAAGTACCACTGGCCCCTGTAAGCATAGCCTTGCTTGGGCAGCCGAGAAGACCGCTGTAATGGCTGAAAGGGGCATCCAGCAGCAGGTGAAAGCGGAACAGGCAGCATAGTCCACACCTTCCAGCCATTCTCTTTGTCCCACTGGTAAAAGAAAAGGTGGCCAGGTGCCACTTTCTGCATCAGTGGAAGAAGGTGTTGCTGGTGGGGTGTACCTCTTCTTTGCTTAGTAGTCAGGGCATATGCAAATTTCTCACAAAGTCTTCCACTCCTCTTAGGCAATGCTCCCCCCACTCACCTGCCAATGCCCTGCCCACTCTGTGGACGGACAAGCTTCCATAGTGCTCTCACCTCTAGAAGGATTAGCGGAATGGAATGCTGAAATATCTGAAGAAATCTGCATTGGCTCCCCACACTTGTCACTCACCATCAGCAAAGGCTTGCGTGGAAAAGAAAAAGCTGCTTCAGTCAGAATGCCCTAGTGCAGCTGCAACTGCACAGCGCGGCAACCTTGTTCATTGCAGTTCCGCAGCAAGACTTTGTGACTGCTACTCATGTCTGTCCCTCAGCTGCCACTCTCCTCTCCAGTGCTGAAGCACTGGCAGGGGCAGAAAGTGAACAGCAGGCCCTCTCTTCCTCCAAAACATGGATTTTTTTTTTGTCAAACCAATTTTTTTATTGCAATGTATTGTAACAATTTTTATAGAAAAAAACACTAAAGCAAAAATAATACCACCTCCAAAACATGGTTTGAGGACAGGCCTGTCAGAAGAAATGTCCTCAGTGTACCCTAGACAATAACTCTGACTCCCTCTTCTTCACAAAGCCTGAAGTCCCCGGCAAATACAACCTCTGAAAGGGCATTTCCTCTCAACTTCCGGCCTCGACTGCAAGAAGGGAGCCCCAAAACAGTGAAGAAGGCAACAGAGGACTGCATTTGCCATTGGAAGATAGATCTTCCCTGTGTCCTCTCAACATCATTGATGGGGTTTCCCTCCACCCAGACCTCTGTGTATATGCTACTAAAAGTCCTAAAAGTCAACATTACCACAGATGCTCTCAGCAGATCTGGTTCGGTGAACCATGAATGGACCTTGGCAGACAGATACCTCTTCACCCTGTTTTACATCTCTGGGGGGTACCAAAGGTGGACATCTTTGCATCCCAACACAATGCCAAATACCACTGTTTTAGCTCATGGGCTGCTTTCAGACCCACAGTCTATGGAGGATGCATTCGAATTCATTTGGCAGGGTTCCCTTTTTAATGTATTCCTTCCCATCCTCCTCCTAACCAGGGTTTAACCAAGTGCAGAACAGATGGATCTGAGCTGCATACTGATAGCTCCTTTTTGGCCACACCAGCTATAGTTCACAGCTCTGTGGGAGCTGTCCAGGGAACTGCACATTCCTCTCCCGGAATATCAGTACCTCCTGGAGCAGGGCATAGTGCGCTTCCACAATGTCAAGCCCTTTGGGGCGCAGAAACAAGGGTAAATGTCTGCCATGAAGCATGCGTATATCAGATCTGACTCATTGTCCCTTCCTAGTGGAGGCACACCGTACCAGGGCGCAAGCATCATCTGTGACAATTCTGGGCAAAGCCATCCATGTTCATGAAGCACTGTTCAGTATATGTTGATTCTAGTAGCGAGGCAGCTGAGGGGAAGGGAGTGCTGCAGACATTCTTCCATCAGCTGGCCCACATCGTCTTACAGATTGTTGGGTGAGGTTGCTCTTCTCCCAGGCAGGACTCCACATAAGCTGCAAAGATGAACATGGGGTTGTGCTTACATGCAACCAACTTCATCAAGTAGTCTTCTGTGAAGGCATACATCCCTCCCTGCTTTCCCCCACTGTGGGCGATTTCCTGCAGATCTTTTGATTTAGTCTCCACAGCAGTGAGAAAGAACCTGAAGGAAGCAGTGCTCTGACATGGCAGTTTAGGCTGGAAGGACTGGCCTCGGGGAGAAGTGCTCCTAGCGCCATGGAAAGCCCTAGAACAGGGGTGTCGAACATGCAGTTTGGGGGCTGAATCAGGCCCCTGAGCAACTGGCTGTCATCTGCTTCCTTCGCCCTATATCTTGCTTCCTTCTGCGTAACAGCTTGCTTTGCAAGGTTTGCTTAGTTGCACAGGAGTTGCAGAGCAAAACCTCTATTTTCTCTATTGGCTGAGGCTCCTCCCTTGGGGAGGAAGGGGGGGAGGAATAGCTTGCTTTGCCAGGCTCCCTCAATTGCACAGCAGAGCTACTGAGCCAAGCCTCTCTTCCTTCTTTTCGCTGAGGCTCCTCTGCCCCCCCCCCCCCAGTCCCCTGCGGAAGGAAGGAAAGATCCAGACTTCCTTTGCCCAGTTCCCTGGATCTCATGGGAGAATTTTTTTTAAAAAGCATTTTTAAGACCAATGAGTACTAACGTTTTCAGCATGTTTTAAGTTTTTAAAAATATATATTTGTGTTTGTCTGTGTTCTTTATAAAATGTATATCTCTGCTACCTAATCTTAAATAGGTACACACATGGCCCAACCCAACATGGCCCAGCCCAACCTGACATGGCCCAGCCCAACAAGGTCTCATTGATGTCATATCTGGCCCTCATAACAAATGAGTTCAACACCACTGCAGTAGCAGAGAAAAAAGCTTTTTAACTCAATACCTCCACGGCAGGCCTGTGGCATGTGAAGTCCCATGTGTACCTGCACAGGACACCAGTCAACAACCAATGGTTATAGGTAAGTGCAACCCCATTTTTTATTTACAGTTGTTAACACTAGCATTTTGCAACTGCTAAAATGTAATATTTTATTCAATCTCTTTTAATGTTCATCATCCCTATGATCATCTTCTGGGCCCTCAAGTTCAACTGCAAAGTCCACGTATGTTTCTTTTTTCTGAGTGTAAAGGAGATTGTAAGCCGTTCTGAGTCTCTGATTCAGAGAGAAGGGTGGGGTATAAATCTGCAGTCATCTTCTTCTTAAGCTGATGCAGTATTCTTCATCTGCAGGCAGTCATTTGATCCACACTTGTATCTTTCAGCATTTATGGTATACATCAGAAACACCTGGTCTTTCACTTCATGTACTTTCATGAAGCATAACATAGAATATAGATTCTGCCAGCAATTCATATGTCTTCTCATTGTCCTTCATCTTTTGTACTAAATTCATTTGATCAGTGTGTTCTACTTCCCCCATACACACTCTGGCAAGTGCAGCCTTGTTAGTATTCTGGAGTGATCCATCTCCATTTGCAGGTGTCCAAGGCAAAGGTTCCAAAGAATGTGCAACTGTCTCATATCCCACCGTCTAGTTTGGGCAACGAGGACCACATGCCCAAAGAGGTTTCAGTCAGTCTTAAGTTCAACTTCCTGAACTTCACAGTAACTACATTTTGTTTTTTATTGACACTGGAAAATGTTTTGGCATCTTGTAACGAAAATTGGTAGTTTTGGAACTTACTTCCAAACACATCTTCTTGAATTCCACATACGCTGCTGCTTCAGCTTTCTGAGCTGTGAGAAGATCTATGGCCATATTGGTGGGGCTGCTATACCACTGGACATGGTAGGCAAATCTTCCTCATCATGGCTCATTGGATTCAACCAGTTGTTCGTCATCAGGGCAACTAAAGTTTGGACATTTTGCCTCAATAATAATAATAATAATTATTATTATTATTATTATTATCATCATCATCATCATCATTATTATTATTATTATTATTATTATGAGGTGGAAATCTGGATGTCATTTTACTGCTGCGCTGAGCAGTCATGCCTCTCTACTTCTTCAGAAACACGCTTTTGTTTTCTGATGTCAGGTAGTACTTAGTGAGTGACAGCTCTTGGATTGGGGGTATATCTCTTTGTCCTTTGTGGAGTCAAGAGTATCTTTGTTCAGTCTCTATTGTCTGGTCTACAGAAATTCACTCAAATGGGTTGTTAGATGCTAACAGCCCAGAAAATCCATCTTGAATGAATTACTCCTGTATGTCAGTATGTTCAAGGGGTAAGAGTGATCATCAAGGCACAATAGTGTGGAAGGTAGTATGTATAGTTCAGTCTGTCACAGGTGAAAAACCATGGAATCATACCCAGATCAATGTCAAACAGAGCATCCAGTCACCTTCTGAAGATGCTCTGATTAAGCGCAGAAGAATGTCTACCATGTCCAGATAGGATAGCCAGAATGTTGACAGACTTCCATCTGAGGTAATTATGGTAATCTTCATAGAGTTGTATAATCCTTGAACATGATGGCTTAAGGATTTCCTACAGTGAAACTATACATATATCTTGGCAAAGGTTGTTTATGCTGTTTACCATTTCATCCCAAAACACAAATTCTTCTCTGTGAATGTTCTTCAAGCATGACTGGAAACCCTACCATGCTAGCTGCATGAGTGCTTTGCATACTATTTTGTGAAGTCTGACTGCTTGGTTATACATATCACCATCTATTACCCCAGCAACTGGACCTTCTGCAGTTGTGCCTGACCCAGTGCACAAATCCTGCAGTCCTGTATCTTGAAACTGCTTGCTACTGATAGCCCCAAAGAAGTGTTCATAGTGTGAGCAAATTGATTTTTGGCTGCTTATTTGTGAGATAATAAAAAGAGTTCAGTATAAGAGCTGGAAGCATTGGATACCATCTCTTTCCTCCACCGCTGGGATCTGGATGTAGGTCAGCCATCTCCTACCAAAAACCAAAGTTGAAGGAGACTGGGGGTTCCATTGCCCCTTAAGTCCCATGGGGTATTTATTATCCTGCAATGTTAATAATTTCTGCATTTCCTGAGATTATTACTGCAAATTGAAGGTGTATATGCTTGGAAGATTTTGTCTTGCTATGGGTAACACATACACCAGGTCATGAACAAAAGGAGGAGATATCTCTGCAGATATTTTAGGAGTATTACCCATCTTCTGTGTTCTAGTGACTATTGTTATCGATTGGGTGCATGACCCATCCACACCAGGTGCAGTTTTGGAGATGTTTTGCTCAAGTGAGTATATTCCTGTCTAGTGCCAAATTGTTCATGCCTATCCTGTGGACTTACATGCTAGTACAAGCTCTACACGGCTTGGGTCTGGGGTTTCTGAAGGACCATCTTCTCCCATACATTCCCCCCCAGGAATTAAGCTTGTGGAATGGATTCTCTTGGCTGTCTCACCAATGGAAAGATGGTCTGGGGGCACTTCAGAGGGCCTTTTTGTTGGCAGCCCCATGATTGTGGAGCAGCCTTTCCAAGGAAGTGTTTCTTGCCTCCTTGCTGTTGATCTTTAGGAGGCAGCTGAAGACAATTTTATTTAGAGTGCATTTGTCTGATTTAGTTTTTATTTATTGGCAGTCCTGAGTTTTAAAATCTAAATTTATTGTTGTTTTTTCCTGTTTTTATAATTGATATATTTTAAGCCACCTTGAGTTGCACAAGGGAGAACAGTAGCTAATGTTTTAAAAAACAAAATATGTGTAAAGTATAGATGTATCACAGAAAAAAACAGATGTGGACTTTGCAGTTGAAATTGAGGACTCAGAAGATTATTACAGGAGTGATGAAAATTAAGAAAACAGGTTGTATAAAATATTAAATTTTAGCAGTTGCAAAAGGATAGTGTAACATTTGTAAATAAAAATATATGCACGCTGTGAACAGTTGCTATACTCACAAAAATAAATTATTTCTTGGCAGTAACAAAAAGTTATCTATTCAGTTAAATTGGATTAATAGTACATAAAATGGTTTTGGAACTCCCTACCCTTTCAATCAGAAAAGAGCTGTGTTCATTCAAGTGGTCAGGTGCCTTGCACAATGACCCCTCATTTATACCAAAGGGGAAACTCTAGGTTTCACAGGGATCAGGAGATCCACCTTCCCTCATTCTGTCCTCATCCCTTTGGAACGGGACCGGCACATGCTAGGTGTTCATCTGTATTAAGATGTGGCTTTCCACTTCTATATTTTTTAAAAAAACCAACCCTTAAGGTCTTTCAAAACTCTCTTTGTCACTTTCTTACTCAGTACCAGAGGAAAGATGGCATCTTCATCAACTGTAGCTAAGTGGATCAAAGCATGCTTCTCCCTGATTTATGATGTAGAACATATCCCAACACTCTCTACAGTAACCACTTGTTCTACAAGTGTGGCAATGACGTAGGAACTTTATTCGTATTGTTATTTTATTAGACTAATAAACTTCCCTTCCCTGCACTGCAGGGCACAAGTTAAAACAAATTAAAGCCGTATCATAAAGCAGTCTTGTGATGAGCGGGAACACTCTGACAAGCTGCTTCGGTTCCAAACTCACCATGGTGGCTGCACCCTCCTTCAAGATATAAAGAAACCAGAACGCAATGCTTGGGGGACAACTCTTGATGCAGTGGAGAAGGCAGCCCTTCACCTGGAAAAGAGCGTGAACCAGGGCGACCCCCCATCTCCGTGACTTTCTGGAGACTCACTACCTCTGTGAACAAGTCAAAACTATCAAGGTCCTGGGTGCCTATATCACAAGCCTTTGGGGGCTGGGAGCATCCCGGTGGGGGCTTAGAGAGTGTCTCTTTGACAAGCACAGACTAGGAGAGAGCCGGAGCTGAATGTGGCATGCCCCTCCTCTGTATTCCTGGGAGCATTGCCTCTGTGAACCCACAGATCGTACCCACCACCATCACAGTCACCATGCCCCACTCAAGGGGGTTGCACCTGCCAACTCTCAATGGGCATGCTTCCAATAAACAAGGGCTCACCAGGTGTTTTTTTTTAAAAAAAATAATTAAAACAAATTAACATAATAGCAGTCAGATAAAATTAGATGGTGGCATAGGCATTAATTCAGGCTATTGAAGTTGTACAGGTTGTGTATATAAAGCTGGTCACAGTGTAGTGAATGGAGGGGAGCTGGGAGAGGCGAATATAGGTGGAAATTTGTTGCCTCAGTCATATGCCTGGCAGAATAATTCTGTTTTACAGGCCCTGCAGAAATGAATCAAGTTCTGCAGGGCCAAGATTTCATGTAGAAGATCATTCCATTGGAATGGAGCTGGCCAGAGCTGAGAAGGCTCTAGTCTAAGCTGAGGCAAGATGAATGTGGCCTGGGACACACAGAGCACAATGCTCTCTGGGGAACGTACCAGGAAAGGCAGTACCAAATATGTGTAGGATTCTGAAGGTTAGAACCAGAATCTTGAATCTGATCTGGTATTCGATTTGGAGCCAGAGCAGCTGGCGGAGCACCTGTTGTGTGCGGGCTCTATGTGTTGTGCTTGTAAGCGCACACATAGCCCCATTCTGGACCAGTTGCAGTTTCTGAGTCAGTTGCAAGGACAGCCCTGCATAGACCAAGTTACAGTAGTCTAGTTTGGAGGTTACCATTGCATGGATCACTGGCTAGGTAGGGGGAGAAAGGAAGGGAACCAGTTGCTGAACTTGGTGCAGACCAATGCCAATCTGGCAACATTAGTGATCTGGGCCTCCACTGAAAGGGAGGCACCCAGAATCAATCCTAAGCTCTTGACAAATGGCCTTGGTGTTAGTGGCTCACTGTCAAGGACTGGAAGTAGGATCTCCTTGACTCAGCCATAATACCGTAATCTTTGAAGGATTTAGTTTCAGCCAGCTCTGCTTCAACCAACTGACCGCAGCCTGTAGACCCCTGGCCAGATTGTCTGGGGCAACATTCAGCTATCCATCAACAGATACAGCTGGGTGTCAGCAGCATACTGGTCATATCCCAGCCCAGAGCTCTGTATCAGATGGGTGAGAGTGTGCATATAGATGTTAAATAACATTAGAGAGAGGACTGCCTCCTGGGGGACACCGTACACCAGAGGTTGCCATGCTGAAACCTTCTCGCCAACTGCGACCTCTGTCCCTGGCCGTGGAGAAATGAGACCAACCATTTCAGGGCTATCCCATGAATCCCCACATCGACAAGGTGGTGGGTCAGTAGATCACAATCAACCATGTCAAATGCTGTTGTAAGGTCAAGCAAAAACAGCAGCGCTGACCCACTTCAAGGAGAAAAAATTCTCTTTGTCAACTCTCTCCATCCCATGCATAATGTTGTAAACCTATATCATGTCTCCAAACTTTTCTAAACTGAAAAGTCCCAGTCTCTTCAGCCTTTCCTCATAGGGAAGGTGCTCCAACCTGCTAATCATCTTGGTTGCCCTCTACTTTTATGAAGCACTGTAAGATAGATGTGTTTCCCTCTGCAGAGGCAGCATTTGGCCAACAAGCCCTTCAAAAGGTAGTTTCTCAATTATTCTTCTTGTGTTAATTGAGCTTTTCAGTGCTGCATGCAAGGACATCTTCCTCCACTGATGGAGAAAAAAAAAATCTTGGACTTAAGTTGAACGTTTCTTCTCATAAATAGGTCAGTTGGCAGAGGAGAAGATGAAGAACTACCAACGTTGATAAAGAGACTATGGGGAATTGTTGTTTTTCTAAACTTCAGACTTGGGTATCTCCAGTTAGGAAAGGAAAGGTCCCCTGTGCAAGCACCAGTCGTTTCCGATTCTGGGGTGACGTTGCTTTCACAACATTTTCACAGCAGACTTTTTACGGACTGGTTTGCCATTCATCTTTCCCAGTCAGCTACGCTTTCCCCACAGCAAGCTAGGTACTCATTTTACCAACCTTGGAAGGATGGAAGGCTGTCAACCTCAAGCCGGCTACCTGAAAACCCAGCTTCCACCAGGGATCGAACTCAGGTCATGAGCAGAGCTTAGGACTGCAGTACTGCAGCTTTAACACTCTGCGCCACTGGGCTCTTCCTTATCTCCAGTTACAGGCCTTCAAAGTAAAATCCAAGTGTACTCTGAGATGGCAAGGTGGGAGTGGATCCATCTCCTGTGAGCCTGATAAGACATGAGCTGGGGTGTGTGGAATGCCTCCTCAGACAAAACGGGGAAGCCTTTCTAAGAAATATACTCTGTCCAGAGAGCAAGGAAGAAGCACAATCCACACAAAGCTATCTTTCAATAAACTCTTGAGATGAAACCCTCACAGTAACCCTCAGCCAATGTTAATTCACCCTCTGAGTGCCCTGCTGTTGCATTTTGAAGCTGTGAAGCGTGGCAAGGTACTTGGGGTTTCTAGCCACTATCTCTCCTCCTGTGTCCCTCCCATATTCTGCCATTTGCTAGACAAGGCTAGAGGATGCATACGCCCTGTCTTCTAACCTGAGCGTGAAGGAGAGTGAGAGCCAACTGGGATCACTGCTGCTTGGCAGTATGGCCAACGGAGCATCTAATTTTCTGCTCTGCAGTCATCTGCCTCCCCTTCTATTGGAAGGACAGCTGCAAAGTGCCTAGCAGGGAATTCATCAGGAGCCTTCTAAGCCCAGAGGGAGAAATTAATGATGGAGCAGCTCTTATAACTCCACAAAGGACAAGCGCTGTACATTCTCAAGTGCACTTCCTCTTTGTTTGTGAAAGAAGCACAGTGGAGGAGGGGGGTGGAAAAAAGAGGCGAGGGGTAGCAGAATCCAGGTAAGCAGAACAGCAGGCTAGGCCATCTTAACTGTGGTGTTTATTTCTTGCATTTGCCTACATGTGGTTGGAAATGCACAAGATGTTGCATTTTAGTCACATGAATGAAAGCCTTCTCAGTCTTCATTTTTTCAGTCTTCCTTTTTTTTAGGTTGGTACGTAGTTCTTTGATCTATGGCTTTAATATGTGTAATCTGTGAACTGCCGTCCAGGAAAACTCTATACCGCAATGCTTTTTGAAAAGCTGAGGTATTGGGTTGAATGGAATAACATTCAAGGAGAAACAAACAGGCTGGTTTTAGGCAAGAAGCAAGCGTTATTGACCAGTGTTATACTCTCCAGTACTTGGTAGACAAATATACAAGTTCCAGAGAAGGCCTGTTGGCAACTGACTTAATGGATCATAAATTAGCATTTTACACAATTTCTAGACCTCAGTTATGGGGAAAGTTGAAAAAATATGGCATTGAACCATTTATTTTACCTAGTCCAACGTCTTTACAACTACCCTACTGCCAAGGTTAGATGTGGGGAGTCAGGTCAGCTATCAGGGGCATTTACCTGGATAGAGGAATTAAGCAGGGATGTATTCTTGCTGTTTAATTTATATTTAAATGTTTAATTTACCTGCCTGTCCCGCATTGGTCTTGTCAGCCACCAGCGAGCCTGCAACAGACGTGGACTACTGCACCTTTCTTAAATCTTCGTTCGCAAAGTCAAGCCGAGAGCGAGAGAGAAATGTTTAATTTATATTTAAATGACCTTAGATCCTTCCTCCTGAGGGATGCTTGTTATCATCCACATTTATCTAAGTGTGAAGTTTTACTCTGCTGGGGCGCTGGGAGTAAAGGTATCAAACTATGCTGCGTGCATGGCTAGATACCAATACTCAGTGTGGGAACAACTTACCCCCCTCTTGTCTTCCCTGAGTGAGGAGAAGAGGTCTGCTGCAAAGAAGTTGCAGAAGGAAGGCTTTGCTGCAGCCAAACAACAACTGGCTGCAGCAAAGCATATGGTGGACGTCTCAGCAAGAACCATCACTTCTGCTGTCTGCCTCCGCCGCCACTCCTGGCTCAGGAGACATTAGGGCCTTCGTTGAAGATCTGCCCTTCGAGGGCGAAGGCCTCTTCAGCTCGACCACCGACAATGCACTCCAGGAAATGGATAAAAGCATAAAAACTTCCAGGAACCTGGGTGTCCCGGCGTCTTCCAGAGCTACGAAATCAAAACAGTGGAACAAACCTTGGTCAAAGAAGCCATATCAAAAGTTTTCCCCGGAACAGCAGTGGAGACCTCGCTCTGCCCAACCTGAGAGTAGGCCTCCATACAGGGGGGACAATAGAAACTGCTACACTTCTGCACAGACCACCAGCAAGTCCAAGGGCGCTCGCCCTCAAAAGCAGGGCCTTTGACTTTCTGGTAGCACACGTCACTGTCCCCACTTCGTCTATCCGCCTCCGCCCATTCCTGTCGGCCTGGGAGTCCATCTCTACAGACAGGTGGGCGCTTTCCATCATCGCAGAAGGCTACAAAATAGATTTTGCTCAGATTCCGAACCAATCTGTGGTAATCACCACACCCCCTTCCCCACCTCTGCTGGCGGAGGTGAGCAACCTCCTACAGAAACATGCCATAGAACAGGTCCCGGTGGAGGCCAGGACGGGAGGCTTCTACTCTCATTACTTCCTGGTTCCCAAGCGGGACGGGGGTTTGAGACCAATCATGGACCTTCAGAATCTGAACAAGTTTATTCTGTACCAGAAGTTCAGAATGTCCACTCTGCAAACAATTCTGCCCCTCATCAACCAAGGGGACTGGATGGCAACGCTGGACCTCAAGGATGCCTACTTCCACGTCAGCATCCATCCTGCGTTCAGACGTTTCCTTCGGTTTGCAGTAGGTTCTCAACACTTCCAGTTCAAGGCCCTTCCATTCGGCCTGTCCACTGCACCTCGGGTGTTCACAAAGATGATGAGTGTTGTGGCTGCCCACCTCCAGCTTCAAGGGATAGTCGTCTTTCCATACATCGACAATTGGCTCCTTGTGGCAGAGTCGAAGCAAAGTTTGTCAAACCATATTGCCACCACTCTTCGTCTTCGTTACACCTTGGGTCTACAGGTCAATTTGGAGAAATCACACCTTACTCCATCATGGACAGTTCAGTTCATAGGGGCTTTGCTGGATACGAACCTTCATTGCGCTTTCCTGCCTCAGCAGAGAGCGATGGACATTATCAACCTTGTCGAACTTCTGCAGAGTCAAAAGTGGGGCATGGTGCAGCAGCTGCAACGGATGCTGGGGCTGATGGCGGCGACTACAAGCGTGCTGATCTTTGCGAAGCTGAGGATAAGAGGCCTACAACTTTGGTTTCTTCGTCAGTTTCGACCGTTAAGGGACTCACCTCGAAAGAGGTTTGTAATTCCACCTGTGACACTTCAAACACTGCAGTGGTGGAAATCAAAGGACAACATTTGTCAGGGAGCTCCCTTCCACCTACCTGTACCAACAGTGACTATCACAACAGATGCTTCTTTATGGGGCTGGGGGGCCCACATGGACGCTCTGTGTGTGGGGGGGCCCTTGGCCTTTGAAATTGACTCATTGCCATATAAATTACCTGGAACTGTTGGCAGTTCATTTTGCTCTTTGATCCTTCCACCCCATGGTGGCAGGGAAGGTTGTTGCTCTGCTTACGGACAATACCACTGCCCTGTGTTACATCAACAGACAGGGAGGGACAGTTTCTCGATGGCTCTGTGCGCTGGCACTGGCACTGGACCACGACATCTTTGTGAAGGCTGCGCATCTCCCAGGGGTGCTCAGTCTGCAAGCAGACTCCCTCAGCAGGGGTGTGGCTTCCCTGCACGAGTGGGAGATACAGTGGCGCTTCCTTCAACCCGTGTTTCAGCTCTGGGGGTATCCTCAGGTGGACGTCTTTGCCATAGCCAAGAACTGGAAGTGTCCTCTGTTCTGCTCCAGAGGGGGCTCGGATCCGGAGTCGTTGGGAGACGGTCTGCTGTTGCCGTGGGAAGGTCGGTTCCTATATCTGTTCCCACCTCTGCCACTATTGACAAGGGTGGTCAACAAGATCGCAAGAGAGAGACCATGCTGCATCCTGGTGACTCCATGGTGGCCTCGGCAGAACTGGTTCCCGATCTTGCTCCAACTGGCGAGGGGGGTCTCCTACCAGTTTCCGGCAGAACCGGATCTTCTGTCAGCTCAGGACGGTCATGTATTCCACCACAACGTGCCCCACCTGAAGCTGACAGCGTGGTTCATCGACCCTGTGAGTTCTTCAGCAGAGTCCAACACGTTTTCCTGAATAGTAGGAAGCTGTCTACCCACGCTTCTTATGATAGGAAGTGGTGGAAGTTTCTTCAGTTTTTAGTTGATCCTACAGTTTCACCCCAGAGGGTGGGACTGCTGGTTATTTTTTTGTTATCTCTGGTGGATGCTGGCCTTGTTTTTTCCTCCATTAAAGTTTATCTGGCGGCAATATCTGCATTCCATGAACCAGTGGAGGGGCATTCAGTTTTTGCACACTCTCATTCTAAGAGATATTTGAAGGGTTTGCTTAGGCTTCATCCTCCTTCGAGATCACCCCCACAGTTGTGGGATTTGACTCTAGTGTTGGACAGGCTGACTCGGCGTCCTTTTGAGCTGATGGCCACATGCTCATTACAGCTCCTATCTTGGAAGACTGCTTTTTTGGTAGCCATCATATCAGCACGCCGTGCAGGGGAGCTCACGGCTATGCGTTGTGACTACCCATATTTAGCTTTCCAGGAGTCTGGAGTGTCCTCAGCTCCTGATATTTCCTTTCTCTCCAAGGTGGTTTCTCAGTTCCACCTTAACTTAGAAGTTTGGTTGCCCACGTTTTATCCTACACCTTCCTCGGATGAGGAACATAGGTTGCATGCTTTAGATATTAAGCGTGCCTTATTGTTTTGAGTCACTCCAAGAGTTTTCGTAAGCTTCTTTTTGTTTCTTATGCTGCTTCTAAGTTAGGTTCCAGAATCTTGTCTCAGCGGCTTTCAAAATGGCTCACTGAGACTATCAAACTGTGTTATTTGTTGGCTAAGAAGCCATTACCTGGGCCTATTCGCGGACACTCTACAAGAGTGATGGCGACGTTGGTGGCATTCCGGAAAGGCGTTTCCCTGATGGACGTTTGCAAGGCTGCCACCTGGTCCTCTCCACATGCCTTTATGAAGCACTATGCGCTGTACGTGCATGCTCAACAGAGGAGTCATCTGGGAGCTGTGGTGCTGCAAGCTGTTTCTTCTGGTTGACCGTCCTCCCGCCTCCGGGTATGTCTTGCTTGCTAATCTTCCATGAGTGTGAAGCGCAGAGACCACGAAGAAGATAGACAGGTTGCTTACCTGTAACTGTAGATCTTCGAGTGGTCATCTGCATTCACACTACCCGCCCTCCTTCCCCACTGCTGACGGACTCCCTCCAGTAGGGGCTTCCAGTGGTCAGGAAGGAACTGGCGGGATCTTCATGCTGGTGCTGGCGAGCATGCGCACTGGGACGCCTGTGCATGCCCGTTGGTGCCGAGTGCGAAAAAATCCCAGACTTTTAGGTACCGATTCAGGGATCGGCACAGGCGCTCTATCCCATGAGTGTGAATGCACAGATGACCATTGGAAGATCTACAGTTACAGGTAAGCAACCTGTCTTTCTTTTCTTTCTTTTTTTCTCCTTGTGTGTGTTTGAACTGGGAGGGATCTAGCCCTTCCTCCTCTTACAAAGCAACCACTTTGCTTTGCTTTCAGACTGAACGTGGCCGACATTCAGGAGACGTGCCAAAAGAACGCTGCCTCCGCTGTGACAGTGGGACGCAGGGATCTTTTGCAGGTACGGTTCCAGAGAGGGACTGGATGGGTGAGTGATCTTGCTACAGCTGCTGTTTGTTATGGAGTGTGGTTGAAGCAGTGAAGCCTGTAACACTGATTGGCTGTGTTGGTGGGCTTGCTCAGAATGTTCAGCCACTCAGGGAACATCACAATTCATAGTCAGCTTTTGTGAGGGAAGGGAAAGTAGTCTATTTGGATGGAAGCCTTAGATAGCTGAAAGATGAGAAGGGGTGCTGGAACACAGGAACATGAAAGGAGCAAGGAAACACAATAATTGGAAATGGGCTGTGTAAGAGAGACCTGAAGGGAATGGTATGTGGAGGGAAGCAGGTTGCATTCAATGCGGACCACAGTCAAGCAGCTTTAATAACATATTGTGTACCATATTGTGTACCATTATCATCCTTTGTTAAGGCAGCCTATTGTGTAGATGTGAATATTGATATTCTATTTTGCATTATTTTGTAACTCATTTCTCAGTAAACTGTTTATTATCTTGAAAAAAAATGGACCGCAGCCAGGACAGTGCGTTTTCGAAGTGAGGCCTCCCCCCCCCCCCCCCCACCTGATTCACAAGTGGAACCATGGAACCAGGATCATGGCTGTCTGGCCCGCTCTGCTTTTGCCCACAGCAAGCAGTCACTGGCTTGGGGTAGCCTTCTATGACTCCGCAATGTGTCAGCTTCTGCCATGCCTTTTTTTCCCTTCAGGTCTGGTCATTGGCCACAGTTGCAACTGACCTCTGCCTTGGCCCAAACTCTGACCCAGATTTGGAGACCCCCTGGGCCCAGCACCCGTTTGGCCGCCAGCTTCTGGAATCTCTGTAGGTACCTAGGCCTTGAGGTATATCTTTCTGGGGGATTTGGATATTTATACTCTGCTTTCCTCTCCATTGGGAACTTAAAGTGACTTATGACGTCTTTTTCTTCCTTCACTCCATTTTATGGTCCCAACAACCCACCTTTTCAAGTAGGTAAGGTGGAGAGGAAGAGTGATTAGCCCAAGGTCATCCAGCAAGCTTCCATGGCAGGGCAGCGATTCAAGCCTAGGTTTTCAGGATCCTAGTCCGGCACTCTAACCACTAGGCCACACCTTGCCCACACGAGTGCTATCTCACACACCCAGTCTTCTCTTCCTCTCTCCCAGGGTGGCCCACTATTGCCAGCTCCACGATGTGCAGACCCTGGCCATGCTATGCAGCGTCTTTGAGGCTCAGTCCCGGCCCCAGGGAGCCCCGATTTCCTCTGGACTCTTCCCGCCACGTTCCTCCAGCCACAGCCGTTATGTACGGGTACATTTTTGGTATCTGCTGCTCTTCCTCTCCCCTCGCCCACCAAAAAGGCCTGATCTAGGTTTCACCTCTTCCTCTTTCTCCCACAACAGCCCAGCTTTACCTCATCAGGTTCCTGTTCCAGCATGTCGGATCCTGGACTCAGCACCAGCAGCTGGAACTTAGGTAGGCATGTGCAGTTAACTTGTAAAGACCTAGGAGTGTCAGCTTCTTGCACTGAGCTGAAGGGCCTCCTCTTTCTTTCCACTCCCCACCCCCCACTCCAGATGATCTTTTTGGAGGTTTGCAGCACAGATACTCAAATTCATATCTTTGTGTGAACATTTTGAGATACATTTGAATGCCATATATTTTGCTATTGTCTTGACTGGAGTATTGGAGTAGCAGCAGGATGTTTTTTTAAACATGTAGAAACTGAGATGCTTGTTAGTAAACTGCTGCAGAAAACTGGGTTCTTTTTACTTTGTGCAGTTAAAAGCTAAGGAACTCCTGCAAAAGTCTGTTTGCAGGACCATAGGTCAGGACTCATTAATAAATGTGTGTTGTCAGGCTGCCAGAAACTCTTGGTGACCCCAGGGCTATGGGGTGTTCAAAGCAAGAGATGAGCAGAGGTGGTTTGCCTTTGTTTTCCTCTGCACAGCAACCCCAGTCTTACTTGTTGGTCTCCTAGCCAAGGACTGATTGTCACTAACTATGCTTAGCCTCCAAGCTCTGATGCAATCAGGCTGCTGTGTCAGGTAGAAAACAACAACAGCCAAAATGGACCGTGGTGTGGAGTATAAACAAAACAAACGAAACACTGTGCTAGCAGGCTGATCCCAGATATCAAAGATTCTGGGATGCTGGAGTACATTAGATTTAAGAATGAAATTAACAAATCAAGACTCGAAGATTTCTATTGAAACAGAAGAGACAACTGACTTCCTGTTGTCACGTTGCTAGTCCTGGCATCAATCTTTGCTGTTTATAGCTTAGAACTTTGGGATTAGTGATCATTTAGTGTCTATGACTTATTTCTGTATGTGCGTATTTTGTTCTCTTTTTTTCCTTAAGATTTTCAGTTTTTGTGTGTGGTTTGGAGTGTTATAAATCCTATTAGTACGCACAGTGGTAGTTTCATGCATATGATTATTTAATCTCATTCTTGTACATAGTTTACTCCAGCATCCCAATATCTTTGATGTCTGGCATCAGCCTGCTAGCACAGTGTTTAGCTTGTTTTGCTGTGTCAGGGAAGCAGTGTTTTTAGTCCAAGTTTATAAAAAAATGTAACATCTACTTCTGAAGATGCTAGCGTGCTGCAGAAAAATTGGGTGGGGGGAGGGATGAGAACTGTTCCTGTAAATATGCTTGGGGCATGCCAGCCCTCAGCAATGCTGGCAACATCTCATTGATTTGCCTGATGCAGGTCTAGGCAATAATGGTTGGCATAAACTGTGCCAGGTGTGTTCTCCTGTGTCGCCAGCCCTTGATGGCAGTGCCTCAGCTGCTTGAGAAGTTACCTGGCGCTGGGTGCTAAGCAAAATAGTGCTGCTGTTAGCACATACATAGGTTTGTGTACTTCTGGGCATAGGTCCATCCTGTGTAACTGGCCTTGATAGTTCCGCTGGTGATAACCTGAGATGAGTACCGGAGTTCGTTTCCACTGCAGCTGCAGAGAGGGGAAGAGATTTTACACCCAGCACACTCTTTTCTTTGAAGGAGCCCCCCCCCCCATCTCCAACCTTGTGGTAGGTTGGCCAAGCTCACAGATTTCCTTCTCTGAGTTTCTTCTTATTAGGAATCAGACTAGGGCAAGATGAAATTGCTCTCTCTGCCTTTTGGTTCCCAGCAGGTACCCTGAGGGAGGGGAGGGAGGGGAAAGGTCACTGTTACCCCAGTCTGTTTTGATTGGATTGCACTATTGTCACTGCCCAGTGGCCTATCGGAGAGGACACGTTCTATTCCACTACACCTCCAAGACCAGAGACATCGGGCTCCGTAGCTTAAGTCCAGCAATCTGTTGTCAGGGTAAGGAAGGGGATAAGTTTTTACCCAGTTGCTACCGTGGTCCAAAAAAAGGAACAGCAGCCAGAAGATCAGTTGCGAGAATATCTCGAGATGACTGGGGAGGAGAGACATCTGCCACCAGCTTCTGCATGTGGGTATTGGGTATATAGCTAACTGGTTGTGAAAGACTGAATTATGGTGGAAAGGTGGGATAAAAATATCTTTTAAGTAAGTATTTCTGGGAGTTGAGGGGGGGGGGGATAAGCGGGCGGGCTCTAGTCTGTGTGCAGTAGTGAGAGGTGAGCATCTAGTAGGCGCGAGAAGTACCAGTAGCTGCTGGTTTTGCTATGAGAACAAGCGCTCCTGTCCTGCTGCATGCCGCTAAGAGGGGGAAAAATCAAGGAAAGCTTGACAGTTGCCGTCTGGCATTGCCATTTGTTCCATCATGCCGAAAAGCTGAAGAAGACTCTAAGTGGTGTTCAGCACGACTGTCAGCTAAACCTGTTCCTGCCAAAGTTGAAACGAAGCCAAAAAAGGCAGCTTCAAAGGATAAATCTGAGGAAAAGAAAGCCGAAATCAAAGGGGAAAGGGGACCAAAGGGCAAGCAATCTGCAGAGATTAAGAAAGACGAAGTGAAGGATTATTTGCCTGCAGAAAGAGGAGAAGCAAAAAGTGATGAGGTTCCAGTATCTGAGGCAGATGGAGAGAAAGAAGCAAAATCTGAGTAGCATCTGGTACAAAGTGTTAAATCAGTGGTTCTTGTACCACCATGTTGTACAATTAAGAGGAATATGTTTATCAACTATTTTGTAAATTCAAGTTTTTTAGTGGTTTTTGAAAACATTTTTAAACATGAGGGGATCCTCCCCATAACCCACTTACTGTAACTGAGTGTAAATGCTTTTGTTTAAATTTTGTTTAAAATGTAGCGGTTGCCTACTGTTTGTACAACCAGCAATTTAACGGAATGTTAAATTAAGGGGGGAAATTGTGATTACTTAACATTCCATAGGCAACAATGGGCAATTTACAATTTACACGTGGCCCTTCGACGTTATTTTGGTTATACTACTGAATTTGGTTATACAACAAGAATTTGGTTATACTACTGAATTCAACTGAATTTGGAAATATAAAGAAACAATGTTCAGTATATATCAGTATGTTTTCCAGAGGTAAACAAATTATACACTTTTGCTGTAGATTGGAAGGATGATTTTTATAATCTACTAACAAGCATGCGCAGAATAAGATTTCCAGCATTGTGATAAGTAGGAAAATGTCTTCATGTTTAACACTTCTCCTTGATACGTCATAAAATTAATTGCTTCCTCACTAAAAACTGTTCCCTGGTGTTGGATCCTTTCAGATTTATCTGTGACAGAGTTATTTTTGGTAGCAGTAGTTTATATTTTCAATAGCTTTGTAATCGTGTTGTGAAAGATTGGAAATCTGGGTGTGTAGTGTGTGAGTTGTTCAGTTACTCAGTAGGAAACGCTTCTAGTTAAACAGATGTGACATCACAACAGGTATTTGAAACACTGGTACTTTTCTAATTTGAAAGAATGATTTATCAAAAGTCATAACATGTTGGATGACAACTGTGGTCTACATTCAGATTATTGGAAGAAAAAATTGTACAATTTTTCTGTGTGGGTCATTGAACAACCAATAAAATCTTGGTTCTTAACTTTAAAAAAAAAGGTAAATATTTCTGGTAGTAATTGAGGGCAGGGATGAGGTTGCAGCTGGCCACGCCAGCACAGGAGCACGTCTTGCCAGCAACAGTAGTCCAGATGGCATCAGTATAAAGATGCTCATAGGCACTGTTTGCTCTGAAGTTCCCTCTCTTGAATTCTGTAGCCGGCAAGGAGGTGGAGCACACGGCAGGCTGGTGCGAATCTTCACCTGATGACTTCCGCTTTGGCAACTTGCCGTATGCTGACCACCGAGACCGTGAGAAGGATCAGCACGACAGGAACAAAAGGTGATGACTGGGTGCAAGCCTCAGTTGGTACTATGAAGAATCTCACCCCCCCCCCAAAAAAAATGTTTTGTGACCTCCCTGGAGAACTTTGGACTCCCCACCTCCTCTGCTCCTACTTGATGATTTGATGCACCTCTTCCAATAATAGGGTATGCATTTGTGTTGCATGTCCCCATTCTCAGAACACGGCATACAATTGCGCCACTGTTTCTTTCTGTGGAGCTAGAATCATGGTTTGCTTTCTCAAGAGGTGCACTTTTTAGTCATTCCTGTATATATTTTTTCCTGTTTTGTTTTCCCTCTTGTGAGGGGTGGGGGTGGCAGAAGCAGGCACTAAAACCTTTTTTGTAGGATACTGCCCCCTCCCCCAGCCCAGCACACCCATACTTGCAATGGAAGTTTGTATGTTGATTCTTGGATTAAGTGAGGACTACTGCCCCACACTACAGTTCCACATCATGCACCACCAAGCACAGCTGTGAAGGAGGCCAAAGAAATATCATTTTACTGTGCTGCCAGGGCTTGGCGCTGTTTAGCTACCCCTGAAGTAAATTGTGATGATGTTCTAGGTGATCTCCCAGAATTACAGCTGATCTCTATACAGAGGTCAGTTCTCCTGTAGGAAATGGCTGCTTTAGAGGGTGGGTTTTATGACGACATATGAAGGTCCCCTCCCTTCCCCAAACCCCGCCTTCCACAGGCTCTATCCCCAAATCTTCAACCCAGAGTTGGCAACCATAGGTAGGGGTGTTGTGCAACAAGGTTATCATCCTCAATAGGCAGAGAAGCCTAAGTGAAAAGGAAGAGAGAGATTACTGCCCCAGGGAGCTTGCTGTCAAGAATCATTTCAGTCTTGGGGAGACAGCCAAGGAAGAACAGGAAGGGGCTGAAAACACCAAGGGGGCGGATATGAGCTGATCCAGTCATTTGCCCCTGAGGTGTCCTTTCAGCTGGGTTTGAGGCTTGTTGGACTGTCTCCTCAGGCTCCTGGACCCTGCCAACACCCAGCAGTTCGATGACTTCAAGAAATGCTACGGGGAGATCCTCTATCGCTGGGGCCTGCGAGAGAAACGGGCAGAAGTCCTCAAGTTTGTCTCCTGTCCTCCTGAGCCTCACAAAGGGATTGGTGAGTGAAAGCCTACTGATTCGGGATCCCACTATGGTCATACAATGTACCTCCTGTCTCTTTTTCCAGCCTAGACAAAACAGCCCACCCCCGCCACCACGAGTCACATGGGGGACACTCAATTCAATGCTCCCCAAGGGCCCAGCGTGCCCTAGGCAACCACCTAAGGTCATTTAGTAGGTGGGCTGGCCCTTCCTGTAATCTGCCTTGAGTCTCAGCAAGAAAGGCAGACTACGACTGAAGGAAGTCAAATAAGTGTAACTGAAAATGCCAAGAGCTTTGAAGAACATCCCTGGAACAAGATGGTTCGTTGATCTCCAGTGTTCATTCATTGGGTGTCTTAAGTGTTGTTTCACATGGGTTGCTGGACTGGTTTCATCTCTTGGTTACCTTTGGACCTGATATCTGCTCCTGCATTTTAGGCTTGGATTTGCAGGCCTGTCCGTTGTCCTCCCTCGTGTGCAACTCCTTCATAGGAATCTTTTGAGTTTGGTTTGCTGGTGGAAGTGGCGCATGGGTAGGGGTTGTATTCTAGACTGAGCTGTGCAACAGTCCTGAAAAGAGGGGCAAAACCAAGAGATATGTTAACTCAGAGCACTTGTAGAGTGCCTCTCCGGATCCCTGTTCAGGTGGCTCATGATAAAATATGCCTGTTTTTCAGTAACCACCTAGGTTCCTCTTTGCCGATAAAACCATAGTGCATTCCTTGTTATAGTACATTGTGCAGGTCTTTTCCTGTGTCCTGGTTGCTCCCTATGTAACCTGTCTTTTCCCCTCTTTCTCTTCTTGCAGAGTTCGGGGTCTACTGCAGCCACTGCCGCAGTGAGGTGCGTGGCATTCAGTGTGCCGTCTGCAAGGGCTTTGCGTTCCAGTGTGCCATCTGCCACGTGGCCGTGAGGGGCTCCTCCAACTTCTGTCTGACCTGCGGGCACGGGGGACACACCAGCCACATGATGGAATGGTTCCGCACCCAGGAAGTGTGTCCCACTGGCTGCGGGTGCCACTGCTTGCTGGAGAATACCTTCTGAAGGAGCATCCCCAGGGCCTAATTAACAGTGTGCTGATTCTGTGATGGAGTTGCTCTTGGAAAGCAAAGAGGTTTACTGTTCCCCCCAGGTCATTTCTGGGAGAGGTGATGGGTCAGCTTAGTTGCTGATGGAGTTCTGTGATCTCTAGCAGAAAGTCAGGCAAAGGGGGGGCTGATGGTCGTTTAAGAGCCTCTCGCAAGCTCATCTTAGGACTTCCTGCCTCGGCAGAGTCTTCCTACAGGGCAAAGAAGACATATGCAAAGGACAATCATCATAGGCCAGTAAGGTGAAACAGTTCCTGAACCACAAAGGAATCTCAGGTCTTGCAGCTAGAGCTGGAAGAGTGAAGTTTTGAATGTTCGTGGGAGTCACTTGGTTGGAGACTTGGCAAAAAGCATGCCACGGACTGGAAATCAGAGGTGTCAGTTTTGTTCCGATAGTTCTTTTCCTACCCCCCACCCCAACAGCCATTCCTTGGCCTTGTAATGTTCTCTGCAAAAAGAAGGATCAAAACTCCCAGAGAGAGCTTCCTACGCAGAGAAACACAGCCTGCTTTTTGACAGCCTGAGTTGAATTGAATTGCTCCTTGTAAGAGGGATGGTGTTGGAACAGAGCGTGAGAGCTGGACGGAAATTTTCTGGGTGACATATTCCTGCTTCCTTTGGGACTCGGTGGCAGCTTCGTTTTGGGACACGGACGGGCCAGAACGATTTGTTCCTTTCCAAACCTCCCCCCACTTCCAAAGAAAAGAAGCAGATGAGGGTTGTTCTTTGTGGGCAGCCCTTGGACAAGCCTGCTACACTCCCTCCATTGGAAAGGGTTTGACAGAGGTTCAAGCGTGGGAATGGATTAAAAAAAATAAAAAGTAGGTCCACAAGGCATGCGAAGGAGCCCTAACGCTTGCAGTGAGAGGGGCTTGTAGTTTTTTTTCAGGCTCCGGTATCAGTATCTGTGATGCTGAATTGCATTCCAGCCCAGGAGAATGGGTGAAGAGTTGCCTCTCTTCCAAGGAAATGTCCCAAATATTCGTGGGTGAGGTTGGGGGGTCTGAGCTGAGCTCTCCCACTTTGGGCTTAATCTGGGTGGAGGCCTGAGGACACCACTCATGCCATTCTTGAAGCTTTGTGGGGTGAGGAAGCAGGTTGTGCATTTCCCCTTATTTAAAACAAATGTTTTATAAAGTCCGTTTGCTCTTCCACGTCTGCAGAGGTGGTTTGTGAGTCATGCTGTTCTCCATAGCCAAACTCTTGCATTTCTGCTTAGAGGGCTGGACTAGGATCTAGGAGACCTGGGTCCAAATCCCACATCAGCCGTGAAGCTTACCGGGTGACCTTGGAGCTGCCACTCATTTAGCTTAACCTACCTCACCATCTTGTGATGAAATAAAAAAAGGAGAGGACGTGCTCTTGAACTCCTTGGTCAATGGGCCAGATTGAAAACGTGATAGGTAGAGGGCAACATGGTGAGTTTCGCCTCTCTCCCTTTCTTAGCTTTTTGTAGAGTTGCGGGTTTTGTGGCATCACACTAACTCAGTCAGTGGATAGATTATTTGTTTTTTTAGAGGTTGGCAAATGTACTTTTTTGAGGGGAATTCATTTTCTGTATATTTTATTTATATTATTATCTTCTTCGTGGTCTCTGTGCCTCACACTCATGGGGATAGTGCGCCTGCGCCGATCCCCGAATCGGTATCTGAAAAAGCCCGGGATTTTTCCGCGCTCGGCGCCAATGAGCATGCGCAAGCGACCCACTGCGCATGCCCACCAGCGCCCGCGCGGCAATCCCGCCAGTTCCTTTCTGACCGCTGCGCTGAGAGGTTTACCTTTCCGTTTCCCCGGTCGGTGAGAAGTTTTTTGGCTTCGCCTTTTCTTCTCGTTCTAGCCCGTTTACCGTTGTTGTTTAGTAGTTAGTTGTAGTTCATAGTTGTTAGTTAGTTAGTTAGAAAAAAAAAAAAAAAGCGTTTTGTGTTCGCCCGCCTGACGGCCCTTCGGGGCGCTTCGCCCGCGCTTTTCCCCCACTCCTCTTTTTCTCTCTCAGATTGTTCTGGGGAGTTTTTTTGCGGCTACTTTCTATGGAAAGTCGCTGGGGGTTTTTCAAACGCTGTTGTGCGTGTGGGAAGAAGATCGCCCCTCCAGACGGTCATTCCCTGTGTCTACTGTGCCTGGGAGAGGCCCACCGAGTAGACTCGTGTCCGCATTGTCTCCGCTTTTCGAAGCAGACGAGGAAGAACCGGGCGGCTCGATTATCTGCGGCACTGATCGAATCGGCGCTTACACCCCATCGACCAATGGAGGTATCGGCACCGAAGTCGTCCGAAACCCCGGCCCTGGAGCTCGCATCGGCCGATGCGGCTCCGATACGGACTTTGGACTCGCCGGAAGAGCGTGGCTCCACGAAACGTTCCCTTGAGGGCGCGGTGGATACGCCCGCTAAAAAGCGCCAGGAGGACTCGGGGACCCGACCTCCGAAAAAGGCGAAGTCGAAGGAGAAGCGAAAGCGACCCCGCACTCCTTCCCCATCGGGCGGTGCGTCGACATCGACGTCGACAAAACCTCCGAAAAAACCTCGGACGCCTCCGCGCCGTAGCCCAGCTGACCAGCAGCGCCTGTCGGCGTCGGAACAAGAGCCGGAAATCGACTTAACCCAACGGTCTTCATCTTCGGGCTCCCGTCGTCGCTCCGAAAGCGAATCGACCTCGGAGGTTGATGCGCCGGCACCGGTGATCGACCCACCATTCAAGCCCCGAGTCAGGCGAGACACATTCTATCCTCCTCAACGCTTCCCGATACCACCGTGGGAGCAACGCAGGTGGCAGCCTCCCTACTCCCGGTACGAGACCTGTCGTTGGTACCCGGACGACTACCACGATTGGGAGCAAGCATCCCAATTTTCATCAGCGTCGAGGGTATCCCATCGGTCTCGGAAGGCCTCTGCGTCGGCGTCGGTTCCCCCGGATCGACAGTTGGTTCCGGTAGATGTGGATCGAAGACCACCGATCCTTCCACCGCGAGAATCGACCCCGATGCTCTCGGAGCACTCCACACACAAGGACTCCTCGTCGTCGGAGTCAGAGAGTGAAGTTCAGGGATTGGAGCCTTCACCGGGTTCCCAGACGGCCGAGGATCTCCCGATCTCGCCGTCAGAGGATCTGAAGTCCTATGGGGACCTTGTGAAGCGGATTGCCGCCACCCTCAAGCTGCCTGTGACGCAACCGGAGCCAGTAGTGGACGACAATGTGTTCGATATAATGCAAAGGAACACATCCACTGCGGTTGCCCTGCCAGTGACCAAGGTGATCCTCCAGGTGGTCAAAGAGCCTTGGGCGCGACCCTCCTCGACGCCAGTCTCATCGAAACGGCTGGACCATATGTATAGGGTCCAAGAGACTGGGGCTGAGTTCTTGTTCACCCATCCGCGCCCGAACTCGGTGGTCGTCTCCTCCTCTTCGAAGGCAAGGAAGGTCCACTCCTCCCCACCGGACAAAGAAGGGAGGAAGATTGATGGAATGGGCCGCAAGGTCTACTCCGCGGGGGCACTCGGCATAAAGGTGTCTAACTATGCCGCCTGCATGGCTAGATATCAGTATGCCGTGTGGGAACAACTTTCCCCCTTCCTTTCCTCGTTAACTGAGGAAAAGAGGGCTGCTGCAACCAGGCTACAAAAAGAAGGTCTCGCTGTGGCCAGACAACAACTGGCCGCAGCAAAACATATGGTTGAAGCCTCGGCCAAACAGATTACGTCTGCAGTCTGTATCCGACGGCACTCCTGGCTCAGGTCTACCACGCTCCACCAGGACACTAAGACCTTCATCGAAGATCTGCCGTTTGAGGGTGACGGGCTCTTCAGCACCACAACTGACTCGGCGCTGCAAGAGTTCGACAAGAGTGTCAAAACCTCTAAGAACTTGGGTGTCCAATCTGCTCCTAAGGCTTCCAAATCCAAGCAATGGTCCAAACCCTGGACCAAGAAGCCTTATCAGAAGTTCTCTCCTGAGCAATGGCGTCCTCGCCCTGCCCAGTCCGAGCGATCACCCTACTCGGGTAACGGCAGGAACCGTTATGGATCACAACCGCCCAGCAAGTCGAAGGGGGTTCGCTCCCAGAAGCAGGGGGTTTGACTTCTTCCAAGCACGCGTCGTCGTCCCCGTTGGGAATTCATCCATCCGCCTACGCCCTTTCCTGCCTGCCTGGGAGTTGATCTCCACAGACAGGTGGGCTCTGTCCATCATAGAAGAGGGCTACAAAATAGAGTTTGTTCAGACCCCAAACCAGTCCGTGGTAGTCACCACTCCCCCTTCCCCACCTCTGCTGGCGGAGGTGAACAACCTCCTACAGAAACAAGCCATAGAGGTAGTTCCACCGGAGGCCAGGACGGGAGGCTTCTACTCCCGGTACTTTCTGGTTCCCAAAAGGGACGGGGGCCTAAGGCCTATCATGGACCTTCGGAGTCTGAACAAATTTATTCTGTACCAGAAGTTCAGAATGGCTACGCTGCAAACAATCCTGCCCCTCATCAATCAGGGAGACTGGATGGCGACCCTGGACCTCAAGGATGCTTATTTTCATGTCAGCATCCATCCCGCGTTCAGGCATTTCCTACGGTTTGCAGTGGGTGCTCGTCACTTCCAATTCAGGGCCCTGCCGTTTGGACTGTCTACTGCTCCTCGGGTGTTCACGAAGCTGATGAGTGTGGTGGCTGCCCATCTTCGTCTGCAGGGAGTCGTTGTCTTCCCATACATCGACGACTGGCTTCTTGTGGCGAAGTCGAGGGAGAGTCTAACAACCCACATCGCTACCACTCTGCGTCTTCTTGGCACCCTGGGGCTGCAAGTCAACCTGGAGAAATCCCATCTCACTCCCTCAAAGACAGTTCAATTCATAGGGGCTCTGTTGGACACTCAACAACATCGAGCATTCCTCCCTTCGCAGAGAGCGAAGGACATCATCAATCTGGTGCAGCTACTTCAAAGGCGGCGGTGGGGCACGGCTCAGCAGCTCCAGCGGATGCTGGGGTTGATGGCCGCGACGACAAGCGTGCTACGTTTCGCAAGACTGCACATGAGAGGCCTACAGATTTGGTTCTTGCGCCACTTTCGGCCTCTCAGAGACTCACCTCGAAAGAGGTTCACCATTCCACCCGGGACTCTCCGCTCCCTGCAATGGTGGGGAACAGAGAGCAACATCCGTCAAGGGGCCCCTTTTCATCTGCCGACCCCTACAGTAACCATCGCTACCGATGCCTCCATGTGGGGGTGGGGAGCCCACCTGGAGGAGCTGTGTGTGGGAGGCAAGTGGCCACCGAAACTGAGCCGGTGCCATATAAACTACCTAGAACTGCTAGCAGTTCACTTTGCCCTTCGATCGTTCCGTCCACTGCTGGTGGGACAGACTGTGGCATTGCTTACGGACAATACCACTGCCCTGTGCTATATAAACAGACAGGGGGGGACAGTGTCTCGCAGGCTATGCTCGCTGGCGATGGATCTCTGGGAGGAGTGTCTCCAGTGGGACATTTTTGTAAAAGCTACACATCTGCCGGGGGTCCTCAACATACAGGCGGACTCTCTCAGCAGGGGTGGAGCCTCCCCACACGAATGGGAACTGCAATGGAGGTTCCTAGAGCCGGTGTTCCAACTCTGGGGCTACCCACAGCTGGATGCTTTCGCCACAGCGCAGAACAAGAAGTGCCCATTGTTCTGTGCCAGGGGAGGTGCGGATCCGGCTTCCTTGAGAGACGGACTTCTACTTCGGTGGGAGGGCTGGTTCCTGTACATGTTCCCGCCCTTACCTTTGCTAACGAGGGTGGTCCACAAGTTAGTGCAGGAGAAGCCACGTTGCATTCTGGTGACCCCGTGGTGGCCCCGTCAGGGCTGGTTCTCGATTCTGCTCCAGCAGTCGAGGGGGACCTTTTACCAGTTCCCGGCAGAACCGGACCTGTTGTCGGCCCAGGGAGGGCACGTGCTCCATCACAACGTGCCGCACCTGAAGCTGACAGCGTGGTTCATCGACCACTAGACTTCTCCACCAGGGTTCAGCAAGTGCTCCAGAGTAGCAGGAAACCTTCCACCCGTGCCTCTTACGAGAGGAAGTGGAAAAAGTTCAGTGACTTTGTGGTTGACTCTCCAATGTCACCTGACACTGTTGGGCTGCCCACAGTTTTTGAGTTTCTTTTGTCCTTGGTGGATGAGGGGCTGGTATTCTCATCCATTAAGGTCTATTTAGCAGCTATTTCTGCTTTTCATGATTCAGTTGAGGGTTACTCTGTCTTTGCTCACCCGCAGTCCAAGAGATTTATGAAGGGATTGTTCCGCCTTCATCCCCCGTCTAGATCCCCTCCACAGCTGTGGGATTTGACTTTGGTCCTGGACAAGTTGACTCGTCGCCCCTTTGAGCCTATGGCGACATGTTCCCTGCAACTTTTGTCTTGGAAGACTGCATTTTTAGTTGCCATCACTTCGGCACGTCGTGCAGGGGAGCTCACAGCGATGCGGTGTGACTACCCATACCTTGCCTTTAGAGAGGCTGGGGTCTCTCTGGCCCCAGACATTACTTTTCTCCCGAAAGTGGTTTCCCAGTTTCACCTTAACTTAGAGGTTTGGTTGCCCACCTTTTACCCTAGCCCTTCCTCGGATGAGGAACGCAGACTGCACGCGTTAGATGTTAAGCGTGCCCTCCTGTTTTATCTAAACCGTTCACGGGGTTTTCGTAAGGACAATCAACTTTTTGTTTCCTACTCTGCCCCAAAGTTAGGGTCCAAAATTTCTTCTCAGAGACTGTCCAAATGGCTCACTGAGACGATCAGACTTTGTTATTTGTTGGCTAAGAAGCCTCTACCTGGACCTGTTCGTGGACACTCCACAAGGGCGATGGCCACGTCGGTGGCATTCCTGAAGGGTGTGTCCCTTTCCGATGTCTGCAAGGCGGCTACCTGGTCTTCTCCGCATGCCTTCATGAAGCACTACGCGCTGGACGTGCATGCTCAGCAGAGGACTCGGTTGGGAGCTGCGGTGTTGCAAGCTGTTTCTTCAGGCTGACCGTCTTCCCGCCTCCAGGTATGCTTTACTTGCTAATCTCCCATGAGTGTGAGGCACAGAGACCACGAAGAAGATAGACAGGTTGCTTACCTGTAACTGTAGATCTTCGAGTGGTCATCTGTGCATTCACACTACCCGCCCTCCTTCCCCGCTGCTGACGGTCTCTCTTCAGTAAAGGGGCTTTCAGCGGTCAGGGAGGAACTGGCGGGATTGCCGCGCGGGCGCTGGTGGGCATGCGCAGTGGGTCGCTTGCGCATGCTCATTGGCGCCGAGCGCGGAAAAATCCCGGGCTTTTTCAGATACCGATTCGGGGATCGGCGCAGGCGCACTATCCCCATGAGTGTGAATGCACAGATGACCACTCGAAGATCTACAGTTACAGGTAAGCAACCTGTCTTTTTGAGGGGAATCCATTTTCTGTATATTTTATTTGGTCATCTCAACAACCAAGATGAGATCCTGAGAATGACGTCCACACAGGATTTGCAAACTTGGAACTCATTGGGATCACATGTCAGTTTTATACCGAGTCTGAATGAATCTTCTGAAAGGCTGAATCTAGTGTGACCAGGTAGCTCTGTTGGCATATGTTCTTATCTGGGTCTTTCTCTTGGCTAGAGTTGTCCTCCCCACACCAGCCCAAAAGCCACTTCCTCTGTTCCATGGAAGCAGCATGAGAGAGAAGTGTGCGTGCATCCCCACACTTCTGGGTCTCATTCGAAGCAGGTGAGGGGCATTCTGCCACTATACAGAGAAAAGAAACAGGTTTTTTTGCCCCTTTTAGAAAAGAACCAGTCATACAAGTCATACACTTTTAGCTCCACTCACCTCACAGGGTGTCTGTTGTGGGGGAGGAAGGTAAAGGAGATTGTGAGCCGCTCTGAGACTCTTCGGAGTGGAGGGCGGGATATAAATCCAATATCTTCTTCATCTTCAATACACCTCCTTGAAACCTCCAAATCAGCTTGAAAAGGGAACAGAAATTCCTTGCTTTGGGGGATTAATCCTGCCTCCATACAAGGGGGCATGAGTGTACCAGTGGCAGAGGAACAAGTTTGATCTTTTGATTTGCCTCCTGGCAGGAAGAGTGGAGAGCTCATATCCTGGTCAGATCTGGGGTTTGCATAATGGAAATGTTGAATGGATACTTCCTTGGTGCTGCCAGGAGGGGGCTGCAAAACCATGTGGGGTGGGGGGAGAGCACTATGCTTGCAGGAATTTCCTGGTTCAATCCCTGGCATCTCCAGTTTAAAGGATCAGCTAGTAGGAGTTGCCAAAGATTATGGAGCACCTTTGCTAGTCAGGATAGACAGTCCTGACCTTGATAGACCAAGGGTCTGACTTGGTATAAGGCTACTCCTTCTTATAAGAGCCATGGCTTAGTGGTAGAGGAATTGCTTTGCATACAGGAGGCTCCAGGTTCAGCCCCTACCATGTCCTCTAGAAAGCATCAGGGGATGCAAAATACCTCTGACTGAGGCCCTGGAGAGCCGCTGCCATGCAGAGTAGACAAGTCTGAACTTGACTCAATAGAAGGTAGCTGAAATAAGAGGGTTGTGACTCAGTGACAGAACATGCAGAAATTCCCAGGTTCAGCCCCTGGCGTCTCCAGGACCAGATAGCAGGAGTTATGAAAGACTTCTGTCTGAGGCACTAGAGAGCTGCTGCCAGGCAGAGTAATCAAGATTGACCTTGACTCAATATAAGGCAGGTTGTGGGCCTGTGGCTCCTTTCAGCCTCCAGGTCAAAGGATCGGGTAGCAGATGATGGGAAAGACCTCCACCTGAGCCCCTCGAGAGCTGTGCTCACCATCAGAGAAGACAGGACTGGGTATGACTCAGCAGAAGAGAGAGCTTACTGTGTTTCATAAGTGCTTTTCCAAGGGAAGGGGTGGGATACCCATTAAAAAAATCCTGTAACCACAAGGCCTAGTTTTGTTGTTCAGTCACACAGTCGAGTCCAACTCTTTGCGACCCCATGGACAAAGTCACACCAAGCCGTCCTGTCTTCTACCAAACTTTAAACCCCATTCTCCAGACTTGGCAGACTTTGGACATATGAGTTCTGCCCCTTGACCATTCTGACCTATGTGACCCCACTTGTCTGTCCATTGAACAAGTGAGCCTTGAAGCAGACTTTTTTGCTTGGTGGGGGAGGGGGACTTATCCTTTCCAAGGTTTGTGCCTTCTAAGAGTTGACAATCTGAGCTGGGGCAGGCTCAATAGGATTAAGTAGAGATTGGGGATGTGGGTCTTCTCAGTTGTTGTTCAGTCACACAGTTGAGTCTGACTCTTTGTGACTGTTAGGGTTTAGATATACGATTAGCAGAGTAATGTGGAGAGAACCACAAATAACAGCCAGGCACACGGTTTAGTTTAAGAATAAAAGTAGTTTACTAATGAGGAAAGGGATGACTGGGATTTCTAGAAAACAAGAAAGGATTCAATATCCTATCTAGCTTCTAAGCTACATCTCGACTCTCTCAAGTCTTAACTTCAACTGCATGGAGATCTAAGGGCTTAACACAAAGGGCAATAAAACTGACCAGATGTTTTCCCCTAGACCACCACCCAAATATATGGATTAGCCTATTAGGGCTCTCCCTCAATGGTCACTATGCATATTGACACCTAGCCTTGGCGGGAAGTACACGCAAACATTCTCATTGGCTCTACCAATCTCACTGGCTAAACATTAGCATGCATATACAAACACTTAATTAATTCATGACAACAGGAAGTGAAATTGCATCAAAAACCCAAAAAGTTCACGAACTGAAGTCATGAAGTTTCAGCTTCTCTCTCAGGTGCTCAGACTTCTTCTTGGTGAGCGGCTTGGTCAGGATGTCAGCAATCATTTCTTCCAAAGGACAAAACTTTACTTCAATCATTCCTTATTGCTGCAACACCCTCCCTTGTGGTATCGCACAGAAATGTGCTTGGTCTTGCCTTTAACACGTTCACTCTTGATCAAACTTAGGCAAGGTCTGTTATCTTCAGCAGGGTTGCTGGAATAGGTTCTTCTATTCCAAAGTCTCTCAGCAGGTGTATGATCCATTCAAGCTCATTGCAGGCACCTGCTGCAGAGTCAAACTCAGCTTCCGTTGTGGACATAGCTACTATATTCTGCTTGCGACTTGTCCAGTTGATCAGGTTCCTTCCATAGAAAAACAGCTGCCCACTTACTGATTTGCGGTCAGTAGTGTCTTCGGCCCAATCTGTGTCCATGTATCCAACCAGTCTTGGGTCGTCATTAGCTGTAATCTTCAGTTTCAGATCAGCTGTCCCAATAAGATACTTAACAAGTTTCTTCACCGCATTCCAATCATGGTGATTAGGTGAGCTTGTCTTTCTGCTCAAGATTCCAACAGCTGCACTTACGTCAGGTCGGGTGAGTTGAGCTATATACAGTAGTTTCCCAATAGTTTCTCTGCACAGACAATTGTCCTTGAGAGGCACTCATGGTTGCAGTACTCTGACCCTATGTCAGTAAAGAGTGTCTCTGGAGCTTTTCCAGACTTATTTTTCACTGCAGCCACATACGCTTTGAACTTCTCTAAGACTTCAGTCTTTGATTTCAACAGGTATGCATACACAAAATGAGTTTTTCCCTCTTGGAAGCTTAGCACATACTTGTTCCTCCCTGTGCTTGCTTTTATTGGACCCATGATATCGCTTCTTACGGTCTCTAGAAACTTCTCATTGTGCACTGGCTTTCTCTTGCCATAGCGTGGCGCTGTGCCTTTCCCCTTTACACATACATCTCAAGCTTGCAACTCTTGGCCACATTCAGCAAACTTTACTTCACATGCAGTCAGCCACTTCTTAACAGATCTCACATTCCTGTGTCCCAGCCTTTTATGCAAGGCATAAAGGCATTCCTTATGAGGACACAAACTTGCTCTTGCCTGTAGACCCATTTCTACAGGGTCCAGATAGTAGGCACCATCAAATCTCACTGCTTCAAAAAGCACCTCACTTCCTGGGTGGGCAATGGTGCATTGTCTATCTTTAATCAAAAACACATTTCCTTGATCTGTCAATTTTGTTACAGAGATTAAATTCTGATTTGCTCACTCAGAGTAAACACAGTCCAACATCAATTAGCTCTCCATCCTTTGAATAAAGCGAGATCCTCACAGATCCCATGCCGTTTGTCTGTAAAGTATCCTCATTAGCAAGTTTCAAAGTTCTTCTCTCGCTTTCATCCAAACAATTGGCGAAAACTACATATATGCATACTCGATCTGTCTACGTCACTAGATTTCAACATGTAAGCGACCTCACCATGAGCCGTTGCCTTTGTTTGTGAATCAGCAGCTCCCTGCTGAGACACTGCCCCTTCTGCTGTGTTTGAGGAGCTGGGGTTCTTGCCCTTAGAGCTGTTCTGTTTCGACTTACAGAACCTCGCTATGTGTGGCCTGGTTTTAAACATCTATAATAGACTCTGGTCTTTCTTTCCTTTCTCCTCTTTTACAGCCAATGCTTGCATTTGGCTTGACAATCTAGAAAATCTGCATTTAACACTTAAATCTCTTAAATATGCAATTTTAAAATCGATGTCAATTTCTTCTCTAGATTCAACAAGGGCTAGAATGCTCTCATAACTTTCAGGAAATGATGAGACAATCACAGCTTGAATTTCCTCTGTGATACTGTCGCTCCCGCCGATCTTAACTCGGCAATGAGTGCTAGGATGCTATCCAGGTGAGTTGAGATATCACCCCCTGGGGCAAGACTGAGGGAATACAGGCGTTTGCGCAAATACTGCCTCTGGAGAAATGTGCACTGGCCATACTTGAGGTTGAGATTGTTCCAAATCTCTTTTACATGATCACAATTGACCACGATGGCAGTTTCCTGAGATGAGATTGAATTTAGGATCAGCAGCTTAGCTTTAAGTTCATCTGCATCAAACTTCTCCCTCTCCTCTTGGGACATATTATTTGGTATATCATAGTCCAACACATACTTTAACTTTTGAACTCCAAGAGCACACTCAATTTCCATTTTCCATAAAAGGAAGTGATCCCTGCTTAACTTGGGGGAGCTATTCCTGCTGCATACAACCTGTTCAGATGGTTGTAACGTCATGGTTTCCTCACGAGTTGCAGGCTGTTCCAGAATCAGCAGGCGTTTGCCTCTCTCTGGGTCTTTTGGGTCTGTGCCTCCGATGGGACATCAAAGAGAATCCATTCCTGTTATTCCCAAGCAGTCAGCCGGGGACTGCAAGCGATGGGGAAGGAGATTCCTTCAGATGCAAATTCGTGGAGAATCATCTCAGCACTTCTCTATGCCTTTCTTAGCTAATTACTGCCTTGGCTTTTGCTCGCAGCTGTGAAGCTTACTGAGGACCAAAACCTTTTGTTAGGGTTTAGATATACGATTAGCAGACTAACGGTGAGAGAGCCACAAATAACAGCCGGGCACGTGGTTTAGCTTAAGAATAAAAGCAGTGTACTTTACTAATGAGGAAAGGGATTATTGGTATTTCTCAAAACAAGAAAGGATTCAATATCCTATCTAGCTTCTAAGCTACATCTCGACTCTCTCAAGTCTTAACTTCAGCTACATGGAGATCTAAGGGCTTAACACAAAGGGCAATAAAACTGACCAAATGTTTTCCCCTAGACCACCACCCAAATATATGGATTAGCCTATTAGGGCTCTCCCTCAATGGTCACTATGCAATATTGACATCTAGCCTTGGCTGGAAGTACGTGCAAACATTCTCATTGGCTCTACCAATCTTACTGGCTAAACATCAGCATGCATATACAAACAATTAACTCATGACAATAGAAAGTGAAATTGCATCAAAAACCCAACAGTGACCCCATGGACAAAGTCATGCCAGGCCCTCCTGTCTTCCACTATCCTCTGAAGTCTGCTCAAATTCGTGTTTGTTACATCAGTAACACTGTCCAGCCATCTCATCTTTTGCCATCCCCTTCTTCTTTTGCCTTCTGTCTTTCCTAGCATCAGGATCTTCTTCAGGGAGTGCTCCCTTCTAATTTGGTGGCCAAAGTATTTGAGCTTCAGCTTCTGAACTTCCAGTGAACAGTCTGGATTGATTTCCCTTAGGACTGACTGATTTGATCTTCTTGCAGTCCAAGGGACTCTCAAGAGTCTTCTCCAGCACCACATCTCAAAAGCATCTATTCTTCTGCGCTCAGCCTTCCTTATGGTCCAGCTCTCACAGCCATACATTACTACTGGGAATACCATTGCTTTGACTATACGGACTTTTGTTGGCAGGGTGATGTCTCTACTTTTTTTTTATACTGCCCAGGCTCACCATAGCTGTCATCCCAAAGAGCAAACGTCTTTTAATTTCATGGCTACAGTCACCATCTGCAGTGATTTGGGATCACAGAAATGTAAAGAATGTCACTACTTCCATGTCTTCCCCTTCTATTTGCCAAGGTGTGATAGGGCCGGATGCCATGATCTTAATTTTTTTGATGTTGAGTTTCAAGCCTACTTTTGTGCTCTCATCTTTCACCCTCAACAAGAGGTTCTTTAGGTCCTCCTCACTTTCTTCCATTAGACTTGTGTCATCTGCATATCTGAGGTTGTTGATGTTTTTCCTGGCAATCTTAATTCTGGCTTGTGCTTCATCCATGCCAGCATTCCGCATGATGTACTCTGCATATAAATTAAATAATCAGGGTGACAATATACATCCTTGTTGAACTCCTTTTCCTATTCTAAACCAATCAGTTGTTCCATATCCTGTTCTGACAGTTGCTTCTTGACCCTTATACAGGTTTCTCAAGAGACATGTGAAGTGGTCTGGTACTCCCATCTCTTTAAGGACTTGCCACAGTTTGTTGTGATCCACACAAAAACTTTAGCATAGTCAATGAAACAGAAATAGATGCTTTTCTGATACTCTCATGGTTTCTTTATAATCCAGCGAATGTTGGCGATTTGATCTCTAGTTCCTCTACCTCTCCGAAACCCAGCTTGAACTTCTGGTAGTTCCTGATCGACATACTGTTGAAGCCTAGCTTGTAGGATCTTTAACATGACCTTGCTGGCATGTGAAATGAGTGCAATGGTGCGATAGTTTGAACATTCCTTGGCATTACCCTTCTTTGGGATTGGAATATAAACTGATCTTTTCCAATCCTGTGGCCCCTGTTGCGTTTTCCAAATGTGTTGATATAATGTGTGCATCACTTAAACAGCATCATCTTTTAAGACCTTGAATAGCTCAACTGGGATACCGTCATCTCCACTCGTTTTGTTGTTAGTAATGCTTTCTAAGGCCCATTTGACTTCACACTCCAGAACAAAAGGCTAAAAGACCTAGATACTCACTCCTAAAAGGAATAACAAATTCAGGCCTTCCCTCCAGCCAAGAGGCAAGAGTGCGAAGGGGCTTCAGCATGTAGGTACTGGATCGTTCTGCTAGGGCACTTGGCAAGTTGGCTGAGTCTGCAAATTCTCATGGGAAGAGAAAGAAGACTGGATTGGATCTTGATGTCTCTGGAAGCCCTTTGTAATGCATGGCTTTGAGCTCCTCTGCCCTCAAGGCTCTCAGATTGATATCATGTTTCAGTGCACAGACTGAGAGCTGCGGGGAAGGGAGAGATGTGAAAAATGAAACTGACAGTGTTGAACTTCAAACCACAGGATGAGCCAGACCCTTGTCGCATTGAAGAGTGTGCATTGTGCAGTCGTTGGAATAGAAGAAGGTGCAGATGGGGGAAACCTGGCTTTGAGCCCTCACTTATCCATGAAGCTCACGGGTTGGCTTTGTTGGTTATAAGCGTAACCTTCCTCAGAGGGATGTTAGGAGGACAAATTAAAGCCTTGGAGAGCCACATGTGTGTCACCTTGGAGGAATGGCAGGATAATTCTGGAAGTGCGGGCTTTTCAGCACATTCTCTGAGTATGACTTTGGTCAAACAACCTCAAGCAATCAGGCCTGGGTCAGTTATTTCCAGAGGCCAAAAAGGAGAACTTAACAAATGGGTGACTTCCAAAGGTTCTGTTCGACCTGGCTAGGAGGAAGCCTACACACAGGGAAATGTAGCTTCATGTCAGTCCTGATATTATTTGGACTGGACATAGCTTGGGAGATTCTCCTGTCCCTTATTCCCTTGCCTGGCTGGTCGCATGCAGAAGATCTCTGGTTCAATCCCTGCCATCTCCAGCTTAAAAGGATCAGGGAGAGGAGGTGGTGGGAAAGACCTCTGTGCAACGACCGTGATGGACAAATGGTCTGATTCAGTATAAGGCAGCTTCATATTCTATTAAGGCTGCAGTCTTAAAACACACATATTAGGGAGCGAGCTCCACGAAACTGAGGAAAGTTACTTCTGAGCAAACATGCAACAAGACAAGATTTTTTCAAGACCTAAGCCTCTATCCATTTAAGCCTCCTCTCCCCCACCTTTGAAAATGTCACAGACAACAACTCCCCTTTTCCGTGGTGTCTGCCTATTCTTATCCAGTACTGTTGAAAACAGGGAGCCACTTATCAGTCCACCAAGCCTACATGTGTCTGTTGAGAAACCCCGTCAGGTTCAGTATGGTTTACCGCCAGGTAAATCTGCAAAGGTTCGAAGCCTAAATCTTCCATCTTTCTTTCCCATGCTTTGGAAAAATAGAAATGAATTTCTCCCTGTCCCAGTGTGCACGGCCAAGTGAGAAGTCCAGAGGGAAATCCAAGTGAGAAGTCCCCAGGCTTGAGTGTGAGGGGCCAGCTGAAGTCTGCCTGCACACTTCACAGTGTCTGATGTGGGATCCCTTGCTCTAGGAAGTGGTAGCTGCTCCAGTTAGAAATGCTGGGAGTCAGGATCCGAACACAGAAGCATGTGTAGGTTTTTATACCCAGCTTTTCTCTACCAAGGAGTCTCAAAACAGCTTACAAGCACTTTCCTTTCCCCATAACAGGCACCTTGTGAAGTAGGTGGGGGCTGAGAGAGTTCTGAGAGAACTGGGACTGGCCCAAGGTCACCCAACAGGCTTCATGAGGAGGAGTGGGGAGTCAAACCTGGTTCTCCAGATTATAGTCCTCCGCTCTTAACCACTACACCATGCTGTCTCTCCTGCTCTGTTCAGACTTCAGAAACCTGAATTAAATTTTAGGGGCTGTGGAATGTGGGTGCTTGGATTTTTGCCCCTTCGCCTAATCCTTGCCCAGAGGAAGGGAACAAGCAGAAAAACACCCCTACCTTGGACGCAGCAGGAGAGGAACACACCTCTGAGCTACCCTTCCTGTATGGAAAGAATTGAATTGGCACTTCTGGTATCACAGTCAAGAATGTTGTACTCATGGGGTCTAAGGGCACGCAGCCAGGTGAAGAGGAATTGATGTAGAGTGGTCATATATGTTTGAAGTTATCTCAATGGACATCAACTTTTAAAAAAGAAATCTAGAAAATAGAATCAGAGTTGGAAGGGACCTCTACAGTTATCTAGTCCCGCCCGCTGCACTATGCAGGAAACTCACAAATACCTCCCCACCCAATCCCATAGAAGCCTCCATGCCAGAAGAGAGCAAAAAAAACAACAACAACCCTCCAGGATCACTGGACTAGAGAAGAATTGCTGCCTGATCCCAAAGTGGCATCCAGCATATCTTCTTCGTGGTCTCTGTGCAGGTCACACACTGGGTCTTGTGCTTGCGCCAGACTCTCCTTACCACCTTCACAGCTGGACGTTTTGCCTCGCGTCTCTGTGGCAGCTGTTTCAAAAAACAAAAATCACTCATTCATCATAAGTTAAGAAAGAAAAAGGGAAGGGGAGAGACAAATCTGTTAATTTGAAGCTTGTCAACCCTCATCAACCCCCTCCCTTATCCTGAGGGAACTGCGAATGGAAGGTCTCTTTTTCTTTAAATGCTTGCTTAGATTGTAATGCAAAAATCCCTCCCTCTGACAGTCACAGTCATTGTCTTTTCTGCCTGAGGGAAAGTCATCGCACTGATTCCCGTCAGCATTGTCTAAAGTTTGCACAGTAAGCCAAAAAGAACAGGGCAGCCTGGCTCAGGACATTCCTGCTAGAAACATCCCTCACACCGACTATGTCGCAGGCTTCTTCTAGTAGTAACATGCTGCCCCCCCCTAACAAAGAGCAGGGAGATTGGACTCTATATAAGAGGATGTCCCCCTCTTCAAAAAAAGTCAAAACATGACAAAGGGAAGGGGTCATCAGACTCGAGACTTGGCTAGGATGGTAAACAATGGTTCTAAACAGTCTGAGGCTCCTAAGCATGATCAACAGCCAACAGTGACACCTAGAGCCGAGCCAATAGTACTGACAGGACTTTCCACACAATCTGTCTTTAAGTGGTCATCTGTGCAGTCACACACTCCCACCTAGCCTTTCCCACTGCTAGCATCTCCTACTAACTTACCCGATAGTATTGGGACTTTCTGTCGGTGTGCAGAAGGAACTGAGTGGTGGGGGGGGGCTTGCCTTTGTTTTGGGCATGCTCAGTAGATGCCTGCTCTGCAGGGCTGAGGCTAAGCCCCACCCAGAAGGGGCATACATCTATAGCTTTTGAAGCTACCGGCAAGAGTTTGGCGCAGGCACAAGACCCAGTACGTGATATCATCAGTTACAGGTAAGCAACTTGTTTTTCCCTGGGCATGTAAAAACGTTACACAAGAACTAAACACTGATGCAACCCTTCCTGCCCTCCTTATGATCTGCCTAAGATCACAGAATCAGGATTGCTGTCAGATGGCCATCTAGCCTCTGTTTAAAAACCTCTGAAGGAGAGCCCACCACCTTGTGAGAAAGCCTGTTCCACCGAGGAACCACTCTAACAGTCAGGGAGTTCTTCCTAATGTTTAGTCGAAGACTTCGTTGGTTGAATTTCAACCCACTGGTTCTGGTCCAACCTTCTGGGGCAACAGAAGACAACTCTTGCACTCCCAACTTTTTTGGCACCAGGGACCGGTTTTATGGAAGACAATTTTTTTCACGGACCAGTGTGTGTGGTAGTGGTAGTGAGTGCTAGGGGTTTTGCTTCCCCCCCCCACATCCCACCCCTGCCCCCCCATGGGGGTCTTTGAATGAGGGGTAGGTGCTGCCCCTTCTGCCTGCCTGGGACCCAGACAGATGAAAGAGATGGTGCTTTGGAGTGAGGCTGTGCTGCCTCTTTCATCTGCCTGGGTCCCAGGCAGGCAAAAGGGGTGGTGGGGCTGCTCTGCCTCACTGCCTTTTTCGGCTGCCCAGGTTCTGGGAAGGTGGAAGAGGCAGAGGGGCTGCTCTGCCTCTTTTGTCCACCCAGGTCCTGAGCAGTGTGTTGACTCTGTCTTGCTCTGTGGCCCAGTTGCTAAAAGGCCACAGACCAGTACCAGTCCGCAGCGCAGGGATTTAGGACCCCTGATCTATATGACAGCCCTTCAAGTACTTGAAGATGGTGATGGAAGACCTCTCAGTTGTCTCCTCTCCAGGCTAAACATACCCAACTCCTTCAGCCTTTCCTTGTAGGACTTGGTCTTCAGACTCCTCACCCTTTTAATTTCCCTCATCTGGACATGTTGCAGCTTGTCTGTATCCTCCTTAAATTGTGGTGCCCAAACTGAACACAGTACTCTAGATGAGGAGTAAAGCAATACCATCCCCTCATGTGATCTGGACGTTATTCTTCTTTTGATACAGCCCAAAATTGCATTTGCCTTTTTAGCCACTGCATCACACTGCTGACTCACTAAGACCCCCTAGGTCCTTTTCCCATGTACTACTGCCAAGACAAGTCTCCCCCATCCTATAATTATGCACTTGATTTTTCCTACCTAAATGCAGAACTTTACAGTTATCCCCTTTAAAATTAATTTTATTTGTTTTAGCCCAGTTTTCCAGCCTGTCAAGATCATCATGTATCCTGTCTCTGTCTTCTACTTTATTTGCTACCCCTCCCAATTTAGTATCATCTGCAAATTTAATAAGCATTCTCTCTTTTCTTTCATTCAGATAATTTATAAAGATATTGAACAAAACAGGTCCCAGTACAGATCCTTGAGGCACTCCACTTATTACTCATCTCCAAGAGGCTGAGGAACCATTCACAAGCACTCTTTGGATGCAAATGCAATCCATCACTTTGGTTTATACCAATACTTTGGTTTATTTTAACATCTTTGCCAGATCATTTTCAAATTGAGAGCAGGTTTGCTTCCCCTCTGGCAGTTGAATCGCAGATGGCCTCTGCACTTTCCCATAAGTCTGCAGACATAGATAATTAGTTTTGTAATGAGAAAAAAATTAAAAGTGCCCAGAACTGCTCTGTGTGAGCTGGTTCCCAAAGTAGTCTGATGAGCCCAATCCTGTACTCTTCTGTTCCGCCCTGCTATTGTGTAGGGTGCTGGATTCAATAAAACAATCCATGAAAAGCACCTTGCAGAGACCAAACATTTCCTGAGTCTACCTGGGCAAAAAAGAGAGAGATTGCAATTATATAACAGATGCTAGGGGATTCCCCTCTGTTACCAGCTTCTGCAGTCTCAAAGGGCTTCATTGACTCTACAGTCCAAAGCTCTCAGGCCCACACTATAAACAGAATGGGATTTATAGAGCTGTGAAGCATGGCCTTGACAAGTTGTGATAGCTAGGGATGTGCATTTGGTGGTATCTGAGTAAAAAAAGACAAAAATATCTTATTAGTATGGGGGGGGGGTATTTTCTCAGCTGAATAGATATCAAAAACAGTTTTCAGCTATCCAATATAGCCATTCCCAGTAAATGCCGAATAGCTGCAGTTAAAGATTGTTTAAAGGGCTCTCAAAGAACACCTTCGGAGTTAACTCTCAGCTTGGAGAAGATGTTTAAAGGAACCACAGTCCCTTTAAATGCCTCCCCCCCACTGGAAACAATGGAGGATGGAGGCAAATTCTTTGGGAGTTCAATCTTTTGAAACTTGGGGGTTCTTTGGAGGAGAGGCACTACATTTGCAACATAGTTGCTGGTGCCTCTCCTCAAAAGAACCCCCAAGTTTCAAAAAGATTGGTCCAGGGGATCCAATTCTTGGACCCTCAAATTTTCTATGCTGCAAATTTGGTGCCTCAACCTCAAAAAACAGCCCCCCCAATACCCCTGATTGATCCCCCATTATACCCTAAGGGGACCATTGAGTATAATGGGTATAGGGTATAATGGAAACAAAAATTTGGGCTTCCTGAAAAATCCTGAATCCAAATACCATATCAGTATTGGGATTCAGGAATATTGAAAATAATATTTTTTCAGGTCTAATGCACCAAACCTGGAAAATCCATTTTTCTTTCTTTTTGCACACCAATACTCATCTGTCTTAAATCTTTGGAACCCAAGAGTGTCAGACAAGCTCCAAAAAGGCCAAAACACAGATATTTACCATGTAGCTAAGGTCTGGAGAGGTGCTTTTCATAAAATGACCTACAAGATTTTGCTCTTCAGAAGATGCACAGCATTTTCCCTTGGGATCTTGCAAACAGTGGTCTGTCCATGCCCCCCTCCAGGCAGCAGCCTTTTACAGTATCTAAGGGGTCCATCACATGATGTACAAAGACTGGCCCTCCCTTCTTCCCCCCACCCTGCCTACTTGTGTTGTTTCCTTTATGACCAAAGTGTGCAAGGTGTGTTCAAGATACACTCCCCTCCATCACTGCAGGGTACCAGAGCTTGACCTGTGGGGCTCCACTGTGGAGACACCATCCCTTCCCCTGTCGCCTGAGCTGCGGCACCTCAATGATCAGGTTATATGTGCTTTGTGGAAAGAGGATCCCTAGTTCAGTCCCTGCCCTTCTCAATTGATTGGTGCTCAGCTGGCAGGCAGGGCTGATCAAACTCTGTCTGAGATGTCAAAGTGCTACTGTCACTCACAAATGACCAAAGGCTTACAAGGCTCTCCAGTTTTATATAATAAACTCAGTAAAATGTGTCTCTTGGTTCCCATCTGGATTAGAGTCTGTTTAGCCTTCCTCTAGGCTACAGAGACTCGCTCTAAGGAAGGGGGGAGAAAGGCTTCTTAGGACTAGAGGAAAACTTCAAACCGGAGCTAAAAGGAAAGTGGTTTTTAATGTTGTTTTGACTTGTAGCTGGCTTAGGATGACCCCTGTAGGGTTTTCAAGGCTAAAGATGTTCAGAGGTGGTTTGCCATAAGACTTCCTCGGTGGCCTCCCATCCAAATACTAATCAGGGCTGACCCTGCTTAGCTTCCAGGATCTGATGAAACTGGGTTAGTCTGGGCTATTTTACATCAAGGCAAAGGTGTAGAAATGTTTTAACAGCTGACTATTGATGTCTGATTAAACCTTGCTTGGTGGAGTTAATAGGGTAAAGGGGCATGCTGTAACCTGTGAAAAGTACATCCCATTCCTCCCAGCTGTGTGTATGCCGGGAAGCGTGTTAAAGGGTGTAAATGGTTGCTCACCTAATTGGGAAGGGCACTTTACACAAGTAATTTTTTTAAAAAACTTTTTATTTGCATCCTTCTTTTGTCCATCATTGGGGACCCAAAGCAGCTTTTCCTATCATCCCCCTGCTTTCCACATACTCCTCCAAGCGACCACCTCATGAGGAGTATGTGGAAAGCAGGAATCTCGTGACAGGCCCAAGGTCATCTGGTGAGCCTTTGTGGCTGATCAGGGAATTTGAACCCAGTCCTCCCAGGTCTTAGTCCAACACTGACCTCTGTGGCTCAACAGATTGTCACCTGGACATTTTTAGAGGTGCCAAAGAAGTATGTGTGAGAGAGATCGAAATATGATACCTTGATCTCTCCTGACAGTGATACGTGGAGTCTTTGGAGCACCCTTTTGGAATCGTGCAGCGTAATTCCTTGGAGCAGACCTGTTTGGCAACATATAATTATCCATTTTTTAAAAAGCCTTAAAAATGACGGTCATGTTGCCCTTGTGTGACATCTAAAGAACTTCAGGGGTTGGATTTTATGGTCACTAGTTGGATGTGTGTGTGGGTGGGGGATCTCCTTTCCCTTTAATAGAGGCTGAATGAGTAGAATCGAACTGTTCAGGCTTTTCTTGGCATGGGAGGGGTAGGGATTATTCCCTGGTAATTTCTGCAGATGAAACTATTAAAGGGGCAGCAGGAGAAAACCAAATTAAAAGGTGGCAAACCTAGTTGGACCCTGCAGATCTCTTCTGCCGGTGGAGACACTACTTTTTGCTCTGGCAGAAGGAGCTTTTTATCCCCAATGCAAAAGCAAAGCCTCTGGTAGTCAAAAGAAAAGAAAAGAAAAAAAGCTCCTGCTAGAGGAAATGTACTTATGAGCAGAATGTGAACCCTTTGAATTTGCAGTGTTTTATTTTTCCTCTGTAGCAATCTGATTTACATATCTGCATGCTCATGAGCGGACCAAAACTGTTCGCATCTATCAGCCAACCAACAGTAACACTTCACACATCAAACAGAACAGGCTCCACTCCACAAAGAGATCTACTACAATGAAGCTGTCAGTTGCGAGGGTTCCTCTTCAGCTTGTCTGAGCCATCCCACTGTGGCTTCACCAGTATCACTTGGGGTGGGAGGGGGGCAGGGAAGAAAGAGGATGCTGGAAGCAGGCAGGTGAAGTTCAGTCTCTCACACGTTGGTCTCTTGTCTCTCTGCCGCCTCATCAGACGCAGGGCGGGCCGGAGTTCCGGCGTGTCTGGAAGCAGGACAGGCAATGCTGGTCTGAGGTTTGGGACTGCTGTGATTCTGTGGAGGAGCTGCTGGAACGACTCCTGGAGGGCAAAGGGGGACAGAAGCAGCCAAAATCAAACCACATGTGGGTCTGGCAGGGCTCAGCTCTCCGGCACTGGAGGGCTGTCCCAATCTGGAGAGTCACATAGGCAGAGTGAGGCCTGGTATCAGCCAACCTTTAGCCCGTTTCATGGACACCTTTCAAGCTCCCCACCCCAGAAGGTTGGCATGGATGTATGGGGGCATGTTCTACTCATTCATGGTTGGAATGTGAGGGTGGCTAGGTTTTCTTTTAAAGTAGAGGTTTTCTTTGCTTATGTAACAGCTGCAGCTATTCTTTTCCAGAGGTAGCAGATTCTAGATTGCAGGTCAGCGGGGTTGAGAGTTAATGCCAGAGTTGGGAAGAAGAACCAGACACTCTGGCTGCCCTGGAGATAACAGCCCTACTCGTGTTTTCAGAAGGTGTTATCTAAGTTTCCTTTCATGACCTGCCTGGCTGCAGCCTGCCCTCACCTCTTGCATCATGATACGTCTCTTGTAGTAAGGGCTTGAGGTTTCCTTTGACAGGTGATGCTATATGCATCTTACTCTCTGGAGAGCCTGCCTTCCACCTTCAGTCCTTGTTCTTCTGCATCCTAAGACCTCCTGGCTCCAGCCGTGTTCCCCCTAGTGTTTCCCTGGAATACTTAAAGTGCACCCATCCTGGATCTTTCATCCAAAATGCTTGAGCCGATTCTCAGCAGCAGCTGACATGGTAAACCTGCGTCTGGACTGTACTACGAAATGGAGGAGGGTGGGGGGATTGTAAGATCCTGTGCCTGTGGAGGGGAACAAAAAAAAAAATCCCTCTGCTTATAGAAAGCTAAGGATCAGGGAGAAGGATTCTAGCATCAGTTCTCCCTTAGAAGCTAGTTGTCTACATGCTTGTCTCTCTTTTTTGGACAGAAAGAGCCATAAACAACTTACAGAGAAGTACAAGATGTACTAAAAATAAAACTGTGATTAAAAAAATATAAATAAAACATCTGTGACAATATGTAGAAGTAGCTTAAAACACACCCCATAATCAGAAACATTACTCCAGCCATATTCAGCCTCTTACACACACATTCTTTCCCTGTCTGCCATTTTTTCTCCACACTTCCTGAAAAGAGCTCAAGGGAACATATGTGATCTCCATTTTATATTCACAGCAACCCTGTGAGGTAGGTTAGGCTGAGAGAAAGTGACTGGCCCGAGATTACCCAGCAGGCTTCTGCGACCAAGAACACCTCTGAACCTGGGTACCCAAAATCCTAGTCCAACATTCTGTCTCACTGTCTTTCAGAAGGATGATTTAGCAAAGGTTTAATACTCTGATTTTGGCTTGTTCCAGCCAACTCAGGTTGCCAAATCTAACTCACAAAATACCTGGGGACTTTGGGGGTGGGGCCAGGAGACTTTCTCATTCCCTACAATAATAAAGATGCAACAGTGCAGTTCCCCTGAATACCATCTTCATTTCCCCAGCAGCTGGCTGGACTTTCACTCTTTCACACTCACACACAAACAGCAGCCAAAATAAGCACAGTTTGAAAGCACACACTTTGTGGTCTCACTGGGGCAATTTACTCACCCATTTACTCTGCAGACAAGAAATGGACTGGACTGCTTCCCTTCCTCCTCACCTTGTTTTGCAGGCTCACCCTGCCCCCATTCAGCCTAGCTGAAGATTTAAAGGCACTCACACATTTCAAAGAGCAAACTGTTCCAAGGTTTGAAGGCACCTGGGGGCTATTGGGGCACAGCTTCCCCCTGCCTGCCAGCTGACTGGGGGTGGGAACAGTGGCGTAGCTAGGGCTTTGGGGGCCCGGGGCCCAAGATTTATGTGGGCCCCCCATGTGTGTGCACGCCTCCAGAAACAGGATATGATGTCACTTCCGGTGATGTCACTTCCGCAAGATGGCCACCACTTGCGAGGGAGCCCTGCTGGAAACAGGAAGTGATGTAACTTCCCCAAAATGGCCACCACTTGTGGGGGGGGACAGGAAGTGGTGTCACTTTGGGGGCGGCAACCCCCCGATGGCACTGCTGGTGCGATCTAGGTCATGTGATTGATAACCTGATTACCCCACCACACCATGTGACAGGGAGAAATGCCACAAGCAGCCTGCTGGCCCAGCTGTTCCCCTTGTGCCCTGTGAAAGGCAGACTATAAATAAAATAAATAAATTTAGTTTTTGTAATCTGCCTTAGTTTTTATTCAATTATGATTCATCTTTCTTCAAAGGTGAAGTAAATAAATAACACTGACAACAGAATAGAAGTATCCTCACAGATCAAGGTCACCATCAATTGGACTCAAATATGGCCAGTACTACTGAACCCCTATAAACCAACACAGACAATCCAGTCATGATTGAGCAATTTATAGACCATTTGATGTGTAATTACACAGAACAGGAATAACAGATCTTCCCTATAATTATATAGCTAATTAAAATCTTTACAATAGCATTTTTCTTTTCTGTTGCACATTCTTTTGATATCGCCTTGTGCATTCTCAGGCAGAGAAAAGACCTGTTCCTTTTAATTACAAAACAAACACCGTGGCAATCCCACCCATGCGGCATAAATTTGGTAGCTTATTCCATCCAAAGCATTGTGAAAAATTACAGCAACTTGGAATATGCCAGAGCTTTTTTTGAGCAGAAACACACAGGAATGCAGTTTCAACTGGTTTGGCGTCAGGAGGTGTGGTCTAATATGCAAATAAGTTCTTGCTGGGCTTTTTAAAAAAAAACAAAAAGCCCTGTATGAAACAATGGTGATGTCAGGGGGTGTGGGCAAATACACAGATAAATTCCTGCTAGGCTTTTTCTACACAAAAAGTCCTGGAGTTTGCTAATGAGCCTACGCTCAACAAGGAGTCACAGCTAATCCCAACTCTCAGATATATGTGTATCTATATAATTCATATGCCTACAAATAAGTTTTTGTTGCATTCATTTTTAGGTGTACACTTTTTAAAATGTGCATCTTAAAAAATGTACTGTGGACAACCCTCGCTACTGCCACCTGAGGGGAAGACAGAGGATCTTCTTGGTTGTGGTACCAAGGCTCTGGAATTCTTTCCCCAGGGATATTTGTTTGTCCCCTTCTGCTGCCATCTTCTACCAGTGGATGAAGGGTTTTTTTGTTTGGCATTCTCTCAGTGATCCCTCCTTCTGGACCAGTCTTTTGATTGCTTTTTGTTTTTTATACACATTTTAACTGTTTTTGTTTTAAAGATGTGTCGGTGGGGGATTCAATGGTTTTAAAATGTATTTTTAAAACTGTTAACCCCTTCAGTGGTCCTCATGAGGGTAGAAAGGCAAGATATATATTTTGTAGTTAAACATTTTCATAGACCACCCCCAAGCAAATTTAAAATACAAATATATTTCTGATGTGGACAAAAATATTCATGTTGAGTCTCTTATGAGATGAGAAGCCAAAAATCTGAACATTTAAAGATTATTGTTCTTTTTAATAGCTGCGGTTTTAAAGATCAGTGCTAGGTGTTTTAAAGATCAGTGCTGGGTTACCAATTTACAGGTGGGGCCTCGAGATCTCCCAGAATTATAGCTGACCTCCAGAATTACAACTGACCTTCAGAGATCAGTTTCCCTGGAGAAAACGCTTGCTTTGGAGTATGCAATATATGGCATCCTACCATGCTGAGATCCCTCCTATCTCTGAATCCTGTGCCCCCTCCGGCTCCACCCCCAAATATCCAAGAATTTCCCAACCCAAGCTGGCAACCCTAGAGTCAATGCTTTTCAAAGTGGTCACTGCTTTAAATGCAAAACCACTTTTGTTAAGGTGGGGCAGCAGATAATTAAAAATAGTTTTCAATGACAAAATGAAAACATGTTCTAATTAATACTTGAGAGTAAATCTGGTTGTCTGACATCTTTGAGCACTGAATATTCACTCAAACGCAAGACATTCCCACTCAGTATAAGAAAAGAGTGGGTTGTCACCTACAATTTAAAAACAAAACAAAACTTGTGTATGACATTGGCGAGGAGGATTGTTTTACATTCAGGGTCATCTATCTTTCAAGTAAATCCGGGAGGGGGCTAAGGACCATTAGTCTTTACAGCACTAGAAGCTGTCTTCTAGATGCTTACAGACAACATGATGCGACCCGCCCTCCCCGCCCCCCCCCTCCCTACGCGTCTGGCAGGGGCTGAGCTTTTGTGTGTCACTGCTCACTTCTTTAGATACCAAGGTAGGAGAATGCATAGGACCTCCCATGGAGAACCTCCTCCTTTATCGATATGCATGGTTCTGCATTTTTATTTGTGATGCAAGCATCATGGAGACTCCATGCCATGGGGACACAGCCACAGTTACGCCTGTGAAGTTCAGAAGCTGGTAGTTGATGGGTCTGCCCTCTGGGCTTGGCCTAAAGTGCTGTGCTTTAGGGGAACCAGAGCTTATGACAAAAGAATGCCTTTTAAAAAAGAATTGTAGAGGTTCGAGAGATGGACTTTGATTGTTAGGAAGTGGCTCTGCCCAAGCATCCATGAGGACTTGGAAAAGGTGACCCCTGCCAGCTGAAGGGAAGGAACACGTTTATGGTTGTATATGAAGAAAAGAGCAGTTTGGATACAGCAAGTGAAAAAGTAAAGAGCAGATAGGATCTCCCTCTCTCTTGCTCCCACCCTCTCCCTCTCCCTCTGTCTCTCTCTCTCTGGGGATCTGATAGCCTGTTGGGGTGGGCCTCTATGCTTCAACCTGTGCTTTGCTTATATATTTGAAAATAAAGCAAGTATTAGAAAAATCATGCTATCCATTTCAAGTGCTCTTTTCTCCAAAGGGAAATAGCCAAGGTGAACTCCACCTCTGGAACTTCTTCCTCACCCTAAGGCTCTCCAGCTGATGAGTGTGAGCATAAGACCATAAGGCTAAGTAATGAGTTCATGCTAGGGGCTATCTCTAGAAAGAAGGATCCTAGGTATTTCCCAACTCCTCTTATTTAAACCTTTTTCAACTGGTGATGAATACTGTTTTTTGGTGGATAGTGCCAACGTTGCAACCAGCTTTTGGCAACCCGCTAAGGTTTTCAAGGCAAGAGAAAGCAAAGGTAGTTTGTCATTGCCTGCCTCTGCATAGCAACCATGAAATTCCTTGGTGGTCTCTCATCCAAGTGCTAACTAGGGCTGACTCTCCCAAGAGAGTCTGAGAACTGATGAGCTCAAACTAGCTTGGCCACCCAGGTCAGGGGGATACTATTTATTCAGTTAAAAAACAATGACAGAAAACCCCACAAAGCAACAAAACAACCCTCCCACCCCAACCATATATATCACATGGCAAAAATAATGTGGTAGCATTTACCCCTTTGACTGCTGATTATGCAAATAGATATGAGATGAAAGTAGAGATTGGCAGCCTGCAACAGGGGTGGCCAGTGCTAGCTCTCTAGATGTTTTTTGCCTACAACTCCCATCAGCCCCAGCCATTGGCCATGCTGGCTGGGGGTGATGGGAGTTGTAGGCAAAAAAACATCTGGAGAGCTATCATTGGCCACCCCTGGCCTACAACAAAGAGGTAGAGATTGCTGTGCCCAGGGCCTTTTTTGTAGCAGGAACTCCTTTGCATATTAGGCCACACCCTCACAATGTAGCCATCCTCCAAGAGCTTACAGTAAGCCCTGTAAGCTCTTGAAGTATTGGCTATATGAGAGGGATGTGGTCTAATATGCAAAGGAGTTCCTGCTGAAAAAAAAGCCCTAGCTATGCCAAACAAAGCTGCCTATGTAAATTACTATGTTTACCCAAATGGAAGAGGGGCCTAAACGTAGAGCAGTCCCCCTAAGGAAAAGGTTATATGCAAAAGGATTTTTTAATTCATGTACATTGCTGTAACTTTTATGTGAATTTAAGATGGTGCCCTAGTTTTCATGGCAGCACAAGTGGGGGGGGGGGCTATTCTTCCTTTTGGGTAAATAAGCATAAATTTAGCACCTTTGTACAAGTCTTATTTTGCAGACTTTTAAAATAAAGTGTATTTAGTATATGTGTGTGTGTGTGTATATATATATATATATATATATATATATATATATATATATATATATATATATATATATATATATATATATTTCTGCTTCTGCTACATTGGCAGGAGCGTGGAGATGTTACAGGGAACTGAACACCCCCTCCTTCCCCTCAGACAAAAAGCATGTGTTCAAAAATTTTCAGGACTCCCAAGGCTCTTTGAAAACACTAGAGCTAAAAAACAGCCTCAGTTTTAAAAACTGAAATAGATTCCCAGCATGCTGAAATCTACATATGAGTTGATTTTTAAAATTCCCACCGAATTACAGCATACCCAGGGTTCTGATAATACCTTTGGTGAGTTTGTGGCTAGAAGCGACCCTTGCAGGTACATAGATGGAGTTCCTAGAGATGAAGCTCCTTGCTTGGTCTGAGATGTGTTACTCACCTAGAGCTGCTGCTTCGTATCTTGATATATTGTGCTTCCATTACTTTCACATAGCCACAGACAACCTGTGCCTGGGAGCAGCTTGCCAAATTGTTCCAACACCTACAGGAGGCTACAGTTCCATACATTGTTCTCCCCTCCTCCATGTGCGCACCAGCCTCCTTCTCCCGCGGCGGGGGGAGGGGAGTGGACGGCAACCGCCAACCGCGGGAGAAGCCCGAGAAGGAGGCTGGTGCGCACGCGCGCCTTCTGAGGCGAGGGAGCGAGAGAGGAGAAGCGACGCGCCTTTCCCGCGCTTTGCTTTCAAGCCTTTCAACTCGTCGATTGTGTGAGAGAGTGAGGGGGGGAAAAAAGGGGGGGAAGGGAAGGGAACGAGGAGCCCCGACGTGCGTGCGCGCGCCCCTCCCCACCCCCTTCTTTTGCCGTGTGCGCGCGCGCTCCCCTCGCTGCCGGGCGCCGCGGGCGCCTCCATTCTTTTTCTCCCCCCCCTTTGCAGCAACGTCACGTCGTCACGGCCATTGTTTGGGGGGCCCCCTTGCCAACGCGGGGACCCCCAGACCTGGGGCGGGCCGCCCTTCCCGCCCCCCCCTCTCTACGCGTCTGGGTGGGAAACAGTCTGCCAAACTGGGAGATCCCCCGCTGGGACCTGGGGATTGGCAAGCTTACAGCCAACAGGCAAACTGCTGCACTTTGTGCCAATTGAATCCAGGGGTGTAGACTTTTTAGTTTCCCAAGGGGGGGGGCTGGGGCCCAGCCAGAGGCATTTAATCCAGTGACATCATAGGGAGGAGCCAGTGACATCACAGAGAGGGACCTCCATTATCACTACCTATAGAGAAGCTCCCTCCCCATAAATTTAGGGAGCACCCCCCCCAACAATGCCCGTGGACTGGGCCAAACCCAGGAAAAGGTGGGAGTTTGCCAGTGGTTATAGTGGTATCTCAGAAGTCTCTTGCTGTAGCCTGTTTTTGAAATTCACTTTTAGAATAGTCACTTTAAGATCTGCAAATATGCATATCATGTGCATAGGACAAACCGATGGTCACAAATTTGACAGTAAAAAACAATACAGAAAAGCTTTAGGGGAACATTTTATAAGTTTCCCTGGACTTTCACTTACAGGTGTCTTGTTTCTGCCTCATTAATAAAGTACGATTGTACTGAAATTGTCAAAACTATGGCATCACAGATACCTTTGTTTGATAAATTCATGGGTCTCTGACCCAGGGCAGAATACAAAACAGTTTCTGGGTGCTCAATTTTTGAGCAATGTACAAACTTCATAGTTAATACTATAGCAATATGTATGCAACATAGCAATACAGAGGACATGCAAGTTAGGGCTTCACAGTGGAATCTGCCAGACCCAGGTTCTTGCTGTGGAAGCTGACTGGGTGATTTTGGACCAGGCATAGACTTCCAGCCTAACCTGCCTCTCAGGGTTGTTGCTCAGATCACATGGGGGGAGAGGAGAATGATGCAAACTGCTTTGGCTCACCCACTGTTGAAGCTGCAGGGAGGGGAAAGGCAATCGAAAGCTGAAGTCAGAGGGGCAGATGAAAGGAGATAGGGTTGCCAACTCCAGGTTAGGGGTGGGCCTGGAGAGTGTGGGTTTGAGAAGGGATAGGGCCTCAGACAGGTACAATGCCATTTCCCTCTAGGGAGGCACTGGAGATCACTCAGATTTACAACTGTTCTCTAGATGGCAGGCATTAGTGTTGGGGGGGTCGGGTCAATGCCTTCACTTGGGTAGGTGGGAAGACAGCAAGGGTAGCAGACACTCACCCAGAGCCTCCTTCTACAGTCTGTTGTATTTTTCTTCACAACAGGCCTTTCTTCTAGTACAGATAATAAAGCAGTCAACAAATGTGAGAACTGATTTGGAGCCCAGTAGCACCTTTAACTATTCAAAGTCGTAAAAGATGATGCTGTTAAAGTGATGCACACATTATGTCAACAAATTTGGAAAACACAACAGTGGCCACAGGATTGGAAAAGATCAGTTTATATTCCAATCCCAAATAAAGGTAATGCCAAGGAATGTTCAAATTATCACACCATTGCACTTATTTCACATGCCAGCAAGGTCATGTTAGAGATCCTACAAGCTAGGCTTCAGCAGTATGTCGATCGGGAACTACCAGAAGTTCAAGCTGGATTTTGGAGTGGTAGAAGAACTAGAGATCAAATTGCCAACATTCGATGGATTATTTAGAAAGCACGGGAGTATCAGAAAAATGTCTATTTCTGCTTCATTGACTGTGTGGATCACGGCCTCCTGTTCCTCCTTTGATTGTGTGGATCACAGCCTCCTGTTCCGGCTTTGGCTCAGCAAGGTGGGGGATTCGCACCTCTTGCGAACTCCTTGAATTGAGCAGATCGAGGGGTGTCTGGACATTCAGATACCCGAAGGGACCCTGGAGGGGGAGCCCTGATAGCATGGGATACGACATTCCTTCGGATTTCGTTGGCGGGCGAAGCCTGGTTCTTTGTCTATCCTGAAGCCTCACTGCGACAATCGCCATTTTGCATGGCACTAGCTGTGTCCACTGGTAACAAAATATTTCTTTCTAATCGTCTTTCTACAACTAATGAACTATACCTTGCAAGTAAGTTTATTTGGGAATGCAACCTATCAGCTAAAGTCCTATTATAAACCAAATTTGACTGTTCAAAAAAGGGAGAGGAGGCTAAAAGACCCCCCCACACACAAGAATGGCTTCTAAAATTAAAAGAATAAGCTTATAACATCTGTCTTTATTTCAAGTAAAAGGTATTGGACTGAGTATATAGTTGTGGACAGATCTGGTTGAAAATTAAGTATGCAATAATTGGACTATCAAAATACTAAAGTTTGATCAAAGGTAGACGGTGACTTTATATGAGAAGAATTGGATTTCTGGATTTTTAACCTGGCACTTTGAACCTACTTTCTGATTTCTACTATCATACTGATTATAACTGCAAGGAAAATGATTCACCAAACAGAGATTAATCATTCAAGAGATTTTATGGCTACAATTCTTTCCATAAGGCAAGGAACTGGTCTTTTAGCAGAATTGGTTAAGGAACAAATGGGAAAACTCCTGGAAAAATGTGAAAATATGGAAAACATGCAAGACCAGTGTTATCAAGAAGCACAAAATCTGCCTCAAAAGTGGGGAAAAGTGGAAAGACAACGGCTTGAGCCGGTGCTTCCTGATCTTAAAATGGATGCAGAAAATATACTTATGCAAGAGAAATGGATCCTACAGTTCACTGAGACAAAGGAAGGGGGGAGTAACTTCAACGCGGCTCCAAAGCTTTTTGAAAAATGTTTAGCAATGAAGAGGAAAAATTGGTTGATGCAATCTATAGTCTCATGACAAGCCCAACAAGGATTAGATCTACAATCTGCAGTCTCATGACAAGTCCAACAATGATTAGATCTTGGAAAAAATTTAAAAAGAAGAAATTATAATCTTTTACTATGCAGTGGGTTGATATTATGGATCTGACATAATATCTTGGAATGGATATTCTGATTTTTTAATTAGGGGATTTACATTTTTATATTAATTAAAAGGGAGAGACTATAAGATCATTTTTTAATGGGCATAATATTTTGGGATTTAATTTTGAAACTATTGTGGTTTTTTTTGAGGGATTCTTCAAATCTAAAGCAGGACTATTTAATATTTTATTTTTTAAATTGAATGGGTAGCTTTTCTTGGCTTGCTGTGATTTTTTTGCAAATCTCAAAACCATAGTGAAGTTTAAAAAATTATTGTTAAAAATGAGGGTTTTTAATTACCCTAACAGCTTGCAAAATCTCTTAAAATTTAAATACATGCTTTTTTTGGCTTGCTGTGATTTTTTTGCAAATCTCAAAACCATAATGAAGTTAAAAAAATTATTGTTAAAAATGAGGGTTTTTAATGACTCTTAACAGCTTGCAAAATCTCTTAAAATTTAAATACATGCTAAGATAAGCCTAAAAAGCTAAGCTTTTTAATTAGAATTTGAACTATTGTAGTCAGAATTACTTATATACATACATATATAGGTATGCATACAAATATAAGAAGGCACATGAAAGGGAATATAAAGAAACTGTGTACGTATCTTGATTATTTTTGCCCTTTTTAAGAATGGTAAATGAGGAGGACCCCTATCATTTATCCTTATGTATTCAGATGTCTGCTAATGAAATAATCCACTGAGAGCTTTTTCTTTCTTTTTTTCCTTTTGTATTCCAGAAAAGTTAGGAGTGCAGCTTGATGGAAGTGAGATGAATTCTCTGTATAGTTCAAAGGTTCTTTTCTCAGTTTAGTGTGAAATTCTGGGAACAATTAAGGAGGGTGAGTTCTTGCCCTGTTCTTTGTTGTTGGAGATGAGTGTTGTAAAAACTCTTCTCCCTTGTTTATTTTTTTCTCTTAGAAAATCCACCCTTTTTGCTTGTTAACTAGCATTTCAAGTTATCAGCATTTGCTAATAAGACATGTGGATTATAACTGTACCCATTTAATTCAAAGGCCTTTCATGGTTAATGAGAAGTTGGTTTTAGTTTTGTTAACCTTGAGACTCCTTTGTAACTTAGATAAGAGAAATGTTGTCAATATACAGCTGCTGTTATATACAGGAGCTTCTTGCCTAATAAGATAGTATTGAAGACCAGAATTTGAACTTTTCTCTCTTTTCTTTTTCTTCTTCCTTTGTTTGGGGTAGATTAAAAATATATAGATGTGGTTTTGTATGAACACAGATATGACAGATAAAAATCCGGAATTTCCCACTAAATAGTAGGATTTTATAGTATATTAAAAAAGTTTGTAGACTTTAAAGGTAATATGTACTACTTTTGGATACTTGTAGGTATAATTAATTATACTTTTTTTCTTTCTTGATGTAGTAATATAATCTACTCTTTTATTTTCTGTACCTTATCCCTGATCCTTCCCTCAATTTCCTAATCTTCCCTGTTAAAACTTAATAAAACTTGTTTATACTCATTGTGTGGATCACAACAAACTGGCGAGTCCTTAAAGAGATGGAAGTACCGGACCACCTCACATGTCTCTTGAGAAACCTGTATAAGAGTCAAGAAGCAACTGTCAGAACAGGATATGGAACAACTGATTGGTTTAGAATAGGAAAAGGAGTTCAACAAGGATGTATATTATTACCCTGATTATTTAATTTATATGCAGAGTACATCACACGGAATGCTGGCCTGGATTAAGCATAAGCCACAATTAAAATTGCCAGGAAAAACATCAAAAGCCTCAGATATGCAGATGACACTACTCTAATGGCAGAAAGTGAGGAGGACCTAAAGAACTTCTTGTTGAGGGTGAAAGAGGAGAGTACAAAAGTAGGCTTGAAACTCAACATAAAAAAAAACTAAGATCATGGCATCTGGTCCCATCACACCTTGACAAATAGAAGGGGAAGACATGGAAGTAGTGACAGACTTCACATTTCTGGGATCCAAGATCACTGCAAATGGTGATTGTAGCCATGAAATTAAAAGACGTTTGCTCCTTGGGAGGGCAGCTATGGTGAACCTGGGCAGTATAATAAAAAGTAGAGACATCACCCTGCCAACAAAAGTCTGTATAGTCAAAACAATGGTGTTCCCAGTAGTAATGTATGGCTGTGAGAGCTGGACCATAAGAAAGGCTGAGTGCAGAAAAATAGATGCTTTTGAGATGTGGTGCTGGAGAAGACTCTTGAGAGTCCCTTGGACTGCAAGAAGATCAAATCAGTCAGTCCTAAGGGAAATCAATCCAGACTGTTCCCTGGAAGGTCAGATGCTGAAGCTGAAGCTCAAATACTTTGGCTACCAAATGAGAAGGGAGCACTCCCTGGAGAAGATCCTGATGCTAGGAAAGATAGAAGGCAAAAGAAGAAGGGGGCGGCAAAAGATGAGATGGCTGGACAGTCTTACTGATGTAACAAACACGATTTTGAGCAGACTTCGGAGGATGGTGGAAGACAGGATGGCCTGGCGTGACTTTGTCCATGGGGTCGCAAGGAGTCGGACTCGACTGTGTGACTGCACAACAAAAGCACCTTTAACACCAACAAAGTGGTGTCTATAGCCCCTTCACAGTGCCTTCTTACCTTTTGATTTTTTTTCAGACACTAGAGTTTCTGGGGTTACACACAGACACAAATATTTCTTTGACATGAGGCATGGATTTTTTTTTTTTGCTAGGGAGTTGGATGGGGTATAAATTGAGATGAGGAGGAAGAAGAGGAGGAAGAAGAAAAAGACCGTAGATTTATAACCTGCCCTTCTCTCTGAATCAGAGTCTCAGAGTGGCTTACAATCTGTTTTATCTTCTTCCCCCACAACAGACACCCTGTGAGGTGGGTGTGGCTGAGAGAAGCTGCCCTTTCAAGGACAACTCCTGTACTTATGCACCTTGACTCTAAATTCTGTTTCACCTGTATCTGATGAAGTGTTCTTGTAAACAAAAGTTTATACCTAGCTAGAATGAAACTTTGTTGGTCTTAAAGGTGCCACTGGTCAGACTTTATTGCTTCAGAACAACACAGCTACCCACCTGGATCTAAATAAAACAGTGTGCATGCACATGAAAGCTTATACCTAGAATTAAATTTGGTTGAGGTGCCACGGACTCCAACTTGGTTCTGCTGCTTCTGACCGACATGGCTACTCCACCTGATGTGTTTTGGATTTCAAAACCTTAGTAATTAATTTAGAGAGTCCAAAGGTACAGCAAAAAAATTCAGAATTACCTTTCAAGCGTTCTCCTTCAACCCCTTAGGCTGGCCAGATCTGTTCATGGAAGGAAAGGAAAGGTCCCCTTGTACAAACACCAGTCATTTCCAACTCTGGGGTGATGTTGCTTTCACAGTGTTTTCACGGCAGACTTTTTATGGGGTGGTTTGCCATTGCCTTCCCCAATCTTTTACACTCCCCCCCCCCACAGCAAGCTAGGTACTCATTTGACTGACAGCAAAAGACCTTTCCTTTCCCCAGTCCCCACTATTTTCCTGTCTCCAGAGATAGTTGGGGGGGGAGGGTGTTTATTCTATTCCTGCTCTGCTAGATAATTAGCATTTGTAAGGAGATATAGGAAATCACATCATACCACTGACTGTCTTGTTTTCAGCCAAGAGGAAAAAACATCAAAGGAGTTGGTCACTGTTTGGTTGCTGAGCCCTGAAGTCCTGTACTGATTGCTGGCAGGGGCTTGGCCCTGTGTGGGAAACTCCGGGTGCTCAAGTCCTCCAGCCCCCATGTAGTTTAAGCCTATGATTTAATCTCCTTGAAAACCACTCAGAAACTTCAGACCCTTGAGGTCCTAGTTTGTTTTTGACAATCCTGCTGCTGTTTATAAAGATGGCGCCTAAATTTCTGAGACCCAGTTTGGTGTAGTGGTTAAGAGAGGTGGACTCTACTCTGGAGAACCGGGTTTGATTCTCCACTCCTCCGCATGCAGCCACAATTCTCTCAGAGCTGCTCTCTCAGCCCCACCTACCTCGCAGGGTGTCTGTTGTGGAGAGAGAAAGAGAAGGTGATTGTAAACCACTCTGATTGAAGGGTGGGGTATAAGTCCAATTCTTCTTCTTTCTGCCTTATGCTTACAACTTGATCGCTTTGGTCAGTTTTGTTTTAACCTGTCTCTTCAGAGTGACTTCTCGGCCTCCAAGCCGGCATCATGTTCTATTTGAAATCTAAGCTGGCTAAACAAGGTGCCTCTGTCAAGCATCTTCTGCTCCCCCCTGTTTACAGGTAATTGAAGCCTGGGCTTTTGCCCTTTCAGATGAGTGAACTGAAAGGGCAAGAGCTGAAGGGGTCTTGGCCCTTGGCTGTTTGCCGGCAGCTCACAGCTTGCAACAACCTCACTTGAGCTGTGCTCCTGGAACCAGCATCAGCTGCCTCACAAAGGAAGTCGAAAGAGGTTCCTGCCTGCATGTCCCTGCCTGTATGTTCTTTCAAATTTTTGTATATTTATATTTTGTATATTAAGACATTAGAATCCCTGGTGTGGGAGAAAATAGATGCCTAGGAGAGGGACAGTGGCTCAGTGGCAGAGCATCTGCTTTGCACACAGAAGGTCCCAGGTTCAATCCTTGACATCTTGAGGTGAAAGAACAACAATACGAAGAGATGGGAAAGTCTTCAACCTGAGAGCTGTTGCCAAAATGACCTTGGTAGACTCAGCATAAGGCAGCTTCCTGTGTTCATTTTGAGTTACAGTCAGAATTGTGTTGTTCTCCAAGGATTTCATCATCTCCCCACCCCACCCTGGTCCATCCACATTAATAGGACATTTCCCCTGAGTTCCCATGTATGAGGCTATGGAATACGGGCTGCAGTCAGTTAGCTCCAAAAATGGAGGGGTACCTTCTCCTCCCCTACATCTTTGTTCCTTAGACCCTGTGGTATCTAAGCACCCAGGGATCTGGGTTATTGTGAGGGATTTTCTGAATGGCCAGGAATCCTGTGGATGCTGCAACCTTAGCAACTCTGGATGATTGTAAGTCTCCACCTGTAACTCCAAAGTCCTTTCTAGCCCTCAATAAACAATCTTAGCCTGTTTTCATACAGAGTTTTCCGTACATCAGCTTCCAAACTGGATCAGGGTTTTATTTTTGGTGTGTGTGTGTGTGTGTGTGGGCGGGGGGAGAACAGTCATGTAACGCCATGCTTTAATCATGCTCCAATAATCCTTTAAAAACCCCTTCTCCAGCGTCACACCAGCCCGATCCCTCCATTCTGTCCTATGGTCCCATAGGATAGAATGGAGAGATGGGGCTGCCATTGTGATGTGATCCCAGACAAGGGGTTTAAAGATTAAAACCCCTTCTCTAGTGTCTCTATTCATTCTATGGGCCCATAGGATAGGATAGAATGGAGAGCACAGGCAACCTCTGTGGCCCGACGCCAGAGAAGGGGTTGCTCTGCCAGCCTGTGACTCTCGGAGACTCCAAGAAGCATGCAGGGGAGATCCTTTTTCTGCTTTTGCACCGTAGGATACAAAAGCAGGAAGAAAACCCCATGACTTGTGTCTCTCAGAGACTCCAAGAAGCGTGGAGGGGTGCAAAACCAGCCCATGCCTCTTGGAGACTCTGCGAGGCATGAGGGAGGAGCTGCATCCAATTCTGCAGCCTTGGACCATCAACACCCTAGGTGATAGCTTAAGTCACCTAGTGGGCAGTCCAGCCCTGCCAAGAGCATTATCATGCCATCTGGACTTGAATCACAGTATCATAGTAATCTAGTCCAACCCCCTGAACAATGCAGGAAAGTCACAAATACCTCCCTGTCGGGTCTTCGGTACCCCTCCCGGTCTCCCGGCGTCGCCGTTGCCCCTCCCGGGCACTCTGGGGCGTTCCCCGGAGGTCTCAGAAACAGGGGGGTGGGCGCTGGGTTACTTCACCGCAGGCCCCCGTTCCCCTCCTGGCTGTGCTGCGGCTCCTGTCCCTCTCTCTCGCGAGGCAGCCTCCTTGAGCATCAGCCAGCTTCCTCAGCGACCTCCTCCCTCCCTCCTTTTATGCTTCCCGACCCAACCTTCCCCCTTCCCGGGTCCTGCCCCTCTTTGGCTCCTCCCCCCTTCAAAGCCCCAGACGCCCGAGAGAGGCGAGCCAGGGCTGGGCTGACTGGGCGTGTCTCGGTCGTCCTAGCCCTCGGCTGTGTGCTGCGATGGGGCATCTCGCGCTGCGATGAGACAAACGGCTCTCCTCCGCCTGGCCCGGTGCTGGGCTCAGCTTCTCCCTCTTGCTCCCCGGCGTCTTGCCCTGGCCAGACTTCGCAGACTTGAAGCCGGGCTCGTCGTCTGGGAGGCGTCGCTTGGGTGGCTGCTGGCGCCCCGTCAGTCGAGGTGAGGGGTGGGGCCGCCACGGGGGCTTGGAGAGGTGGGGAAGGCTCTTGGGGCAACGATGAGGGCTTCGAACGGCTGGCAGGCGCCGGGGGGTCTCCTCCGCGCAGTCCCCACCCGGGCTGGGCAGGACACCCCCCCCCCCGTGTCCCTTGCTTCTCCGCCTCCTCCTCGAAGACCCGGGAGAGGTAGTCGGCCACGCGGTGGTCGGCCCCGGCTTGATGGTGCACTGTGCAGGAAAAGGGGAGAAGAGACATATACCAGCGAAGGACTCGGTCATTGGAGTCCTTCATCCTCGACATCCACAGCAGGGGGGCGTGGTCCACCACCAACCGGAAAGGGTTGTTGGTGAGGTAGAACTTCAATGCCCCGATGGCCCACTTGACCGCCAGGGCCTCCTTTTCTACTGTGGAGTACGCCCGCTCGGCGGGCAGGAGCTTGCGGCTGATGAATAGCACCGGGGGTTCGTCCCCGGCGCCCCCCTGGAGCAGGGCCGCCCCGATACCGGTCCCCGAAGCATCCGTGTGTAACACAAAGGGCTGGGAGAAGTCTGGGTTGCTCAGCACGGGGTCACGGGAGAGGCTCGTACGCAGAGCCTCAAATGCTGCGTCCTGGGCTGGCCCCCACTGGAGGACGTTCGGGCACGCCTTCCGCAGGCTGTCCGTCAACAGGGTGGCCACTGCCGCAAAGTTGGGGATAAACTTGCTGTAGTAGCCCGCGAATCCCAAGAAGCGCCGTAGCTGCTTCTTGGTGCGCGGGCGGGGCTGCTGCTCCAGGGTGACGACCTTCTCTGGCAGGGGTCGGAGTTGGCCTTTCCCTACTAGGAACCCTAGATATTTTAGCTCCTGGAAGCCGAGGCGGCTTTTCCGCGGGTTAGCGTGGAGCCCGGCGGCCTGCAGGGCTTGGAGTACCTGGCGGAGGTGGAGCAGGTGGGCCTCCCAGGTGGGACTACACACCACGATGTCGTCGATATAGGCCTGAGCGAAACCCTCGCACTGGGCTAGGGCCTTGTCCACCAGTCGCTGGAACGTGGCCGCAGCGCCATTCAAGCCAAAGGGCATGCGCTTGAATTGGAACAAGCCTTGTGGGGTGGCGAAGGCGGTCTTTTCCCTGTCGGCCGGGTGCATGGGCACCTGCCAATAGCCCTTGGTGAGGTCCAGGGCAGAGAGGTACTGGGCCTCCCCCAGCTGGTCAATCAGGATATTGGCCCGTGGCATCGGGTAGGCATTGAATTTGGCCAATTTGTTCACTTCCCGGTAGTCCACACAGAAGCGCACGCTGCCGTCAGGCTTTGGCACCAGGAACACCGGGCTGCGCCACTCACTCTGTGATGGTTCGATGACGTCGAGGCGCAGCATCTCCCCTACCTCCCGGGCGATAACGTCCCAGCGCTTCTGTGGGACGGGCCTCCAATGGGCACATGCCACCTGGCCTGCAGGGGTTACTACCCGGTGCTTGACCAGGGTGGTCAGGCCCGGCTGGTCGGAGAATACCGTCGGGCACTCGGCCAGGACCTTCTGCAGCTCCTGCCGCTGGCTGGGGGTGAGAGCAGCGTCCAACACCGGGCCTCCCCCAGCGCCCCCTGCGGTCGTCCAGGGCAGGGTTCCGTCCTGGAGCTCGCCCGGATCTTCGGCCAAGAGCCCCTGCTCCGGCCGCGCCTCCCGCCGCACCCAGGCCTTTAGGCTGTTCACATGGAGGGTCTTCCTTTGGCGGGCGCGAGGCCCGCACTGGACCTTGTACGTCAGGGGACCTAGGACTCGGGTGATTTGGAAGGGTCCCCGCCACGGGTCCCCCTGGTTCTGGCCCATCGCTCCCCTGTGGACCAGGACGTCGTCTCCTGCCTGGAACCCGCGGGCCTTAGTGCCCTTGTCATAACGCCTCTTCTGGACCGCCTGGGCCTGTGCGAGGTTCTCCCGGGCCTCCCGCCGCACGTCTTCCAGGCGCTCCTGCAGCTGCCTGACGTACTCCTCCGGGGCCTCTTCTGGCCCTGCTCTGCCTTGTACCCACTGCTATCCGAGCAGGCCCAGGATGCCCCGGGGTTGCCGCCCATACAGCAGCTCGAACGGGGAATACCCCAGGGACGCCTGGGGCGTCTCTCAGATGGCAAAGACCAGCGGGTCCACATAGAGATCCCAGGCAGTGGGGTGGTCATATGCTGTCTTCCTCAGCATGGCCTTCAGGGTCTGGTTCATCCGCTCCACCAGCCCGTCAGTCTGGGGGTAGTGGACGGAGGTGAAGAGCTGCTTGATGTGCAGCGTCTGGCACACCTGTCGCATGAGGCTCGCCGTGAAGGGTGTGCCTCGGTCTGTGAGTATCTCCCGGGGCAACCCCACATGTGCGAAATAGTGCATCAAGGCCCTGGCCACGCCCACGCTCTTCATGGTGGGCAGGGGGATAGCCTCCAAGTACCAGGTGGCGTAGTCCATGAGGACCAGGATGTAGCGGGCCCCACGAGGGGTGTGGGGTAGGGGCCCCACAAAGTCCATGGCCACTCGTTCGAACGGAACCCCCACTATGAGCAAGGGGGCTAGGAGGGCTTGCGGCTCGGCCCTAGATGAGAGGCGTTGGCAGATGCCGCAGGAGCGACAGTAGGCCTGGACCTCCCGGGCTACGGAAGGCCAGAAGAAGTTGGCTAACACCCGGGTCAGAGTACTCTTCACCCCCTGGTGGCCCGCCCATTGGTGGTCATGGGCGCCCTTCAGGACCTCGGGCCGGTACCTGTGAGGGACCAACAGCTGTTTCCCGGGGCCCAGCCGCCCTTTTACCTCTCTGAACCACATGCCCTCTTCCCGGATGATTCGAGGCAGGCACCGGCTCCGGCGCTCGTCCACGACCACCCCGTCTTGGACTGCTTCGTGCCGTCGCAGCGCCTCCAACTCTTCGTTTTTGGCCTGAGCCACCACGAACTGCGGGTCCGCCAGCCACGTCTCTCGGCCGCCCGCCACGGGACATTCTGCGGCGGACGGGCCTTCCCAGGGGTCGCTGTCCTCTATCTCCCCAGCGGGGGCGTCGTCGTCATAACCGGCCCCGGTGGGCTGGCCTGGTCGGCCGGGGTTGGCTGCCTCCACTACGTCGCCAAAACGCGGAGCATCCCGCCCGAGCAGTATTGGGTAGGGCAGGCTGGTTACTTTGGCGACCGGCACGCTCCAGTAGCGGCCCAAGTATTTCAGTGGGATGGACACCACTGGGCTTCTTTCGATGTGCCCATGGACGCACCTGATGGTGGCGGTGCAGATGGCAGGCAGCGGGGCGGACACAAGTGGGCCCGTATCATGGACAGCGAGCTGCCGTTGTCGACCATGGCCTGCAGTTGCCGCCCTCCCAAGGACACCGGGATCATCCGGGGGGGGCGAGCCCCCGCCTCAGCCGTCTGCCAGGACTCTTCCCAGCTCACGTCACACTCCATCAGGGGGCACTCGCGCTTGAGATGGCCCCACTGGCCACAGGTGAAGCAGGGCCCTATGTCTCCCGCCGGATGGCGGGCCTCTGGCGGCGGGCGTCCCTCCTTCTCCCCCTCGTGGCCTCCGGGGCGTAGACCCAGTCCGGGTAGCGCCGGGCGTGCTCCGGGCCTCCACCACCCCGGCGTGGCACGGGCCGGCGGCAGCCGCACCCGGCCCCCACTGTCTCTGGTCCCGGGCGCCCTCCCGGGTGTTGCTCCTGGGGCGGCCCGTCCGCTGGGCGGGGGCAAGCCCTTCCCTGGCTTGCCGCCCTCTGCACGGAGGGGCAGGCCGTGGTGGTCGGCGGCCTGAAAGTTCTCGCACAGCTCCTGGACCTCGCTGAGACGGGTTGGCTTCCAGCAGGCCACCCAATGGCGGGTACGCGGCGGCAACACCTGCAGCAGCTGCTCCAATACCACCAGATCCACGATGCGCTGCCCGTCGCTGGTGGTGGGGTTGAGCCAACGGGTGGCGGCATCCTTGAGGGTCGCTATTGCTGAGCGTGGTTGCGTCTCCCCCGTTGGAAGCCAGGAACGCAGCTTCTGGCGGTGGGCCTTGGGCGTGATCTCCAGGCAGTCCAGGATGGCTGCCTTGAGCGCTGTATAGTCCGCCGCCTGAGCCCGCTCCAGGGCCTTCATGGCAGCTTGGGCCTCCCCGGTCAGGTAGGGTTCCAAAATAAAGGCCCACTGCTCTCTAGGCCAACGAGCGGCCTCAGCCACTCGCTCGAACACCTCCAGGTAGGCCTCGACATCGTCCTCCGCCCCCAGCTTCGTCAGAGGGGGTCAGGGGCTCCTCCCGGCGCCGAATGGTGTTGGCCCCGCCGGCTTCGGGCAGGCGAGGAGCACCTGGTGAAGATCCCGCACGAGGGTGGCTTGGGCTGCCATCTGCTGCTGGGTGACCTCCCGTAGGAGCTGCGCCTGGTGGTCTGCGAGCCACTGCCCAAACTGGGCCAAATCCACGGGGGCGGGGTTAGTATCCATGGCGGCGGTCAGCCCCAGGTGTATCACGGAGTCCTCACTTGACTCGTCCGTCGACGACTCGCTGGACTCCGGCTCAATGGTTGGGGTCGCCACTCGGCTTGAGTGCCACCCGGGCGGGGCCGGAATATGGGGGCGTGGCCGTCCTAGGCTCGGGAGAGTGCCCGCATTCTCCACCACGTTGTCGGGTCTTCGGTACCCCTCCCGGTCTCCCGGCGTCGCCGTTGCCCCTCCCGGGCACTCTGGGGTGTTCCCCGGAGGTCTCAGACACAGGGGGTGGGCGCTGGGTTACTTCACCGCAGGCCCCCGTTCCTCTCCTGGCTGTGCTGCGGCTCCTGTCGCTCTCTCTCGCGAGGCAGCCTCTTTGAGCATCAGCCAGCTTCCTCAGCGACCTCCTCCCTCCCTCCTTTTATGCTTCCCGACCCAACCTTCCCCCTTCCCGGGTCCTGCCCCTCTCTGGCTCCTCCCCCTTCAAAGCCCCAGACGCCTGGGAGAGGCGAGCCAGGGCTGGGCTGACTGGGCGTGCCTCGGGCATCCTAGCCCTCGGCTGCGTGCTGCGATGGGGCGTCTCGCGCTGCGACGAGACGAACAGCTCTCCTCCTCCTGGCCCGGTGCTGGGCTCAGCTTCTCCCTCTTGCTCCCCGGCGTCTTGCCCTGGTCAGACTTCGCGGACTCGGAGCCGGGCTCGTTGTCTGGGAGGCGTCGCTCGGGTGGCTGCTGGCGCCCCGTCAGTCGAGGTGAGGGGTGGGGCCGCCACGGGGGCTTGGAGAGGTGGGGAAGGCTCTTGGGGCGACGATGAGGGCTTGGAACGGCTGGCAGGTGCCGGGGGGAGGGTCTGCTCCCGGGCTGGGCGGGACACTCCCCCTACAATTCACAGGATCCTCATTGCTGTCAGATGGCCATCTAGCCTCTGTTTAAAAACCTCCAAAGAAGGAGAGCCCACCACCTCCCGAGAAAGCCTGTTCCACTTAGAAACTGCTCTAACGGTCAGGAAGTTCTTCCTAATGTTCAGCTGGGAACTCTTTTGATGCAATTTCAAGCCATTGGTTCTAGTCCTACCTTCTGGGGCCACCTATTTCCAAAAGTTCCCACTGCATCAGTGCCATTGTCCTGTGCCTCATGGCAGCCACTTTCCTTCAGCCACAAGCAGCTTTAAAAATTGATTTGGGGAATTCCTGCTTCCCTTTAAAAAAAATTTCCTTCAAAAGACTTCTAAAATAATTATCAGCGATAATGTCCAATAGTATTTACCTTATAATTGTCACCACTGTCAGCTTCACCAATTTTTAATGTCCCGAACACTTTAAAAACTTTGTTTAAATTTTGACCTCCTAGCAATGGCCGCTGATGTTTTTCTGTGATATTATAGTCCTAGAATAGGCTAGCTGCTTCAATGATTTCCCTTTTCCATCCAACACTTTCTGCTTTTCTTTCCACCAAATCCCGTTTTCACTGGTAAAAAGATCTTGCGATCTTTGATGTTTCCTGTGTTGACTGTGAGAGCTGCAAATCTGTGATGATGGGGCTTTTCCACCAAAACCGCAAGTAGACAAAACAATAAATTCCTTTCCACTTTTTAGCACTGTCCTTTAAATTTACAAAGTTCAAATTTCACCCCTTCTCCCAAACTTTCTGAATCTCTATTTCCCACCTTCTGACTTTATTTTGTTTAACTTTAAATAGTCCCGGAATGAAGATAGTCATCAGTACCTTTTTCTGCAGTTATCGAGATCCAACACCGGTCTTGTATAGTTTTAGATGTTTAGCAGTCTCAAAGAAGGTTAGGATCCTGTCGAGCTTATGTCAAATAAATGACTCTGGAAACTTCTGCAGATGATGAATATGCAACTTGTCTCTGGAGACCCCTCAAAGCCTCAAAGGAGCCCCCCCACCACGGGACTCCCTTTTAGCCAAGGTAAATCTCCTCAGAGTTTCCTGTGCATATCTTGGACTGATCTCTGACTGAGAAAAGTAGGCAGTAGGCATTAAATTGCCCTCCACTACCCTGAACAGAAGCCCCAGCCTGCTCCCCTTCTGAGAAGCAATTCAGCTCAGCATTTTCCAAACCCGGAAGTTTTAACAGATGCAAAAGAGAGAGGCGGATTTCAATTACCAGACTAAAATTATATCATGAAGCAGTTTGCTTAGTATGGATAAAAGAATGGATAACGTTGTTAAACAAAAAACTCTTAGCATTGGAAGGTCATGGAAATAAATTTGGCTGGCACACTTATATGTATTATGGGGGAAAAAAGATAGATGGCTTTTTCTCTCACCATTATATAAGAAACAGCTTGCTAAATACATGGATAAAATATAAGAAATATGGAGATGAGAGAAAACCGTTATGGATAGTGCCAGCCAAAGTGATAAAAATAACAGCTGAGACAAGTGAAGAAAAGTGGTTGTCATATAATCAACTATTAATAATACAAAGTGGTAAAATAGAATTGAAAACTGCTGAAGAGCTGAATAATAAATATGATTGGTTTCAAATGCAACAAATAAAGAGTTTGGTGGAGAATGACATTAAAACTGAAGGAATAAGAAAAGAACAAACAGAAATGGAAAAAGTTCTGCTTGGAGAAAATGAAAAACTAACTTCAAAATTATATAAATTACTTTTAAAATGGTCTACGGAAGATGAAGTAGTAAAATCTCAAATGATTAATTGGGCAATTAATGTAAATAAAGAAATACAGATGGAAATTTGGGAATATTTGTGGAAGAATTCTATGAAGCTTTCGACGTGTCATAGTATTAAAGAGAACTGTTTTAAAATGATGTATAGATGGTATATGACTCCTAAGAAATTGGCAAAGATGAATAATAAGATGCCAGACAGATGTTGGAAATGTAAAAAACATGAAGGTTCTTTCTACCAGATGTGGTGGACTTGTGAAAGAGCAAAAAAGTATTGGCAGATGATTCAACAAGAAATTTCTAGGATCTTGGGATATAAATTTAAGAAAGTTGCAGAGACTTTTCTGTTGGGATTACAAATGGAAAAATTTCCAAAAGAAGATAGAACAATAATTTGGTACTTGCTTTCAGCTGCTAGGACATTATATGCGCAGTTGTGGAAGCAAGAAAAAATACCAGAGAAATGGGATTGGATTGTAAAAGTTATGACATGGAGTGAAATGGACAAATTAAGAAGAATTTTAAGAGACTATGATTTAGAAGTTTTTAAGATGGAGTGGAAAAAGTTCAGAAGATATGTAGAAAAAGGGTGGAAAATAAAAGGACATTGGACAATTTTTGATAATGATTAAGTCTTAGAAAAAAGAAGAATATTAATTTTTGTTTTTATTAGTTAAGGGTATCTTTAAACATTAGTACTTTAAGTAAATAACACCGGCGGGGGTCAAGTAACGGGGGGAGGGGTGGGTAGAAAGTAATATATGGGATAGATAAAAGAAGTTATTAATGATGCAAGGAATATAATTTGTTACCATATGTTACCAAATAAAATTGTTTTAACTCGGAAAATTGATTTGGGGAATTCCTGGAGATTTGGGGGGTGGAACTGGGGAAGGGAGGGATTTCAGTAGAGATACGATGCCATAGAGTTAGCCTGCTAAACCAGCCATATTGTTTCCTGGGGAACTGATCTCTGGTTTGGAAAACAGCTGTAATCCCAAGAAATCTCCCATCCCCACTTAGAGGCTGGCAGTCCTTTGATGTAGTGATTACTAATTGGCCAAAAAAATAATTCTACAAATCAAGTGGTACAGTGATGGATAAAATGCAGGGGAAATGGAGGCTGCAAAGAACTGATGGGGAAAACTGCACAGAAAACTAGTTTTGAAGTACTGCTGCACTTTTCAAAACTCCGGGTTTGCAGCACATGCTTCTGCATTCACAGTGGCAATAAAAGGCTCAGGATGACTCTTTCCCATGTGGATGCAAGCTTTGTCTGTCCCCATCTAAACCACTCACCTTTGTGGGTTGGGCAGCTGATTCCCCTTGGCATCGCGCAGGTTTAACTGCCGTAAGATGCGGATCAAGTGGCTGATCTGCCGTAGAGTCATCTCGGGAGCTGGGCATGCCAGCCTCTGCCGTTGAGCGATCAGGCAGGGGGGGTTGGCAAACAGCGAGAAGTAGCTGTTTCTGCCCAGTAGTTGTACTGCTTGCTTATTCCCATAGCAGGAAGCGTACTGGAAATCAAGGCAGAAAGGCATTGTTAATACCAGGCCAAAGCCCTCTTTGTGCAAGCTCATACTCTGAAATGTACAACAGCCCTATCTTTGTGCTGAGGATCACAGTCCCACCCCACCCACCAGTTTTTCACCCTTTTGAAGCCTCTTAACCCTTTGCTTTGTTCATTTGCTCTGCATTGGTTTTTTTGCCTTTGGAAGCTCAGCTAGGCTTCCCAATCCCCAGGTCCCAGCGGGGGATCCCCTGGTTTTACAGGCTTCCCCCCTCCCCCAGCCAGCTGGCCAGCGGGGGAAGCCCCACCCCCACAGCCAGTATGCACCTCCATGAACGATTACCATAGGGAATGATGGGGAATTGATCTGCGGGTATTGGGGGCTCTGGGGGGGCTGTTTTTTGAGGTAGAGGCGCAAAATTTTCAGTATAGCATCTAGTGCCTCTCCCCAAAATACCTCCCAAGTTTCAAAAGGATTGGACCAGGGGGTCCAATTCTATGAGCCCCAAAAGAAGGTTCCCCTATCCTTCATTATTTCCTATGGAAGAAAGGCATTCTAAAAGGTGTGCTGTCCCTTTAAATGTGATGGACAGAACTCCCTTGGAGTTCAGTCATGCTTGTCACACTCTTGCTCCTGGCTCCACCCCCAATGTCTCCTGTCTCCACCCCCACAGTCTCCTGGCTCCACCCCCAAAGTCCCCAGATATTTCTTGAATCGGACTTGGCAACCCTAAGCTCAGCACACTAGGAAGGTGACCAAACTCTTTGATAGAATGTTGAATCTCATCAGAGGCATACCAAATAGCTGACGCTCAGCCACATTTAATCATGCTCAGGGAGCCATCCTCACCCAGCTGACTCAGAAACAAGTCCCATTTTCTTCAATGAGACTTCCTTCCAGGTAAACTGCTTTAGGATTGTAGCCTTACTCTCTGGAGAAATGGATTTGGTGAGAGGAATGATGACATTCTTGCTCCAATGTGCAAAGCCTAGCAACAAATTCAAGACTAACCAAATACAGTCCAGCATAAACTCGAATTAGGTTGAAAATTATACTGAAACCAACCAAGTTAATCTTTAGGAGGATAAAGGACTCCTGCTTACTTTTGCTACAACAGACTAACATGGCTACCAATTTTTTAAAATGGGTCTCAACCCCAGAAACCAAAAATAGGACCAGTGATGATTTTCATAGGGGAGAGGCTTGTGGTTTTCTCCCTTGCTGCTGTCTCAGACATTAGTGCATAGCGGCCACTGGGCTTCCACAAAGCAGATTTCTTTACAGTTTTGTTTACCCAGTTCTTCTATGGTGATCATTTCCCCAGCCCACAGGTTAAAGAACAGGCAGAAAGGTACCAGCTGGATATTAGGAAGAATGTTATTACAGGGGCATAGAGTGAGCTCCCCCTCGCTGACCATCTTCAAGCAGTGACTGGACAAACACTTGTCATGGATGTCTAGGCTGATCCTATATTGAGCATGGGGTTGGACTAGATGACCTATATCGATTCTATGAAATACAGAGAGAAACTTATGACTAAACGTAAGAGAAGCCATGTTGGATCAGGCCAATGGCCCATCCAATCAAATACTCTGTGTCACACAGTGGCCAAAACACCCCCCCCCCCACCATACAAGGTGCCATCAGGAGGTCTATCAGTAGGGCCAGGACACTATAAGCCCTCCCACTGTTGCCCCCCCCCCAAGCACCAAGAATACAGAGCATCACTGCCCCAGACAGAGTTCCAACAATATACTGTGGCTAATAGCCACTGATGGACCTTTGCTCCATATGTTTATCCAATCCCCTCTTGAAGCTGTCTATGCTTGTAGCTGTCACCACCTCCTGTGGCAGTGAATTCCATGTGTTAATTGTCCTTTGGGTGAAGAAACACTTCTTTTTATCCATTCTAACCCAACCGCTCAGCAATTTCATTGAGTATCCATGAATTCCTCTATTGTGAGAAAGGAAGAAAAGTACTTCTTTCTCTTCCTTCTCTATCCTCTATCATGTCACCCCTCAGTTGATGTTTCTCCAAGCTAAAGAGCCCCAAGCGTTTTAACCTTTCTTCATAGGGAATATTCCAACCCTTTAATCATTCTGGTTTCACTTTTCTGCACTATCTTCTTTGCCATCTTGGATTTTTAATATGTATGGAAATGTTTTTTATATATTTTATTTTTAATATGACGTTTGTAAATTGCTAATGTTTTTAAACTGTTGTTAGCCACCCTGAGCCTGTTGGGGGAGGGTGGGATATAAATCTGATAAATAAATGCACCAAAACCCCGAGTTAATAGCAAAAATTAAAATATTTAGGCATCAAGAACTATTAAAGGAAAATGATACCTTGAAAACTGAATCAGAACTGGAATCCTAAAACATAAAATTAGATTGGTGGTTGACTTTGCAGGTGAAATCGAGGTTTAGCAAAGACAAAATGATTGGAATTTCAAGGAATTTCAGTTTTGATAAAATATTACTGGATATGGGGGAGAAAACTATAAAGAAATTGTATAAGTACCTCTTGAGAGGAAAATGGAAGATGAACTGGTGAAGGAGACAATGAAAGAGTGGTCTAAAAATTTAGGATATAGCATTTATTTGGATCAGTGGATAAAGTTATGGAGTGTGAATTGTAAAAGCACAAAATCAGTAAACTTTAAAGAAAACCTTTTTAAAATGTTTCATAGATGGTACATTACGCCAGTGAAGCTAGCTAAAATGTACCCAAAAATGTTTCCGAAATGTTGGAAATGTGAGGACCAACCTGGCACATTCTATCATAGCTGGTGGGAATGTAGAATTGCAAAAGCGTTCTGGATGAAAATACATGAAATGCTTCAAGGTATGTTGAAAGTGGCAATACCTTTTAAACCAGAGTTGTTCTTATTAGGTATAATACATAGGGATGTGGACAGAGTTGGCACTTAATGATACATATGACAACAGCAAGGATAGCTTATGCTAGATGTTGGAGACAAGCATGGATGAATTTTTAGAGAAGCTGTTAAATGTTGCAGAGTTAGATATATTGGAAATTCATGATTTTCTGAAGTTGCTTCATCGTAGCTATCAGCAAATGAGGATTGCACTGGCAATGTTACATGCTGTTTCAATATGAATGTCATTAAACTCTGTAGGTTTAACTTCTGAACAAGGAGCTGAGATGATAGTTTCTTAGGACCTAATCCCACATTCCAAAGTCTTGTTGTCCTCCATGGGTCCTGTTGACAGATGTTCTCCAGGTGTTGTGCTGGGAATTAATTCCCTAGTTTGGGAATTAAGTTTGGGATTGAGCTCTGGGAGTTCTGAGTGCAGATCAGGACTTAACCTTCCACACTGTGCCATTTTTTTTGTTGTTGTTCAGTCGCACAGTCGAGTCTGATTCTTTGCGACCCCATGGACAAAGTCATGCCAGGCCATCCTGTCTTCCACCATCCTCCGAAGTCTGCTCAAATTCATGTTTGTTACATCAGTAAGACTGTCCAGCCATCTCATCTTTTGCCATCCCCTTCTTCTTTTGCCTTCTGTCTTTCCTAGCATCAGGATCTTCTCCAGGGAGTGCTCCCTTCTCATTTGGTGGTATTTGAGCTTCAGCTTCAGTATCTGACCTTCCAGTGAACAGTCTGGGTTGATCTCCCTTAGGACTGACTGATTTGATCTTCTTGCAGTCCAAGGGACTCTCAAGAGTCTTCTCCAGCACCACATCTCAAAAGCATCTATTCTTCTGCGCTCAGCCTTCCTTATGGTCCAGCTCTCACAGCCATACATTACTACTGGGAATACCATTGCTTTGACTATACGGACTTTTGTTGGCAGGGTGATGTCTCTACTTTTTACTATACTGCCCAGGTTTGCCATAGCTGTCCTTCCAAGGAGCAAACGTCTTTTAATTTCATGGCTGCAGTCACCATTTGCAGTGATCTTGGATTCCAGAAATGTGAAGTCTGTCACTACTTCCATGTCTTCCCCTTCTATTTGCCAAGGTGTGATGGGACAGATGCCATGATATTAGTTTTTTTGATGTTGAGTTTCAAGCCTACTTTTGAGCTCTCCTCTTTCACCCTCAACAAGAGGTTCTTTAGGTCCTCCTCACTTTCTGCCATTAGAATGGTGCCATTTGCAAATCTGAGGTTGTTGATGTTTTTCCCGGCAATCTTAATTCCGGCTTCTGCTTCATCCAGGCCAACATTCTACATGATGTACTCTGCATATAAATTAAATAAGCAGGGTGACAATATACATCCTTGTCGAACTCCTTTTCCTATTCTAAACCAATCAGTTGTTCCATATCCTGTTCTGACAGCTGCTTCTTGACCCTTATACAGGTTTCTCAGGAGACATGTGAGGTGATCTGGTACTCCCATCTCTTTAAGGACTTGCTACAGTTTGTTGTGATCCACACAATCAAAGGCTTTAACATAGTCAATGAAGCAGAAATACTGTAGGGCCGTTTTCGCACTAGCGTTTGCTCCAGCGTAGCGCCCCATTTACCTCCGGATCTTCTCTTGGATTTCGCACATCTTGCTCCGGCGCTGTGGTTTGCTCTGGCGCTTCAGGGATTTTACGCCGGAGTATGTTTTTCAGCATTCTGCCGGAGTTTCCGAAAACCTCCGGATCCACTCCGGATCCACTCAGCGGAGTTTGCTGTGGGAAATCCATCCACGCCGGATCGACGCTTTGTGGGCGGCACCCTCTCCCTTTCCGTCCTCCCACCCCATCCACCCCCTTGGCCAATCATCAGCCTTTCGCGGCGCTTCCCCGAAGTGCCGGCGCGGCCATTTTTTTTTTTAAAACTTCACAGTTTTGCGTAATAGCGATATTTCGAAATTAACAAAGGGAAAAAAACCCCTCCTGGAATAGTTGCGTTATTTCGCTGTTGCGTTATCCCCCGCCTCTTCTCCCTTTAGGGGCCCCGGTGGGGGGACCGCGGCAGCCCCCCCAGCAGGCCTTTTCCAGCCAGTTCGTTTCGGGTCTAGTTTGGGGAGGGCGAGCGGGAAGGAGGAGGTTTCATCGGGCCGGAGGAGGGGCCCCGGCAGCTTCGACTCTCCCCAGCTCAAACACCCCCACTTCACTTCCATTTGCGCCCCGCTTGACCCCGCCGGCTTCCCGCTGCCGCCGCCGCCTTGGCAAAGGGAGCCCAGCCGCCCAGAGACATTTGGCGGCGGCGGCGCTTCTCCATTGTTGGGGGGGGGGGAATCTAGTGCCGGTGCGGGCCAAAGCGTTCATGTGTGTGTGTTAAAAACGGAATGCCTCCCTCAGCTGTGCCACCAGGATTTCTGGACCTGCACAAAATCGCCATGTATAAAATGGGAAGTTGGAGTCCTGCATTCTTCTCCCTGGCTACATTCTGCTCGGTTAGAAAATAGACGGAGCTCGCTCTTCATACCCGCCACAGAAGGGGAAGGAGAGAATGGGGCGGGGGGGGGGAGCTCTGGCAGCAGGAATCAGTCAGGTCCCCCGTTGCAAGAGCCAGCCGGAGAGGGGAAAGAGAGCGGAGGAAATCCCAGCTTCGCCACCCGGGAGGGAGCGAAGGGAAGAAGCTGCCACACACACACACACACAAACCCCTCGATTTCTCTCTCTTCGTTATTGCGATATTTCGCAACTTCAGAATTTGGGGGGGGGGAATATAGCGCTAGGAATGCTTCTGTTAATACATAAAGGACTGTGGAGGATTCTACAGCTGCAGCCAATCCATGAGCAGCAGCAGCACACGTGATGCGGTTTGTCCACGAAATGAAGGGGAGGGAGCAGCTCGATGTTACGTTAGTACGTTAGTACGTCATTACGCAACCAGACTTGCGCTTAAAAAAAAAAATGATTGACAGGGCATCGAACTCAAGTCGATGCCAGTGGGAAAACGATTTGAGCCGGGGCTTCAGGGAAGGCGACTCCGCAAAGAGTCACTAGTGGGAAAACGAAAAAAATGATCCGGAGATAATTGCGCCGGGGAATAAGGGGAGCAAACGCTAAGTGGGAAAACGGCCTAGATGTTTTTCTGATACTCCTGTGCTTTCTCCATAATCCATCGAATGTTGGCAGTTTGATCTCTAGTTCCTCTACCTCTCCGAAACCCAGCTTGAACTTCTGGTAGTTCTTGATCGACATACTGCTGAAGCCTAGCTTGTAGGATCTTTAACATGACCTTGCTGGCTTGTGAAATGAGTGCAATAGTACGATAGTTTGAACATTCCTTGGCATTACCCTTCTTTGGGATTGGAATATAAACCGATCTTTTCCAATCCTGTGGCTACTGTTGTGTTTTCCAAATTTATTGACATAAAGTTGCTGTTACATCACTTTAACAGCATCATTTTTTGAGACTTTGAATAGCTCAGCTGGGATACCATCATCTCTGCTCGCTTTGTTGTTAGTAATGCTTTCTAAAGCCCATTTGACTTCACTCTCCAGGATGTCTGGCTCAAGGTCATCGATTTCACTGTCATGGTTGTCCAGAACATTGAGATCCTTTTCGTATAATTCTTCTGTGCATTCTTGCCACCTCTTCCTGATCTCTTCTGCTTCTGTTAGGTTGCTACCATTTTTGTCCTTTATCATGGCCATCTTTGCACGAAACGTTCCCTTGATTTCTCCAATTTTCTTTAATAGATCTCTTGTCCTTCCTATTCTATTATTTTCCTCTATTGCTTTGCATCGTTCCTTCAGGAAGGCCTCCTTATCTGTCCTTGCTGTTCTCTGGAAATCTGCATTCAGTTGGCTGAATCTTTCCTTTTCACCTTTGCCTTTCGCTTTCCTTCTTTCCTTAGCTGTTTGTAAAGCCTCATCAGACAGCCACTTTGCTTTCTTGCATTTCTTTTTCTTTGGGATGGTGCTGATTGCTGCCTTCTGTACAATGTCATGAACCACCATCCATAGTTCTTCAGGGACTCTGTCTATCAACTCTAGTTCCTTAAACTGTGCCACTTACCCACCCTGAAATACCTCTGAGAAGCTGCTATTTTCCCCACTGGGAAAACTTAATGTATCCCAATGGGCTGTGACACATAGATTTCCCATGAGAAAATATTTGGGGAAGTATGGTGGCTCAGTGGTAGAGCATCTGCTTGGGAAGTAGAAGATCCCAGGTTCAATCCCCGGCATCTCCAAAAAAGGGTCCAGGCAAATAGGTGTGAAAAACCTGAGACCCTGGAGATCCGCTGCCAGTCTGAGAAGACAATACTGACTTTGATGGACCAAGGGTCTGATTCAGTATAAGGCAGCTTCATATGTTCATGATTTGAACCCCAGTCTTCCAGTTCCTTGCTAACCACTACGCCTCAGAAAAGCTACAGAAACTTGTAGGAGCAAAAGATATTTTAATTCACTATTATATAGGCATAGTCACAATGCCATTTCCATTCAAAGAGCTCCACCAGTGATTTCTTTGGGAAAGATATAATACATGTAGACACCAGGTGAGGGTGTGATTGTGATAAGATACTATGTCTGGCCCATTTTTAAAATTTATTTCATTGATACCTTGCCTTCCTTCCCAATGAGGACCCAAACGAACATATTTTATTTTCACAGCTACCTTGTAAGGTAGGTTAGACTGAGAGAGTATGAATAGCCAGAGGTTACCCAGCAAGCTTCCAGGGCAGAGTCTCAAACCTGGATCTCCCAGATTCTAGACTGGTGCACACTGCACCACACTGGCTCTCAAGGGAAGCTATGCAGAACTGGAACTTTGGTCTATTTAACCTGGAACTTTCCAGTGTGACTAGCAGCAGCTCTCTAGGGGCTCCAGCAGAAGGAGGTTTTTTTTCAGTGCCTCAAATCCTTCTCCTTCAAGATGCAAAAGGCTGAACCTGGGACTTTTGGCAAGCAAAGCAGCTGCTGTACCTCTCGGCTACCCTTCCATGACAAGAACTAGGTACCAATTGAAAGAGGAAAGCAAGGCCTTCCCTTCTAGGGCAGTGGTCCCTTTCAGGAGTGGGCCTTGAAGAGCAACACCACAGGCCTCACCTTAGCTGCAGGCCACTACCTGGCCATCAGCATGGGGTTGGGGGTGAGTTGGGTTGCCAGATCCAGGTGGAAACACTCCTGGAGATTTTGGGATGGAGCCTGAGGAGGACAGGGAACTTAGGGTACAATGCCCATAGAGTTCACATTCCGAAGCTGCTATTTTCTCCAGGGGAACTGATCTCTGTAGTCTGGGAATGAGATGTAATTCTGAGGAATCCTCAGGTCCCACCTGGAGGCTGGTGTCCCTGCCCATGACTGGAACCAATTGGCTACCATTTCCTATCATAGAATCATAGAGTTGGAAGGGACCTCTAGGGTCATCTAGTCCAACCCCCTGCACAATGCAGGAAACTCACAAACACTTCCTCCTAAATTCACAGGATCTTCATTGCTGTAAGATGGCCATCTAGCCTCAGATTGTCTCCACATCTCTCAAGACTTCAGTTTGAGGAAAGTTGGCATGTCGGCTTGATATTGAGTGAAAAGGTAGTTCCTTACAACAATGTGGGGGAAACTCTCCCATGAGGCCCTGAGCTTCACTCCCCATTTAGGGTCACAGAAATCTTACTATTGCCAGTTATTTCTTACACCTCAAAACTACCTTAACTTTCTTCAAAACCCACAAAACAAAATTTTAAACTCTCAGATAAAATAAACACCCTTGCAACAGAGTACAGCCTCCAACCATTATCTTTCCCTTCAGATTACCATTAATATTTTCCTTAGTATTCCTACAATGTCTGTACACATTTTGATGCCACAAAGGTTTGTATTTTCAATTTACTGGACAAAATGTAGCATCAACACATTGCCATAGCCAGTGTACACAAATCCCGTTGTTTGGAGCAGGTATTCCAGCAACCAAATTGGCATATTTTCTTTGAGGATAAGCTCCGGTAGTTTGGTGCACATTTGGCACATCTCAGGAAAGGAAAAAATGGACGACTAACCTTCTACAGATATGGGCATGGCGTAAATCAAGAGATTCAATGGGAGGGTTACGGTTTCTTACCGGGACAAAGGTGGCCATTCTTTTCCTTGCTGCAAGATGGATGTTGAGCAGGGTCTGAAGATTTGCTACCCCTTGGTTCTGTGGCTGCTGGTTTTATAGGTGGCTCCAGCCGCTGTGATGGATACCTGCTGTGCTATGCACACTGTTCTCCCTCCCCTCCTCTGTTTCAGTGACCTCATCCCCCGGTCAGGTTTCTCTGAGCAAGGCCTCTGGCCACCTTGGCTGGCTCATGTTACCCCAGTGGCTGGAAGCAGCAGGAAAGCAGCTATCAATTAATTATTGTCAGCCATTATGTTCCCACAAAAGGTAAAAGGGGTGTGTGAATCGTTTGAACCTTAGGGAATGCTCCAGGACCAAGAACAGGGTTCTGAAAATTCAGTCATTTCAGGGTTGTCATATTTGCAATGTTAAGAAAAAAAATATCCAGGGTTTAGAAGGAAAGGTCCCCTGTGCAAGCACCAGTCGTTTCCGACTCTGGGGTGACGTTGCTTTCACACTGTTTTCACGGCAGACTTTTTACGGGGTGGTTTGCCATTGCCTTCCCCAATCATCTACACTTCCCCAGCAAGTTGGGTACTCATTTTACTGACCTTGGAAGGATGGAAGGCTGAGTCAACCTCAAGCCAGCTACTTGAAAACCCAGCTTCCGCCGGGAATCGAACTCAGGTCGTGAGCAGAGCTTAGGACTGCAGTACTGCAGCTTTAACACTCTGCACCACGGAGCCAAATCCAGGGTTTAGGGAACAAGTAAGTAGCCATATCGGTCCATTAGAATAACATCCAAATCACAGGGACACTTAAGATTTATCATGATTCCTAAAGCACTGCGTGTGTTGGTGAGATTATTAGAATCCTTGAAAAGTGGGGTAGTTTGCTTAAACTGGCTGAGCCACCCCTAGCAGAACAAACATCTTCCTCTAGGATCTGCCTGCTACAACCTCGGGGGCTTGGCAGTTAGGGCTATGATCCTAGAGTTATCCCAGTTAGGGTTGCCAACCTCAAGGTGGTTATATAACACAATAACAGTTTCAGTGTGTCGACAATACAATAATAAGAAAATTCACTGAAATAAATACTATTTAATTTAAACCATAAACAAGTTATCTTAATGTACTTTATATGAACACCTTCTTACACCATAAGTAATACAACAAGTATAGCTTTAAAAAGCCCGTGACAAACAGCTTCTGTAGTCCAGTCTGTTTAAACTGAAAAGTTTCTAGGCAATTCCGTGCTCGTAGTAAAGAGAAAAGAAAGTTCTGATGATCTGCTGGTGGCCACCAAAGATTTCAGGTCGGTAGAAAAAAACAGTAATTCCACAGGAGAAAATAAATCACAGGAGAGGATGAGAGAATTTGTCAAATCTAGACCTTTGTGGCAGTTTCGCAACCTTTGTCTGCTGTCTCTCTTGCATACAAAGTTCCTTTCACGGAGCCACAGTGTACAGTATTTTTACAGAGGTTCAACGCATACTTCTTATCATTCTGTTCTTGGCTCAGTATCATTCTGGCTCAGAATGATATGAAGTATCTTTGATGACAGTTTCTATTAAGTTACCTGGGACAGACAGTAGGCTGACTGGGTCATAATTTCTTGGTTCCCCTCTGGATCCCTTTCCAAACATTGGTGTCACTTTGTTACTCTCCAGTCTTCTGGTACAGTGACTGAACTTACTGATAGGTTACATATATGGATTAGTAGATCAATGATCTCTTATTATTGTATTTGGGGAGGGACAGTGGCTCAGTGGTAGAGCATCTGCTTGGTAAGCAGAAGGTCCCAGGTTCAATCCCCAGCATCTCCAACTAAGAAGGGTCCAGGCAAGTAGGCATGAAAAACCTTAGCTTGAGACTCTGGAGAGCCACTGCCAGTCTGAGAAGACAATACTGACTTTGATGGACCGAGGGTCTGATTCAGTATAAGGCAGCTTCATATGTTCACACCTGAGTTCTTTAAGAACTCTTGGGTGAATACCAACAGGGCCCAGAGACATCAGTTTTTAATCTTCCCAGAAGGCCTAGAATTTCATCTCTGTTCACCTTCATTTGCCTCAGTTCTCAGTTCAGAGGCATAGAAGTCAAGGGACCTAGGGTGCAAAGGGGGGGGGGATAAATTGCGACTGCAATCCCACCCTTTTCACCCTATTGAACATAGATCCAGGTGGGCAGCCATGTTGGTCTGAAGCAATAGAACGAAGCTGGAGTCCAGTAGCAGCTTCAAGACCAACAATGTTTCAGTCAGAATGTAAGCTTTTGTGTGTATGCGCACTTCATCAGATGATGAAATGGGGTACAGCGAATGGCGTCACATATAGCTGGTGGGCAGTGGTTAAGCATGCAAAATAGCACCAAGTTAGAATCTATGGCAAAATAGTACAATAGTACCCTTTTGAACACTTATGAAAGCTTACAAAACTTAGCAGCAAATAACCACAATCGTCCTTCTTTAAAGAAAATGACACCTGCTGGGCAGTGAGCTCCAGCTAAACTTCCCAAATTGTAATCAAGCTGTGTTCCAGGACAAGCACCAACACAGGTTACAATGTAAAGAGACCACAAAACAAGTCTGGACTTAAATGGAACAATTATAACAACGAATGTTGCTTCCTAATACACCAGCCAAACTCTAATTAAGATAACTTACTTAATAGTGAATGCAACTTCACATTATAAACTTAACTTATTCAATAGAATTTTGTTTGTTTTTAAAAGCCTCAACTATATAACCACACTTTCCTAAATGGAACCATTCTAACGCAAGTGCTGCTGCCTAAAACATCAGCCAATTAATTTTTGCAATTATTATATGCAGCTATAATAAATGCAGCTTCACATTATAAACAGAGTGTTACTTAACTGATTCAAAGAGATTGTTTTGGTTGGTTGGTTGGTTCTTATTAACCTCAACTAAATAACCACACTTAAATGGGACACTTATAACAAGAGTGCTGCTTCCTAACACACCGGCCAGGCCATGCTTAATAGCTTCAAATTATAAACAAGAGTGTTCCTTAACTTATTCAGAGATTTGAAAAAGAGATTTGTTGGGGTTTGTTTGTTCTTCATAACCTCAACTAAAAAACCACATTGAAGGACCTGTAATGCTCAGAGAATCAACCACCTGGCTGCAGCAAGCGATTGCGCTTCTTTGGCCTCTGCTGCTTTTGCAAACCTGGTACAGAAGGCAGCCTGCAGCCATGATGGAAGTGACCAACCTGAACAGGGGTCATTTTGTAGAAAAATAGGGGTGGAGCTCATTAGCATAACTCATTAGCATATGCCCCCCCAGCCAAAAGCAACCCAATGCAAGAAAGGAGAGCCCCAGGTAAGCAAAGCCTGCTTGGGCTGGCTAGAGATCCAGTCAGCCCAAGCAGGCCTCGCTCACCTGGAGTTCTCCTGGGCTGACCACCCCCAGTCAAAAGGCCAGCAAGCCACCTGCCATCCAAACTCACAAAAGAAGTTGAGAAAGGGTGGCATAGGCTTCTCCTGGGGTTAATAAGGGGAAAACTCCTTGTGGCTGGTCACTCTCCTAATCCAGGGATTGTTATGCAGCTGCACCTACTATTCAATGGACAAGGTAGGTGGGGAGCAGGAGGGGAAAACCTCAGAAAGGTTCAGGAGCTGTGCTCCTGTGAGCTCCTGCTGAATTAAAGGCCTGGCTATGCCAAATGACACCACAGGAGGACCCCCAAGACCACTGGAGAATCGATCCAGTCAAAGTCTGCAAGAACCAAAACGCTTCTTGGGAGCTCGGAAAACTGAAGGAGGAGCTGCATGGAGCAGAGAGCCTGTGGAGCCGCCAAGCAAACATAATATATCTCAGGAAAATGAGGGAATACACACCCCCTTGGAGTATCTGCTCTGAAGGGGCGCCGCTGAAGTATTCCTAATGTTGAAGAAAATGCTGGAAAAACCCTCCAGTGGTCAGCCAGCACAAGTGCAGTCCCAATGAGCAGCACAGAAGACAACTTGATGACCAACCGTTACAGGTAAGTGCCACACTGTTTTCTAGCACTCCTGCCTCTTCCGTACACATTAAAGATTTCAGCTTCTTTTAAAAGTGCCATATATGTCACTGCAGGGGTGAAATTCTAGCAGGAGCTCCTTTGTATATTCGGCCACCCTCCCCCCATGTAGCCACTCCTCCAAGAGCTTACAAGGCTCTTTTTTGTAAGCTCATGGAGGACTGGCTACATGAGGGGTGTGTAGCCCAACATGCAAAGGAGCTCCTGCTAGAATTCCACCCTTGTGTCGCTGTAAGTCTAAAGCATAGGCAGGTTATTCCTGCCTATATTTACAGAGATTGCAATAAAGGACCCACAACAACCAGTGTTTGGGCTTTAATTATAAAACTCTTTAATGAACATATGAACATATGAACATATGAGGCTGCCTTCTACTGAATGGTGGGTCATTTTTTTTCATGGTTCGCTGGGTTGCCCAATTCAGTAGTTCAGTTCAATTTTTCCATTTCCTGAATGATTTGCGGTTTGTTGGTTTGTTCAGTTCAGGAAAGTGTAGAACAGCTCCTGAGTGGGCTAGAATGCCAAATTTGCAGCAAAGTCTTCAGGGGACTCTCCTCTATCTGCTCTCCAAGTTTGGTGTTCATTGGATTTCAAGGGGCTGAGCCAGAGCCCCCTAAATCAGGTGCCCCCCCATCTAGTCAGTTTCAGGGGGCTGGGAAGAGCAGGCTGCTTCTAGTCAGTTTAACTGGAAACTGAGGTGCAGGGGGCTAGGGAATCATGCCAGGTTGTCTGAAAGAAGTATTCAAACAAGAACCAAACAGACATGCCAAGAAAAAAGGTTGGCTTGTTTTCATGTTCAGGTGTAGCAGGGTCAGACAAACCAGTTCGGATTGAACCACAAATTGGCCATTTTTAGCACGAATCACAAGTCATGGTTCACTTCATGCCCCTCCTTATTGCTGACCCCTGCATTACAGAAATAGTTGGCACTGAATGAAAGCCATCATGGTTAAAACTACTGCACAGACATGACTTCCAATCTCTGCATATGACACAAAGCTCACAGAGTAACACTGGAACAGTCACAGTTTCTCAGTGTGAAAATACCTTAGGCTGTAAACTCTCAGCTAGGGGTGTGCAAAAAAATATAAATAAAATTGGAATTAATCAGATTTGGAAATATACCGGGCCAAAATATTCAGAATACCATATATTTCCGAATACTGGTATTTGGAATAGCCATATATACGGGAGATATATGGCTATTTCCAAATATATGGCCCCATTATACCCAATGGGCCTGTGAAATCAATGGCAAAATAGGGTATCTTGGAAGCCACCTGGAGGGGAGGGGGTTTGAGGGAGAGCCCCCAAATTTGCAGGGACCTGCAGGAGACTCTCCCCTACAAACCCCCCTAGTCCCAAAAAGATTGGGCCAGGGTTTCCCATTCCAGGGGCACCCAAAGAGGGTGCCCCTGTCCCACCATTATACCCTATGGGCCATTGAACTCAATGGCAACATAGGGCATAATCAGAAGCTATTGGGAGGCAGGGGGTTTGAGTTAGAGCCCGCAAAACTGCATGGAACCGGCAGGGGACTCTTCCCTACAAAACCTCCAAGTCCCAAAAAGATTGGGCCGGGGGTCCCTGTCTTTGGGCTCCCCAAAAGGCCCATTGCCACCAATGCTGGGGAAAGCCCAATTAGCCACTTCCTCCGCTATAATTGCTGTGGGAAAAGTGGCTCTGGCCAGAGGGGGGTTTGAGGGAGAGGCCCCAAAACTTCAGGGCAGCTTCAGGGGACTCCCCCGCATGCAACTCCCCTGGCCCAAAAAGACTGCACCCATCTGTGGGCACCCCAAAAGGAACACTGTTGCCAATGGTGAGAAAAAACCAATTAGAGCCACTTTGCCCACTGTAATTATCATGGGAAAAGTGGCTCTGTGGAGCAGGGGGTTTTGAGGAGAGCCCCCCAAACTGCTGTGCAGCTTCAGGGGACTGTCCCACACAAAACCCACAAGGCCAAAAAAAAAAAATTGGACCAGGGGGTCCAATTCCTGGGGCACCCAAAGCCAAACCTAACCACATCAGAGAATCTCTATAGGACCCAAATGCACTACATCCATCTATCTACTCTATGAACCCTGCTGGCCTGGAACCAATATAAACCCAGTTGCCAACTTCACTGCCACAAAAAACACAGTCTGCTCAAGGTCTGCTCTGCAGACCTTGCTGCAGCAAACCCAGATGCCAGCTCTCCAGCCCTGCCCCAAACAACACGGGGAGAGCTGGCCAAGCACAACAAGCATGGTGGTTCTGGGTCTCTCACTCAGATGCCAGCTTCCCTGCCATAGAACACACAATCTACAGATGCCAGCTTTCCAGCCCTGCCCCAAACAACACAACTCTTAAACAAGAGAAGCGGTGGACCACACCTAGCTCCACATCATTCTGTATCTGACACAAAGCAAGAAACATTTAGACTTACCTTGAGTGATGGATGGTTGGCTGGTCCAGGCTCTTTTGTGTTACCCAGGGTGCACCATGAGGAGGCAAGCCAGAGTTGCACCCCAAATGAGGAAGATCACTGGGAGGGCCTCAGATTGTGTGAGAGGAAGGGAACCATTCCTTCTCTCTCAGCTCAGCAGCAACACACCAGCTATCACTGTCCCATTAGAGGGATCTCAGCATTGGTATGGCTGCTGGCTGCCTGTCATCATCACTGGCACCTCCCTCTTCCTTCCTCCTGCCCCTGAAAAAAAAAACTGAGTTATCCTGGCTGGGCCTGTGGGTGCTGTTGGTTATAGTGGTGGCTGCAATGGCTCTTTCAGTATTATTAGGCATGTGTGGATGGGGACTGGGGAAATTTGGATTGCTTTGCAGATTTTAAATCAGCATTCACTTTTGGTTTGGGGATGGATGAGAGGTGGGGGGGGGGTGCACTGACAATCAATTTGTGAGTGAGTTTTTGGGCTGTCTTTGGACTCTTGTCTATGTTTACTGGGAGAGCGTTTTACAACCACCTTCCAAAGGCTGGTCCTCCTCAACCAACTTCTCCTCCAGCTCCTGCACAACACTCTGCACCCTCCTTGGGGTGATTGTTTTGGACAGAAAAGTGTCCCCAAAGCTCATCTCCAAGGAGGACTGCTCTTGCTGCCCCTCCTCCGGCTGCTGAGGCCAAGCGACATCAGCTGGAGGAGAGACTGCCTGAGCAGCAGACCCCTGCTCAGTGCCAGCACCTAATGGCATCTCTGCTGGGGGCGCCCCAGCAGCAGCCTCAATGAAGGGCCCAAAGCAGGCCATCTTCATCACACTCTGGCCAGAGGTTGGAGTGCTGGAAGGTGGCTGTGGAGTGGCCCTATGCACAGGTGAGGGGGAAACCTTGGCACTCCCCCCTCCCCTCCGCCCCTTTAGCCTTGTCCCTGGCCTTGCCCCCAGGGCCCCTCTTCTGCTGCCTGTCACTCATATCACCCTTGGCCAGTCTCACACAACCTGAACTGAAAGTGGGATTTTTTTTACAAACCTAACTCACTACACTGTACCCTGAACCAGCAGGTGTCGTGACTTCTTTTTGAAAACCCTCCACCAAAACTTGTTTGTTTGTTTTGGTCCCTAACCTGTCCTTCTTTGGGTTGGGGTAGTAGTCTGGTAAAGTTTAGGAGACTAGGTGATCCTGCCTCTACCTGGCTACAGTTTTTAAAAGGCTACCTTGAGATGAAGGCAATCCTTGTTATATCCTCCTAGTTAAACTTCTCCTAACTAGATCCTGGGACAAACCAGATTTCCTTGCAAACTAGAAATCAGGTGTCCCCTATAACTAGAGAGAAGCTGTGGTTTATCCTATGGAAATCTAAGGATGCACCGGCTTTCAGTCGCTGAAAGCAAGATGCACTGCAACCCTAGTCTTTTTAAAAGGGAGCCTGATGTGGCCTAGTAGTCACACTGCCTTTTACGAGAAACCTAAAATCTTTTTAAATTGCCCCTATCTGACCTAGTTGAATTTTGAAAGAAGATAAAGCCCTAAACTGGATTAAGCTGTTTTTAAATTTCAAAAAACACAATCTCTAAAAACACCCTTATTAGTGGGGCAGCCTATATACTGGCCCTAGTCAAACCGAAAGCACCCTCAGACTCCAAAACAAGCTCTATAAAAATATAAAAGTGACCCCCCCACACACACACACACAGTCCACACACCAAACCCCTCACACCAACCAGAGGTAATTAAACAAACCCAAAACGTGACAGAAAGAAACTTAACTTTTAACCCCCCCCAAAAAAAAACCCAACAAAAAACAGAACCAGGAAAAGGGACAACAGGACAGGATGCAAAACCAACAGCAACAGATCCAAACAAATCCAACTGAGAAAAGGCCAACAAACTCAACTGTTAAAAAACTCAAATTTTACCAATAAAAATTAGGCCAAACAGCCCCCCCCCCCCAAGAACCAGAACCAGAAGAGAAAGGGAACAACAGCAGCACAACACAGCAACAACAAATCAACCACAGAATCCTTTTAAAACAGTAAAAAACTTGACTTTTAACAATACAGGAACTTAACCAACCCCTCCCCCCCAAAAAAAACTTCACCCTAACCCCAAGAAATCCAAGTCACCCAAATCAGGAAAAGTAAATTGCACTTTTAAAATGCATGCTTTGGATTGGCTGCTGGGGCTCCTCTCCCCCTCCCTCCCTGATCCCAGGGAGGCTATGGGAGAGGCAGGAAAAGGCTTCCAAAGGTGGGAAAGGAGGCAATCAGCCTTCCTGAAGCTGCAGAAGCTCCTTTCCCGCCTTTTACATTGAATTCCATATACGGCTCCCGTATAATGCATGCGAGCTGGATTCGGAAATATACGACGCCATATACTTCCGAATCAGGGGGTATTCGGCAGTCTATTCGGTTCAGCCGAACCGAATGCACACTCCTATTCTCAGCCTAACCTGTCTCTCTGAAACAACAGGAGAGTTTAATCAGAGCTTGCCTTGGAGGGATGGCAGGATGCTCCTGCATTTGTGTCCATTGTCCTCAAGTGTTGAATGCATTGCAGTGGCGTAAAGGAGAATCTCTTATGAACTGGGCCATGACCCAAGGAGGGTGACCGCATGCCTCCTGCTGCAGAATGGCCTGTATCTTTAAATGTGGGTCTGCCCAGATGTCAAGAGGTGAAGCCAAGATGTGATTTCAACTGGTTCCTATAAGGCCCCTGAGCAACTGGCTGTCATCTGCTTCCTTCTCCCTCTCCCTTGCTTCCTTCTGCTTCATAGCTAGCTTTGCCAGGCTTGCTCAATTGCACAAGGGCTACAAAGCATAGCCTCTATTTTCTCCATTGGCTGAGGCTCCTCCTCCTCCTGGTCCCCTCGGGAAGGAAAGAAAGAGCCAGAGCTTCCTTTGCCCAGTTCCCTGAATCCCATGGGAGAAATACAATGAAAGCACATTTAAGACCAACAAGTGCTAATGTATTAAGCATGTTTTAAGTGTTTTTTTTTTTAATTGTGTTTGCCTGTGTCCTTTATAAAGTTTATATCTCTGCTACCTAATCTTAAATAGGTACACACATGGCCTGGCCTGGCCTGGCCTGAGGCCTGGCCCGACAAGGTCTCATTTATGTCAGATGAGTTTGACACCCCTGCCCTAGACTGTCAGCAGCCAAATTCAAAGGGGCTGAGTTCTGGGTGTCCTGAGTCAAGAGGATTTATTTATCTAATTCATTTATATCTCATCTTTCTCCACAGTGGAGCCCCAGACATCCATATCTCCTCCATTTTATTTTCAAAACAACCCTGTGAGGTAGGTTAGGCTGAAAGAGTGTGACTGGCCCAAGGTCACCCAGTGAGCCTCCATGACATAAGTAGGGATTTGAACCTGGGACTCACAGGAACTAGTCCAACAATCATAACCTCTACACCACACTGGACTTCACATCTTGGGTTATATGATTTGTGAAGCTGCCCTGTATGAAGTCAGACCTTTGTTCTGTTAAAGTCAACACTGTCTACTTTGAGTGGCAATGGTTCTCCAGAGTCTCAGTGAGGGGTCTTTCACATCATCTGCTTCTTCATCCTTGTGACAGGAGATACCAGAGATTGTACCTGGACCTGCCCACATGAAAAGCAGATGCTGTACTATTGTCCCATGGAGTTTTAAAGAAGAAACTGCCTTATACTGAATCAGACCATTAGTTTATAACATCAGCATTGTCTACTCTGACTGGCAGCAGCTCTCTTGGGTCTGAGTTTGAGACCTTTCACAGCACCTGTTTACTGATCCTTTTAACGGGAGATGCAGGGGATTGAACCTGGGATTTTCAGCATGCAGGGCAGATGCTCTACCACTATGCTATGGTATATCACTGGCTCCATCTAGTCTAAGCAAACAGGCTACCCTCCAAATACCATAGGGACAACCAAGTAGCATCAACAATGAAGTGGACTATGCAAGTCTGTGGTAAGGGCCAAAAATTTCAAAGCGGGAGAATTAAAACAGTATCATCTGTTGCAAAAAATCTAAATATAAAAAGTTAGATTGACCAAGCGTGCTCTAAGCTAGATAAAATACAGAGTGAAGAACATGAGCCTGGCCTGTAGTTTGTTAATGAGTCATACAACTCCATGCATTTAGAACTTCTGGACTGGTTAGTTCCTTTGCTTTTTCTATGCATCTCTGTTGCCTTTAACATTTCATTCTGCATTTCCTCCACTTTCACCGTGTGTGTCCATCAGGTTTTCTTTGTCATTCCATATTGTTTTTCACCCACTCAGCTTTCAGTTCACTTTCCTTCCACTGTATTCCTGGCTTTTCTGAAAGTGGTTTTGCAGCAGACTGTTCACTTGCCTTGCTTCCAAGCTGAAGGTAATTCAGAAGCATATGCATTTCCTCTGATCTTTTAGCCCTGCCCTTTCCCTACCCCTGTTCCTGACCCTCTTTTTTGTCAACACCACCACCAAGATTGAGGTTGTTCCTCGTACTCTGCATCTTCCACCTTCATTCCTACTTCTGCTCCAGTATTGCAAGGGTTTCCCATCTTTTAATTTCATTTTTTAAAACAAGCCCTTTGAGACTAGCGATATGAAAGGCTGATCACTAATATTTGATCTGTGGAGAAAGAAATCATTAGCAGGGAATGCTTTAACACTTTGGCTGCAGTTAAAGGAGAGGTGGTGTTTTTTTGTCTTTCCTCCCCATGGCAGATGGGCTTCTTAAAGCCCATCTGGTAAAAAAAGTGATACTTTTCTCCCCCCATGCCTTTTCCCCCACCCACCCACGCACTAAAACCAGCATAATAGGGAAAGGTGCTCTTCGATGGTCTCTAAAGGGTGAAAGTGGGTAGGTCTAGCACCAGAGGAGGATGGAAAGTTAGGAAACCAAGACTGGGGCAGACTCACCAAGGACAACTGCTGATTTTAAGCTGGGGGGGGCAGGGTGTTCCCAGAGGTGAGGAAGTTGAGGATTCATGGTTCTAAAGTGCCCAAGGGTGTACCACTGGGGATGGTATCATCCCAATTCAGAAAAAATGCAATTTTTTGGTTGCAGCTGCAACCTCTGTGATGGAGGTCTCACTATGGCCATGGTCTCCTGGTGAAACACAAAAATAGCTGTTTACAGAAAATGGAATAAAACTGCTCATTGCAGGCTGTGCAGTTTCTTTTGAGTATTAATCTCGGATATTTGTAAATTGTTTTGTTAGCCTACAAATAAAATTAATAATGTTGATATATGGAAAGAAATTCCTGTAAAGGAGACCTATACATTAGACTTTTTAATAGGGCAGTCAACTTGGATTAAAGGGTACTGAATGGTACCGAAGGGTACTGAATTCAGTACCCTTCAGTCCAAGTTGACTGCCCTATTAAAAAGTCTAATGTCTCAGTGATTTTTCTCTAGGACTCTTCTCCCTGTGTGTTCAAGCAATGGAAATACAAGCTTTTCCATAGTTTCAAAAATGCTTTCTTCCAGGTGCTTTCACAGTCTTAGAATGAAGCAAGTTTAAGACTTTTAGATCCTGTAAATAAGGGCAAATATTTTTAAGAGGTCAAAATAGCCTCCTATGTTTCCTCATAGTCTTTGCTTTCTAGTTGCAGGCATTCCCCTTAGGCATCAGAAGTTAAATGATTAACCCACCCTGTACCTCCTCACAGCCTCAATTTGACAAACGCTGCCAGTATATGAGAGTTGCCAGAAGGAAAATCTGGAGAGTTTCCCCCCCTTAAAGTACCAATTATAGCCCGATCAATCTTTGACAGACAGAGCATTTAATTCCGAATCCTCTTGTGAATTACTTGTCTGCCTAGGATTTAACCATTGAGTTTTGGATGAATGTTCGAGCATCATCCAACATGATGACATCACTTCTGAGCTGCACAGTGGCAATTTTTGCCTCCTTCTACCCAATATGCCTTCTCAAGCCCCCAGTGGAGGGGGGAGCCTGAAAGGAGGGGGGAGCCAAGAAGGCAGGATTAATCACCTCATCAAATCTTGATTTTTACATAAGTCGTGTATTAGCTCCTCCTAATGTATATGAATTGTTTTAAGTATCAAGTATTATTAAACAGATCTTCAGCCATCATATCTGGCTGGCATTTGTTTACTGTCACTGTTTGAGTCTAGCTGGAGCCTCACCCTCCATCTCATTGTTCTTAGGGGTGCCACACTGGTACTTTTTCCTTGTAAGCCAAGCCTCAGAAAGTGTCATGCTGAAACCTGAGATCCTCTCAGAGATAGAGATGCTTCAGCTTCTCTGCCAACCAATGAATCACTTTAAAATGATAACAAACTTGAAGAGAATATTTCCAGGACATGGGAAAGGAGTGGGCCAGGCAGTAAGAAACAGGTTCACAGGTTGTTGTTTTACCACTGGAAATGCTCCTCAGTTACTGAAAAGATGGCAAATCTGAAGTCCCTCCTCAGCTTCCTGTGACTTTGATGAAACAATTGTAGGTGTTGTGAGGAAGTCAGCCAAGAGTCTCTGCACCACAGAAAACCAAACCCTTAGGACTAAACTGTCAACCGAATACGTTACCGAGTAAAGGCGGCATTTATTTGTTTGCCACAGTTGAAGCTATATTTGAAGACACTCATTCGCTCAGAGCTAGTTTTTTAAACACATGAAAAGATTAAGCTTCTCATGTAACAACTCCTGAAGGGAAGACCTCTCACTGAGAAGAAAAAATGTGCTCTGTGAAGACAATGAGACTATCCACTGCCATTTCTGGAGCTACCATCTTTTCCGTCCTCCAAGGCAGACAGTTTCAAAGCGTGGGCTCAGGACTCAAAAGCAGGTTGGGAGCGGGACTCTCTCACAAGTGGGTCATAAATGTAGGAGAGTGGAGTAGGTATAGGTTGAGCTGGGAGTAGAAGCTTTGGTCCTGCTTCCCCCAGACGCAAGAAGAGAAGAGACAAAGAAGTAGTTGTGCTTCCCTCCTTTGCTTTGTGCTCCTTTGGAGAGAGAAAGAGGGGTTCACCAGCTATGTGTGAGGGGAATGTTCAGTGTGCATTCTACCATGTAAGTACCAGCCAACGATTCTGTCACTTCACGCTCTCAGTCCAACCTACTTTGATGATGATGTGAGAGAAAACGAAGAGGGACAAAATATTTATATGCCATGGGGGGGGGGCATGGCTCAGTGGTGGAGCATCTGCTTTACATGTAGAAGGTCTCAGATTCAATCCCTGGCATCTCCAGTTAAAAGTATCAGACAGGGCTTTTTTGTAGAAAAGGCCCAGCAGGAACTAATTTGCATATTAGGCCATACCCCCTGATGTCACCATTGTTTTGCACAGGGCTTTTTTGTAGAAAAAGTCCAGCAGTAACTCATTTGCATATTAGGCCACACCCCAGATGCCAAGCCAGCTGGAACTATGTTCCTGTGCATTCCTGCTAAAAAAAAAAGCCCTAAATCTTATTGAATGCAAGCAAGCAAGCTAAATGTACCTGTTGCATCCTAGTTAAAAGGACAAGGAAGTCTTTTCCCAAGCAGTCTGAATCCAAATCCAAGAACCACTTCAGCTCATTCATACAGATGTTTGTGGTGTGGACCCATGCACTCAGACACTCAGTTGAAGTCCGTGAAATGAGGACTGAGTCCATCTGCAAGTAATATAGAATTGTTTGTGGCAGGGCTTTTTTTGTAGCAGGAACTCCTTTGCATAGTAGGCCATACACCCCTGATGTGGCCAATTGTTCTGGAGCTTACAGTAGGCCCTGTACTAAGAGTCTGTAAGCTCTTGGAGGATTGACTGCCTCAGGGGTGTGTGACCTAATATGCAAAGGAGCTTCTGCTACAAAGAAAAAGCCCTGGTTTATGGTAAGTGTTAATACTGAAATATTAGACACTATATATTTTAATAAATTGTTGTTGTTTTTCAGTAGTATAGAGCAGTTAAGAGAAGTAAACTACAGGGCATTTATGTTCAAATTTGGCATTGAGAGGAATGACACTTGAATGTAGATTGCAGACTGGTCCTTTTTAACTATAAATATAAAATAAAAATTTGATTTAATTTAAAATTAACAAGTATATTTTCTGTGTATTGATCAATATTACAAAGATTCTATGAAAAAAAGAGCACATTCCATAGTCTTCAGCTGGATTTTCTTGGATCATATTGGATATTCAGAAATCAATTACATGGTTTGAAGGACTTTATTTTCTGATTGAATTATGAATTTTTCATCTGGATATTTGGTTGAAGGTTAATGATAGACTTTAGTGTAAATCAGTGGTCCCCAACCTCTGCGGCACCGGGGACCAGCACCAGGGCTGGCCCACCCACCGAATTCACCCCTCCCCACGGCCACGCAGCGTCGCCCTCCCGCAGCTGTGCAGCCTTGCCCCCCCTCCCCCCGCGGCCACACAGCCTCTCTGTCCTGTCTGCCCCCTGCGGCACCTCCTTCACCTGGACTGCGGTCTGGTTGCTAACAGGCTGCAGATCGGGACCTGTCCACGGACTGGGGGTTGGGAACCCCCGGTGTAAATGAATGAATTATTGTAAGACATATACAGTTTGTTAACCCAAAGGATATATTGTTTGTATTGACTAAGTGCAAGATAGTTATATGAAAGCAGAATGAATTAGAATTGCAAATATATGAAGTTTTGGTTATAATTTTGGAGTAGCGTATTGACATGGTTCTATTGTTCTTTGTTTGTACTTGCTCTTATAGTGACCTCCTTTTTCTATGTGGACACCAACAAAAGCTCTGTACAAGGTGCTGAAATCTGACAATCTGACACTTACAGAATGTCCTCCTGGAAGGATGGCAATAGGCTGTAAATGGGTCTTCAAAAACATTATGCACCCAGTGAGCTTCAAAGCTACAAAACCAGCCTAGTAGCAAAAGGATAGTCACAGAAATTTGGGCAAGACTATGATGAGAATTTTGTATCAGTTATCAAATATCCAACAATGCAAATGCTTTTGAGTGTGGCTGCAAGCAAGGGAATGCTAGCTGACCATCTTGACATTAGGAGTGCTTTCTTCCATGGAAAGCTTGATGAGGAAATCTTCATGAAGCAACCACCAGGCAAAGAAGACGTTGTGTGCAAGCTTCAAAGAGATCGATTCAGCCTGAAACAGACTGCAAGATTGTGGAATTCAAAAATGAATGACATGCTGCCAGGACTGGCTCTACATACAAAATTTAAAAATGACGCCTCCTTAAGGGCCATTCTGTTTTATGGTCCCATAGAATAGAATGAACTCCATACCCAAGTTGATGCCCCCCCTCTGTTGGTGCCCGGGCAAGCACCCCCCTCTGACCCCCTCCCTTAAATCTGGCCCTGCAGTTCCAAGCAGACTTTAAGACAAGTGACTTTGACCCTTGCCTGTACACCAAATGCAAGGAAGGCAGGTAGACTTGCCTTTTAACTTATGTGGACAATTTGCTCTTAACTTAGCAGCATCCAGATGTCAGCAAGGAAATAGTGGGTCATCTGAATAAACAAGCTGAAATCATGCAAGCAGGAAATGTTGCATGCTACTTGAGAATTCTAGTGCAAAGAGAAATAGATGGAAGCTTTCTTACTTACCAGGAACAAAAGATCAAAGAACTAATTAAAATCTATGAAGAGGGAAGAAGCCAACCCAGCACCTTCTCCCATGGAATTAAACTACATCAAACAGTGAGATGACACTCCACAGCTTACTAGCAAGGTATTGTGAAATCCTAAGCAAATTTCTTTACATTAGCACCCTGACCATACCAGACATAAGTGCAGCAGTGGAAATACTGTGTACAAAGACTAAGAAACCAACAAAGAAAGACTGGAATGCAATCAAAAGACGTGTGAAGTACCTGAAGTATAGAAACTTCAAGCTTTAAACCACCAGCCAACAGTGATTCTAAGTTAGTGGCATATGTACATATGTAGACTCTGACTTGGGAGGAGATCTCAGACAGAAAATCTAGCCATGGACATAATATTTTTCTTTGGTGTAGGTGCCATAAGCTGGATGAGTAAGCAACAAGACATAGGGTACGGGCAGGCAGGCAAGTTGCTGCAGCAGTATCTTGGCTTTAAATAAGCCACTTGAGTTTGGAGTGGTTTCTGTTGATCAGGCAGCACCCCCTAAGCCAGCATCATAGTGCTGTGGGCCCATGGTCGGTCGTCCACACTGCTAACGTGCTGCAATCACACCTCCATGGCTGGGTTGGTAGTTTTTTCCTAATTCCTGCTGTGAGTGTGCAGAAGCAGACCAGCACGCATGCACTCTTGGCTGCATTTTATGGGGGTGCTGAAGTGTACGTCGGAGTGGGGTTGGGGGGAAAAGGATTCACCAGAAACTGCTCATGCATTTCCATGGTGTGCCCTGGTGATCAGATGCCCAGAAACCCACCATGGAAGTGCTTCACAAAAGTAGCCACTGAAATATGCTATGGCTATTTAATCTGTGCGGGGATTGTTTTAGCGCAAGTTAGGGATGAATGGGGTACAGGAGCTAGATGTGTGCATTTGATTGCACTCTTTTGATCCAGAGGGGATCAATGCTATGTTGTGCCAAACTGCCTGTGTGATTGCACCCATAGTAACAACATCTGATGGAGCCAATCCTCCTGGAACTTACACGGCTCTTAGTACAGGGCCTACTGTAAGCTCCAGGAGGATTCGCTACATCAGGGGTGTGTGGCCTAATATGCAAAGTATCACCTAGTGAGAGAACTGCAGAAAGAACACATCATCAGGTGGACCTACTGCCCAACAGAAGAGTTGATTGCAGATGCTCTCACTAAGCCACTCTTAGGGAATGCTTCAAGACTCTGTGACAGAAGAATCTTCTAGGCATCGAAGCATCTTGTAGACATTGAGAGGGGGTGTTGGTAGTGGAGGACTTTGCTCTGTCTTCTGACTCAGACTTGAGAGATGGCACCAAAAAGTTTAGAGATAGAGAGGTAAGGACACATAGAGTATCCTTTCCTTCCTGCTATCTGACCCTTTCCTTTGAAGTGGAATGCCACTCTTAGGGGGCAATTTCCTCTGTTTCCGCTCTCTCACATTTCTCCCTCATACACAAAAGAAGGTGCACGTTGCTCCATCTTGCACCATGGAGGCCGGACATGCATCCAGCATCCAACATCTAGTAAACTAGAATAGGTGACCTTTCTGTATCTCTTACTTGCACTCTCCAGTATGTATTTCCTTTAATAAAAGTTACTTATTGTTTTTTTTAGATCTGATTACTGACCCTGTGTAATTTTGTAAGTCTGCTGCCACACCTAGTCCCAGCTTTGCTATATTAAACCCTTTAAAGCATTCTCCTACTTTTCTCATAATTCCTTGGCAGTACCAAGTCCAGAGAATCCAAAACTCCTCAAAACAGAACATAAGATTTATCCCAATTAATGCAATATCCTGATATCTCCCCGGATCTGGTGATAAGGTTCATCAGTTCCAGTAATGATTGTTCAGGATCAGACAACAGAACCAAAGCATGATCTTCATACAACATGGGCTTGAATTCAGTGTCCCCTACTTTGATATCTTTAATGCCCTCTGATTGCTGGCTGGCACACATCAAATAGTAGAGGTGAAAGAGGGTAATCTTGATGTCTGCCACAGGCAACAAGAAAATTCTCTGAATGGAACCCATTGGTAACTGCTCTAGAACAGGGATCTTTATAAAGCAGGAATGGCCAACGGTAGCTCTCCAGATCTTTTTTGACTACAACTCCCATCAGCCCCAGCTATCAGCCATGCTGGCTGGGGCTGATGGGAGTTGTAGGCAAAAACATCTGGAGAGCTACCATGGGCCACCCCTGTAATAAAGTATCTTCCCTCAGTTAATAAATTTGGAAGTGTTGACCAAGAAATGAATCTCAGAATACAGAAACTTCTAGTTCAACCTGTTAAAGGCCTTCTCTGCATCCTGTGTGAAGTCTAGCAAGGCATCACACCTGTGTTGCATAGAGACAATAATATCATTCAGAGTGATTAGCACTTCGTTGCCTCGAGACAAGATCTGCTTCATTTGGATGGAGCAATACAGGTTTAAAGTATATTGCAAGTGCAGTTGCATGGATTATTTTCATAAGCATTCATGAGGGACAATTGGCTTTCAGTTAGAGCAGAGAAATAGGTCTTTCCCCGCCTTAAGCAGAAGAACTATAGTTTCATACATTGACATTGGCAAAATACCAGAATCTTGTGCATCTCCTTCAATCCTCACCAAGAGGGGTACCAATTCACTCCTGAGATCCTCCTACCATCCAACAGGATATTCTTCTGGCCCCAATGCCTTACCAATTTTCATATTGTTAATTGTTGTTGCAATCTCAGTATCTGTTAGAGGAACTGCCAATAATGCCTGCTGTTGCTTGTTCAAAGCTGGCAGGTGTATCTTGCTGAGAAACCTTTAAACAGCCTCTGTAGAAGGTGTGTGGCCTGCAGAAGAAAGAGCTAAATAAAAATTTCTGGTCATGAATTGATTTTGGATTGACCTGAGCCTATAAATTTTTTAGCTGCTGCAATATAGTTGTGGATATTTATTTGCTTTAGTCTAAAAGCCAGTAATTTGACATCTTTTTCTCCTGACTCCCAATAATTTTGATACAGGCCAATGTAAATTCAATTTGCAATTAAAGCAATATGTTAATATTAGAATTTCATATTATTGTGGTTTTTTAGGAAGGAGGAGGAGGACATTGGATTTATAACCTGCCCTTCACTCAGAGAGTGGCTTGCAATCTCCTTCCCTTCCTCTCCTCACAACAGACATCCTGTGAGGTAGGTGGGGCTGAGAGAGCTCTCAGAGAACAGTTATTGAGAACAGCTCTGTGAGAACTGTGGCTGACCCAAGGTAACCCAGCTGGCTTTATGTAGAGGAGTGGGGAATCAAACCTGGTTCTCCCAGATTAGAGTCTGTGCACCTAACAATACCAAATTGGCTCTCAATAGGAAACAGGAGCAGAGTTAAAATTTATTGTGGCAAAATTTATTGTAGCAGTATATGTGAAGGAGGTATATACTTGTGAGGAAATAGATGAATCTGAGCATGGCAGCTCAGTTGAGAGTCGCTGGGTAAAAATAAAAGGAGTAAGAAATAACAGTGATATTACGGTGGGGGTCTGCTATAGACCACCAAGCCAGGCAGAGGACTTGGATGAGATACTCCTACAACAGATTCCAAAGTTCTCCAAGAGAAGGGACACAGTGATCATGGGAGATTTCAATTACCTGGACATCTGTTGGAAGTCCAACTTTGCTAAAAATGAAAGGTCAAATAGATTCCTGACTTGCCTTGCTGACAACTTCCTTTTCCAGAAAGTGAAGAAGGAAATAAGAGGATCTGCTATCTTGGATTTGATTCTCACTAACAAGGAAGAATTGATTGAAGAAGTGGAAATAATGGGCAACCATATGCGGAGATCCAGAATCCTCCAGATTCCACCTGCACACTAATACACTTCTCCTGAATCAATGCGGCCTTGCTTATTCTAAAGGTTCTTTTGGTCCTTGTTTTATGGCTTCATTTACAGCAGCAGGCATCAAGGTACACCTTTGCTGAGCTGCCGATATGGCAAGGGATGCACCAGGCAGCTTTCATTTACCACCTTCGTTCCTTTGCTGCTATCAGGACTCATTTTGATCTGGTTTCCTGCTGTCAAAATACATATCTTGAAGTGGGACTAAGCTTGCATGATGACGGATATGCTTGAGATAGCTCAGTGATGCAGTTTGAAGATGGAGCACACCTGAAGCTGCCTTCTGCTGGCCATTGGTCAATATTATCTACTCTGACTGGGAACAGGGTCTTCAGCAGAGAGGACTCTTTCATGTCACCTCCTACCAGATGGCTTGACGTGGAGTTGCTGGGGATTGAACCTGGGATCTTCTGTGTGTAAAGCAGATGTACTGTCACTAAACCACAGCCCCTTCCCTTTGTCAACAGACCATTTCTATGGAGGACATCCCATCGATAGCTGATGTTTGTATGAAATTTTAGACAGGCTCAATGGTCAGTGTTTTCTTTTGGAAAGAGGAAAGCATCAACGAGGATGATAGGACGACTATGTAAGAATAGCTGTAGAACACGTAGTTTAAAAGAGAGACTCATGTGCTTTCTAACCAAGAGTACTGCCCCAAACCAGGGCTTTGGCAACCACTGTAATCTTTCATTGGATTAGATCCAGTAGTTGGGACAGGCTTCAGCCTGGGTAGTGATGTAGAGTCTAAGTTAAATTTGACACATATTGGCTGTGATCACACACACTAAATAATGCACTTTCAATGCACTTTCCAACTGGATTTTACTGTATGAACTGGTAAAATCCAGATGGAAAGTGCATTGAAAGTGGATTGATAGTGAATAATTTAGTGTGTGTGATCGCAGCCATAGAGTTCCTGTCCCCTGACCTGTTTAGTCCAAGCTAGTCCGATCTTGTCAGATCTTGGAAGCCAAGTAAGGTCAGCCCTGGGTAGGATTTGGACGGGAGATTTCCAAGGAATACTAGAGTCATGACATGCAGGGCCTGCCCTAGACTGTCTGTCACCCTAGGCAAGGCCAACTTCTGGTGCTTCCCCTGCCCTGAGAATGTCATGGAGTCACATGGGGGGGGTGCCCAGTTTGGCACCCCCAGAAGGCCTGCACCCTAGGCAATCACCCAGTTTGCCTAGTGGCAGTTGGCCTCTCCTACCCATCCCTTAGTGAGCCACTCTTCTTCCCCCTGAGGTACAAGAGTCTCTTAGAGCATGGCAATTCAAGCATGTTAAGGGACTAGAAATTACATTGTAGAATCATAGGATGACATTTTGATGAATCTCCTTCTCATCAGCCTCCTCAAAATTGCCAACCCTATTCTGGATACTTTGAAGCGGCAATGACTCATGCCCCATATAGAAGTAGCCTCATATAGAAGAGGAGGAGGAGATTGGATTTATACCCCTCCCTTCACTCAGAGTCTCAAAGCAGCTTACAATCTCCTTCCCTTCCTTTCCCCACAACAGATACCCTCTGTGAGGTAGGCAGGGCTGAGAGAGCTCTGAAGGAACTGCTTTTGAGAGAACAGCTCTGAGAGAACTGTGGCTTGCCCGAGGTCACCTAGCAGTTGTATGTGGAGGAGTGCGAAATCAAACCCAGTTCTCCCAGAATGGTGTCTGTACTCTTAACCATGACACCAAATGTAACCAAACTACACCAAACCAAATAGAGAGGGAAGGAGGTTTGTGGGCACCCTGTTCCTGTGCAGCCTGGAGGGAGAAGCTGGGCACTTCTTCATTGGCACCTGTCTGGGTCCTCTGGAAGGCAGCATGACAAATTATGCATGCCCTCTCATCGTGTCTGACCTCTCACCGTGTCTGGCTGAGGGGTGACATGATAGAGGTTTACAAGGTTATGCATGAGATGGAGAAGGTAGAGAAAGAACTGCTTTTCTCCCTTTCTCACAATACAGGAACTCGTGGACACTCAATGAAATTGCTGAGCAGTCAGGTTAGAATGGATAAAAGGAAGTACTTCTTCACCCAAAAGGTGATTAACGCATGGAATTCACTGCCACAGGAGGTGGTGGTGGTTGCAAACATAGACAGCTTCAAAAAGGGATATGGAGCAGAGGTCCATCAGTGGCTATTACCACAGCATATTGTTGGAACTCTCTGTCTGGGGCAAGTGATGCTCTGAATTCTTGGTGCTTGGGAGGGATAACAGTGGTAGAACTTCTAGTGTCCTGGTCCCACTGATAGACCTCCTGATGGCACCTGGGTTTTTCGACCACTGTGTGACACAGAGTGCTAGACTGGATGGGCCATTGGCCTGATCCAACATGGCTTCTCTTATGTTCTTATGCATGAGGTCTCCAGCTGTTGCTGCCATGGCTGTGCATTTGCCTTCCCCTGAACTACCTGGGGACACAGCCAATCAGGCCTTGTGATAGTTCCTTAAAATGGGCTTCTCTCACATTCCATTGCTGCCACCAGCCAAGGGTAGGGATTTGTCCATCACCCAGAGCTTGCCTATTTCCATCACATCCAAAAGTACATAAAGCCATTCTTGAGCCATTGGAATGATAGATTTCTTCAAGAGCCTATAGCCCTCATACAATTGTGGCCGCCACATCCATTGTTTTCCTTTCCCCCTTTTTGTCTTGCTAAATTTCCTGGAGGTGTCACCATGGTAGTTAGCATCTGGACCCCAAATTCCCACATGGTAAAGAAACCCTGTACTTCATTGGTCCACCCTGGTAACCAGTCAGTAGAGCAAAGATCAGCATCCACTTCGATCAGAGCTACTGCTCAGTGGTCACACAGCCCCCTTTGCCCCAGGTTATGAATCTGACTAAGGTTCATTGTTCTTCTGGTGATGCCTCCTTATTGCCAGCAGAGATAGCCGCCTTGCCCTGATCAGGTTTGGGTCCATTATTGTGAGATCCGCTGGTCAGTTCTTGCTATTCCCTTCCCCTCCTTCCGTTGCTGTTGAGAACTTCTCTTCTCTTTGGACAGGTAATTGTATCACCCGTGATCATCGCTTCAATCCTGCTAATGCATATGTCCCTATCCAATCTTCATCTCCGTATATTCCTAGTTCTTTAATAACTGTGTGAATGCTGGTGTAACTGTGTGATTGTGTGACCTTTGTTTTCAATAAAAACATCTTGAATTTTAGCTACCAATCTCATATTTTATTGAGTCTCTGGAAAGGTCTGACTCCTGTAAATATAGGTTGTTGATCCTGCTCTTGCCATTTGCCTATTTAATTCCCCAATTCTATCTCAGAAGCAATTTGGCTAACACCACAATAACCATCACTGGCCAACTCCCACCTTTTCCTAGGTATGACCCAGCCCAGGCACATTGTTAGGAGGCTTCTAGGGGGCCCTCCAGGGTGCAGCCTGCTTTTAAAAAAAATTGCCAGAAGAAAGCTTATGGGAAGTGGCAAGCCCCATCATGGATGGGAAAGGGTGCCCCCTGGCTTTTAAAATCTTGGCTACACCCCTGCTGGAAATCTTCTCCCAGACCTTCCATGCTAATAGACAAAGAGTTTTGGAATTATTGTGCCAATACTTTTGTTTAAAATATAAAAGGTATTTTAGAGGTCTCCAGAGTGTCCAGTTTTTTCTGTTCCATAAGTAGTTTGCTGTATTTTATTTACTATTAAACCTTTTATGTTCCATTTCTAATTTTTAAATCTAATTTAAAATATTTTCTTTCTTTCTTTCTTTCTTTCTTTCTTTCTTTCTTTCTTTCTTTCTTTCTTTCTTTCTTTCTTTCTTTCTTTCTTTCTTTCTTTCTTTCTTGCAGAAGTTAAAGAGATTCTGGGGAAATTCAACAACCTGTTTGATTTGAAATAATTTTTATCTCCTTTTCAATTTCCTTTTGAAGAGAACCATCCAATAAAATAGATTTAATAAGAACCCAATTAAAAGGTGTGTTGACTGCTTTTTATTAAGCAGTAAGCATTTCACTCAGGCATAATATGACCTGCTTTTGAACCCTAAGCTAAAAGAAACAGTTTTGGGGAGAAATACATTCTGAGGACAACATAAAATCAATATGAGTGTGAACATAACCAGGAGAAAAATAGGTATAATGTCTCTCGCCTGGGTGCTGTGCTTGCCAGACATCTCTTAAATTAAGACTTTCAAAGATCTTAATTAGTTCTATGAATTTGTTTTTGTTGTTACAAATGGCTCTTGTGGGTAAGTATCTGTCTAGCCAAAGATCAGCAGTGTAGTTAGTCTCCATCTATAAGGAGCTCTCCCACTCTAAAGAGTTCTTTTTTTGTTAATGTATCAACCCAAAATCAAGGCTGCATTGCATTTGGTACAAATGCAATTAGGGCTACCAAGATCCTGCTGGGGGTGGGGGATCTCCCAGTTTGGGGGAACCCAACCTGCCAGCATGGAGCAGGCCACTGGGGGGATCCCAGGCATTGGCTGAGGCTCCTTCCTTAGGGAGGAAGCGGGGAGGGAGAGCTTGATTTGCCAGTCACTCTCAATTGCACGCAGAGTTACTGAACCAAGCCTCTCTTCCTTCTATTGACTGAGGCTCCTCCGCCTCCAGGCCCCCGGGGAAGGAAGGAAAGAGCCAGAGCTTCCTTGTCTAGTTCCCTGGATCCCATGGGAGAGATACAAAGAAAGCACCTTTAAGACCAACGAGTTCTAATGTTCTAAGCATGTTTTATTTTAAGTTTTCTATTTAAAAATATTTGATTGTGTTTGTCTGTGTCCTTTATAAGGTTTATATCTCTGCTACGTAATCTTAAATAGGTACACACACGGCCTGGCCCAACATGCTTCAACCCAACAAGGTCTCGCTTATGTCAGATCCGGCTAGGGTTGCCAAGTCCAACCCCAGAAATATCTGGGGACTTTGGGGGTGGAGCCAGGAGACACTAGGTGGAGCTAGGGGGAGGGGGGAAAACGGCGCCGGGGAGCGTGGCGAGCCGCCCCGTCTCGGAGCAGGCGACGCCGCTGCGCCACTGCCGCCTCTTCTCTGCTCGCCGTGGCGAGTCCTTCCACTGATGTCGGATTCTGAAGGAGAAAGTCTTGCGTTCACGCAATCACCGGCTTAAATCGCTTTCCGCTGCATTTGCAGCTTCTTCACAAGCCAACTGACACGGTCCTCAGACCGGCTTCTTTCAAACGCCCATATGATATAGTTATTGAAATTTACTTCTGAGTAGTAGTACTCCTTATAGACTTTTTGGAATTTTCCAGAGTCATCCTTGGGAATTGTGTTTTTGTTTTTAGGTCCCCCTGCTTTTCCCATAGGTTTTTTTTTCCAATGACTGTTAGGTTCAATTTAACAACAACACAATCAGGCATCTGCCATATTCAAATGTGACACCCCACCCCCTTGGAGGTGTTCTTGAGGTAAAAAGCGCTGGTAAAATAGAGAGCATCTGTTACTGGAGGGGGGGAGTTGTTTTTGTGTGGCCAGAGTCCTCTTGAGGTAAAAGTTTTAGGTAACATGTAAAGAGGTGCAGTAAAAAAATATCCTAGACAATTTTGAAAATTTCTGGAAAAACAAGTTGAAAGAAAGGATTTGCACTCCTGAGATAAAAATGCCTAGCAAAATGTAAGGAGGAGCTATCACCCCCTTGTGATGAAACTCACTTTTGATATGGGATAAATTCCTGGCATTGATAATATGTGCTTTCTTATATCAGAGTTCTTTTTATATCAGGATTCTAGAATGGAAATGGTGAAATGTGGAAATAAAATGTCAGTTGATTTGGTAATATAATGGGAACAAAGAGTCCTATCCAAGCATGCAATCGAGGTCAGGTCAAATAACATTTCCATCTCATGGTCCTCCTATTAACTCATGTCCAAAATTTAACTGCCAATCTTAAAATGAAAAAACAATGTTGACAGAAGTCTTACCAGCTTTAAACACAGAGATGATATACACTGACTGTGCAAGCATATGGGTGTATGTTCTATATGTGTCCTAGTGGCCCCATGGTGCAGAGTGGTAAAGCAGCAGTACTGCAGTACTGTGGTCTGAACTCTGCTCACGACCTGAGTTCAATTCCAGCGGAAGCTGGATTCAGGTAGCCGGCCCAAGGTTGACTCAGCCTTCCATCCTTCCAAGGTCGGTAAAATGAGTACCCAGCTTGCTGGGGTGGGGGGGGGGGGAGTGTAAAAGACTAAGGAAGGCAATGGCAAACCAACTGTAAAAAGTCTGCCGTGCAAACGTTGTGAAAGCAACATCGCCCCAGAGTCGGAAATGACTGGTGCTTGCGCAGGGGACCTTTCCTTTTCCTCTATATGTTTTCTAAAAATCTCAGTGTGCTCTAAATGCTTTTAACCTAATAACCACAAGCCACTGAGACACCAACACCTTCTGATGAGGCAGATGAAATTCAGTGGCTCTTGGGTTTTCCAAGCCAGGGAACTCTATTAGCTTGTTGCAGCAAAAATAAACATGAAGGACAGAGTTCCTGACTAGGCTAGGGTTCAAATCCCTACTCTGCCATGAAAGACTGCTTCCTACCAACTTAGTTTAGCCTTGAAGACAGCCCTCTGCCTTGATGGCTGATCTGGCCATCTGGATCCATGCCACAGAATCGTCTAGACTGTGTATTGCATCCAACATATGTTCCCGTTGAAGTCAGCTCAGAGACACCAGCTGATGAAGAATGCCACAGCTTGGCTATCATCAAGAGCTAGGCAGAGCATGCCTATGAGCCCCATTCTGCAGTCACTCCATCATTGGCTGCTTATCAGTTACCGGGGTCAGTTCAAGGTATTGGCTGTCACGGCTGGCACGCTTATATGTACTATGGAAAGAAAAAGTCGGATGTTTTTTCCCCCTCACCATTATATAAGAAATAATCTACTAAATGTTTGGATGAAGTATAAGAAATATGGCAATGAGAGAAAACCACTATGGATAGTGCCAGCAGAAGTAATAAGAATAACAGCTGAGACAGGAGAGGAAAAAGGGATGTCATATAATCAATTATTAAAAATACAAAGCGGTAAAATAGAATTGAAAACTGCTGAAGAGTTGAATAATAAGTATGATTGGTTTCAAATGCAACAAATAAAAAGTTTGGTGGAAAGTGATGTTAAAACTGAAGGAATAAGATGAGAACAAACAGAAATGGAAAAAGTTCTGCTTGGAGATAATGAAAAATTAATTTTGAAAATCTGTAAGTTACTTTTAAAATGGTCTACGGAAGATGAAGTAGTGAAATCTCAAATGATTAAGTGGGCAATTAATATAAATAAAGAAATACAGATGGACACATGGGAATATTTGTGGAAGAACTCTATGAAACTCTCAACATGTCAGAGTATTAAAGAAAGCTGTTTTAAGATGATGTACAGATGGTATATGACTCCTAAAAAGTTGGCAAAGATGAACAATAAGATGCCAGATAGATGTTGGAAATGTAAAAAACATGAAGGTTCTTTCTACCATATGTGGTGGACCTGTGAAAGAGCGAAAAAGTACTGGCAGATGATTCAATAAGAGATTTCTAAGATCTTGGGATACGAATTTAACAAAGTTGCAGAGACTTTTCTGTTGGGATTACAAATGGAAAAATTTCCAAAAGAAGATAGAACTTTAATTTGGTACTTGCTCTCAGCTGCTAGGAGATTGTATGCACAGTTGTGGAAGCAAGAAAAAATACCAGAGAAATGGGATTGAATTGTAAAAGTTATGACATGGAGTGAAATGGGCAAGTTAACAAGGACCTTAAGACTATGATTTAGAAGTATTTAAGATGGAGTGGAAAAAGTTCAGAAGATATGTGGAAAATAAAAGGACATTGGACAATTTTTGATAATGACTAAGTACAAGAGGGAGGAGGATATAAATCCAATATCTTCTTATTAATTAAGGGTACCTTTAAGATTAAGATTTTAAGTATATAACACCGGCGGGGGTCAAGTAACGGGAGGAGGGGTGGGTAGAAAGTAATATATGGGATAGATTTTTTAAAAAGTAATTATTAATGAAGTAAGAAATTGAAATTTATTACCATATGTTACTAATAAAATTGTTTGAAAACAAAAGGTATTGGCTGTCACATACAAAGAGCCTCATATCTGCAGGACTGCTTCTCCCTCTAGGCTCCGCCACAACTGCTTCACTTATCTGAGTAGGGCCTTCTGCAGGTGCCACCCTGCAAATGGGCAATATGAACAACTCCCTGTACATGTGCATTCTCTGCTAGGAAAATGAGTCAAATCAGAGAATCCACTTTATGGAATGGCCAGGCTGATGAAGTTGGGGAGACCCCTGCTCTCTTGGCATGCAAAACTGACTTATTCGGGAGGGCCTTTTTACAAAAACAATAGCACTTTATGATTCCAGAATGGTTCAAGATACTTTAATAACAGGAAAGAGACTATGGACTGTGCTTTGGGGTACACCATGTACTATCTGCTGCTGCATATATTATCCTAGTATATAATTTATGCATCATTTTCCCATTGTGCTATGTTAGTATCTTCTAGTTATCTAGTACAGCTCATACAGCTATTACCGTAAGCAGAAATTAGGATAGAAATGGGCAGCCCAATTCTGAGAACTGCAGCACCTGACTGTGACAGAACTAAGGCGCCACACATCAACTCCCTATAGGCTTTGGCACACTCCGACATAGGGGTGGGGGGAGGGAAGAAGCGTAGGTCACCATATTTCAAACAGTCACCATGGAAACTCTGCTGGAGTGTGGACTCCCAACATGTGGACAAGGTGGACACAGCAGGAGGGGAGGGCCAGCTCAGCCCCCCCGGATTGGTCAGTGCTGGTGCAGGTGCCGTGGCAGATGACAGTTGAGGGTGGAAAGAGGCAGCCCCGAAGATGCTCATTGCCTTTCCCATCCTGCCCCCTGACAGAGAACTGAGCCAATCATGGGCAGACGGTCAAAGGCAAAGGAGAGAAGTCCCACCGACACGGGGAGACGACAAGAGTGAGGCTGGGCATGCACACACGCCCAAGAGAAGCCTGACTCGCTGCTGAGGTGGGGGCGGGGGGGAAGGAAGGGGAAGTGCGGAACTGCAGGATTGGCTGCACCCATCCACTGTCAGACTTGTGCCAATGGCAAGCGGGGGAGAGGAGTCTTGTGCTCTCGCCATGAGCCAGAAACAAAAAGGGAAAACATAGTGCAGGAGTCTGAAATCAGAGAAACCAGGCAAAATGTGTGTATTGGAACGAGTAGATAGAGTTTCAGAATGCCACCAAGTCCCACAGGGAAGTCCTCCCTGGCAAGGACACAGACTCACCTTAACGCCTCCCACTACTTGCGGGGAACCTCTCCCCCGGTGGCAGTAGGACACAGAGTGCGAGGGACCAGTCAGGTGCCCATTGCATTGTTTCCCCCTCCCCTCTGACGTGCGCTATGGGATGAGGGGGGGAAAGACCCTCTGGCTCCCCTGTCCAGCCTCTCACGGAGGTGGCTCATAGTTTACCCCCCTCCCCAAGAAACAAGTGAGCCCACCCTTCAAGCCATTCCCTTGGGGAGCCCACGGACAGAGTGGCAGAAGGGAGGGGGAAGGGCACAGGGAACATTCAGCAAACGCCAAGCAGGAGAGACAAAGTAGGGCACAGTGTAGACTTTATTGTGCTGGAACCGAGTGCAATGGTATCCCAGGTACAACTTGGACAGTCTTTCGGGGGGGGGGGGGCGGGAATCCACTCAGAGTGGTGAGCAGGAACAGCTGACCGAGCCGGTTGGAGTGCCACACACGGAAGCCTTTGTGTTGAATTCCCACCTGTAAAACAGAGTCAGAGATCAAGACTCTGCAGGTGGGGCAGCTGGAGTGGGGGGCTGTGTTTCAGCCAAGGACTCTCTTAAAGGGACAGCCTCTGCCCCACCTCCCCACAGGCATCGGATCAGCTGCCAGACCCTCCCCCTGCCCTGCCAGGGGTGGGAACAAGGCAGAGGACAGACCAAGGGAAGGGGGCCAGCAGTGGCGGGGGGGGGGGGCAGCTGGAGATGCTGTCACACTACCTGGCTGCAAGTGAGAGGAGGAGGAGGAAATTGGGGATGGACAGTCTCACTTTCCCAGCCATGGACAAAGATCCTCGTACACTGAGCCTCTGGAGGCTGGCTACCTGTTGAGACCTGGAAACGAGAGCGGTTAGCCCCAGGGGAGAGACCTCGCTCTCCTACTCGCAAGTCAAATAGCTCACCCTATACTATCTAAGCAGCCTTGCTGTGCAATATCCACCCCCAAAGTGCCCCAGCCCTCGCTCTAAGTCCGCACATCAAGGAGCTCCCCGGCAGAGTCCCGTGCAGCATACTCTGCTCTTCCTAAAGGGTTGTGTGGGCCGGGACGGAAGGCTTTGTAGGAGGTGGGGGGCTGTTATGGGGTATTGCAGAGGGGTTTGTCCAGCCAAGGGCATGCAGGGATTGGTGTGCCGTTTAGTCGGCTCCCAAAGAGGTTTCAAGGCTGCGCCGGGAGCAGCAGCAAACTTTGTTTTCAGGGTCCATGGGTCTCTGTGGGATATGCCTGTACTCCCGTCATCGTAACTTTGTGCCTCTCACAGGGGGCGTTCCCAGGCTGAAAGATCTTAGGAAGCCAACTAATGGTGGCCACGCCGCTGGGACTGCCCCCCTCGTTTGCTGGAGTAGCAGCATATGCCTCAGTTCCACTGCTGCCTAGGCACGGTGCCACCCAGTTGGCAGTCATGAGCAGGCGTGCGCTGAGGCGGGCATAGAGTGGTGCAACTCCCATTTGTGCCAACGGGGAGGGAGTTAGAGCGGCTCAAATCCCATTTTCACCGGCGTAGCGGTTAGTTGGTTTCCAAAGCGCTTTCAGCCCCCCCTCCCCTTCAGATTGCGCTCCAAAAGGCCTTACTTAGTATTATTTTCCCTAGTATTTAATTAATGCATCTAGCAATGTTTCCACTGAAAAGGTGATAAGATTGTTTGTACCCAATAACAGCCATGTCACCTGGACTCCTATATTAAGCAATTCCACATTAAAAAATTAAATAAAGGGATCATTAAATTAGCCCTCAACTTGTTATATATGGGGCACTCTAGAATCATGTGTTCAATGGTTTCAACTTTGTCATACGAACGCCTGCATGTTCTCCTAGTGTATGGTACTTTATTATATCTACCCTCCAAAACTGCTGAGGGAAGGGCATTCATTCTCGCCAGGGTAAAAGCTCTTCTGGGCTTTGGTATCGTCATAGAATAATAAAATTCTCAATAATAAAAATACCTTGGCAGCTGCATCAAGAGGCCAATTCCCAAGTAAAGTGTCGCGCGTACCCTATGTGCTCTGATAGACATACTAGTAACTTCTTAACACACTTTTTTATTTGCCTAATTGTTCTGTATTGAGACTGGAACGTTCATGGGTGTGCTACCACAGACTTTGCTGAGCTTGAGGCTCCAGAACAATAGCTTCTTGGACTCTGGGAGGTGGCCAATCAGGATCAATGGCCAGTACTTGTACCTATAGTTAAGAGTTGATGGGATTTGGGTGAGGTCATTTGCATGCATATAAGCAGGGCCGTTGGCCCTGGGGTGCTCAGTCTTGTTGCTGATTTCACTAAATAAAGTAGAACTGTTTCACTGCAATGCATCTTGATCCCAGTATTTAACACTAATTATATCTTCAGTTTCTGCATTCTTAGCCATGCTGTTTGTAACTCCAGGTGTGCATTCAGATGGGCGTTTTGGTCCAACACAGCCACCCATCTGCCCCTGAATTTAAAAGGCACATTCACCCAGTGCACATCTAGGCCCTGAGGTGCAAGCATGCCTACTTCATCTTTCGATGGCTCAACTCTGCTTCAATAAGCCACTGGGAAGCATTGCTGAAGTGCTTGCATGGTGTGTTTCCAGGCCACCTGAACGGCTGGGGTGCACCATGGAAGCGTCTTCAATGTGCATGAGCGGTGTGTCCACTCCTCCAGGGCATACTCAGCCTGTGCCTCTCTTGGCAGTCAGGCGTGTGCCATCTGCTTGCCGCAGGACACCTCAGATTGCACCGGCTTCTTTAAAGCCAAGAGGCCACCGCTGTGAGCAGCCCATCTGAATCCAGCCCTAGGCATTTCATTTTCTTTCCCAGTAGTTGATCCCATTGACTGTAATATCTGTCTGGATAAGTCCAAGTAGAGTGGTCCCGCCCTCAGATTTTAAAACTTTTACTTTAACAAAGATATGCTTTCTATACATCAATAATTTGCCCAGTTCTGTTCTCAGTGGTATTCCTGAGATGCATCTGAGAGAAATAGTTATGCCTTGGTTCAGCGTTTTTTTCTAGATTTTTACTTGGCTTTAGTTTCTATTATTCAAATCTTATTTCTGACTTGGATGGCTCAGGATAGCCTGATTTTGTCAGTGTCACAGGCTGGGGCTGGGTCAGGCGAAGTCCAGGGGCAGTCCAAGGCCTGTAGCTGGTGAGCAAAGAGGGTCCGATGTGCCAAAGCCAAATCACAGTCCAGGTATCGCAGGTCAGGGGTTCAGAAGCCGCAGTCGGGGGGTCCAGAAGTCAAAGCCAGGAGCCAAAGTGGATGCTAGAACGTCAGGTAAGTGACTAGTTGCTTCCACAAAGCCTTCTCCCAAAGCCCACAGCTATATAGCCCTCTGCTGTCTGTTGCCCATTTGGGCTAAGTGCTGACTCAGAGGGTGGCCAGGATCCTGCTAAGACTCATGCATCCTTACTCTTAGAAGAGCCAAGATCCTTTCAAAACTCAGGGCTCAGGGAGCGTCTTGCTCATGAGCGTGCCGCTCTCCTTCGATCCCTGAGGTCCTGGCGAAGGCGGTCACGCACCCGAGCCACCCGAGAGGCCGAGGCCAGGGAGCTTGGGTCTTCTCCCGCAGGGGGCAGGGGCACTGGTGCAGGTGGCAGGGGCACAGTTTCTCCTGCAGGCTCAGCTTCTTCTGCAGGGTCCCCAGCACCCATGACAGTCAGATCTCAGACGCTAAGCAGGGTTGGCCTTGGTTAGTACTTGGATGAGAGACCACCAAGGAAGGCCAGGGGTCAGAGCTGGCGGGCAGGCACTAGACTGCTGACCTAGGCAAGTTGCCCCCCACCCCCAACTTCCTGCCTGCCACACATCCTTCCTCCCTCACCACCCGAGTACAGTGATGGCAGGCCCCAGTTGGCACACTGGAGTGCACCTACTGCCGCATTGTGCCATCCCACCACCAATGTTCCCTCTAAACTGAGTTAGCGTGAGCTAGCTCACAGATTTTTAGTCTCCAGCTCACAAATTTTTGTCTTAGCTCAGGATGACCCGAGAGAACAATAATTTATGCAGTAGCTCACAACTTTAATACCAGTAGCTCACAAAAATAGAATTTTTGCTCACAAGGCTCTGCAGCTTGGAACATTGCCCACCACCAGGGGTGGATGAAGGCTCACTGGTGCCCTAAGCCTTAGGGCACCAGTGAGCCTTCATCTGCCCCCCTCCGGTGTTGGGCACACTGTTCCAAGCCTTGCTGAGCCTTGCTGAGCCAAAATACTATCTTTTGTGAGCATACTAGTTATTAACAGTTGTGAGCTACTGCATAAACTAAGCCAAGCTTGGGCTACATGAAGTTCTACAAAAATGCAATGCAACATCTGTTTTAGTTTTTCACGAGTTAAATGTATCAAAGTTCCAATATTCATGACCTGAAAGGCATTTTTCTACATTTCATTTTCACAAAATCACTGATAACTTCTCAGAATGTCTGCTTCAATTGTTAATATACACAGTGAGTTGTGTCTTTCTTGAAGCATAACTGATCTATTTGGGTTTTTTACATGTTTCAATTGTGAGAAAGACATCTCTGTTGTGCAGTTAGTGACCATTAATGTTAAAAATATTCTTAAGGCAATTTTAACATTTGGAAAGGCACTCTCTAGTTTGTCTTCTGTAATTGTGTTGTAAAGTTCCATGTGAGTGAAAGATGTTTTCTTGGTTATTTTAAACTTATGAAGAACATATGAATGGAACTGCTGAAGCTCTGTAGACAAAGTGTTGTTCCTGTCACCTGGATAAGCATCAATGTCTGACAGGTCTTAGGGTGACCATAATGTCTGAAGGCCAGCCAGGGACAACGGGGGGGGGGGGCAGGGGTGCGTGCGCGCGCCGCCGGGAAACAGGAAGTGACGTCACTTCCGGTGACGTCACTTCCGGTGACGTCATGCCACCACCGGAAACAGGAAGTGGCATCACTTCCTGTGACATCATTTTCCCCGCGTCACCTGCCGGAAACGGGAAGTGACATCACTTCCTGTGACATCATTTCCCCCAAATGACATCATTTTCCCCAAATGCCACTGCCGGAAACAGGAAGTCACTTCACAGCACTTCCTGTGACGTCCCCAAATATCACCGCCGGAAACAATTTTGTTCTCAAATCCTGTATATACTTCATCAGTATATGGGATAAGGCACTTTCTCAACTGTGCTGCATAATGCAGCCTATTTATTTTGTCCTGTTGGCTCTGTTGGCTCTATCTGCGCCACCTTCATCACTTTCGGGGTGTGGATCCCCCAGTGGGGTGGTCTCCCGACTCCCTCCGCTGACTGTTTCTGATAGCCCTGCGCCCCCTCTTTCATTTGATATGTGTCCCGTGCGGGTGCCACCCTCCCGCCAGGAGATGCCGCAAAATGAGCCCCCTTGAGGCTTATGGCGGCAGGGCTCGGGGAAGCGAGCTAGACTGCTGTTCTTTTGAGGGGTTATAGAGTGTTTCGAGCCCGTCCCTGTGGCATCGGTCCCATCGTTGTGGGACCCAGGGGGCCGGCGCAGCGGCACGCCGAAGCAGCCTGTCACTAATAACACAGGTCGAGATGCAGGACAGGAACCTGGAAGTGACCGACAGGCTGCTTCAGCGTGCCGCTGCGCCGGCCCCCTGGGCCCCAGAATGATGGGACCGATGCCACAGGGACGGGCTCGAAACACTCTATAACCCTCAAAAGAACAGCAGTCTAGCTCGCTTCCCCGAGCCCTGCCGCCATAAGCCTCAAGGGGGCTCATTTTGCGGCATCTCCCGGCGGGAGGGTGGCACCCGCACGGGACACATATCAAATGAAAGAGGGGGCGCAGGGCTATCAGAAACAGCCGGCGGAGGGAGTCGGGAGACCACTCCACTGGGGGATCCACACCCCGAAAGTGATCCAACGAATGGACATCTAGCCATCTTGCGTACACTATGATACAGTATTTTAGCACCATTTTATATATTTTAAACTATTTTAAATAATTTATTTGTGACTGATATATTTAAAACTGTTTATCTTGTTTTATGTGAATCATGGGATCCCCATGTCTGTTAGCCGCCCTGAGCCCGCCTGGCGGGGAGGGCGGGATATAAAAATAAAATATTATTATTATTATTATTATTATTATGAAGGTGGCGCAGATAGAGCCAACAGGACAAAATAAATAGGCTGCATTATGCAGCACAGTTGAGAAAGTGCCTTATCCCATATACTGATGAAGTAAATACAGGATCTGAGAACAAAATTGCACTAGAAGACACAAACACAAAGCTCCCTTACACTGAATCAGTGCTTGGGTCCACCAAAGTCAGTATTGTCACATAAGAGAAGCCCTGTTGGATCAGGCCAGTGGCCCATCCAGTCCAACACTCTGCGTCACATAAGAACATAAGAGAAGCCCTGTTGGATCAGGCCAGTGGCCCATCCAGTCCAACACTCTATGTCACATAAGAACATAAGAGAAGCCCTGTTGGATCAGGCCAGTGGCCCATCCAGTCCAACACTCTGCGTCACATAAGAACATAAGAGAAGCCCTGTTGGATCAGGCCAGTGGCCCATCCAGTCCAACACTCTGTGTCACACTTAAGAACATAAGAGAAGCCCTGTTGGATCAGGCCAGTGGCCCATCCAGTCCAACACTCTATGTCACATAAGAACATAAGAGAAGCCCTGTTGGATCAGGCCAGTGGCCCATCCAGTCCAACACTCTGTGTCACACTTAAGAACATAAGAGAAGCCCTGTTGGATCAGGCCAGTGGCCCATCCAGTCCAACACTCTGCGTCACACTTAAGAACATAAGAGAAGCCCTGTTGGATCAGGCCAGTGGCCCATCCAGTCCAACACTCTGCGTCACATAAGAACATAAGAGAAGCCCTGTTGGATCAGGCCAGTGGCCCATCCAGTCCAACTCTCTGCGTCACATAAGAACATAAGAGAAGCCCTGTTGGATCAGGCCAGTGGCCCATCCAGTCCAACACTCTGTGTCACATAAGAACATAAGAGAAGCCCTGTTGGATGAGGCCAGTGGCCCATCCAGTCCAACACTCTGCGTCACATAAGAACATAGAAGCCCTGTTGGATCAGGCCAGTGGCCCATCCAGTCCCACACTCTGTGTCACACTTAAGAACATAAGAGAAGCCCTGTTGGATCAGGCCAGTGGCCCATCCAGTCCAACACTCTGCGTCACATAAGAACATAAGAGAAGCCCTGTTGGATCAGGCCAACGGCACATCCAGTCCAACACTCTGTGACACATAAGAACATAAGAGAAGCCATGTTGGATCAGGCCAATGACCCATCCAGTCCAACACTCTGTGTCACATAAGAACATAAGAGAAGCCCTGTTGGATCAGGCCAGTGGCCCATCCAGTCCAACACTCTGTGTCACATAAGAACATAAGAGAAGCCCTGTTGGATCAGGCCAGTGGCCCATCCAGTCCAACACTCTGTGTCACATAAGAACATAGGAAGGAAGGAAGGAAGGAAGGAAGGAAGGAAGGAAGGAAGGAAGGAAGGAAGGAAGGAAGGAAGGAAGGAAGGAAGGAAGGAAGGGAGGGAGGGTGGGAGGGAGAAAGGGAGGGAGGGAAGAAGGGAAGAAAGGAAGGAGGGAAGGAAGGAAGGAAGGAAGGAAGGAGGGAAGGAAGGAAGGAGGGAAGGAAGAAAGGAAGGAAGGAGGGAGGGAAGAAAGGAAGGCCACCCGCAACCGCCAGCCCCCCCCCCGCTTTCGGCCCCCTTACCTACGGCGGCGGCGAGTCCAGCGGCGGCGGCGGAGAGGCCTTTCCGATGCCCTCCCGGGCCTCCGCCAGCACGGGGGGGGGGTGGTAGAGGCCGGGGAAGCGTCGGAAAGGCCCGCGGTGGTCGCTGGAGGGCCTCCAGCGACCCCCGCGGGCCTTTCCGACGCCCTCCCGGGCGGAGGAGGACGGGGGGTGGGGGTTTCGAGCCCCGGGAAGCCTCGGAAAGGCCCGCGGGGGTCGCTGGAGGCCCTCCAGCGACCCCCGCGGGCCTTTCCGATGCCCTCCCGGGCGGAGGAGGACGGGGGGTGGGGGTTTTCGAGGCCCGGGAAGCCTCGGAAAGGCCCGCGGGGGTCGCTGGAGGGCCTCCAGCGACCCCCGCGGGCCTTTCCGACGCCCTCCCGGGCGGAGGAGGGCGGGGGGTGGGGGTTTCGAGGCCCGGGAAGCCTCGGAAAGGCCCGCGGGGGTCGCTGGAGACCCTCCAGCGACCCCCGCGGGCCTTTCCGACGCTTTCCCGGGCGGAGGAGGGCGGGGGGTGGGGGTTTCGAGGCCCGGGAAGCCTCGGAAAGGCCCACGGGGGTCGCTGGAGGGCCTCCAGCGACCCCCGCGGGCCTTTCCGACGCTTTCCCGGGCGGAGGAGGGCGGGGGGGTGGGGGTTTCGAGGCCCGGGAAGCCTCGGAAAGGCCCGCGGGGGTCGCTGGAGGGCCTCCAGCGACCCCCGCGGGCCTTTCCGACGCTTTCCCGGGCGGAGGAGGGCGGGGGGGTGGGGGTTTCGAGGCCCGGGAAGCCTCGGAAAGGCCCGCGGGGGTCGCTGGAGGCCCTCCAGCGACCCCCGCGGGCCTTTCCGACGCTTTCCCGGGCGGAGGAGGGCGGGGGGTGGGGGTTTCGAGGCCCGGGAAGCCTCGGAAAGGCCCGCGGGGGTCGCTGGAGGGCCTCCAGCGACCCGCGCGGGCCTTTCTGACGCTTTCCCGGGCGGAGGAGGACGGGGGGGGGGGGGTTTCGAGGCCCGGGAAGCCTCGGAAAGGCCCGCGGGGGTCGCTGGAGGCCCTCCAGCGACCAGCGCGGGCCTTTCCGACGCCCTCCCGGGCCTCCGCCGCCACCGCCGGGCCCCGTGCGCGGGCGGGGAAGGCGACGAGTGAGGGAGGGAGCGTCCCTGCGCGTGCGCAGGGTGATCTGCGCACGCGCAGGGTCGCTCCCTCCCTCACTCGCCGCCTTCCCCGCCCGGGCGCGCGGCCGCCGGCTCTCTGGCTGGCTAAACCGGGACCTCTTAATGGTCCCGGTATACCCAGCCCGGGAGCCGGGAATTGGGGGCCGGAACCGGGAAAGTCCCGGGAGACCGGGACGGTCTGGCCACCCTATCTTTAAGTACCTCTCACTTTCTGATAATTGGGAATTAGCACCTTGTTGGGTGGCATTAGGAACATCTGTCAGAAAAAAGAATATGTCTGCTATTTCAGTGTACACCTTTAGTCTCCTCCTCATTTCTGTTTCTAACTTTTCAACAATTACATAAAAAGTGGAAATACGGAATTTGTCTCTGGCACTGAGAATGACCTCTGGTGCATTTCCATCATTGGGCATTATCTTTCTTATACGCTTATGCGTTTGAGTGGCTTTGTATTCTACATCAGGGAGCATGTCCTTTGCAAGTGATTCAAATCTCTCAAACTCATCTCTTGATGTGTGCAACTGGTCTGCCAATGATGAATACAAATCTGCACATGTTTGCAAGATCACATTTTCACTTTGAAAATTCAGCATGAACACAAATTCCAGTTCTTGCATCTCGTTTGCAATATCTTTTGCCTCCCTTCTAGTGTCACCTTTTTGCAATTGGTCATCTAATAAATCTTCCAAAGCTTCCAGAATCTTGAAGAAAGATTTGATAATTGCTGCAGTTGGCACAGCATGTGCTTTCCATCTGGTGTCTGAAAGTGATTTCAACACTTTTTCATTTCCAATGCAATCTTTGAGAATTCTCCACCGAGCCGTTGAGGTTGAAAAGAATGTATAGAGCAGTTATACAGTGGAAAAGAAATATACTGCAACTTGACAGCAATCCACAGCACTTCATCCAACAAAATTTAGTGAATGAACTGCACAGGGTACATAAATGGCAAACTGATTTGCATCCAAAAGTTTTTGCTGCATGCCATTGTAACGGCCAGACATGTTGGCAGCATTGTCATATGACTGCCCTCTGCATTTAGCAAAATCCAATTTACAATCATCATATAAGTACTTCAACACCTGCTGTGCCATAGCTTCACCAGTGTGGTTTTGTAATTCCAAAAATGTGATAAATTGTTCAACGGGCTGTCCATCTTGCAAGTATCTGAGCACCATGCTCAGTTGGTCAACATGCAAAAGATCAGGCGTTGAGTCCACAGACAGACTGAAGTACCCAGAAACATTAATTTCGTCAACGATGACGCACTCTTTTTGCCATTAACTCAATAAGTTCCTCACATTTCATTTTGGACAGGTACAAAGGGTTGCCTTTGCCAGCATTGCCATACCATGATATGTGAGCAGCCAAGAATGGGTCAAACTGACTTATCAATTCGAGTAGCCCCAAATAATTCCCATTATTGAGAGACCCCAATTTTTCCACTTTTCCTCGGAATGCCAATCCTCATTCAGCCAGTGTGCAAATGACTGCTACAACACACCAAAGCACATTCTCTCAGTAATTGTACTCCTCTTCAATTTGTTTGTCCAGTGGCTGTGTCAAGCCTAAGCCTTGTTTCCGAGTTAAATATGTCAACATGGCATCTCAGTGAGTTGTACTTTTTTCATGGTTGTAAATTACAGCAGTGTTTCGCCAGCCACTGAATCTCTCATTTCTAGCCAAATGCGTTGAACCCTTTGGGCACAAATAGTTTACAAACAGAACAGTAAACTGATCCTTTTGAAGGAGAGTACAACAGCCATTCTCTCTTGTAGTGTTCACCATTGGCTTTTATTCCAAAAAATATTTATTCCAAAAAATATCTTCTGTGAACAGTATCTCTTTGCCTTCCCACTAATGAAATTGTGACACGATTTGTTAAATGGCCCATTCTGCTGCTGACATTCACTGGGTCCATAAGCAATAAGTCACATCATCACCATAAAATTCATCCCACAACCCTGGGTCCTTAGCTTTGTTCATTTCATCCTTGGTCAGTTCTCTAAACTCCTTGGATAGTTCCAAAGCATTTACACATCTTGTCTTGGAAGTAGGTCCAGGTTGTGGCACTTCATCGTGTGCAACGTCATCATGAAAATCTGGCCTCGCACCAACACTGCCTGTTTCTGATGAAGGAGATAGATTTGATTCACTTCCTGTCTCTGAAGACTGACACTGGTTTTGATCTGGATCATCTTTCTCTGCAGTTTGTAAGAAGAAATCTGTCAGCTTTCCTGTCTTGGCTACAACAGACAGATTCTTTTGCTCATTTTCTTTTGCATGTTTTCTCTTTTGCGCACCACTCAACTGAACACGCTTCATTTTTGACGTTTACATGGGGCTGAAATTAAAAAGGGGCAGAGAGGGTCATTGAAATGACTGTCATGACAACTGAATTTGGCTCCATCATTTTACTTTTAAACACATGCATTTTACTTTTAAACATAGCCTATGACACTGCACTCGCCAACAAAAAATAGAAGATAACACTGGGGTGCACCATGATCAATATGCACTAGTTTTATCAATTTTTTTTTTTACAAATCTTCATTCTTTTTTTTTCTTTTCACCCTTTCCCCAACTTTGTGGTGCCCCCTTTAGCCCTGGTGCCCTAAGCACATGCTTAGTCTGCTTAATGGTTAATTCGCCCCTGCCCACCACCCCTGTCTGGAAGGGCCAGGTGGCTCCTCTCTTGCCACCAGCCTGCCTGCTTTCCTTGGCAGTGATGGCGGTAGCAGCAAGAATAGGCTCCAGCTGCCAACGCAGCCTAGGTGGGCAGGAAGAGGCAGAGCAGCGGCAGGGAGGAGCTGAAAGCTTCCTTCCCACCTCGCCACCCCTTGTCTTGCTGCCAGCTGCTTTTTTTTTTTGCTGGTGGTTGACCTCCCTCAGAGGCTGCTTGGGCTGCCCGTGGGGAGAGGGGTGGGTGGGAGGGGGCACCTGGCACCCCCTGTAGGCCAATTGGCACCCCTAGGCTGCCACCTACCTGGCCTACTTGGATGGCCTCCAGTGCACAGTCTGCTTTTTTCATTTTCTTTTTGCCATGGCTGAGCCGGTGAAGTGTCATCAGTGGCAGCCAGAGCCAGGACAGCTGAGCCAAACACAGTGCACTGCTGTAGCAAAGCAACTGGTGAAGAGGAGGGAGGTGGAGGAAGCCATGTGGAATGGGTTGGGGGGGGGGGGGGATGGATGAAACTGCTTGTTGCAAATTGCAAGGTGGGAGAGAGGGAGGTGGAAGTAAACCCCACTGCTTGCACGCAAGATGCAGTCCTTTCTTCAATCCAAAGTTTAAGGTTGGCTGCCTTGACTTGGCCACATTCAGAGCCTCCAGCTTTGCCCCACCCCAGAAAGCTTCTGAGAGGCCAGTTTGGTGTAGTGGTTAAGTGCGCAGACTCTTATCTGGGAGAACCAGGTTTGATTCCCCACTCCTCCACTTGCAGCTGCTGGAATGGCCTTGGGTCACCGTCAGCCATAGCTATCTCAGAGTTGTCCTTGAAAGAACAGCTGCTCTGAGAGCTCTCTCAACACCACCTACCTCACGGTGCCTGTTGTGTGTGGGGGGGAAGGTAAAGGAGATTGTAGGCCACTCTGCAATTCAGAGCGTAGGCCGGAGTATAAATCCAATATCTTCTTCTCTGCAGTGGGGAAGGATACCCCCTAAGTTTTTGAAAAGCCCCCCGACTATGGCTATGGCCCTGCTACCCAGAGGAAAGTAATGGCAAACCACCTCTGTTTGTTTCTTGCCTTGAAAACCCAATGGGAGTCACTGTTAATCAGCTGCAACTTCATAGTGCTTCCCACCACCAATCCTTTCAGGTTGCTTATTGGATGTCTCATAATATTTGACTGCATTGACTTGGTGGCAGTGGAAAGTGCTGTCAAGTCACAGAGGCCTGAGAGGAGCAGAACAGAGCAGAGCAGCTCTGATAGCTGAGACAGCTGGAGAAGTTGCTGAGAATTTCTGAGTAATGCCCAAGACTTGGTGAGAGATGTAAAAGTGATTGCGCCACTTGGGAGCAGTGACCATAATGTTATTGATTTCACCGTTTGTATAAATAGGGAGTTGCCCAAAAAGACCGCCACAACCACGTTTAACTTTAAAAGGGGTAAATTCTCTGAGATGAGGAGGCATGTGAGGAGGAAACTGAAAGGAAAGGTAAATACGGTCAAAACCCTTGGGGAAGCTTGGAAACTATTTAAAACTATAATCCCCCAAATCTGTTCCCCCCTTCAAGGTTCCATCCCCCAAATCTCCAGGTATTTCCCAGCCTCAGATCTGGCAACCCTTAATCTGACTCAGTAAAAGGCAGCTTCGTTTAGGCCAGGGGTGGCCAAACTTGCTCAACATGAGCCACATAGAATAAAAATCAGATGTTTGAGAGCCACAAGGGAGGAGTGGAAAGAAAGCAACTTAGACTTTAAATGCATTCTCCAAGCCACTGGTTGGCATGGATAAGTGATTTCTAGAGAGCAATGCCTTCTTCGAGCCAGCTGACGGGGCTGTGGGGGCTCTGAGAGCCACCAAATATGTGTGAAAGAGCCGCATGTGGCTCCGGAGCCGCAATTTGGCCACCCCTGGTAGGCAGAACAGAACCCCTGCTTTCCTTGCAGAAGGTCCCGGGTTCCATCCCTTGCGTCTCCACTTCAAAAGTGGACGCGAAAAAAAATCTCCGCCAGCCAGTCCATAAGCTGATCCTCGGGAAACTCCAGCGCGCTCTTGCGGCGCGTTCTTGTGCCGCCTCCCTACCTGGGCATCCGCCTGCTGCCCCCGTCGGGGAGACCGCAGCCTTTCCAGCCCAGGCAGAAGCGCTCGGAGGGGTGCAGCAGCCCCCCCCCCCCCCCGCGTGGGAGGCAACTCGAGCGCCTTGGGCGGGGCCGCCTGCCGCCAGGTGCCTGCTCGGCTCCGCTCCTCGCCCACCTCGCGCCGGGGCCAATGGGGAGGCCGGGCCGCGCCCCCGGGGGCGTGGCGTGGCGTGGCGGCGCCTGCATATGCTGGCGATGGAGGCGGACGGGCAGGGCTGCAGCGGCGGAGCGGAGCGGCTGCACACTCTCCCCGGCGCCTTGGCTGGCCATGGCTCTCCCCGACGACGGGCCCCGCTCGTACAGCAGCGCCGAGCTGCGGCAGCGCTGCGCCCAGGGCGCCTGCCTGGTGCTCAGCGAACGCCGCCTCTACGACCTGACCCCCTTCGTGCGCCTCCACCCGGGCGGCGAGCAGCTGCTCCAGGAGCGGGCGGGCACCGACATCCGCGACGCCCTCGACGGCCCGCCGCACCGGCACTCGGACAACGCGCGCCGCTGGCTCGAGCAGTACTACCTGGGCGACCTGAGCGACCCCGAGCCAGCCGCCGCCGCCGCCGAAGCCACTCCGGTAAGCCGCTACGTCGAGCCGCTTGACGGGCGCCTGCCTGACTGGTGGGGTCGGGGGGAGGAAGCTTCTTGCGTCGCCGGCCGCGGCGCCAGAAACCCGGGACAAACTCTTGTCTTCGGATTACAAGGCGCTTTCAGGGGCGCGTCGTGGAGTTGGGGGGGGGGGGTCGTGCACTTCTTTGTCCGCCCCCTCTTTCCCCCCCGCTCTTGGGAGCGCTGGGAAAGAGCCCCCTCCCCGCCCAGCACGGCCTTTCCTTCATGGGGGGCAAACGCCGTGGAACTGTTAAGAAAGGGGGGGGGGGGGGATGAAGGGCGCCTACTCTTGGCATGTGTGGGAAGGGAAACACGTGTATGTGGGGGAAGGACTTGAAGTAGTGGCCCGCACTTTGCTGGTGCTTCCCTTGAACGGCTCCGACTGCTCTGGGATGGCTCTGCGCTGTGGGCAGCTGGAGCCCCGACGGGGTGAGGAGGGTATACCAAAACATTTCCTTGAAGGCTCTGAAGGACGGACCTCTTTTGCAGCCCTCCACCTCCAGCCCTGCAAAGCCAAGAGAACCCTTGCCGCTCTGGCAGTGCCAAAGACCCCCTGCCCCCCCCCCCCCTCACAGCCTGTCTTTCTCCTTAGCATTTCAGGACCCAAGGTGAGTAATTGGAACTCACGACCACTCTTGAAATGGGGTGCTGCCCAGTAGCATGAAAGAGAGAGACCTTTCCATGAACCTCACTGAATGACCTTGGACCAGCCAGTCCCTTTCTTCCAGTCTTGACAGGGTTGTGTGGATAAAATTAAGGAAAAGCCATCAATGTCACTCTGAGCTCCCTTGGAAGATGAGTGGGTTAGAAATGCAGTCAATGGACAGGCTGGATTCCCTCCTCTGCTCTGATGGAGATTTGATGCTATCCTTTCCGTTCTGTGGTTGTTGTTCCACCTGTGCTGCTCTTGGAGCCTACACAGAGGGATAATTGGGAAGCTCTCTTGCTTGACTGGAAGAAAGCGAGTGTGTGGCTACCCGCCTGCTGCCTTCAGCTGTGGAACTCCCTGCTTCACACTGCTGTAGAGCTGGCCTGTAACTTAGCCAGCCTCCGGAAAGGATTTGGCAAAAATAACAGAGGATTGTAGGTTTGTTTTAGGACAGTCAGTGAAATGGAACCTCCGTGTTCAGAGGCCGTATACCTGTCAATACTTGAGTGCTCCTCAGAAGCATCCAGCTGTCTGCTGTTGGGAACCCAGGTGCCTGGCTAGATGGACCCCTGACTCCAGTGTGGTAGGGTTGCTTTTAGATTTATATTTGTGATGCTCGCAGGTTGTCTTTCTATAATAAATTGTCCCTCTTCTATCAAGAAAGGGAACACGAGTCTGCCTGTAACAAATGAGACCAAATTGGACTCACTGATGGGAAAGAATACCTGCAAGGATCTTCAAAGCAGCTTTCGACAGTAGCTGGATAGCTCCCGATTTTGGAGGGTGATAGAGGTAACCGAAGTTTTTGACTTTCCTCTAATGCTACTTGGTCCATTGAAACTAATTCTGGACCTCCTCAGCTGCTGTTAATCCTGGTAGAGGAAAGTAAGGTAGTTTAAAAGGGTCTTTCCCAGGACTTTCTGACAGCCTTGCGGGTTGGTTTTGCTTGGGGTGAAGGAAGAAGGGTTAAGCTCTGCTCTCTCGTGTTTGTGTCTCAGATCTGAATCAGCCTCCTCTGCAATGAGGCTGCTCATTCCATTCTTATAAGCGTTGTGAAAATATAGTATGTGATTTCTCAATGTCCTTTGGGATTTTCTGGTTTGAGGAAGGTGTGGCGTTTTCTAGGTAAACTCTCTGCTCTGTCTAATCTCCCTTCCTTTTCTTGTGGTGCTTATATTGGAGCTAAAAACCTGGGGGAAGGAGGTGGTCTCTTTTACTTCCTATACGGGCCTTGGTTTATAGCAGGGTTGGCCAAACTGGGGCTCGGGAGCCACACTTGGCTCTTTCCCACATATTGTGTGGCTCTTGAAGCCTCCCCCCACCTCACGGGCCAACTTGGAAAAGGCATTTCTCTCTTTAAATAGTTTCTCCAAGCCGTGCCAGTTGGTGGCTTGGAGAATACATTTAAAGTTGCTTTCAATATACCTTTCCTCCATCCTCCCTCCCTCCACCCACCAACCCATCCATCTTCCTTCTTTGCAGCTCTCAAACATCTGATGTTTATTCTGTGTGGCTGTTATATTAAGCAAGTTTGGCCACCGCTGGTTTATAGGAAGTGATATACCAATAGAAATTTTAGCTCACTGAACATAAACCGTTCGGTGCTAGGCAAGAAGGAACTTCTGGATCTAGTCCAGACCGGCTGCTTCTGTGCTTTTAAGTATGGGTGTTCTGTTTGCTCATTTATTCTACTATCTTGCTTTTCTTTTTCTCCTCCTGGAGCTTAAACCAGCCTGCAAAGAGGTTGTTTCTGATTCTTTCAGCCAGGTCCACTTTTTGCAAATCAGTTATCATCAGTACTGAGATCTGATTTTCACATGATGTACCATTACCCATAACTTCTTTCCCTCCTCAGCTTTGGGAGGCCTGAGTTCTGATCTGTATGTCTGTGTGTGTGTGGGGGGGCTGTTTAACCCTTTCTTGAGACCCATTTGCTTGCTTCCCCCACAACCCCCCTTCCATAGTGGAAAAGATATTAAGCATGTGTTCTTCCACAATGGGGAGAAAATCGGCATGGGTGACAAGAGAAGCAATTATGAGTGGTAAAGTGGGGATTGGTAACTTTCCCCCTTTGGGCCATATCCATGAGCTCCTGTGGGGCTCCTGTGTCATACATAGGAAGGGCGAATTGCATCCGATGGTGTGTCATGTGACCCCTGGCTCCCGTACTCGGAGCCGGGGTCTCTTTTCGGCTCAGGTGAAAGGCAGAGCGGGGCACAGCAGTGTGTCAGTTGGGTGCTTGGGTAAACGTTACATGCCCTGCACAGCATGGCACTGCTAGTCTTGTGTTGCTAATCATTATCCAGGGCATCGCCTCCCAGGTTTCTCCTGTTGGGCTGTGTTGCATGTTGACACATCTCACTCTTGCTCTGCCGATCCAAAGGAAAGGGAATTATGCAGTTGGTGGGGAAACCTATTTTGTTTAGGTGGTTCTCAAACAGATTGGGGGAACTTCCCCAGTGGATTTTCAAAGATATGTGTTTTGTCCTTTGTGCATGTCGCGAAGTAGAGTATCCTTGGGGAATGAAAGAGAGTAGTGCCTCTACAGTAGCTCTGTGCTGGTGTAAACAGGGTGTGTGTAAAGGAGAATGCCTGTGAATTGGTTGGGCATTCTTGGTGGTTAAAACAATTTTATTTGGTAACATATGGTAACAAATTATATTTCTTGCATCATTAATAACCTCTTTTATCTATCCCATATATTACTTTCTATCCACCCCTCCCCCCGTTACTTGACCCCCGCCGGTGTTATTTACTTAAAGTACTAATGTTTAAAGGTACCCTTAACTAATAAAAACAAAAATTAATATTCTTTTTTCTAAGACTTAATCATTATCAAAAATTGTCCTTTTATTTTCCACTCTTTTTCTACATATCTTCTGAACTTTTCCCACTCCATCTTAAAAACTTCTAAATCATAGTCTCTTAAAATTCTTGTTAATTTGTCCATTTCACCCAAAGGAAAGGAAAGGTCCCCTGTGCTAGCACCAGTCGTTTTCGATTCTGGGGTGACGTTGCTTTCACAACGTTTTCACGGCAGACTTTTTATGGCGTGGTTTGCCATTGCCTTCCCCAGTCATCTACACTTTCCCCCCAGCAAGTTGAGTACTCATTTTACCAACCTGGGAAGGATAGAAGGCTGAGTCAACCTCAAGCTGGCTACCTGAAAACCCAGCTTCCATTGGGGATCGAACTCAGGTCGTAAGCAGAGCTTAGGACTGCAGCACTGCAGCCTTAACACTCTGCGCCATGGGGCTCTTACAGGATTCACCCAAAACTCCATGGTAAAACCATAGTATTTTGGGTGAATCCTAGAGAGTGGCCCCAGCAGAGACATAATTTCCTAGTTTGTGTTGGAAGTGACATTGTGGTATTGGAGCAATTTTGTTGTCCCTGTCCCCTGGTGTCTCTGGGCTGGCAAACCTAATCTCACCTGCCAGCTAAGAAACTCTGGGTTGCTTACACCGTTCTCCCATCTTCCATTTAACTGAACACAACAATGCATTTATTAGGCAATTTGAAAACCATCATTGGAAAGAGCCTGTGGTTTAAGTGCTACTGTGCTTGGCGGTTCAGCAGGTATAACCTTTGGCCAGGCATCCTTCAAAACCAGAACAGGAATTTCTGAATAGGTGACAAAGGTGATGCCTCTTGAGGGGTCTTCTGAAACCTCTCCTTCTCCAGTGAGGTGTAGAAGATCTGGGATTAGCTTGTTGCTTTGAGTAAGAACCAAGCAGGTGCCAGAAAAATTGTATGATGGACTCCATAAGATGCCATGGCTAATGTTGGGACTGCTGCTCTAGATGACTGGAGTAACGCTTCCAGGTGGTGTGGTCATGGGGAAGTCATTGCTAGGTCTTTTATTGTTGGATCAAAGGTTGCCATGGTCTGTTGAGGCCACTAGAACATACTGCTGTAGTTGATTGTTGTATGTGGTGCTAACTGAGGAAGAATATCTAATGCTGCCTTTTGAAGAGACAGCCCCACACAGAGGTTCTTTATGTAAGACTGGAAAACAAACTGGGCATACCTGGAAAGATGCTGAAGGGCTTATTGTTGAGGAGCAGCAAAGAGAGCAGGTTGAATGCAATGCCTCTGTCATCCCTGCTTCAGTTTTGGTGCTCAGCACCCAAGCAAAGGCCCTTTCTGCTGGCCCAGGATACGGACAGATGAAAGAGGTGGTGTGGTCTTGCTCCGAGGCTGCCTTGGATTGCAGCTACGTAGTTAAGACAGACAACAGCATTTAACTTTATGCTATCGAGCTTTCGGAGCAAGGCCACACTGCCTCTTCCATCTGCCCAGGTTCCGGGTGGGTGGAAGGGGTGGCAGGACTGCTCTGCCTTGCTCCGCGGCCCGTTGTTAGCAGGCCATGGACCGGGACCAGTCTGTGACCCAGTGGTTGGGGACCCCTGTCTTAAAGGACTAGAGAAAGGGCTGACCTTGTGTGATAAATGAGCATAATCTGCTGGTCAGGGTACCCTTTCAAGAACGTTTCATTCTGTGGGGGAGGAAGGGAAATTTTTGTGTGGTGGCAGTAGCAGGTGATTCTATGTAAAGCTATAGGTTGAAGTTGAATCCAGTGAAGACAGAGGTCCTTTGCCTGAGCCGTGGCGGCCTGAGAAGGGAAATCCCCCTACCAGTTTTTGATGGTGCGCCATTGGAAACGGCGCGCAAGGTCAAGAGCTTGGGGGTGCTACTGGAGCCTTCCTTGTCAATGGAGGCCCAGATAGCAGCCACTGCTAAATCCTTTTTCATCTTAGGCGGGCGAGGCAGTTGGCTTCCTTCCTGGAGCGCGACGACCTGGCAACAGTGATCCATGCAACGGTCACCTTGAGGATAGACTACTGTAATGCCCTCTACATGGGGCTGCACCTGTGCCGAACCCGTAAACTGAAGCTAGTGCAGAACGCGGCAGCCAGACTGTTATTGAGACTCCCTAAGTGGGAGCACATAGAGTCGAGGCTATGGGAACTGCACTGGTTGCCAATTGTGTACCGGATTCGTTACAAGTGCTAGTTATTACCTTTAAAGCCCTATATGGCTGAGGACCTGCCTACCTTAGGGACTGTCTCTCCCCATATGTTCCCCAGAGGGTACTGAGATCTGGTTCACAAAATCTATTGACAATACCTAGGCCGAAGGAGGCCAAAATGAAAGTTACGAGAGAAAGGACCTTTTCGATCACAGCTCCCCACTGGTGGAACCAATTACCAGAAGAGGTGAGGGCTTTGTGGAGCCTTACCCAGTTCCGCAGGGCCTGCAAGACTACCCTCTTAATGTGGAACCCATTGTACTGTCATCACGTAAAATTATAAGATGAGTAACATCGAGCCTGTAGCACTGAATTAATTTGTTGGTTTTAAATGTGA